>NC_064865.1:50495188-51095188 GCF_024139225.1 Suncus etruscus
GAAAGATGTGTGGAAGCTTGATTTGTGTCTCTGCCTAGTATCCCTTTGGACTCTCCCTCCTCATCCCTCGAAGATCTGCTTTTCTGTTTTCTACCCTTTTAAGAGAATTGCACTCCTCAGACTCAGACTATGAGTTCTAGATTATTCTCCTCATGGCCCTTCTGGACTGTCCGAGGAGCCTGGGGGAGAGGACTTTTCTGCGGAACATCTGCCCTTTAGCTCACTTAGCAGCAGGGTTGAGTTTCATCAGCTACTTTTCTCTCTTTTTCTTTTTCTTTTTGGAAATCAACCTTGGTGAAGGCCAAGAATTTGGTAAGAGAAGGAATATAATCATTTTTCAGTCTCTGGGTGTTATCACGAGTGATGGTGGATCATGATATGGCCCAGGGTGGAGGAAATAAGAGACTGACTGGGTTGGGACTTAATAGAATGAACAGCAGGAGAAGCAAATCATCACAAAAAAGAAGAAAAGTCATTTTCAGCTAAATGCTTCTCTTCAAAAACCTCTCTGTGTTGTCTAATTCTCAGGGCACAAAGTGTCTGGAATAAGTGACCCAAATTCTTTCTAACTTCCTTCCTTTCTTTTTTTTTTTTTTTTTGCGGTTTTTGGGTCACACCCGGCAGTGCTCAGGGGTTACTCCTGGCTCCATGCTCAGAAATCACCCCTGGCAGGCACGGGGGACCATATGTGATGCCGGGATTCGAACCAATGACCTTCTGCATGAAAGACAAACGCCTTACCTCCATGCTATCTCTCCGGCCCACTTCCTTTCTTTCTAACCACTAAGAGATAGTAGGAGTTAAGGCACTTGCCTTGCATGCTGATGATCCTGGTTCGATCTCCAGCACTACAAATGAATTATCTGAGCACTGAGTGATCCCTGGGGTAGGCACTGAGACAGGAGTAATCCCTGAGCACGACTGGGTATAACAACAAATTGTGTGTCATTTGCTTAAGAATATTACAGCTGAATTCAGTGGTATTTTTAGAAAGTACATAACCTCCACTTTCGATATAATTATTACTCGGCTGTTGAGGACCTTTTTAAATAAAGTTACAGCAGGAATAGTTGTACCAATGGAGGCTGCTGCCTTGGTCAATAAGATGCTGCTAGAACATATCACCTCTCTTTTTGCTTTGTTTTTGTTTTGTGTGTTTTGGGGGGCACACCCATTGATGCTCAGGGGTTACTTTTGGCTATGCTCTCAGAAATCGCTCCTGGCTTGGGGGGACCATATGGGAGGCCGGGAGATCAAACCTCGGTCCATCCTAGCCTAGCGCTTGCAAGGCAGATGCCTTACCTCTAGCACCACTGCTCTGGCCCCAATATACCCCCTCTTGTGTGCAACTCTCTCATTGCTGCCCCACTAAGGCAAAAAGAAATACTTGGGATGAAGCAGATGGCCCCATCCCTTAAGGCTTGCCACCAAGAACCTTCCATACAGAAGGGCTGAGCCTGGGTAGGTGGTTCTGCCCCAGAAGAAAGCCCTCCTTTGATATGCTTTAGCCATTTTTGTTGAAAACAAAGGAACTTAGCAAAGTGTTTGGCTTAAAAAGAACTTATGGCTTTTTATAATTTTGCAGATATTTTATTGTGTGGTTGTTCTGTGTGAGTGAAACACGTTTTATTTTGTCACCAACTCCAGAAAATTCTGGGGACTAGTATAATTCTAGTTAACAACAAGAACAACAACAAAAAGTATGAAGATAATTATTAAAACCATGACATGATATTAATACAATTAGCAAAAGAACATTTTTGCTTTGTTTTGGGCTCTAATTTTGAGGGAAGGCAAGAATATTGTAGTCAGTATGAAAACAAGATGTTTTAGAAATAAAAAGTTTGAGTAATGCATTAAATGCACAAATAGCACGTAATAGTGCATTTTGGTCTTCATTTAAACTTGGAAAACTATCAAGTTTCATTTACTAGTAAGCTTTCGACACTAATCAGATGTCTATATTGTTATGTTCAATTTTGAAAAATTTTGCAAATAACAGGCCTGTATAGAATAGTTCATTTGACATGATTATGTTGTAGCTCAAGAATTAAGCTCTTTGCTAGGCAATTGGATTTCAGAGTGGAGTAAAACAGAATGTGAACGAACATGAGAAACATTCACTAACTCATTAAATTGCGATATTGTTTTAAAACTTGGGGTTACAGCAATGAAGAGAGCATAGGTTCATCTTCTGTGTTGTTGATGCAGTAACAGGAGGAGAGTGAAATCAGACATTCAGAGAGAACAGAAATCAGGGATCAAACTTTTCATAGTGTTATGGGTCATGAGTCCATAAGAGAATGGGAGGAAGAGATTGTGAACTGCCAGGTCAAGAAAGATCTCTTTGAGAAGATGACATCTAAGTAGACACCTGAATAAGGCCAAGCAATCAGTTTGAACAAGGAACATTATGGGCTGGAGGAAAGGGCTTTTGAATAAGCTCTGGAACAGAAGTGGGTTTAATTGCTTAAGGTCCCAAAAGTCGGAAAGCTAGAGTGTTTGGTAAAGAAGCTAGAAGGAGTTTCTTTTCTGTGTAGCAATGCACCTTTGAATAGTGATTTGAGTAAGACATTGCCAAGCTAAGTGTGAGATGACATGACAATATTAGAAAGGAGAAGGTCAGATTTATCCAAGGTGTCCCAAGACCCAGAATCAGGAAATAATTTTCTCACTGTTCTTCCAACAAGATTTCACTCCTATGAAGCTCTTTGTGATTTACTGGTTCAGAATGGAATTTTTCATGGTCTGGTCCAGTGCTCCAGGCCTGTATAAATTGTTGGATTTATAGTTGCTGATACTCATTACAAGGTGGCCATCCACTTAATATGCAATGCAGAGTATGAGGTTTGGAAGTCATGGGTCAGAAAGCCTGGCTAAAATACGAATAACAATTCATATTCAATGAAAATTTGTGTAGCCTGCGATTTTTTTTCATCATACAAGGGTTAAGGGGAGAAGAGAAGAGAAGAGGGATGATAATTAATAGCTGTAAATTTAGAAGTCATCTTTATTCCAAGTGTTTAATTTTTCCTGGAAGTGTTGTACAGAACGATCAAGTTCCTGAAGTTGTGGGAACAGGACTGTGGTATTTATAATTGCAAGGCAAGGTAACTAGCTGACCGGAGCGTGCAGCTAATTAACTTAGGACTTGAGTAATGTGTTAGAGCAAAAGTTGACACTGAAAAAGCAAAATCTCTTCCTCTCATTGTACAAATGATGATAGTTGTGGCATATACATTTTTAAAGAATACCATAGAACACATTGTTCTCAGAGAATCTGTTTTTACCCAGGCTTTAGCAGATGAAAGTTTGTTTCTGGCCTAAGATGATTACTGAAACCTACTCACGAAATGGATATTTTATAAAGAGCAGCAACACACAGCTATTAGTTTTGAAACTGCAGATTTTGGGAAATTCAGCCCTTGGTAAAGATTATTGAAATGCCCTCCGGGCTCAAGTGTGTAGCATTCAGGCAATTATTTCATCAGGAAGACCCCCCACATACAGAAAAATTCGGTTAAAAATGACCACATATTCTAGCAGCCCTGGGGGTGAGGGAAGAGGATATGGAAGGTAGGACAAAAACGGAGGAGTAAGGAAGACAAACCGGTGATAGGAATCTCCCCTGATTTTATGTAAATATGTACCTAAAATATTATTGTCAACAATATGTAAGCCACTATGATCAAAATAAAAATTATGTTAAAAAATGGACTTGCTGGAATTTAGGACTCACTTCCACTCAGGAGTGATGTGTATGTGAGATTTTATATATATATATATATATATATATATATATATATATATATATATATATATTTAATATATGTCTGTATCATTTGGTTTTCAGTTAAACCTCACATGTGTCAGATACCTACATGGGTTTGCTAGATTTTAAAGGGTACTGGTTCTGGGGTTCTGGTACTGAGCATACACCATTCCTCGCAGATGTATAGTTTTTTTTCCTTGGTGCTATGGTACTAGCAGCCCAGGTACCTGATGTTTGTGTTGTTTGTGTGTGTTCTGAGTGTGTCTGTCCAGTGAGCTGTTGTATGGCTTGGACAAGGCCCTAAGTGACATTACAGAACAGTTCCTGTCTGCACTGGCTTCTCCCAGGCAGCCATCTGGTCTGTGGGCTCCCCTTATTCCTGCTGGCCAGCCCCTAGGAGGATAAGATTTGGAATTCTACATGCTTCTCCTTCTCTTATAGCTGGGAGGTGGTGCCTGCCAGGCTCCGTGGGCTGCCTCCTGTGTTGAGGAATCCATTAAAGTTGGTTTGGCTCCTGTATTGGGGAATCCTTTCTCCACTTCTCCTTGGCCCACCTCTTCTTCCATTCCTTGCCTGACTTGAGCTGGCACCATTGTTGAGGAGGGGAATATGGAGAAGGGGGAAAAGAACCATTCTGATGTCTTTCCATTAGGAGTCTTCTTTCCAGTGAATTGGAGGTTGCAAATAGATGCTGGAAGACTGACTCGATTGCTGACACACACTTCCCAGTCTTAGTTTTCTACTACACTCACCAAGTAATTCAGCTTTTTAAAATTTATTTTGAGGTTGCACCTAGCGATGCTCAGGAGGTACTCCTGTCTCTGTGCTCAGGGATCCCTCCTGGCAGTGCTGTGGAATTGAACCAGGTCAGCTGCATGCAAGGCAAGCCTCCTGCCAGTTGTATTATCATTCCAGCCCCTGTAATTCAGTTATGAATGAAACTTGACCCATGTTTCCCAGCTCTTTGCTTTCAGATTTCTAACATTTTCCCTTTTCTTTGCTCAAACCAAAATGCGTGTTTGAGTTAGCTTCCTAAGTTTACAACCAAGGAATACCCTCATCAAACAGAGATATGCAACTCGACACACACAGATAAGGCCGCATATATCTCATTTATTATACGAGTAACAAATAGTCCAGAACACAGTGCCCGACTCACCTGCTGTTTCTTTATGAGGGAGACGGGAGATCCATGAGTGACTCATGGTCTGATTTTTTCCAAAGACTGTTCCTCTTGCACAAGTCCTGGGCTACAGGTCATAAAGATGAAAAGTTGGAGCCATCTGTCACTTAAAAAAAATTTGCCCGAATATACCACCTGGTGTTTAACCAGGCCCCGGGATTTGTTCCAGCCATGGCAGTGCTTCATTGAGCAAATATTGGGGTGAGGGCTGGGTGGGGTTTGGCCATTGCGCCCGTGACTTGGGAGGGGCCCTTTCCATGGAAGCTTGGACAATGTTCCTGGCTTGTTGTTATTTCCTCCTGTGGTCGGCCTGTCTCAAAAGCAATGGTGTTCCTCGTTTTGAAAAGCAGACACGAGGAGTAATATTGCACAAAAATGGCTGTCTTCAAATGGAGAGAATGTTGGGGACAGGGGGATTTAATTTGGAGCTGTGGATGGCCCCTTGCAAGGGCTTTGTTCTTGGGGGCACTCTGGCAAGTGTCTCTGGGGGGGTCTTTCACCAGTTCATTGAGACGTGCTTGGGCATCTTGTTTTTAATCCCATCAGTCTAGTTTAAGTCCAGCGGTGATTGATGGAGTATGATGACTGGGTGCTGGAATTAAGAAAACAAGCCCCTCCCCTTTTCAGTTATGATCCAGCAATCACAGACTTCTTTTTGGGGGGGGGGTTGCCGAGTCTCTGCATTTTTAGCTCAGTGGAGTTTATTATCTACAATGTTAAAAAAAAAAGAAGAAGAATCTAGCAGTGTTTGGCATTATGACTACCAGCTGTCAGAAAACACCTGTTGGGTTAGCCACCGTGAGGCGTCACTGTGTAAGTGGAGGGCTCAAGGGGTACTTCTGAGAGTGACAGAGCCATCAATAATGCTGGTGGAAGAAGAAGCAGAGGCATGGACAGCTGGACACTATTTACATAGGGTGGGCGGCCATTTGAGCAGCCTCTGTGATCCAGAATAACCAAATATTTCCCAAGTATATTCATTTCTCAAGTGTCACTCTAGGAGCGCAGAGTAATCATTGTGGTGAAACTGTGTTGTCCTTGATATGGTGCCCCATGCTCTCTCTTATTAAGAGACAGTATTGCTCTATGAAGGGATTGATAGATACTTTTAATATTTGCAAATTGAACAGATTTTTGAAAGGACAGACAACCTCTTAATGGATTCTGTTGATTATCGCTAAAATGTCTGTATTTTTCTGACATTTAGGTCCAATTGCTGGCTTCTCCCTAGTGTTGTTACTGTTTAACTTCTGATTTGGACTCCAAACCATTGTAATATGGATATTGAAAATTAGAATCGGAAATGAGGATTTCCTATTTATTGTTTTATAATTGAAACGACCTACTATAAGTTTGTGAGCCATTTCGTCAAAGGCTCACGACTTACCATAGTAAATTTTTTCTTTTTCTTGTTACCCTAAAGTTGATAAAGTCTATTGCCCACAAATTCCTTACATTTCTTCTGAGGAAATCAGGCAAAGCATTCAGTTTAGTTATACATGATCGTACCCAGTCAGCATAATTTGGAAGCTTAAGATTTTAGATAATTTTTATGTTCATTTTTTTTTAATGCATAATTTTTTTTTATTTAAACACCTTGATTACATACATGATTGTGTTTGGGTTTCAGTCATAAAAGGAACACCACCCATCACCAGTGCAACATTCCCATCACCCAAGTCCCAAATCTCCCTCCTCCCCACCCAACCCCCGCCTGGACCCTAAACAGGCTCTACATTTCCCTCATACATTCTCAATATTAGGACAGTTCAAAATGTAGTTATTTCTCTAACTAAACTCATCACTCTTTGTGGTGAGCTTCCTGAGGTGAGCTGGAACTTCCAGCTCTTTTCTCTTTTGTGTCTGAAAATTATTATTACAAGGGTGTCTTTCATTTTTCTTAAAACCCATAGATGAGTGAGACCATTCTACGTTTTTCTCTCTCTCTCTGACTTATTTCACTCAGCATAATAGATTCCATGTACATCCATGTATAGGAAAATTTCATGACTTCATCTCTCCTGACAGCTGCATAATATTCCATTGTGTATATGTACCACAGTTTCTTTAGCCATTCGTCTGTTGAAGGGCATCTTGGTTGTTTATGTTCATTTTTAAATTTTGCTTTAATTCTCTTAGAAAATTTATTCAAAATTTTCCTTTACAAGCCCTACTTTATTACACATAAGACATAAAAAAGGCCACAGGGTATATATTCTCTTATACAAGGTAATAAAATGATGTTTCTCTTTTGCTCTTTTGCCTTGCCATCTTCGGAGGTGATTTAGCTCTGTCCTGGATGGTGAATTTGGCTTTAGTGGATTTGGGAAAGTTATGTTGGAGTACAGAGAGATTTTGTGCTGTGGGCTGGGAATTGGGGTGTTTTCTTTTTGTTTGAGGTGGTGGACTACTACAAGATTTTGGGTTCTAGATAGATCTTGTTGATTATCCTTATAATTATACCCTAATTTCCTTATCTCTTTGTTTCTGATATAAAAATATGCTGTTTATATTCCGATTTTTGTTAGTTTGGGGCCACAGCCTGCTGTGCTCAGGGATATACTACTGACTCTAGATATAGGGGTCACACCTGGTTGTGTTCAGGGAATCACGTGGTACTGGGGATCAGATTTTGTGCATACAAAGAGGTGTTCAGTCATTTGAACTTTCTCCTCAACCCCAGAATTTCTATTTTTTTTCATCTCTCTTTGTGAACAAGAACAATTTCAGGTTCTTGGTTTTCCTCAATCTTTCATTCTTACATTTAATTATAGTTCCATTTTTCCTTTCTGATCTTCCAGATTTTCCTTCTGCTTCTCAGATTTTACTTACCTCTTTGATGTTGTTTTTTTTCCCATTAAGGGAAAAATTTATGCAAGACCTTTTGTTTATTTCTACCCATAATTTTGCTTAGTATTCAGTTACTAGCCATGATTAAACTTACTTGAAACTTGGTCAATTTTCTTTTTTGTGTTTTTTTGTTTGTTTATTTGTTTTTGCTTTTGGGTCACAACTGGCAGCACTCATTGAGTTACCCCTGGCTCTATGCTCAGATATCGCTCCTGGCAGACTTGGGGGACTATATGTGATGCTGGGATTCGAACCACAGTCCTCCTGCATGCAAGGCAAACATTCTACCTCCATGGTATCTCTTCAGCCCACTTGATGAATTTCTACAGTAGAATTGAATCCAGGAGCAAGGAATATATATTTTTTAGTTTCAATAGGGATTGCTATGAGAGTATTCTGCTTTGCTTCTCTGTCTGCAGAGCCTGGAACTGAAGATTATTTATTAACAGAAATAAATAGAAATGACTAGTTCTTAAAAGCTTACCAAATCAGACCATACTTGGGAGCAGTTTTAGGGTTCCTTTGCTCTGAATGAGAGCCCTGAACTGGCTTTAGTATTTGACCCAGTTAGTGGAGAAATTTTTGTTTGTTTGTTTATTTTTGGGTCACATCCGGTGCCGGTCAGGGATTACTCCTGGTTATGTGATTAGAAATTTCTCCTGGCTTGGGGAACCATATGGGACTCCAGGGAATTGAACTGTGGTCCATCCTAGGGTAGTGCACACAAGACAGATTCCTTATGCTCTGCGCCACCACTCTGGCTCCTAGTGGGGGGATTTTGGAGTGATCCTTGTAATACTGTGGGTTTAAAATAGTCTCTTTCCTCTCCAGTGTTTGTTATCCTTTGTCTTGATTTTTTTTTTATTTTATCAGTTAAGGGGTGTGTGTGTGTGTGTGTGTGGGGCAAACAGCAGAAACTTCAATGCTAAGAAAGTTCTTACATGAGAAATTCAAGTAGGCTTCAGAAATATATTGTTTCAACTCAGTGTGGTCATATAAGACTCTGGATCAGGGGTCTCAAACTCAATTTACCTGGGGGCCGCAAGAGGCAAAGTCGGGGTGAGGCAGGGCCGCATAAGGGATTTCGCTTACCGAATATTCACAATAAAAAATCGCATTAGTAAGAAAAAAAATCGCAAAATATCGCATTAAACATTTGCATACCCCGAACGGAACTGCTCGGGGTATGCGAATGTTTAATGCGATTTTTTTTTCTTACTAATGCGATTTTTATTGAGAATAATCGCGAATACTGCGATATTTGAAGGCCGGACGCGGGCCACAAAATGTTGTACTGAGGACCGCTAAGGGCCTGCAGGCCGTGAGTTTGAGACCCCTGCTCTGGATCCTTCTTTCTTGTACCCCAGCCCTTTTTGCCTTCTTGGCTTCATCCCTAAAGGGGGCCTGGGAAATGTAACTCAGTGGTAGAGCAATTATTTTGCATGTGTGAGGCCTTGAGTTTGATTCCCAAACTGGGTGGCTGGGGGACACCTCAAACAATTTTACTTCTTTTTTTGTGTGTTTGAAAGTAGCATTCAGGTCTACTTTGTTCTTGTTTATATCTAGTGAGAATCTTCTTCCTTGATGACATGGGCAAGACACTCTTGCTCCACCACTGGTCCAAATTGGCCTCAGATTTCACTCTCTTGAACATTGGCAAAGGAGATGGAATTAGAGCAATTGCCTTGGACTAATCATCTCCAGTGAAATAGATGTTGGAAATCATCAAGCACTCATGAAAACTCCTTCTGAATTAACCTTTATAAATAAAACTCTAAAGACTGTTGATTTCCTGAGTTCTAAGTTCAGACTTCCCAGAGTAATTAGGTTCATAACCAAGAGGATGCTGGGTGAAGTCAACATTATCATGATAATTGCTTCATTAGGGAAATTACAGCCTTTGAATGAAAAAGTGGTAATTTTTGTTCTGTTCCCAACTTTAATAAATGTGACATGTCACTTTTTTTTTTTAAATAAGTTGGAAGTAGCTATGTATAAATCAGTTAAGGTGAAGACTCCCCTGAAGTTATATTTGGTACAACCAATAACTGGTATGTTGACATTAGTTAAGTCAAAATGGCTAGAAAAGTAGAAAAGATAGCTAGGACATTGTGAATTTTTCCATCCAAAGGAAGTCAGTATATAAATTGATGTGCAATTGTCACTTTAACCTCCTAAAACTTGGCAATTTACTTGACTATACAGTAATGGATTATATTTTGGGTTGGCCAAGAATTCTCAGTAAATATTTAATAGGCAGCTTGGAAGCATTATGACATTTTGGAAGCATTGAGTTAGAAATTGGAACCCAGATTTCTCATTCTAGTTCCGGCCCTGTGTAGCCATGTGATTTTTTTTTTATATATATAACACATTAATCTTCTGTGAAGCATCAGTGCTTTGTCTGTAAATAGGGCTCCCTTAGTTTTCTAGAAACATCCCTTTCTCTTTGTTCTCTTTCACTGGGGATTGGACCTAGGGCCTGCTTTCATATGCCACGTAAACACTACTTCTCAACCTCTGTTCCTTGTTTTTAACCAGTCTTTTCCTAGAAATTCAATGACATCCCTCTTCCTGTTGAAGGTGTGACTTTTTAGTGGAATTAAGATGATGGCCAATTAGTTTTTTCTGAAAAGTATGAAGAGCTAAAAGGTGACTCATAGGAGGCAGAGAGATAGTATAACTGGTAAGGTGCTTGCCTTGCATGAGGCCAACCTGGGTTTGATCTCCAGCTTCTCATACGGTCCCCTGAGCACTGCCAAGAATAATTTGTGAGTGTAAAGCCAGGAGTGACTCCTGACCATTTCTGGTTATGACCCAAAGACTAAGAAAAAAAAAAGTGAATCATAGTTGTGAGCTGTAGCTCTTTTATTTGTTCTAAGTGTGTACAGAAGTTGTGAAAATAAATTGATTTTTTCCAAAGAAATTTATATATTAATTTCATGGAAATTCCCATGCTTTTATTTTTCTTGGGCCTTCACAGCAGAGTTGGGAGTCAGAGGGGGTACACTGGGTACTTCTGGGAGGCTGTGCAAGGCCAAGGCTGAATCAGGGCTTTGTGCAAGCCAGCCCTTTGCTTGTGGCTTTTTACCAAGTAAGTCCTTTCTGATGCCATTTCCCAGTACCTCTAGTATGTAATTCGCCAAGGATTTGTTTGTTTGTTTGTTTTTATTTATTTTTTTTTTTTTTGTGTTCGGGCCATACCCAGTGATGCTCAGAGGTTACTCCTGGCTATATGCTCAGAAATTGCTTCTTACTCAGGGGACCATATGGGTTGCCAGGGATTAATACGAGGTCCCTCCTGGGTCAGCCACGTGCAAGGCAAACGTCCTACCACTTGCGCTTCTGCTCCAGCCTCGAAATCTGAGCTTTTAATCTTTGTGGCACACATAGATTCTCTAGAGTAATTAATTTACTAGTTAAAAAGAAATTCTAGCAGAGCAGAAGGATGATCCCTGCTCTAGCCGAAGTGGAGGGAATGAGTCTAGTTTTGCCCTAACCTTTATACTGTGGATGATTGGCAGAGCCTCAGCTCAGACATTTGCCTACAGGCTGCAGGAGACTCCAGGAGAGTTTGATGTAGAGGATTTCATTCTCTGCAGCAGGACAGTGCTAGGCTGATGCATTCTTTAGTTTTCTAGACTGCAAAAAACCCTTCTCCCCTTTTGCTGTTGCCATCCTTAGTTCAAAGCTGGTATGGCTGCCATGTGTTGGTTTCTGATATAATGCACAGTCCTGATAACAACGATTGGAGAAGAGTTATTCATCTCTTAATGTCCTTTTTTTGTTGTTGTAGGTCTGCTTCACTCATACCACTGCCTAGATTTGGGTCCCAAAGACAGACTTAAAATGATTCACAGGGCCAGAGATAGCCAAAGGAGTGGTATGCAAGTTTTATTGTTTTGTTTTGTTTTTGGGTCATACCCAGCTGTGACTGGGGTTACTCCTGGCTCTGCACTCAGGAATTATTCCTAGTGGTGCCTGAATGCCCATACAGGATGCCAGATCTTGAGCCCAGGTTGTTACCTGCAAGGCACACTCCCTACCCTGTATTACTGCTCTGTTCGAATAGTGTGCATACTTTACAGACTGGAGGCTCAATCTCCTGTGTTGTATTGATCTCCTGAGTACTACCTGTGAGCACAATTGGGGTAGTGACTCCTGAGCACTATTGAACTTGGCTCCTTAAACCTCCTCCCCCAAATAAGTCAAAGCTATTAACTAGTCTAGACACTGAGGGCATTATGGCTGACTAGAATGTTCTTACCTACTCTGGTGCTTGGGGAGGGAGGTTCTCTGGCTGGATACCAGGTCTTTGCTGGGAAGGAAAAATAGGGTGCCTTGATAGGGTGGGTGAGGGGTGTCCGAGTTGGCAGGCTTTGAGCAAGCATTTTTCTTGCAGGGAGCAGGGAGCGTGTTAACCCAGAGACAGTCAATCTGATTCGGTCTGTAGGCTGCTGTTGCATGTTATTAGGGGAAAGTGCAGAGGTTGGCGAGTTTTCTGGAGGAAACAAGGTCTCGGTTGGTACCTGAGTGAATGGCAACCAGGCAGATGCCAAAGACCGGCCTGTTCTCCAGAGCACAACACCCAGCCCTAGTGGTGTGTCTTGAAATCTTTCTAAGCAGTGTCAAGACTAAGTTTTGCCTTTACTACTCAAACAGAAGGAAGTCATTGTTGTCTGTGACTGGAACAGCTGATGTTCAAGACTGTTCTTCATATACAGGTGTTGGAGGACATTTCAGAGACTTTCACTCTTTTATCTTCCCAATTCTTGGAATCAGAGCACTCCTAAATGTGTTATTCTTCTCTCCTGTACAAAACACACGTTACATACCTGAAGTCCTTGAGGGAGAGGTGTTGAGTAGAATGAGAGGCTAGGATTGCTTTCCTGATTGAGGGAAACACAGGTAAGAGCCTTCCCCCTCTGACTAGGATGCTAAGCCTGCCCCCCCTCAAGCATTTTGCCCCCTTCTTTCACCTTCACTTCCTTCTTTGAGAGCTGTTTCTTTGTGAGTTTTGGTTGAATTGATTCATCTAGAAGAGAAAAACTAACAAGCAGTTTTTCCTTCTGATAAGCAAGATCACCCTTTTGTCCTGTGCTGTTACTTTATTTTTTCTTTTAAAAACATGCCCCCCCCCTTTAATAATATCTTAACATCTTTCAAATGAAGCCACTCTGTAAGAAGAGCATGTGTAGTGAATGATTTCTACTTCTCGGTGTCCTCCTAGACATAGGTGCTGCATTAGAGGACTTTTTTTCCCCCTCCTGGAATATAATTCTGTTGGATTCTGGAGAAAGTTTGCAAGCTTAACCAAGACTTTTTTTTTTTAATATAAATCTAGGAAAATATGTAGCAAATACTTCTACAGGTAAATGTAGTAAATAATTTTACAGGTAAATTTTAACGAACTAGAATTTCTACAGTGCCTATTGGTATTTCTTATGAACAGTTGGTTGATATTGCCTCTGCTTTTTGATGGGAAAACACCTGGCCATGCCCTGGACTTACATCTAGCTCTGGGCTCAGAGATGCCTCCTGGTGGGGCTCAGGGGACCAAGTGGGGTATCAAGGATCATGCAAATTCACTCTCTTGTACTTTCTCTCATACCCCTGTTGAGAATGTTTTTGGACTAGTGGGATATCATTGTTGGAGAAATTTCTGTTCAAATTCTTTGCTTGCTTTTGACTTAGAATGTTTGAGATTTTGTTATATGCATGAGATCTTTTGTATTCTAAACAGTAAAAATCTTTGTTAAAGGTCATAAAATAAATCTTTTATGACAATTGAGATAGAAAACTTGTGTTCATTTTTTTTATCAGTACAGCTTTTTAAAATATTAACAGAATATGACAAAATGTGGAGCTGAAGTGATAGCAGAGTGGGTAGGGTGCTTGCCTTCACATGGAGACTTGGGTTTGATCCCTAGCATGCCCTTTGGTCCCTTGGGAGCACCGCCAGAAATGACCCCGAAGCACTACTGGATATGGCCCAAAAACCCAACGAAACAAAACAAGACAAGATGAATGAAGGCAAGAAATGAGGGTCTCCAGCGTGACTAGTTCAATTTATATTACTGCCACATGCGAGACTTATTATTTCTTACTTTTTAGCAGGAGGCTATTTTAAAATGTGTTTTGGGGGGGCAGATAAATAGTATAGTTGGTAGGAGTTCTCCTTGAATATGTCCATTCCAAGTTTGATTCGTGGCACCCTATATAGTCTCCCAAACCCTTCCAGGAGTGATTCCTGAGCACAGAACCAGGAGTAAGCCATGAGCTCTGCTGGGTGTAGCCCCCAAACCAATATAAAAATAAATAATAAATACATGTATAGAGTTGAAGAGAAAGTACAGTAGGTAGGACACTTGCCTTGCACACGACCAATCCAGGTTCGATCCCCAAACCCCATATGGTTCCTGAGCCTACAGGAATGATTTCTGAGCTTAATGCCAACGGTTACCCCGAGCTTTGTCAGATGTGGCTCAAACACACACCCAGACACACACACAGAAACACACACACACACATTTGTCAGACTGATTTTAATCATAAGTTGGTGTGCCAAAATTGCTATCTAAAAATTATTACAAAAGCGAGGAAAGTGATTTATAGATTTATAGATTATTAGAAATGTTCCTACTTTGGGGCCAGAGCAATAACACAGCGGGAAGGGATTTGCCTTACATGTAGCTGTCTCATGTTCATTCCCTGGCATCCTCTAGGGTCCGCTGCCAGGAATAATTCCTGAGCATCACCAGATGTGGCCCAAAAAGCAAATTAAAAAAGGTTCTTATCTTTCTCCATCAGTGTCAGTGTCTGCTGACTTATTTTCCTCGGGGATGTGTGCATTGAGTTTGTGCCTTTTGTGATGAAAAGACGATTAAGAAACTTCCTTTTGAAAATATTGGAAAGAAGGAATTTACCATTTTGATGTGTTTATTTCATTCTGTTGGTTTATTTTGGGGACAGACATAATGCAGTGCCAGGGGACCTTGTGTTGCCACGGATGGGCGCAAGACTCCTGCTGACTAAGCCCACATTGCAGCCTTTTGCATTCTCTTCCTGATGCTGTTTCCTGTTTGAGATATGCCCAGACTCTACTATTCTGATCATAATATCTGTTTTTTCTTTTAAAGGTATGCTGAGAAGAATAAAAAAGATACAATAATAAAAAAGATACAATATGACGTTGGATGAAATTTCAGTCACTTGACAGTTATTAAGCCTGTATACAGGGATAGGGTAAATTGAGGTTTAAGCCTATGCGGTTCCTCTAGTTTTGTTGATTTTGTTTATTTCTTGAGTTACACCCAGCTGTTTTCGAGACTTACTCCTGGCTCTGCATGCAGGGATCAGTTTTAAGGGCTCAGGGGACCAAAGGGGAAGCTGAAGATTGAACCTGGATCAGCCAGGTTCAATAAATGATAAATAAATAAATAAATGCTCTCCCTGCTGTATTATCTCCCTGGCCCTAGTTCTCTTCTCTCTGACACGGGAAGAAATTATTTCACTGTTGGCTTTGCTTGAAGTTAGCATGGGGCTAGGGAGGGCTTTTTCAGGAGTGCTCTTTGAATTCAAGATACTAAATTCTTGAGTTGATTACCATATTTTTTCATACCATAAGACACACTTTTATCCCCCAAAAGATGAGGGAACAGATGTGTGTCTTATAGAGCAAATGCCTACTTGATTGCTTGCTGCAACTTATATTTTTATATTAATGAAAAAGTATTTAAAAATATTTTGTTCAATTTTCTGATGTAAAGAAAAAAAGTTAGGAAAATGTGTTTAACCGGCTGTGGACCGGCATACTGTAAATATACTTTGGCCTTGTAGACTGGTTATTCCCAGCCACTGTTTCCTGACGTTTCTTATTTTCCTCCTCTAAAAACTATGGTGTCTTATGCTCAGGTACGTTTTATAGAGCGAAAAATACGGTACGTTGTCTATTGAACCTGGGGGGTTGAGATACAAATTGGAGGATCATCCTCATCGTCATCCTGTCATATGAAGTTGTGAGACTGAAGATCATTCAAGAGAAGCTGAACAGAGAGCCAGCCTGGAAAGCCAGTTGAGGCAGAAGGCACCTGCACTGTTTTGTCTCAGAAGTTAAATGACGGTTTTGTTTCCTGAAGAGGGAGAGAGATCAGCTGGCAAAGTGGTGCAGAGAGATTGAGTTGAGTGAGGACCAAAGATTGACCCACTGCACTTGTGGAGAGGGAGCGGGTGATTGTCCCTGATGAGAAGCTTCAGTGGAGACTTGGTTTTCAAAGAGGAGGAGGTAGCATGTAGCCGGAGCAGATTGCATTTTCTGAGGAGGTTCGTCAGGAAAAGATGTAGTGGAGAAGGAAGCCAGGGAGAGAAGGAAAGTTTGCATTTTTTAAAGGTTTTAATTTTTTGTTTTACATTTGTTTGTTTGTTTGTTTTGGGTTTGGGTCACACATGGCAGGGCTCTGGGGTTACTTCTGGCTCTGTGCTCAGATATCACTCCTGGCAGGCTCCGGGGACTATATGGGATGCCAGGGGCCAGGGATCGAACTTGTGTCTGTCCTGAGTTGGCTGTATGCAAGGCAAATCATCCCCACCCCCCACCCCTCTGCCGTGCTATTTATTGCTTTAGGTCCGGGAGTTTGCATTTTGGTGTTGAAATATGGACTGTGATTGCCTGTTTAGTTTGTGGGTGGTACATCTGCTATGGAGGAAACAGAGCTCGGATGGAAAGAGGGTGCCTGCCAGCTCACTCTGGAGAGCCTCAGAATAGAGTAGGAGAGAGGCTGGAGCCAGCCCAAGGAAGAGGTTTTGGAAGTGGGGACATGGGTGTACAGAGCAGGTAGTTGAAGTAGGTGGTAAGGGGTGAGGACCGGTGAGCAGACCGGTGAGGGAAAATGAATTGTGATTTTGGAAATTGTTGTTGTTATAGTGTTTATTATCGATGCCCATTACATTGAGGAAAGGGGAGAGGGAAGTTTTATTTGGTTTTATATGATCTAAATCAGGAAGACCTAATCCTCTCCCCCGAGTATGTGGAATCTGAAATGTAGAAAGTGTGTGCGTGCATGCTTGTGTGTTTGTGTGTGTGTGTGTGCGTGTGTGCTGAGATTTTTCTTTTTTTTTTTTTGTTTAAGACTCTTTATTTATTTAATTAAAAATATATTCTGGCAGTATTCAAGGGACTATATACACATATGCACTGCCGGTGGTGTCAAACTGGGGCCCGCCCTATGCAAGGCATCTTTCCCTGGTACTGTGTCTCTTGCTTCTCTGGTTCATGTTTGAAACTGAAGCCTCATTTTTCTGGTTTAGTAGGTTATTGATTCCCACACACACATAATTTTCTTTGAGTTACAGGCTTATTCTAGAGACTGCAGGATTTTGATAGGTGGGGTTGAAATATGGACTCTCTAAATGGGAGGTGAAAGAAACGGAATTTATTGCCTGCTCTCTATTATTCTGAGTTTTAAAACCTCAATATTCCTTTCTTTATTACTGATGTACAAATGGCTTTCTAGGGGCCGGGAAGGTGGCGCTAGAGATAAGGTGTCTGCCTTGTAAGCGCTACCAAGGAACGGACCGCGGTTCGATCCCCCGGTGTCCCATATGGTCCCCCCAAGCCAGGGGCGATTTCTGAGCACATAGCCAGGAGTAACGCCTGAGCGTCAAACGGGTGTGGCCCAAAAACCAAAAAAAAAAAAAAACCAAAAAAAAAAAAAAACAAATGGCTTTCTAAAGAAACCAGGATTTACAATGTTAAACTTAAAGATGTTAAAGGGAACTTCCATTTTAGGTTTTCATTTGTCTTCTTTTTTTTTTTTTTTTTTGTGGTTTTTGGGTCACACCCGGCAGTGCTCAGGGGTTATTCCTGGCTCCAGGCTCAGAAATTGCTCCTGGCAGGCACGGGAGGACCATATATGGGACGCCGGGATTCGAACCGATGACCTCCTGCATGAGAGGCAAACGCCTTACCTCCATGCTATCTCTCCAGCCCCTTTCATTTGTCTTCTAATGTCACCTAATTGCAGTTCCCCCATGCCCCATGAGGAAGCTTTCAAATAGTTTGATATCTTTTCACTTATAAAACCTGAGAATTTGGGGGGAAAATTATATATCCCAATGGTGCCCTTGCTGTCATGGTATTTTCTTTTTTTTCTCAATCTGTTGGATTTTGATGGGAAATTCTACCCTCAGATCACAGAAACGAGGGTGGCTGGGTTGACTTTGCTTAACCATTTTCTTTTGTCTATAGGATAAAGTTCCTTCCAACTGCCAGAGGAATTTTATCTTGATGCTAAGTCTTGCTCGAGCCACAATCTACATTTGGGTGTCCAATGTCTCAGATGCTATGGCTGAAAACCCCTTGTTTGTTTGTTTTCATGCATCTAATTTTACTTTGGGGTTGTGGGTCTCACTGGGTGAGGCTCAGGAGGTTAGTGGAAAACCTTTAAAGTCCTAGAGATGCCTGCAGCATACAGGATATGTGCTCTGGACCTTTGCTCCGTGTCTCAGCTGTGTCTCTCGTTTTTCTTGCTCTCAAAAATCTAGGTGGGGTGGCGAGAGAGAGGTGAAAGAGAGAGAGAGACAGAGGCAGAGAGGGACACACACACACACACACACACACACACACACACACACACACACACACGCAGAATGATCTGTATCCTCCAACTTTCCTATTTCATTTGTATAGGTGGGAATTAATTAGCCAAAAGAGCAGGCACCCAGGTTCTGTTTTCTAGAACTTTCTGTGGCAATGAATTCTAAATTATTTGTTCCTCTCAGCTCCCTTTTGCTCTGATGGTCAGAGGACAGTTTAGTTGCCACAAGCCTACCTTGGGGTTTTCCGAGCTATCTGGAAGGAACATCCTGTGTATATATACCTGAGGTTAAAGCCACTTTTCTGTGGTTTCTGAGACATGAAGGAAGGAAAGACTTGGGAGACAGTAGCTGCCTCAGTTTTACTTCTCCTTTTTTAGCTTGTTTCTTGAGGGACTCTGGTAATTTAGTACTAGAGTATTTCTTATTAGGGTACGATTTATAATGAAGTCCTTGGAGCTTCTGTCAAGTTTGAGAAAGAAAAACATGGCTCACCATTCTTGAGACTCCGGTCATACTCCAGACTCACTTCCTGCCTCTATAATCAGGGTCAGTCCACTCTACTGTCTTTTTAGTTTGTTTTGAGGCCCCTCTTACAGTCAGGGTTCACTCCTGGCAATGTTTAGAGTACCCTATGTAGTGCTGGAGATGGAACCCATGTTTGCTGCTTGCTTGGCAAGTGTCTTCCTCGTTGTATGATCTCTCGAACCTTCTCGCCTGTTTCTTACGTTCATCAGTATTTTGTGTTCTCATATGAGTCCCTCACCCAAGTTTTATTCTTCAACAGAACAGTTAAAATTTGCCTTTTATGGGGAAACCTGTTAAGTATTTTCAACCTCTTCATCTCCATCTCTTCATCTTCCATGTCTTCTTGCTTCTCCTTGGCCTGTTGAAGAAGTCTGTTCTTTGGCCTTATAGAAACTGCTGAAAGCAGTTTCTGGGTGCAGAGCTCCATGTTCCTTTTTCCTCTGGCTCCCCCTGAGTCTTCTAGATCACACTAGAGCTCTTTCAGGACTGGAGATCATCTTGTACCCCATGGTGGTTCTTCAGTTTTTGATGCCACCAGGCACTCCCCCCTCCCCCAGTGCCCATTTCATCCTGTCTTTGGGGCTTGCAAAATGGCATCAGTCTATCTCAATCATCTTGCCATAAATTCCTCCTCTTGTGGAATCATTCGGAGAATTCATAGAGAAAGACTGAATAAATTAGAGATTCTCTTGTGTCTTCCATTTTTAAGATAAGGGCTGTTTTCTTACTCTTCAGTAGCTGATTCATACCTGCCCCCAACTTCCATTTATATGATGAGAAATTCTTCAATTAAAATACATCTGGGTGGGGTGATAATTAATATTTATTTTTTAATTTAGACCTCATGAGCAGAATGATTCTTAATCAACAGGACCCGAAGTTCAGTGCAGGGGCCTGAGGGGGTGCGATGCTGCTTCAATCCTGCAGCTCAGAATTCGCCAGGGGTACCCCATGCTGGGATGGACTATGTGGTCCTGGGAATTGAACCTGGGTCCTGGCAATACCAGGACACACACCTTGACCACTGTTCATTGAAGAGCATCTGGTCATGAGCACTTTGGTTTTTGGGTCACACCTGACAGTGCTCAGGGGTTACTCCTGGCTGTCTGCTCAGAAATAGCTCCTGGCAGGCACGGGGGACTATATGGGACACCAGGATTCGAACCAAACACCTTTGGTTTTGAATCAGCTGCTTGCAAGGCAAACGCTGCTGTGCTATCTCTCCGGGCCCATGATGAGCACTTTGTATCTGAGTCCCCATTATCCTTTCTCAGACCAGTAGGCTCACCTGCTCACTGCTTTCTGGGGCTTTTGACATTACTGTGGTGCCCATTAGTAATATTCCTAGTTTCAGTCAGGATAAGTAGAAGTTCCAAGATTACCCTGTGCATTTTCTGTGCAGACCCAGCAACAACCATTTCTTTAAGCAGCTCTGGTTTGTTTTAGTGGGAAATGGCACATCCTGCCCACATCTCGGATTTTTTTTTTGCTTTGGTGCCAGTCTAGACCTTTTCAGTGTTTTGAATGGATGCACACATGTAAATTTTAGCATCAAATATCTCAACTTTATATTACTCTTTCCCTTAAGACCACAGGGTTTTTCACTTAATCTCACAGATATTGCAAATGTGCCACTTTATTTTTTTTCTTCCTCAAGAATCCTAGCCAACTTTTCTCAGTTCTCTTTCCTTTGATTTATTTATGCTTTCTGTGGATTACTTTTTTGGGGGAGTGAGGGGGGGTGCTGGTGCTAGGAATTGAACCAAAAACCTCCTTCAAAGGCTCTACCCCTTTCTCTCTACCTCAACCCCTTAGACTTTCTTTGGTAAAGTCACTTAACTGCTTCATTATTGGTGGAGCTCTGATGATGATAGTTCAAGATAAGGCAAGGCATGTATTCTACTTGAGCTATACTTCAGGCTTCTAGAAAGTTCCTTTTAAAATAGATTGTTCATGGTCTGGAGAGATAGTGGGAAAGGCCCTTGCCTGGTGTGTGCCTAACCTGGGTTCAATCCTGGTGTCCCACATGGACTCCCAGTACCACCAGAGGAGATCCCTCAGCACAAAGCCAGAAGTGAGCCCAGAGCACTACTGAGAGAGACCCCCCCCTTAAAATTTTTTTAGTATCTCTTTTTAATATTATTAGGGAGTTCTTTCTACCAGTGCTCAAGGCCCAGGGATTATTCCTAGCAATATTTGGTCAGGTGCAATTGGTCTGAGGCCACTAGGATTCTACTTGAGGGAGGGGTTGGTTTATGGTATCAGGGATTGAACTTGAGGCTGTGGATATGCTGGGCATATACTTCATATACTTCAGCCCTTTAATCTATTTTCCCAGTCCCTAAATGTTACTTCTATTTCTCTCATAGATTTTCTCCAATTTGGAAATAACACATGTGAACATGCATAGATATTTACATGGTGTGTATATATATGTACATATATATATATATCTGTTTATATAAATGTCTGTGGGACTTGGGGAGCACAGCGGCATGTGCTTTTTCCTATTGGCCCCATAGTATTCTGCTGGGGCTCAACTCTGAGAATAGCCTTTGCCTTCTAAATGGACTTAGACTACAGAATCAACTCAAATGCCTGCTTCAGGGGATTATCAAATCAGGCACTTCGAAGGCAGCCTCTGTGCTTCCTGTGCTAACTTGTTCCTCCACAATGATTTTTTTTCCTGTGGTAATTCTGAGTAGAATTACCTCCGAGTAGACCTCCTTGCAGGTCCCGTCATTTTTGTCTCTAGTGTTGTCTGAAGTATTTTAAATATTATTTATGTGACCATGACAGTCTTGTGTGTATTAAAATCAAGATAAAAATGTCACCTCTGGGCCCGGAGAGATAGCACAGCGGCGTTTGCCTTGCAAGCAGCCGATCCAGGACCAAAGGTGGTTGGTTCGAATCCCGGTGTCCCATATGGTCCCCCGTGCCTGCCAGGAGCTATTTCTGAGCAGACAGCCAGGAGTAACCCCTGAGCACCGCTGGGTGTGGCCCAAAAACCAAAAAAAAAAAAAAAAAAAAAAAAAAAAAAAAAAATGTCACCTCTTACTTATCCTGAGATTTACATAAGACCCCAGCATTTGAACAGTTCCCATCTCTATGCTTGTGTGTCCACTCATCTTTGTACATTAGTAAAATATGCAATTACTTAAAGGGCCAATTAATTGATTAATTTTGGTCGAATTCAGAGAAGGGTATCCAGAGGGAAATGGAGCTTTTTAAAATTACCCGTGGATGTCAGCTAGCTTTAATAATTAAAAAAAGCATCCCAAGAATGACATGCTTTGTTTATACAGTGAGAGTGAAATGGAAAATTAATGGGAACTTGAAGCATACCATGTAGTTAGTTAAAGCAGGCTAAATCTTTTCTCTTCTTCCTGAGCACATATAATTTCTGGCTCCAGCTATTTCCTACTTCCTACAGTGTGATTGTTGAATAACTATTGGTTAATGCTATAATCCTATTGTTGAGTAGGAGAGGACATTTTTCCTTACCCCCCTCTGGGTTCTTCTGTTGCCGGTCAAGTTATCAAATTCATATCACATAGATTAATCGGAGAAAGAAAATTTGATTAAAAAGTATGGGGAATGCACTTAGACATGGAATTCTAAAGATGATGAGACCAACAGAGGCTTCAAGAAAATACCAGGGATAGGTAGGTGGGGGAGGGTTCACATGACAAAGACCAGCTGTTTGACGCTCAGCTGTACTTAGAATGGAGGGGCCGGAGAGTTAGCATGGAGGTAAGGCGTCTGCCTTCCATGCAGAAGGATGGTGGTTCGAATCCTAGCATCCCATATGGTTCCCTGAGCCTGCCAGGAGCGATTTCTGAGTATAGAGCCAGGAGAACTCCTGAGCGCTGCCAGGTGTGACCCCAAAACCAAAACCAAAAAGAAAAAAAAAAAGAAAATTCTATGGAGGGGCTGGAGTGGTGGTGTAGCAGTAGGGCGTTTGCCTTGCATGCAGATGACCTAGGACAGACTGAGGTTCCATCCCCCAGCGTCCAATATGGTCCCCCAAGCCAGGAGCGATTTCTGAGTGCATAGCCAGGAGCAACCCCTGAGAATCACGGGGTATGGCCTAAAAGCCCAAAAAAAATAAAAATAAAAACAAATTCTACGGATAGACTTTATTTTTTTAATGTAGAGATGTTTATTTCTAGTAATAACCCTAGTCCTGTTCTTGCTCCTTCCTTTCAAATCAGAAGGTGGGTTTTTATTTGTTTTATTTTTATTTTTTGGACCACACCCCAAAGTGTTTAGGGCTTACTCTTGGCTTTGTACTCAGGGATCTCTCCTGGCAGTGCTTGGAAGACCAGATCAGGGGCCAGGGTTTGAAACTAGGCCTACTTGTGTACGAAACAAGCATCTTACCTGCTGTACCTTCATTCTCTCTCTCTGTCTCTGTCTTTCTCTGTCTCTGTCTCTATCTCTTTGCTCTCTGCCTTTCTCTGTCTCTGTCTCTCTCAGGGCTTATTTCTGGCTCTGTGCTCGGATCACTGCTGTCGTGTTGGGCATTGAACCCAGGAGGGCTGTGTGCGAGCAAGTGCCTTACCCACTGCTTGCTTGAACCCAAATCGAACATTTCAAAAAGTACTTTAAGGAATTGTCAACTTTTCTTGTGAACCTGTAAGGCGTCCATTTGGTCTCAGTTTGAAACAACCCATATGCCAGAGAAGGATGGATATCATTAGGAAGTATGTTCTGGCTGTTTTGGGTGCCCTGTCTTCTTTCCAGGTATACGTAGCCTTTCTGCCGCAGCTGTTCCTCGTGTTGGTAGTAGACCTAAATGTAGAAAAGACTCTCTCAAAGTGTCCTGTTACTTTGATATGGCTTCAGCAGAGTCTGTCGCTCCCTTTTCTCAGACTCTGTCAAGCTTTAATTTCATTTTTTTTTAGATAAACAGTGGTGATTATGAAGAAACTGCTTTTGAATTCTGTATTATTGGGTCTGTGGAAATCCTGTTCATGGCCAAACATGAATATTACTCACTTGGTTTGATGGCTTGACTTGGCCAGTGTCAGTGATGTTGGAATTGCCACCAGTCGTTGTCTGACGGTCTGTCTTCCACTGGCACCCTCATCCATGAATCTATTTTGTTCATTTCTGCTGTAAGGCTGTTTTTACACAGACCCAAGGGCAGAGCCTTTTCACTGGAATCACTTGGCTTTCAAAAACTAGAAGAGTGGCCCTAATATTTGTTTGTGATCAGCTGGTTGTTTGCTTCTGAAAAATTAATGTTTCATTTTTTTAGGGGGTCTGATAAAATGACAAATGGCAGTGCATAAGGCCCTGGCTTCAACTCTCTGGAAACTGGTGGTGCTCGGCCACTTTGCAGGTAGCCTTGGCAAACCCTGAGATCCAATCAGTGTACCTCACCCCTCATTGGTTTTCTCTGTACAGTTGAAAAAAAAAACAAAACATCTTGCTATTGTGATAAAATACCTTTCTGGTTTGAGATCAGTTTGGTTTTAACCAGTAGCTATATCGTTCTTCTGAAGATGGTGTGGAAATGGAAGGTTTTTATGGGAGGATTGATAAAGGGGGCAAAAGAGAGTTGGTGGGGGCTGGGGAGGACATTTGAAATATTAAAAATAAATCTTCAGCATATGTTCTTTTAAGCTTATAAGCATTGGTATGATAATATTGTATAAATTCATAATTTGATTTTAGAGGGAAAAATCTCTTGAGGCATTGACACAAAATTCAAATTCATGTGAGTAGTGTTATCACCAATTAAATCAGGCTTCTGTGATTGGAGTGTATATATATTTGATACTGAAAATGCTCTCTGCTTCACGAGGACTTATTAAAATTTAAAAGTTGCAGACACGGATATAAATTACAAGCCTTTGTTAATGACTGATCTTAGTGTTATTTCGTAGCATTAATATTCTTTTCATTTATTAAATTTCAGGTCTTTATTTTTAATAGATGGAGTTCTGTCAAACCCTGTTCTGTGGACTGGGGTCCAAGGATATTTTCTGATAGTGCTCATCAGTCCCAAACATTACACTCCATCTGTCTTAAGAACAGTACAGGGGCTGGAGAGATATAGTATAGAAGGTAACAAGAACATTGCCTTGCTTTATGCTGACCTGTATGATCCACATAGATAAGAGAATCCTCTGAGCACTCCCAGATAGGCCCCCTCCACTGCAAATATATATATTTTATATATAAATTTGGTACAATAGTTTATTCTGAATTAGGTAGGATTTTTTTCTTTTCTCTTTTTTCTTTTTCTTTTCTTTTTTTTTTGCTCCCACCTGGTGGTGCTCAGGGTTTACCCAGGATTGTGCACTCAGGTATCACCCTGATAGAGCTCAGGGGGATCTTTTGTGTTGCCAGGTTTGAACCCCGGCCGGCCACATGTAAGGTACATTCCATTCTGCCGTACTCTCTCTCGCCCTAAAATGAGATGTTATAAAAAGAACTGAACCTTATAGACTGGTATTTCCTGTCTCTATCTTCTCTGATGCAACTTCTTCATCATGCAGGAAGAAAAGAGTTTGAGCTTGTTGAAGTCCTACTCCATGTCTTTCAAGAACCTTAGTTCTTCTTTTGCCTCTGTTGTGTAGGCATGTATTGTATATCAGCCAGACATAGAACCCTCACCCGTTCTTGTCTTTCTTTCTTCGGTACTAATGACTCTTGCCTGCCCTTTTCTGACTTATTGTTAATAACAAGCCCTTTCCACTTTCCCACAAGAAGTTATCATTTACATTAATATTTCCTGGGGAGATTTTTGAAAAAGATATCTAAAGCTTTTTTTTGGGGGGGGGGTGTTTAGAAATTTTCTTGGGGTAACTTGTTTAAAGCAAGTATTTTATTCAGATCATAAAACTCACTCTCAGTTCTAAATTAGAACTGGGTTTCCTGGAACTGGAGAGAGAGCACAGAGGTAGGGCATTTGTCTTGCAAGTGCCCAGGACCAATGGTTGTTGGAATCCTGGCATTCCATATAGTGCCAGCCATCTCCTCCCCCCGCCCCCCCGCCAGGAGGGATTTCTGAGCAGAGAGCCAGAGTAACCCCTGAGTGCTTCCAGGTGTGGCCCCAAAACAAAACAAAATTAAAAAGGAACTGGGTGTCCCTTCAGTTCCTCCAGAGTTTTTGGGTCCTATGATGGAGTTAGAAATAAGTTGAAATCTTATTTTTCCTTCAGAACTTTGATTCTCTTGAATTCCACTTTCAGTTGAAACTCAGAATTGTGAATTTCTCAAATCTGCCTCCCCCCCCCCAATTATATAACGATTCATGTCGTCATTTAATTTATTCCATCTTGGTGAATGTGATAATGAGATTATGTACAACAGGACGTGTAAATTGGACGGTGAATCGAAGGACTTTAACAGCTGATAAAGTGGCTTTTTCCTTGAGTTTCTTTATTAAGGTTTTCTGATACACTTCGGAATTTTCTTTCTTTTACTCTCCTGTCTTTTTTCTCTTTCCTCTGTTGAAGAATATTTACTGCCTTATAGTGTTCACTAAGAATAGAAGATTAAGATATGGTTTTTATGGGGAAGGGAATTCATTTTAGATGGTGGAGGATGCCTGGGATTGAACCCGTTTTGGTTGCATGCAAAGCAACACCCTATCCACTGTACTATCATTGTGGCCCTGGCTTTTTTTTTTTCTTTTTCTTTTTTTGGTTTTTGGGCCACACCCGGCATTGCTCAGGGGTTACTCCTGGCTGTCTGCTCAGAAATAGCTCTTGGCAGGCACGGGGGACCATATGGGACACCGAGATTTGAACCAACCACCTTTGGTCCTGGATCGGCTGCTTGCAAGACAGATGCTGCTGTGCTATCTCTCCGGGCCCTGGCTTTTTTCTTTTATGGGGATTTTCTCCGCAGTAGGAACATATGTATCATATATTTGATGTTAATTTATTTTTTAATCCTTTTTAAAGAAGAATCATGTTACTTCCTCTAACTCAACAAGAAGGAAATGGTTTATTGAGATGACTAATGCTTCTTAAGTGCAGTTTTAGGTGGCGTGAGATGTCATACATACAGTGCTTTGACTTTTATGTGTCTCTCTAAATCTTACTTTTCCTTGGATCTGAACATTCCAAAAATGCCACTGAACCATACACTTCTCAATGTAGAGGAGGACAAAGGCTTCTTCAGAGAAATACTCAGGTTCTATAAGTAGAGCGTGGGAATGAAACTTTCAAAGATAACAGAGTAATAAGGGGAATCTCTTAGATTTAACCACGTAAGTACTCAACAAGAAATGCTATATAAGGGGCTGGAGAGATAGCATGGAGGTAAGGCATTTGCCTTTCATGCAGAAGGTCATCGGTTCAAATCCTGGCATCCCATATGGTCCCCCATGCCTGCCAGGAGCAATTTCTGAGCATGGAGCCAGGAGTAACCCTTGAGCACTGCCGGGTGTGACCCAAAAACCAAAAAAAAAAAAAAAAAAAAAAAAAAAAAAAAAAAAAAGAAAAAGAAAAAAGAAATGCTATATAAGGAGGTGATTAGAATTTGGTGATTATGTACCATCTTCACAAAAGACATAAAGAATAAGGAAGAATTTAGACAAGGAATAGGGTTTGGGGCTTTTGGAAGGGAGTTTTTGGCCTTTTCAGCTACATCTCTATTCCTCTAGAAGCCTGAAGCCTGTAAGCACACATCATACATATAATAGGCATAGAACATTTCTGAATTTGGCAAAAAGTATATAGAATGCAATTTCTGATTTTCCAGAAAGCTGTACAGATTCCTTGAATGACAAGAAATTGTGACAATAGATTAAATTAGAAAAGAAACCACATAAAAAATAACAACTGATAGAAGAATCAATATATCCATATACATATATGACTTATGAGATTATTAATAAATCATTAAGGGCCCACATGGCCTTATGCATGTTGTTTGACCTGACTTAGGACATCATAACTAAGTAGAGGGCATTGATGGATGGACTGCCAGTACTTTGTTTTTGACTTTGGGCAAACTGTTATTACTCTTTTTTATTAATATCTTCATTTAAACATCTTGATTACAAATATGATTGTGATTAGGTTTCAGTCATGTAAAGAACACCCCCCTTCACCAGTGCAATGTTCCCACCACCAATGTCCCAAATCTCCCTCCATCCCACCCCATCCGCACCTGTACTCTAGACAGTCTTTTCAGTTCCCTCATTTATTCACATGGTTATAGTAGTTCTCAGTGTAGTTATTACTATAACTGCACTCACCACTTTTTGTGGTGAGCTTCTTGAAGTGATCTGGAAGTTCCAGCCCTCCTCTCATTGTCTCTGAGGATTGTTGTAAAAGTGACTTTTATTTTTCTTAAAACCCATAGATGAGTGTGACTATTCTGTGTCTATCTCTCTCCCTCTGACTTATTTTACTCAGCATGATAGATTCCATGTACATCCATGTATAGGAAAATTTCATGACTTCATCTCTCCTGACGGCTGCATAATATTCCATTGTGTATATGTACCACAGTTTCTTTAGCCATTCATCTGTTGAAGGGCATCTTGGTTGTTTCCAGAGCCTGGCTATTGTGAATAGTGCTGCAATAAATATAGGTGTGAGGAAGGGATTTTTGTATTGTATTCTTGTGTTCCTAGGGTATATCCCTGGAGTGGAATAGCTGGGTAGAATGGGAGCTCAATTTTCAGTTCTTTGAGGAATCTCCATATCACTTTCCATAGAAGTTGGACTAGATGGCATTCCCACACCTGAATAATCAGAACAAACATAGATTCAAAATCAAAGGCTGGAGGAATATCATCCAAGCAAACAATACCCTTAAAAAGGCTGGGGTGGCCATATTAATATCTGATGATACTAACTTTATACTCAGAAAAGTGGTAAGGGACAAAGATGGACACTTTGTACTAATCAAGGGATATATTAAACATGTATGCACCCAATGAGAGACCAGCAAACTATCTAATACAATTATTGACAAATCTGAAAGAAGATATCAATAATAACACAATAATTGTGGGAGACCTCAACACGGCCCTGTCAACACTTGATAGATCAACCAGACTGAAACCCTATAAAAACATACTAGCCCTGAAAAGAGAAATAGAAGAAAGAGGACTAGTAGATATATATAGGACACTCCACCCAAAAAAACCTGGATACACATTCTTCTCCAATGTACATGGGTCATTCTCCAGGATAGACCACATATTGACATATTATTACAAAGTGTCCATCTTTGTCCCTTATCACTTTTTTATAATACATTTTTATATTTTATATGTATAACAATATTCATATATTGTTTATATATGTTGATTTGCATTTGGCAAGCAATTAGCATAAAGGTTTTTAATTCTAAAGGTTTTTATTATTACAGTTTAGATACTATGTCTAAATAGAATTAATGTTGATAGTTTTAACGGAAAGATGCCAACTTCATTCCTTAAATATTTTGCTTATGGGCCACACTCTGTGATGCTCAGGGGTTACTCCTAGCTTTACACTCAGTAATTATTCCTGGTGGGCTGGGGGACCATCTGGGTGGCCAGGGATCAAACTTGAGTTGGTTCCATGCAAGGCAAGCACTGTACCCGCTGTTCTTTTTCTCTAGCCCTGAAAAAAAAAGATATTTTAAAAGTCTTTTCTTTATCACTCATGTTAATGACACAAATACATATGTGTCTCTTTTATAAATGTTTAGGAATTTTTTTATTTTATTGAGTCAACATCACAGATAGTTTTTTTATTTTAATGAACACTTCAAGGCTCTCTTAGAATTAAAGCATGAAAAGTCATAGTTGTGAGATTTTTTAAGTTATTCACATGAACATTCCTATTTTGAAGACTAGATCTAAAGATATATATATGTGTGTGTGTGTGTGTGTGTGTGTGTGTGTGTGTGTGTGTGTGTGCGCTGGCTAAGTTTTTGTTGTTGTTGGTTTCTTTGGTGGGGAGGGCACACTTGGTAGTGCTCAGGGTTAAATCCCAACTCTGTGTCAGGGATCACTCCTGGTAATAACTGGTGGTAGGCATTGAAAGCAGGTTACCTGTATATAAGCCAAGTGCCCTACCTGCTGTACTGTTTGATGTAGTCCCTGCAGTATAATTTCTAAGGAAAAAAAAGTCAGACTATTATTAACCTGAACAAGATGCACTAAGCCAAAAACAACAGGGTGGAAGAAGCAAATGTTTAGAACAAGAATATTCTGGAAAGTTGCATCAAACGTTGCTCTTTCGGGATCTGGGAGTGGGTTCAAAGGAGGGGGAGTACCTTCTTTGCATGCTGGCCTAAGATTCTGGGCCAGAAATAATTTTCAAACTCCTCTGGTTTTAGAGCTCCAGAATAAAGCAACAAATCATTTACTTTTCTATTGAGTCATTTGTAGCATGGCATTAATAATCCAAATGGAGCTATGACTTTTTGTTTGTTTGTTTTGGGGCCACACCTGGCAGCACTCAGGGGTTACTTCTGACTCTGTGATCAGAAATTACTCCTGACAGGCACAGGGGACCATATGGGATGTTGGGGATAGAACCTAGGCTGGCCACATGCAAGGCAAAAGCCCTCTCTTCTGTGCTATTGTTTTGGCCCCATGGGGCTATGACTTTTGGCTTATGTTTCAGGTCTCATTTACTCTGTCTAGACCCTTAACACCAAAGTCACAGAAAGCACGAGCTAATGTCTTAATCACACATCTTCATTTTGACCTCTTCCTCTGAATTTCCTTCTATTCTGCCCATTTCCTTAAATTCAGCCCTGCCCTTGATCTGATCTTGTGTGTCTTTATAACTTCACTGAAGCATTTGCCTGCTATTCTTGTTCATTTTTGCATATGTTCCCAGCTATATTGCACAAATCATGATGTAATTCTTAACTTGGTGAAACACCATTTAAGTTTTAGTTTTAGCTAGGAATGAGACCTGAGAAGCACAGATGTGGCCTCCACAAAACAGAGCAATATATTCTTCAAGTACTGTTGTTGTTGGTAATGTTGCTTCTTTTTTATTATTTGTGTTAATATTTTTCTCCTGTGGAAATGTTTCTACATGTCTTTAGAACTGTAAAGTTTTCTACTCAATTGGGTTCACTCAATAATACCCTGGAGGACAGCTCTATCTGTTGTCATCAACTGATACTCTGGAATAAATTTCCAAAATCTGCCTGCAGCTTCCTTCCCTGTAAAATGACTTGATGTTCAGGGATTTGAGAAGCATCAATGAAGTCTCAGATTTAGGATTCCCTGTGTGAGTTTTTGCTGTCTATTCCATTATTTTAGCCATTTTTACCCTGCATCCAAATTTTAACCAATACTCTCTTTGTAAACGAAGCAAGAGTAGACTAGTCTCCCGAGGTTTCAGCTGTTTTAAAAAATATTATATACATTTTTTTGAGGGCGATATATGTAATTTCAGTTGCAGGAATCGACTATAATTGTATTTTACTGTTATTTTTTTTGTCTCTTACTAGGCCTAATTTACAAATTAAATTTTATTATAGGTCTGGATGTCTAGCAAAATGCGTGGTCTATATGAGGTTTGGTGCTGTCTGTCATCTTCGGTTTTTTTTTTTTTTAAGCTATATTCCCTATGCTTGTGGGGAGGCAGCTGTCTACTCACACAACTGTTTAAGCATTGTGTATCATTGCTTTTGCACTGAGATGACCAACTTCAATAATTGCACTAGAGATCAGCTTGACGCACCATCTTGCATTTTTAGAATATACTTTTTGTTGGCTCCGGTAGATTTGAATTACTTTTGATGGTGTCTGGGGATTTTTCCCCACAACTCTCTAGCAGGCCAACCTTTCTCTCTGCTGATCTTATTTCTCCTATTTTGGCATGTTCTATATTTTGAATCTGTATGTTTAGATCCTCACAGTCTTTTACTGGGAGTATTGGACTAATTTTCCTGTCTTGTGGTTTTCATTTTATTTTGTATCATGCTACTATAGCCTAGTTTTCAAGTTTGGTGTCATTTCTAGTTCACACTGCCACCCATATTTAGGGGATCTTCCTCACTAAATTCAAGAGAGACTCTTTTTTTTTTTTAAGTAATTTTTATTGCAACCAAAGTGAATTACAATCTTTCACAGTAACAGTAATATTTAAGGTACATGGTGACAATAAATCAGGGCCATTCCCCACCACCAGTGTTGTCCTCCCTCCACCCCTATTCCCAGTATACATCCCATAGCTCCCTCTCTTGCCCTCCCCCCCCAATCTACTAGTGTTAACTGCTCCTTTCTGTGTATGGCTTGTTGTAGATTGGGTATCGATTCTGTTGGCATTGACTTTGGGTTTGGTGTTTGAATCTGATCATTTTTTATTTCCACTCAATGTTCATACGATTGTTTGGTCTTGGTACCCTCCTTTTTTTTTCCTCCTCAATTTATGAGGTAGAACAAGATGATTCATGTTATGTGGTTCTGATGGAAAAAAAAAACAAAAACAAAAAACAAAAATAACAACAATCCTACCCTTTAGTTTCTCACTCCTTCTCTGTCTAGGCTGTAACAATGACCTGAAGCTTTTTAGGCCCCTAATCACCATCTTTTCCTCTTACTTGTCTTCTCTAAACCTTTCCCCAAATGCCATGCAACCCTTTTCTGGCCTTTTCAGTCTGCTCATTTCTTTTCCCTCTGCAATATGTTGTGCAACCATCTTTCTGTCAGAAGACTGTTGTCCTCAGTATTCTGTTGTTGGTTCTCCTTGACTCTACTCCATCACAACTCTTAAGGCTTAGGCCAAGCTGCATATTCTCCTCTTTACCTCATCCTGTCCATTTCTCCAGGGGGCGCCATGTTTCAGTACTTGAGTCGAGTTCTAGGAAGCAGATCTCAAGTCGGGTAGAGCGGTCAATGACCTCACAGGCTGTCTTAGCTGTTTGGCAGTGATTCTAGAGTTCTGGCTAAAATTCTTAAAGAAACCAGATCTTGCTTCCTTGCAGAGATGATTAATGTAAGGGGATTTTTTTAATTGTTTGATAAGGCATTGCACATTTGCTACAAGAAAATGTGATGCAAGGCTGTGCTTGGTACGAATTAAATAAAGCAAGAACAGGTGGCAGAATGAGGCAGTACTTCTCTTGGATACATTGGGCATAGTTGGATTTTACTGTTGCTGATAGCACTTTAATTTTTTTTTTTTTTTTTTTTAGAAAAACAGGTGGAAAAATTATGCCTAAGTACTTATAAACTTGGTTGGAATGAAACACAGATGATGTGAAAAATTGCTTTTATAGTCTGCCTGTTTTTCCCATGTAGTCCCCTCCTCTGGTCCCTGAGGATTTTTTTGTGCCTGTTGACCAGTTTGTGTTGTGTGAATCTCAAAGTTCTGGGCTGCCCTGTTTTGAATTTACAATGGCCTAAGTGCCAATGGACAGATGATTAGACAAAGAAGATGACTGAGGGGTATCTACATATTTCTGTCATCACATAATAGATACTTTTTAGCTGCCAAAATGATCAAATCTCAGGCCGTTTGTAACAGTTTGGTTGGGCCTACTGGTTATTGAATTTAGTAAACTTGGCCAGATACAGAAAAATCAACACCTTGTGATTTTCTTTCTGTGTGGCACATAGCAGAGACAGAAAAAAAGCAATACATTTTTATACTCTGAAGAGTACAAAAAGCATATTAGCCTTATAGTCCATTCTCTTTATGTTTGTCTTAATAATTTTGTATGAAACATAAAACGATAGTAAGGAAATTATTTTAAAGGATATACTTGGGCAAAGGGGAGAAATAGTTTTCGAGGGAAAGCTAATCTGTCTCCCCACTGTGTGTATGTGTCCCCCCCCAAAATTGGCTGCTGCCTACATAATACATATCCTGACTGCCTTCTACGTGAAGAAATCCTAATATGAAAAGCAAATTTGTATTTAATCTAGCATTTATACTTCTTAGAAGTTGTGCTTCTAAGAAACAGATAGTTTAACATACATTTTACATCTCAGTCTTCTTAATCTAGAAATACTTTCAAAAATACTGTAAAGTTTGGCCAGAATGGTAGTATAGGGTGCTTGCCTTGCATATAAATTATTCCACTTCAATCGCCTGCATCCTATAGGGTCTCTTGAGCCTTAGTCCAGAGCCAGGAGTAGGAGTAACCCTGGAGCACAGCTGGGTGTGACCCAAAAGCAGAACACAAACAAAATAAAAAATATAAAATACTTCAAAGCTGTCTGCCTAACATTTTAACCTTAGCACAAAAATATACACACTACAGATATTTTTTCACTATGAATACATATATGCACATACTTGTATATGTTTATTCTGAAGAAATTTATAGCAGGAAAATGGAAATACGATAATCTATGTGTTAAACAATAGTATATACTCACATTGTGGTTAAAACGTTTGAAGTTGAGCTTTAGGGAAAGGCATGAAAAAAAGATATACGATGTATGAGACGGAAATTGTAAAAGAAAATATAACATTTTTACTTATAGTGAACACACACTGACTTGTATGTTAAATGTGCACATCTGAGGGGAGGGTTGAAGAGTGAGCATGAGCGATCTATAGTTGAAGATAACCTCATTGCATGGGTTCCTCTACCTTCTATCTCTTTAACATTCAGTTTTTAAAGCCATATTCTACTAAGCAAAAGAACTAGAAATTGGGCCCGGAGAGATAGCACAGCGGCCTTTGCCTTGCAAGCAGCCGATCCAGGACCTAAGGTGGTTGGTCCAAATCCCGGTGTCCTATATGGTCCCCCATGCCTGCCAGGAGCTATTTCTGAGCAGACAGCTAGGAGTAACCTCTGAGCAACGCCGGGTGTGGCCCAAAAAAACAAAAAAACAAACAAACAAAAAAAAGAACTAGAAATCATTTTAGGCTTTTTTTTTTTTTTTTTGGGCCACACCCGTTTGACACTTAGGGGTTACTCCTGGCTATGTTCTCAGAAATCGCCCCTGGCTTGGGGGGACCATATGGGACACCCGGGGATCGAACCACGGTCCATCCTCTTGCAAGGCAGACACCTAACCTGTAGCGCCACCTTCCCAGCTCCGCATTTTTTTTTTTTTTTTTAATATTTAAAGGAAATCGTTCAAGGGCTCACTAGTTTATCTGGAAAATGTTGTGCTTTAGGAATGACTTATATCCTCGAGAATTCAGTAGAGGTAAAGACTTGTTTGTGTTGATAGCAATGAAAGGTACAGTAACCTCACAGCCTACTCTGGTCTTTCAAATTATAGTTTGGAACTCTGACTGTTATGTTTTCTTGAAGCATAAAATCCTACTTTATGATGATGGGTTTATTACTTGGATAATTTTGTATGTCCCAACGTCATTTTTCATGTTGGTGTTTATGAGGAGCAAAGAGACTCACAACATTTTCTTCAATCTTGCAGAAAAGCTCAAGAGGAGAACAAGAAAATTGTGCTAGCTGGCTGTGTTCCTCAAGCCCAGCCTCGTCAGGATTACCTTAAAGGGCTGAGCATCATTGGGGTAAGCTGACCTCTTGGGAAAAAGAAAAATGTCCTAACAAGGAGTAACTCTACTGTTTCTGTTTCATTTCTCAGTTACTTAACTAATAGCAATGACCCTGATGACTGTCTTACACTATTATCCTGGAAACTTCTTGTGTCAGTTTTTCTCTCAACTCATTATTAAAAATGAAAAGTCAAGTGAAGTTAAAAAAAGGTGTTCTCTTGATATAGCATTATGATTTTCCCACTTCACAAGCACTGACATTTCTCAAGATATAGATTCTTGTTTGTTTAGAGTCTTCATAATGTTCCTCGCCCCCAACTTCAGTTCTAACAGCACCCCTATTTCTACAGAAGTTTTCTCTTACCATGCCCTGCTGTGCTCAGTGACCTGCCATTTGTGCTTCATTTTTCCACAGAATTGTGGTTTGGGGATTAGCTTGTCTGAGTTTTTGGGAGTAAAGCCCACCTTCCTACTTCATTTCTTTACCTCAAGCTGACATCTTGCTTTGTACTCTTTCTGTGTTTCTCCATCTTCTCCTAGGATGCCTCACACACAGGCACCAGTATGTGCTACTACCTGATGGAGCGAAAGCATCTCAGCTTGTTGTTTGTGCCTGTCAGCCTGGTGTCTCTCTACTATGTCTGTTCTTCTTTGTGGCCATCACTACTTAAATACAAATTGGTTGACATCCAGCCAGAAGTTGTTGACCAGATTGGTGGAGCTCCATATAAAGTCATACTTAGATATGTGCAGGAGTGATCTTTTAAAAAAGGGCTTCTGAGGCCAAGAGATAGTCCAGGTGTTATGGTGCTTGTCTTGTTCAAGGCCAGCCCCAGTTTGATCCCTAGCACTGCCTATGAGCTCCTGATTACTACCAGGAATAGTCCCTGAGCATTTGCAGGTATGCTGTCCCACCATATGAAGACAGTAAAAATAACTTTTGGGGATGGGTTTAGAGAACCTGGAGATCATCCTAGGGATACTCAGGCCAGTTATGAGGGCCCCAGCATAGAGTGCATGGACATAGCTATAGTAGAGTCTACCCCAGGGGTATTAGTGGGGCCCATCTAGTGCTGTGGCTTGATCTCAGGACTCCCATGTTCCAAGCAAGCACTCCAGCCCTTTGAGTGAGCTCCCTGCCCACACCATGGTCTTTTCTAATAAAATAGTCTATATAAACATATTATAAATGAATAGGAAAAACACAGCTATAATTGATACCTCAGTTGCTAACTATTGGGGTTTTCCTTACTTGAGTTTGCTCAAGTTTGGCAAGATTGTTTCCTGTGTTTGGAGAATAATAAACTGGTTTTTCTGCTTGAAGCCCTTGTCTCTCTCGCAAATTTAATAATCTCAGAACAAATATTCTCATGTTAAACAAGCAAAACCTGAATGTCTGGGAACTTTAGTTTGTTTTCCCCACTCGTCTGTTTACATTTTGAGTTTTCTTGGTTTAAGGAATGAAAAGAATATGGACTTCTGAGTTATCTTTTCATGTCAGACTTACTTTCTCCATAAACATAATCCTGCTGTGTTAGGGAAATAGGAAACTCGTTAGAATTCTGTTTTTAAGATGGAATGTGTAAAAACTTGAGAGTCATCTGTAATTTCATCGTAAGGAATTAGGTTACATATATATGTATTCATTCCTTACTGTATATAATTGAAGGCTCCTAACTGTGTCCATTATGGATGTTTTCTTGAACTCCCTGCTGGCAGTAAAGAGTCTAGTATGATAGGATTGGGGAAAGTCTTAAGATTATGTAAGATTATGTGAGCTAATGTGGAAGATTTTAAGGGATGGTAAAAAACCCATGGCTGTGCTGAACAAACATTGTATAAATAAACATCCTTCCCTTCACCAACTTTTTGTTTTGTGACCTAGCCTCATTTTATTATTATATCTTCAACACAGTCACATTCTTTTTTTCCTTCATTGCATTCTGGCCAGATACCACTCAGGCAACAGTCTAGATATCTGTAAAGCACATTGTCTCTTAATGCATGGAGCTAACATTCTAGCCAAAAATATTAGTAAGTTAAATTAGTAAGTGAAATAAGTCCAGGTATTGATAAAGACTGAAATGGCATGGTAGAATGGCAGATTCTTTTAGAACAGGTGGTGCAGAGCTATAGATATCATAGAGGAAACATGTTAAACAGAAATACTGTGTTCCCAATTCTCAACTGATAGGAAACAATGCTGAACATTAAGCTCTTGTGTGTGTGTGTGTGTGTGTGTGTGTGTGTGTGTGTGTGTGTGTGTGTGTGTAAGAGTATGTCAGAAGGCATGGAAGGGTAAAAGTCTTGAGTAGACCCATATTGGGAATACTGATGGAAAAGCAGCCCCAATGGCGCTAGAGTGCGGATCGTAGGGGTAATCCAGCGGAGAGGAGGCTGAAGACAGCCTGAAGTCTCCTGGGCCAAGTTTAGATTTGAAAGTGCGGATAAGTGAACCATGGAAGGTTCAAAACTGTCGTAACTATACCTACTTCATAAACTTCTAAAATATTTCAGTTTATATCTTTTTTAGGTGTGGTAGGGTGATCTGATGAAAATGAACACCATGTAAGTGAAGAGTTAGGGTCAGAGGCACCATAGAGAATAAAGCAAGGCAAAAGATCTTAAAGGAGAATGTTTTGGGGATGTTTATGCCAAACCAGTATGGTTGGTTAATGAGAGCCAGTGGGGGAGGTAGAGAGGAGCCATATTTGATGGTTCTTTTTGAGTTTTTGGGACACACCGGTGATGCTCAAGGGTACTCCTGGCTATGTACTCAGAAATCACTCATGGCTTGGCAGATGCTGGGATTCGAAACACTGTCCATCCTGGTTTGGCTGTGTGCATGGCAAATGCCTTACCGCTGTGCTATTGCTCGGGCTCCACCATGGTTCTTTTATATTAGTAGAAGAAATGTATGTATGTGTATGTGTCTATTAGTTTATTTTTAATAAAGTCTTTTTATTAAAAGCATCGTGATTTACAAAATTATTCATAGTTGAGTTTTAGACATACAATATTTCAGCACCAATCCTAAACCTCCCACCAACAGTGTTCCCAGTGTCCATCTGATGCCACCACCCCCTGCTCCAACCTGCCATCGCGACAGGCCTCTTTTTAAGTTTGGTTGTTAAAATTTGGAGCTCATGATTTTCTTGTTGCTGACTCTCTGCAGCTTAAGATTTGTTTTTTAATTGAGTACCACTTTTTTTTTTAACCGTGGGCAAAGTGAATTACAAATCTTTTACAGTAATATTTAAGGCACATAGTAGTAATGAATGTGGGGAATTCCCACCACCAGTGTTGTCCTCCCACCACTCCTGTTCCCAGCATGCATCCCTCTTTCCCCTCCTCTACCCCATGTAATGCTAGTGCAACTGTTTCCCCCATTTGAGTACCACTTCTAAGGTGAAATAAGTTCAGCTTACACGAGAACTCTGAGAGAACACTTATAAAAGTTGTAAAAATATAAACTAGACCCACAAACTACAAGTATGTGAAGTCATTAAAGTAGATAGAAGCAGCTTCTGGAAGGCTGTCAAGAAAAACTGGTCACCGAGAGTGTGTGACCCTTCCATTTTGAAGTGTCTGGTCCAAGTTTAAGACACGTTCAACTCTTAGAACTAAATCTCGAGTTGAAAGCATCCTCACGACCTTAAATAATACTGGGAGATTTTGCTTTATAACTAAAGCAACTGAAAATTTTAGGTAGTACTTCAGTAATTGGAGAACTAGGAAGGAATGGTGATGGGAAAGCCATACAATTTTAAAAATATATAAACTATGTCTAAATATTGTACTGACCCCGAAAATATACATGCACAGGTCAGTTAGAAGTCATTCTAGATAGTCACAGGAGAAATTTAAACTTCTACCCCCAAAACAGATTTTTGTTGTATGAGTTCAAGTCAGTTAAAATCTGAAAATAAAGAAAAGCAACTTTTCCCCTCCCAGGAATTAAATAGAATGCAGAGCGAGAGGGAGACTCAGAATAAGATATATAAAAACAACTGGGATGCTATCCAAAATTAATAAATAGGAGAAGAATTAGGATGACATGAACCATTATTAAAAACACAAACAATAATAAAATAGCAGAGAATCAATACAGAGCAATACTGATTTGAGCCAAGGGTTGAATTTAACAAACCGGTGTCAGATCTCTATTATAATTGCTTTCAGTGATGGAGTGGGAAATGTTCTAATAATAAATAAAGATATAAAAGACTTCAACAGAGAAATAAATTCTGTTTTAAAAGCATCAAATATGAATCTTGGTACTGAGGAATCTTGGTACTGGGACTTAAAATACTCCAAACTTAGCAGAATGTAGATAATAAGAAAAGAGGCAGTAAACTTGAACATCCAAAGTTCTCCCCAATTTTATTTTTTGTTGCTACCTACCTACTTCCAAGTGAGGTGTCTAAGTCTTTTTGAGAAGTCTCTTAATATTTCTTGGTGGCCAAGTTGAAATGTGATGATTTTGTTGTTTTTGTTTTTGTTTGGGGGCCACAATAGTCAGTGTTCAGTATTCTTGGCTCTGCGTTCAGGGATCACTCAGTGTGGTGATTGGAGACCGCTGGAGATCCAGTCTGGGTAAGGCATGTGCAAGGCAAGTGTCCACTGTCCTAGCCCACTTGCTTTCTGGGGAAATAACTTTGGATCATGATTTTAAAAGTAAAGAGAGGGCCAGAGGGCTAGGACAAGCAATAAGCACTGAGGCACTCCCTCTGCCTCATTTGCAGCTGATCTTGGTTGGAATCCCTATTACTAAGCCTTATTGTTGTTGTTGTTTTGTTTTTTTGGGTCACACCCAGCAATGCTCAGGGGTTACTCTTGGCTCTGCACTCAGAAATCGTCCCTGGTAGGCAGGGGGACCATATGGGACACCTGGATTCAAACCACGTCCTTCTCATGCAAGGCAAATGCCTTACCTCCATGCTATCTCTCTGGCCCCTCCTTAGGATAAATCTTGAGCAGAGTCAGAAATAGTCCCTGAGCACTTCCAGGCATGCCCCTCCTTGCATATAAATAAAAGTAAAGAGCAAGAATAGTTTTATTGTTCCACAAAAATAATTGTGGTTATATCACTTTCAGGCTGTGTGTGTGTGTGTGTGTGTGTGTGTGTGTGTGTGTGTGTGTGTGTGTGTGTGTGGTTTTTGGGTCACACCCGGCAGTGCTCAGGGCTTATTCCTGGCTCCAGGCTCAGAAATTGCTCCTGGCAGGCAAGGGGGACCATATGGGACGCCAGGATTTGAACTGATGACCTTCTGCATGAAAGGCAAATGCCTTACCTCCATGCTATCTCTTTGGCCCCCACTTTCAGGCTTTTATTACACATTTTACCTCACTGTAATATCAACCATGTGGCCTTATTTTATGAATTTTCTAAACCATTTTGAGTCCTTAATCAGGGGTGAGGGATATGTAGCTCAGTGTAAGAACCTTTGCTTTGCTTGTTTTTAGGTCCAAAATTATATCTTGTGACTATTAAAGAGAAATAAAGCAAATTTTGACGTTTGTTGTTTGCTGCTGTTGTTCTACTTCTCCTTCCCTCCCTCTGCATTGCCTTCCCTGCTCTCCCTCATTCCTCTGTTCTCGAACCCCTCCTCTCCTTTGTGTATGTGTTTTTGTTCGGTTGTTTTTTTTTGGGGGGGGGGCACACCCAGCAGCACTCAAGGTTACTCCTGACTCTGCACTCAGAAATTGCCTTTGGCAGGATTAGGGGACCCTATGAGATGCCTGGGATCAAACCCAGACTGTCTGGGGTCAGCTGCATGCAAGATAAATGTCCTCCTGCTGTGCTATCGCTCTGGCTCCCATTCCTCCTTTTTTGATTACAAGGTATGTACTTTGCTGCTGCATCAGTATTTTACTGAAAAATATATCCAAATTTGCTTAGATGTTTTTAATTAGGCATATATATATACCCTGAACACAGTAGGCTATGCTCTCTCCTCCCCAAAAATTGTCCAATAAAAATAAAATAACAGAAGTGAAAAGTTTCCAAGAGTAGACTCATGATAAATGCTTTTTCAGAAAGTTGAGATTGGATTCTATCTTCAGCGTATAATATTGTTATTAAGCTCTAAACTTCCTCTCTGCCAACATTATTTTAGAGAATGTTTTCCGTGGAAGCTATAGATTTTGTTGGATAAATCGGTGTCCAGAAATTTAGAGTAGGAAGCTAGCCTCATTATAATTGCTGTTTGAGAAACCAATTTCTGAAAAGAATTGTTATAATTGGTGCAAAATCAGAAATATGAAATATAGTGGGAGCTAAGGTTAAATGGATAAATTATATTGGTTAATATCAAGTAAAAACAATTTTAAATGCATGATTTGAACACACACACACACACTCACATATATATATATATATATCAGGATTTTTGGAGTTGCACTATATTGCATGGTTGCTTTTAAGATAGAATGAAAACTATTGTTCCGTCACAGAATTTCTCTCCCAGAGTCTCTTGGATGGAGGATATTCCTACAAGTGGAATTGAGAATAGCTGCTTCACTACCTGTTAGATAGAATTCCTCTGTGTTGTGTCACCCCATAGCACGAAGGACATGCCAATTCTATGAACCAAGTGATAGATATCCAAAGCTGCTATGATGTAGGAATCAGTGGGAGGGCTGGCTGTGTTCTGCATACCGAGTTCAAAAGACATGCTCTACAGATGTGTTTGCAGGTGCCAAGTAACGGAGAAGGGAGTTAATACATTAAAAGAATGCTGCTACCAAAACAATGTCTACATCACCACAATCAGCTTCTGGAAAAGGGGTCTTTCATTGGATCTCTCACTCAGAGATGTACCAGGCTCAGGGCTCTGAGCTAGGGGTGATAAGACCCTGATTTCCTCTTGTTCTTTGAGGAGCAAGTGCTTTCTGCTTTAGCTTCACTTTGATTCAGCTCATTTCTGGGGTAGTGTATATAGAGAAAATACTGATTATCAAAACTGGAAGTAAAACCTCTCAACCTCAGTCCAGAAGATGTGACATTTGGCTAACATCTCGGTTATCAAACTCCCTCAGTTCTTTTCACTAGGATAAAGGACAGATTAAAGCATAACTGTCTTGGGTAAACTGATCTCTACTTTTAGCCAAAAAATTTTTTTGGAGTGAGTGAGAAATGGCTGCATGTGGGGGTTTCCAGGCAGAGTGCTGATTGCTCTACCTGCAGAGTCTCCACCCGGCTGTGCTTCTTCTGAGGAACTGAGCACCGGAAGGGAGCCCTGTCCTACCCTTCTCTGTCTTTCCTGAACTCTGGAAGCTCTCCTCAGAGCCCTGGGAAGCGAACCCCAAAGAAACTACATTCGGAAGCTACCCAGCGAGCCAGTGAGTGAGTGAGAAATGGCTGGATGTGGGGGTTTCCAGGCAGAGTGCTGATTGCTCTACCTGCAGAGTCTCCACCCGGCTGTGCTTCTTCTGAGGAAACTGAGCACCAGAAGGGAGCCCTGTCCTACTCTTCTCTGTCTTTCCTGAACTCTGGAAGCTCTCCTCAGAGCCCTGGGAAGCGAACCCCAAAGAAACTACATTCGGGAGCTACCCAGCGAGCCAGTGAGTGAGTGAGAAATGGCTGCATGTGGGGGTTTTCAGGCAGAGTGCTGATTGCTCTACCTGCAGAGTCTCCACCGGGCTGTGTTTCTTCTGAGGAACTGAGCACCGGAAGGGAGCCCTGTCCTACCCTTCTCTGTCTTTCCTGAACTCTGGAAGCTCTCCTCAGAGCCCTGGGAAGTGAACCCCAAAGAAACTACATTCGGAAGCTACCCAGCGAGCCAGTGAGTGAGTGAGAAATGGCTGGATGTGGGGGTTTCCAGGCAGAGTGCTGATTGCTCTACCTGCAGAGTCTCCACCGGGCTGTGCTTCTTCTGAGGAACTGAGCACCAGAAGGGAGCCCTGTCCTACCCTTCTCTGTCTTTCCTAAACTCTGGAAGCTCTCCTCAGAGCCCTGGGAAGCGAACCCCAAAGAAACTACATTCGGGAGCTACCCAGCGAGCCAGTGAGTGAGTAAGAAATGGCTGGATGTGGGGGTTTCCAGGCAGAGTGCTGATTGCTCTACCTGCAGAGTCTCCACCCGGCTGTGCTTCTTCTGAGGAAACTGAGCACCGGAAGGGAGCCCTGTCCTACCCTTCTCTGTCTTTCCTGAACTCTGGAAGCTCTCCTCAGAGCCCTGGGAAGCGAACCCCAAAGAAACTACATTCGGAAGCTACCCAGCGAGCCAGTGAGTGAGTGAGAAATGGCTGGATGTGGGGGTTTCCAGGCAGAGTGCTGATTGCTCTACCTGCAGAGTCTCCACCCGGCTGTGCTTCTTCTGAGGAAACTGGGCACCGGAAAGGAGCCCTGTCCTACCCTTCTCTGTCTTTCCTGAACTCTGGAAGCTCTCCTCAGAGCCCTGGGAAGCGAACCCCAAATAAACTACATTCGGAAGCTACCCAGCGAGCCAGTGACTCTCCTCAGAGTCCTGGGAAGTGAACCCCAAAAATACAGCATTCTGAAGCTGCCCAGCGAGCGAGTGAAAACTACGCCTGACCAGTGGGGCCCGACTGTGAAAAACTGTGAGTGCTGCCTGTGTGTGTCTCTCTGCTCTCCTGTTGCGTGAACCTCCTGAGAGTGGGCTGAAAAGAGGCTCCAGAAGGCACTTAGCTCCACTTTGCTACGCAGCCGTGCGCTCTTTCTAAAAAAAAGAACACCATCACAAGAAGAAAAAAACCACTCTAAGAACTGTGCTGGATCACAGAAGCAAGAATTTCTCTCCAGACTGTCTTCTCTGCTGCGTGCTTGGGCCTAAGATTTGATCCTGTGTGAGGCTTCATCCACGGAGGACTCCCCTACCTTGGAGGCAAGTCGGCCGATCCAGAAAGGGCGGAGCCAGAGAAGTGTGTTGCCTGCATCATATAACCAATGAATACCACCACAACACATAGAAAAACCCACAATACAAGTGTGACAATGGGGAAACAACGCAGGCCAGCATCAGACATAGAGAATGAAGATGACAATTCTGATGACCAGTTAATGACCAACCAACTAATCAATCTCTCAGATAAGGACTTTAGAGTAGCAATATGGAATATACTCAAAGAACTCAAAGAAATCATGAATAGAATAGAACAGAACACTAATAAGAATCAAGAAAATATGAAGACAGAAATCACAAAACTCCAAACTGAAATAACAGGTCAAATAACAGGCCTGAAAAAATCAGTAAACGAAGTGAATGACAAAATGGATAAGCTCTGGGACAGGGTATCAGAAGCTGAGAATAGACTTGGTGCTGTGGAAGATGAGATACATAACAATTCCATACAACAGGAGAGATTGGAAAAAAAAACTTAAAACAAATGAACAGACAATGGAAAAATTAGTCAAAGAATGGGAACAGATGAAAATAGAGGTCTATGATAAGATCAACAGAAACAACTTAAGAATCATTGGAGTCCCAGAGACCTAGGAAGAAAATTCCCAGGAAGAATCAATGGTCAAGAACATCATTAAAGAGAAACTCCCAGAGCTAAAGAATATATGTGATCAAATCCTGCATGCTCGAAGAGTACCAACCAAAAGAGACCCAAGAAAAACCACCCCAAGACACATCCTAGTCACAATGACAAATCCCACAGATAGAGACAGAATTCTGAAAACAGCAAGATCAAAAGGGGAAATTACATTCAAGCAAGCGTCCTTGAGATTTACAGCAGACCTGTCACCAGAAACACTAAATGCCAGAAAGCAGTGGTGGGATATTGTGACAAGACTGAATGAAATGAATGCTTCACCTAGAATACTGTACCCAGCAAAACTCACTTTCCGGTTTGACGGAAGAATACATGGTTTCACAGACAAAAAACAGCTCAGAAACTTTACAGACTCAAAACCAGTCTTAAGAGAAAAACTGAAAGACATAATCTAAGACAAGACTGACCAAAAGACACAACAAATTTCGATATAAAGATGGCATTAAATCCCAGGACAATTCTTTCTCTCAACGTCAATGGACTAAATGCACCAGTTAAGAGACACAGAGTGGCTAAATGGATCAAAAAACTCAATCCAACCTTCTGCTGCCTACAAGAAACGCACCTGAATAGTCAGAACAAACATAGACTCAAAATAAAAGGCTGGAGAAAAGTTATCCAAGCAAACAACACCCATAAAAAAGCTGGAGTGGCCATACTAATATCAGATAATGCAAACTTTATACTCAGGAAGGTTGTAAGGGACAAAGATGGACATTTTATATTAATCAAGGGGTATGTAGAGCAGGAAGAAATAACTCTCCTAAACATATATGCACCAAATGAGGGGTCAGCAAAATATTTAAAACAACTGTTGACAAATCTGAAAAACAATATCAATAACAACACAATAATTGTGGGGGACCTCAACACTGCTTTGTCAACACTGGATAGGTCAACCAGACTGAAACCCAACAAGAATATACTAGACCTGAGGAGAGAAATGGAAGAAAGAGGCCTAGTGGATATATATAGGACACTCCATCCCCAGAAACCTGGATACACATTCTTCTCCAATGTACATGGGACATTCTCCAGGATAGACTACATGCTGGCACATAAAACATACCTCCATAATATCAAGAGGATAGAAATTTTGCAGACTACCTTCGCTGACCACAAGGCTCTGAAATTATTTGTGAATTCCAAAGGGACTCAGAAGAAAAACTTTAACACCTGGAAGTTAAACAGCCTCATGCTGAATAACCAGTGGGTCTGAGATGAAATCAAGAAGGAAATCAAAACGTTCCTGGAAACAAATGACAATAAAGACACAAACTATCAGAACTTATGGGACACAGCAAAAGCAGTACTGAGAGGAAAATTTATAGCTTTGCAAGCACACATCAGGAAGGAAGAAGGAGCTTACCTGAGTAGCTTAATGACACAGCTAATAGAACTAGAAAGTACTCAACAAAAGGACCCAAAAATAGGAAGACAGAAGGAAATAACAAAGCTGAGAGCAGAAATCAACGAAGTGGAAACCCAAAAAACAATCCGAAAGATCAACGAAAGCAGAAGTTGGTTCTTCGAAAAAATAAACAAGATTGATAGACCACTGGCAAACCTAACAAAGAAAGAGAGAGAGAGAAACTTGATAACTCGTATTAGGAATGAAAAAGGAGAGATCACTACTGATATGACAGAGATTCAAAGGGTAATCAGAAACTACTTTGAAAAACTCTATGCCACTAAAAATGAGAACCTGGAAGAAATGGATAAATTCTTGGACTCTTATAATCTTCCACGGTTGAAAGAAGAGGATGTAGCATATCTAAACACTCCCATCACCATTGATGAAATAAAAATGGTAATCAAAAGTCTGCCCAAAAATAAAAGCCCAGGCCCAGATGGATTCACTAATGAATTCTATCAAACTTTCCAAGAGGAACTACTGCCAATCCTGGCAAGACTCTTTCATGAAATTGAACAAGTGGAAACACTCCCAAATAGCTTTTATGAAGCCAACATCACCTTGATACCTAAACCAGACAGAGATGCTACGAAAAAAGAAAATTACAGACCAATATCGCTGATGAATGCAGATGCAAAGATCCTCAACAAAATCCTGGCAAATAGGATTCAATACCTCATTAAGAAGATCATCCCTTTTGTGTCTGAAAGTTATTATTAGAGAAAAGAGCTGGAAGTTCCAGCTCACCTCAGGAAGCTCATCACAAAGAGTGATGAGTTTAGTTGGATAAATAACTACATTTTGAACTGTCCTAATAATGAGAATGTATGAGGGAAATTGAGAACCTGTTTAGAGTACAGGCGGGGTTCGGGTGGGGAGGAGGGAGACTTGGGACATTGGTGATGGGAATGTTGCACTGGTGATGGGTGGTGTTAAAAAAAAAAAAAAAAGATCATCCACTAGAAACACTCCCAAATAGCTTTTATGAAGCCAACATCACCTTGATACCTAAACCAGACAGAGATGCTACGAAAAAAGAAAATTACAGACCAATATCGCTGATGAATGCAGATGCAAAGATCCTCAACAAAATCCTGGCAAATAGGATTCAATACCTCATTAAGAAGATCATCCCTTTTGTGTCTGAAAGTTATTATTAGAGAAAAGAGCTGGAAGTTCCAGCTCACCTCAGGAAGCTCATCACAAAGAGTGATGAGTTTAGTTGGATAAATAACTACATTTTGAACTGTCCTAATAATGAGAATGTATGAGGGAAATTGAGAACCTGTTTAGAGTACAGGCGGGGTTCGGGTGGGGAGGAGGGAGACTTGGGACATTGGTGATGGGAATGTTGCACTGGTGATGGGTGGTGTTAAAAAAAAAAAAAAAAGATCATCCACTACGATCAAGTAGGTTTCATCCCTGGAATGCAAGGCTGGTTTAACATCCGTAAGTCTATCTCTTTTTTTTTTTTTTTGTCCCCCAATTCACAATACATACCCGGCAAGGGGCCTGTGTTGAGGTGTATATGGGGTGCCTTTACTGTACCTCCTCTTTCTATACAGCCAGTGTAAAGAACACAGCCTGTGGTAAGAATTGGGAGGCCTTATTTTATCTTTTATTTATTTTTTTCTTTTCTTCAGGGCAAACTAAAGTTTTTTTTTTTTTTTTGTTTTTTTTAAGTAAGAATTCATTTAAAGGACAAAATTGATTAACATAATAAGGTAAACTAATATAACATAATATAGTGACATAACATAACATATAATATAATTAATATAATAATAATACATGTAAGTCAAAGAAAGTTTCTGATTAAAAACACAATTTTCTTTTTTTTCCATAATGGCTTACATATCTTTCACTGTAGTATTTTGGGTACATATTCACATTAAATCAGGGGAATACCCATCACCTAATATGTCCTCTTCTCAATCAAAAATCAAATATACTGAAAATAGGCAGAGTCCTGTCTAGAGGCTTCCAACCTCAGTTTGAGAGAGGATGAGAAAAAAGTAATTAAAATACCACAACAATACACACCTCAGTTTGAGGTGTGTATTCCAACCTCAGTTTGAGAGAGGATGTGAAAAAAGTAATTAAAATACCACAACAATACACACACACACACACACACACACAATATCGAACTATTCTGAAACACGTAGAATACATAAAAAACAAAAAAAGGACATTGAAGAAGCATAACTGCTAGAACCACAAAGAAAGACTTCATAAACTCCATTCCCTGATCTGCACAGCCACCAAGATCTCTAGAAACAGGTCTGATTTTACCATCCTAGATAAAGTAGAAGTCTTCCACATACCACGAAAGCAGCAAGAGGAGAATAAATGATCTATTTTTTTTGACGTCTTTATTTTGGTGTGGAGATTACGGTTGATGTCTCCAATATTATTTTATTTTATTTTGTTTTGTCTTTCTCTTTCTTTTTGCACTTGAGTATGATTTGATTTCAGAACCGAGATTATTGTGTGGTGCCTGTTTTTATTGTTGTGGTGCTTATCGGTTATTTAATTTAAGTCTATCAATATAATACACAACATCAACAACAAGAAAAATAAAAACCACATGATTATATCAATAGATGCAGAGAAAGCATTTGACAAGGTCCAACACCCATTCTTGATCAAAACTCTCAGCAAGATGAGAATGGAAGGAACCTTTCTCAATATAGTTAAGGCCATCTACCACAAGCCAGTGGCAAATATTATCCTCAATGGAGAAAAACTAAAAGCCTTCCCTCTAAATTCTGGCACAAGACAAGGCTGTCCTCTCTCACCACTCCTATTCAACATAGCACTGGAAGTACTTGCTATAGCAATTAGGCAAGAAAAAGATATCAAGGGAATCCAGATAGCAAAGGAAGAAGTCAAGCTCTCACTGTTTGCAGATGACATGATGCTCTACTTAGAAAACCCTAAAGACTCTACCAAAAAGCTTCTAGAAACAATAGACTCATATAGCAAGGTGGCAGGCTACAAAATTAACACACAAAAATCAATGGCCTTTCTATACACCAACAGTAATAAGGAAGAAATGGACATTAAGAAAACAACCCCATTCACAATAGTGCCACACAAACTCAAATATCTTGGAATCAACTTGACTAAAAATGTGAAAGACCTATACAAAGAAAACTATAAAACTCTGCTCCAAGAAATAAGAGAGGACACGCGGAAATGGAAGCATATACCCTGCTCATGGATTGGCAGGATTAACATCATCAAAATAGCAATACTCCCCAAGGCGTTATACAGATTCAACGCTATCCCTCTAAAGATACCTATGACATTCTTCAAAGAGGTAGATCAGGCACTTTTGAAATTTGTTTGGAACAATAAGCACCCTCGAATAGCCAAAGCAATCATTGGGAAAAAGAATATGGGAGGAATTACTTTCCCCAACTTTAAACTTTACTACAAAGCAATAGTTATCAAAACAGCATGGTATTGGAATAAGGACAGACCCTCAGATCAGTGGAATAGGCTTGAATACTCAGAAAATGTTCCGCAGACATACAATCACCTAATTTTTGATAAAGGAGCAGGAAATCCTAAATGGAGCAAGGAAAGCCTCTTCAACAAGTGGTGTTGGCACAACTGGCTAGCCACTTGCAAAAAATTGAACTTAGACCCCCAGCTAACATCATGTACGAAGGTAAAATCCAAATGGATTAAAGACCTCGATATCCGACCCCAAACCATAAGATATATAGAACAACACATAGGCAAAACTCTCCAGGACGTTGAGACTTCAGGCATCTTCAAGGAGGAAACTGCACTCTCCAAGCAAGTGAAAACAGAGATTAACAGATGGGAATATATTAAGTTGAGAAGCTTCTGAACCTCAAAGGAAATAGTGCCCAGGATACAAGAGCCACCCACTGAGTGGGAGAATCTATTCACCCAATACCCATCAGAGAAAGGGCTAATCTCCAAAATATACAAGGCACTGACAGAAATTTACAAGAAAAAAACATCTAATCCCATCAAAAAATGGGGAGAAGAAATGAACAGACACTTTGACAAAGAAGAAATACAAATGGCCAAAAGACACATGAAGAAATGCTCCACATCACTAATCATCAGAGAGATGCAAATCAAAACAACAATGAGATACCACCTCACACCACAGAGAATGGCACACATCACAAAGAATGAGAACAAACAGTGCTGGCGGGGATGTGGAGAGAAAGGAACCCTTATCCACTGCTGTTGGGAATGCCGTCTAGTTCAACCTTTATGGAAAGCAATATGGAGATTCCTCCAAAAACTGGAAATCGAGCTCCCATACGATCCAGCTATACCACTCCTAGGAATATACCCTAAGAACACAAAAATACAATACAAAAATCCCTTCCTTACACCTATATTCATTGCAGCACTATTTACCATAGCAAGACTCTGGAAACAACCAAGATGCCCTTCAACAGACGAATGGCTAAAGAAACTGTGGTACATATACACAATGGAATATTATGCAGCTGTCAGGAGAGATGAAGTCATGAAATTTTCCTATACATGGATGTACACAAAATCTATTATGCTGAGTGAAATAAGTCAGAGAGAGAGAGAAAAACGCAGAATGGTCTCACTCATCTATGGGTTTTAAGAAAAATGAAAGACATTCTTGCAATAATAATTTTTAGACACAAAAGAGAAAAGAGCTGGAAGTTCCAGCTCACCTCAGGAAGCTCACCACAAAGAGTGATGAGTTTAGTTAGAGAAATAACTACATTTTGAACTGTCCTAATATTGAGAATGTATGAGGGAAATGTAGAGCCTGTTTAGGGTACAGGCGGGGGTTGGGTGGGGAGGAGGGAGATTTGGGAATTGGGTGATGGGAATGTTGCACTGGTGATGGGTGGTGTTCCTTTTATGACTGAAACCCAAACACAATCATGTATGTAATCAAGGTGTTTAAATAAAAAAAAAAATGCTCTGAAAAAAAAATTTTATTCTTTTTTCTTCTGGCAGGCCAACTTTAAAGTTTATGTGTTTTAAAAACTAGAATATGGCTATTTTTATTTTATTTTATTTTATTTTAAATATTTTTATTTATTTAGACATCTTGATTACAAATGATTATGATTAGGTTTCAGTCATGTAAAGAACACCCCCCATCTCCAGTGCAACATTCCCACCACCAATGTCCCGAATCTCCTTCCATCCCACACCCCCACCTGTACTCTAGACAGGTTTTCCAGTTCCCTCATTCATTCTTTTTTTTTTTTTTAATATATTTTTTAAGTAACATGATCATGTTTGGGTTACAGTCATAACCAGAACACCCCCCTTCACCAGTGTAACATTACCCCCTTCCCCCTTCCCATCCCTCGCCTGTATTCAAGACAGGCATTCTACTACAATTGTTTTTAAGTTCAGTAAGTTGTATTTTTTTTTCTTAAAGAATAAAAGTAAAAAAAAAAAAAAGTAAAGGTGTGATAGTAGCAAGAGCCGTTGTTTGCATAGGTCCAAAAAAATGGGGAAAATAGAAAAAAATGCTATTTTTATTTTAATTTAAATTTTATTTTATTGAAACCATTGTGGTCTACAAAGTCTTTCATAATATAGCTACTTTTAGATAGCTGGTTCTAAAGCATAAGCTCTTAACTTAAAAAACAAATCGGAACATTTGATCTCACAGTGAAATTTCTTATTTCCCCTCTGGCAAATAACGAGGATGAACCATCTACCGTGGAACAAGCTTCTGGAGCCATGTGATTTATTTTTTCACTTTTTAAAAAGTGGCCACTGTTTTTTGTTTGCATTGGTTACTCTGCGTCTGGCTCTAGGTGTTTCTAAGACCTTGTGACTGTAGCGATTGAATGTACTTTCCTTCAGCGCATGTGTTGGCAGGAAGACTGATGTCAGATGAGTCATGCAGAAAGCAGGGTGTTCTTTGTTAGCCATCTGGTAGAAAAGAAAGAGCCGAAAAGCCCAGGCCTTTTTTCTTCCATGTGGCATGTATGAGTTCCTGTCTACTTTGTGTTGGGGATTGTTTCAGAGGTTAGGAGTGAGGCCTAGAGAAAATCATCAAGGATCCTCACTTTCCACATGCCTACAGACTGGATTATGGCCTCTCTCTCTAGACAGGTCGCCTAGTTGACAGCTTATTTAGGTTTCAATGCACCTATATTTAGTGCATCTGTGTTCAGGCCAGAGGAGTGAAGTGACACTTTTGAGCATCGTTTTTAGTCACTGCAAGTACCTTTTCTACATACACTTGCTGTTTATCTGGACGGTGCTTTTTCCTCAGTGGCAGGGAAGCAGATTTGCCCAAACTGTGCATCTCCTATAGATTTTTCCAGACCATTAAATAAAGTCAGGAATGTATTCTTGAAGATGTGAATTCATTAAACTTACCTTTGTAATTATAACCTATCTCCAGGAATCCTAAACCAATTGTGACTGGTGGTAGGTTTTCAGAATGTGCGGCTTGCAGTACAATATTTCATTCTTTAGGGGGAAAAAACTGAAGTGACAAAACTTCCTGAGGTAGCAACTATAGAATTCTGAGGACAGGGACATGTTCTGTTTGGAGAGCTAGAAAAGAACATGGTGGCACAAAGGTGTCCACTGGTCCCAGGGCATGTGACCAGGATGCTCTATGGAGCTTGCAGCATCTTTTCAGGCCAGATGCTGGGATTCTGCAAGGCCAAAGCGGCAGGATTCTTTTCAGCTGAGAAAACGTGGATTTTGAAAAATTATTAGTAGAAAAGAAGTAGCATCTTAGAAGCATGATATTTGAAAGTATTTCTGTTAAATACCAGGGCATGGAGTGATCCAACCCAGTGCAGTGATGGCACAGAAAAGGCATCAAGATGGGGGGTCAAGCTTGAGCAGTGCTTTTGTGTCTTCATGTGTTCCAGTGCTTCTTCATGTACTAGTTTGATTTTTTATTCTTATCTTTTAGTTTTCATTCTTCTATTTTTCTTGTGGTGTTGGGTTCACATCAAGGTGATCATGAGGGCCTACAACTCGCTCTGTGCTCAGGATTACTCTTGGTAAGGCTCAGAGTACTGTATGGAATTGGACCCAGGTTGGCTACAGGCAAAGCAAGCACCGGACCCACTCACTATACTTTGCTCCCTCATTTTTCATTTTTAAAACAGGCAATGTTAGAAGATTGGTTTGTCACTCATTTATATTTGTGCCCTCCTAAACTCTAGTTTGCACTTTCTCAAATGATCTGTGGATATTCTTTACTTATTATTTTTTAAATAAATTTTATTGTGACCAAAGTGAATAACAAATTTTTCACAGTAATATTTAAGGTCCATAGTGACAATGAATCAGGGCCATTCCAACCACCAGGGTTGTCCTCCCTCCACCCCTTTTCCCAGCATGTGTCCCATATCTCCCTCCTTTGGTCCCTTCTTCCCCCAGTGCTAGTGTAACTGTTCCCCTCTATGTATAGCTTGTTGTAGATAGGGTATCAATTCTGCTGTTGTTGACTTTGGGTTTGGTGTTTAAGTCTTATTATTTTTTATTTTCACTCAATGTTCATATAGCTGTTTGGTCCTGGTACCATTCATTTTTATTTCCTCCCCTCAATTCATGAGGCAGAACAAGATGATTCAAGTTGCACTTACTGGACTTTGAGAAAGTGTCATGATGGTGAAGATTTTCATAGGCTGGAGAGATAGTTCAGCAGGCAGGTGTTTGTCTTGCATAGAGCAAGTAGGCCCAGCTCCATCCTTGGCACCACATATAGGTCTCCTGAGCCCTGCCAGGAATGATCCCTGAGTATAAAGCCAGCAGTAAGTCCTGAGCACTTTCAAGTGGGGCCCCAAGTACACCCCGCCCCCCAAATCTTGGATTCAGGATCTTGATTATATGATTACATCCTTGCTGTGCTTGTAAAGTGTGTGACCATGTGCAAAATAATTACTTAATATCTCTTCCCTTGTGGAATAGAAGGCATAACAGAACCTTCTAGAATTTTCTAAGGGTTAAATGAGGTAATGCTCTTAGTTTGCCTCAGGCTGGCATACAAGTTGTTGCTTTGTTATACTGAAATTCACTTACTGGTTGAATCAGCATTCAGCACACCTTTGTTTGGGAAAGAAATTATTTTTTAATGAAACAAAGCTAGACAGAATGTCTTTCCACTACAGACTTGGAATCTGAAGAAAGAGATCAGTCATCGTAGTAAATGCTCCAAGGGACAAAATGGGGTGAGGATGGGGCCTGGGAGTCATGACTAAGTTGGGCGTCAAAGGCTGGAGAGTGGCTGGAAGAACAGAGAAGAAAAGGCCTTTGGGGGCAGGACTAACAACACAGCTGAAGGAAAGCTTGTGTGCTTACTGGGCCTGGATGGGAGAAGGGTTGACAAGGGTGTTCAGATGAGGGGTTGCTTTGCTGCTGAGAACCCAGGAAGAGAAGCTTGGAGTAGTGCAGCATATCAGTAAATAGGGCAGTGAGGATGGGGAAAGCTACATTTCAGGGAAAAACCACACACAGGCTGAGGCAGTATACAAAGGGATGGATTTAAAAGAAGTATAGTCTCAGTAACTCTACTGCTTTGATTCCTGTGTCCTGGGCAGCCATTGTTTTCTTTTTCGTTCCTAAAGATTTTTCTTTCTTTTCATTGATTCATCTACCCACCCACCCATTCATCCTTTCATTTTCTTTTTGTTTGTTTGTTTTTTGGTTTTGGTCACATCTGGCAGTCTTTAGGGCTAACTCATAGCTATGTGCTCATGAAACACTCCTGTTGGGCTCTGGGGACCATCTGGGTGCTGGAGATTGAACCTGGGTTGGCTGCATGCAAAGTAGGTGCCCTCCCCATTGTATTCTATCTCTGGCCCAAGATTTTTTTCTTTTTCTTTTGATGGCTTTGGAGAAGTACTGCTGGGGATCCATCCCTGGTTTTACACATGAGAAGTAGATGCTCTGCTTGTCTCAGTTCTATGCCAGACCTTAATGTCTGGGACAGTTTTGTCCTCCTTTAGAATGTCATAAATGGAATACTACTTAGTTTCTTGCTTCTTTCACTTAGCATAGTGCATTGAGTTATTCATCTAGGATGTTGTAATTGCTAATGCTTTGGAATTATTATGGCCAGACCAGAGTCCATATGTTTCTAATGAAGGGCCATTGGGATTGCTGTTAGCTTGGATCTCTTCGAGTAAACTCCTGTAAACATTTAGGTATTGACCTTCACTTGCATAGAGCTCTGCTTTCTCAGGTAAAGACCCAGGAATGGTAGTTTCCATTCATGATAACTGCTTTAGAGGAATTGCCCTTCTTTTTTTTTTCTTTTTCCTTTGTTTGTTTTTTCGATTTTTGGACCACACCCAGTGACACTCAGGGGTTACTCCTGGCTTTGCACTCAGAAATCGCTCCTGGTTCGGGGGACCATATCAGATGCTGGGGGATCGGACGCTGGGGGATCGAACCTGGGTCCATCCTAGGTTAGCCGCATGCAAGGCAAATGCCCTACCACTTGCACCACCACTCTAGGCCACCCATGTGTTTTCAAAGGCAATGATGCATTCTATAATTTCATCATTTGATTTTTCCAGGGCGGGTCTCCAGAATGTGAAAACCGGCGGGCTTTCGCAGAAGCCAGCTGCCCTGTTTGGGACATCAGGCAGGGAAAAGCCACGAATCTGCGCCCGCCCAGTGGAGCCCAACTGTGAGTGCTCCTTGTAAATGTTTCTCTACTGTCCTCTTGCGTGAAACTCTTGGGAGTGGGGCAAAAGAGGCTCCAGAAATCTGCTCTCCCAGACGCCATTCCCAGGGCGGGTCTCCAGAACGTGAAAACCGGCGGGCTTTCGCAGAAGCCAGCTGCCCTGTTTGGGACATCAGGCAGGGAAAAGCCAAGAATCTGCGCCCGCCCAGTGGAGCCCAACTGTGAGTGCTCCTTGTAAATGTTTCTCTACTGTCCTCTTGCGTGAAACTCTTGGGAGTGGGGCAAAAGAGGCTCCAGAAATCTGCTCTCCCAGACGCCATTCCCAGGGCGGGTCTCCAGAATGTGAAAACCGGCGGGCTTTCGCAGAAGCCAGCTGCCCTGTTTGGGACATCAGGCAGGGAAAAGCCACGAATCTGCGCCCGCCCAGTGGAGCCCAACTGTGAGTGCTCCTTGTAAATGTTTCTCTACTGTCCTCTTGCGTGAAACTCTTGGGAGTGGGGCAAAAGAGGCTCCAGAAATCTGCTCTCCCAGACGCCATTCCCAGGGCGGGTCTCCAGAACGTGAAAACCGGTAGGATTTCGCAGAAGCCAGCTGCCCTGTTTGGGACATCAGGCAGGGAAAAGCCACGAATCTGCGCCCGCCCAGTGGAGCCTAACTGTGAGTGCTCCTTGTAAATGTTTCTCTACTGTCCTCTTGCGAGAAACTCTTGGGAGTGGGGCAAAAGAGGCTCCAGAAATCTGCTCTCCCGATGCCATTTCCAGGGCGGGTCTCCAGAACGTGAAAACCGGCGGGCTTTCGCAGAAGCCAGCTGCCCTGTTTGGGACATCAGGCAGGGAAAAGCCACGAATCTGCACCCGCCCAGTGGAGCCTAACTGTGAGTGCTCCTTGTAAATGTTTCTCTACTGTCCTCTTGCGTGAAACTCTTGGGAGTGGGGCAAAAGAGGCTCCAGAAATCTGCTCTCCCAGACGCCATTCCCAGGGCGGGTCTCCAGAACGTGAAAACCGGCGGGCTTTCGCAGAAGCCAGCTGCCCTGTTTGGGACATCAGGCAGGGAAAAGCCACGAATCTGCGCCCGCCCAGTGGAGCCTAACTGTGAGTGCTCCTTGTAAATGTTTCTCTACTGTCCTCTTGCGAGAAACTCTTGGGAGTGGGGCAAAAGAGGCTCCAGAAATCTGCTCTCCCGATGCCATTTCCAGGGCGGGTCTCCAGAACGTGAAAACCGGCGGGCTTTCGCAGAAGCCAGCTGCCCTGTTTGGGACATCAGGCAGGGAAAAGCCACGAATCTGCACCCGCCCAGTGGAGCCTAACTGTGAGTGCTCCTTGTAAATGTTTCTCTACTGTCCTCTTGCGTGAAACTCTTGGGAGTGGGGCAAAAGAGGCTCCAGAAATCTGCTCTCCCAGACGCCATTCCCAGGGCGGGTCTCCAGAACGTGAAAACCGGCGGGCTTTCGCAGAAGCCAGCTGCCCTGTTTGGGACATCAGGCAGGGAAAAGCCACGAATCTGCGCCCGCCCAGTGGAGCCTAACTGTGAGTGCTCCTTGTAAATGTTTCTCTACTGTCCTCTTGCGTGAAACTCTTGGGAGTGGGGCAAAAGAGGCTCCAGAAATCTGCTCTCCCAGACGCCATTTCCAGGGCGGGTCTCCAGAACGTGAAAACCGGCGGGCTTTCGCAGAAGCCAGCTGCCCTTTGGGACATCAGGCAGGGAAAAGCCACGAATCTGCGCCCACCCAGTGGAGCCTAACTGTGAGTGCTCCTTGTAAATGTTTCTCTACTGTCCTCTTGCGTGAAACTCTTGGGAGTGGGGCAAAAGAGGCTCCAGAAATCTGCTCTCCCAGACGCCATTCCCAGGGCGGGTCTCCAGAACGTGAAAACCGGCGGGCTTTCGCGAAGTCAGCTGCCCTGTTTGGGACATCAGGCAGGGAAAAGCCACGAATCTGCGCCCGCCCAGTGGAGCCTAACTGTGAGTGCTCCTTGTAAATGTTTCTCTACTGTCCTCTTGCGTGAAACTCTTGGGAGTGGGGCAAAAGAGGCTCTAGAAATCTGCTCTCCCAGACGCCATTCCTAGGGCGGGTCTCCAGAACATGAAAACCGGCGGGCTTTCGCAGAAGCCACTAAAAATGAGAACCTGAAAGAAATGGATGAATTCTTGGACTCTTATAATCTTCCACGGTTGAAGGAAGAGGATGTAGCATATCTAAACACCCCATCACCATAGATGAAATTAGAATGTTAATCAAAGGTCTGCCGAAAAACAAAAGCCCAGGCTCAGATGGATTCACTAATGAGTTCTTTCAAACTTTCCAAGAGGAACTACTACCAATCCTGGCAAGACTCTTTCATGAAATTGAACAAACAGAAACACTTCCAAATAGCTTTTACGAAGCCAACATCACCTTGATACCTAAACCAGACAGAGATGCTACAAAAAAAGAAAATTACAGACCAATATCGCTGATGAATGCAGATGCAAAGATCCTCAACAAAATCCTGGCAAATAGGATTCAATGCCTCATTAAGAAGATCATCCACTATGATCAAGTAGGTTTCATCCCTGGAATGCAAGGCTGGTTTAACATCCGTAAATCTATCAACATCATACACAACATCAATAACAAGAAAAATAAAAACCACATGATCATATCAATAGATGCAGAGAAAGCATTTGATAAGGTCCAACACCCATTCTTGATCAAAACTCTCAGCAAGATGGGAATGGAAGGAACTTTTCTCAATCTAGTTGAAGCCATCTACCACAAGCCAACGGCAAATATTATCCTCAATGGAGAAAAACTAAAAGCCTTCCCTCTAAATTCTGTTATAAGACAAGGCTGTCCTCTCTCACCACTCCTATCAACATAGCACTGGAAGTACTTGCTATAGCGATTAGGCAAGAAAAAGATATCAAGGGAATCCAGATAGCAAAGGAAGAAGTCAAGCTCTCACTGTTTGCAGATGACATGATACTCTACTTAGAAAACCCTAAAGACTCTACCAAAAAGCTTCTAGAAACAATAGACTCATATAGCAAGGTGGCAGGCTACAAAATTAACACACAAAAATCAATGGCCTTTCTATACACCAACAGTAATAAGGAAGAAATGGACATTAAGAAAACAACCCCATTCACAATAGTGCCACACAAACTCAAATATCTTGGAATCAACTTGACTAAAAAAGTGAAGGACCTATACAAAGAAAACTATAAAACTCTGCTCCAAGAAATAAGAGAGGACACATGGAAATTGAAGCACATACCCTGCTCATGGATTGGCAGGATTAACATCATCAAAATGGCAATACTCTCCAAGGCATTATACAGATTTAATGCTATCCCTCTAAAGATACCCATGACATTCTTCAAAGAAGTGGATCAGAAACTTTTGAAATTCATTTGGAACAATAAACACCCTCGAATAGCCAACGCAATCATTGGGAAAAAGTATATGGGAGGAATTACTTTCCCCAACTTTAAACTGTACTACAAAGAAATAGTTATCAAAACAGCATGGTATTGGAATAAGAACAGGCCCTCAGATCAGTGGAATAGGCTTGAATACTCAGAAAATTTTCCCCAGACATACAATCAACTAATTTTTGATAAAGGAGCAGGAAACCCTAAATGGAGCAGGGAAAGCCTCTTCAACAAGTGGTGTTGGCACATTTGGATAGCTGCTTGCAAAAAATTGAACTTAGACCCCCAGCTATCATCATGTACGAAGGTAAAATCCAAATGAATTAAAGACCTCGATATCAGCCCCAAAACCATAAGATATATAGAACAGCACATAGGCAAGACACTCCAGGACATTACAGGCATCTTCAAGTAGGAAACTGCACTCTCCAAGCAAGTGAAAGCAGAGATTAACAGATGGGAATATATTAAGCTGAGAAGCTTCTGCACCTCAAAGGAAATAGTGCCCAGGATACAAGAGCCACCCACTGAGTGGGAGAAACTATTCACCCAGTACCCATCAGATAAGGGGCTAATCTCCAAAATATACAAGGCACTGACAGAAATTTACAAGAAAAAAACATCTAATCCCATCAAAAAATGGGGAGAAGAAATGAACAGACACTTTGACAAAAAAGAAATACAAATGGCCAAAAGACACATGAAAAAGTGCTCCACATCACTAATCATCAGGGAGATGCAAATCAAAACAACAATGAGATACCACTTCACACCACAGAGAATGGCACACATCACAAAGAATGAGAATAAACAGTGCTGGCGGGGATGTGTACAGAAAGGAACTCTTATCCACTGCTGGTGGGAATGCCGTCTAGTTCAACCTTTATGGAAAGCGATATGGAGATTCCTCCAAAAACTTGAAATCGAGCTCCCATATGATCCAGCTATACCACTCCTAGGAATATACCCTAAGAACACAAAAATACAGTACAAAAACCCCTTCCTTACACCCATATTCATTGCAGCACTATTTACCATAGCAAGACTCTGGAAACAACCAAGATGCCCTTCAACAGATGAATGGCTAAAGAAACTGTGGTACATATACACAATGGAATATTATGCAGCTGTCAGGAGAGATGAAGTCATGAAATTTTCCTATACATGGATGTACACGGAATCTATTATGCTGAGTGAAATAAGCCAGAGAGAGAGAGAAAAACACAGAATGGTCTCACTCATCTATGGGTTTTAAGAGAAATGAAAGACATTCTTGCAATAATAATTTTTAGACACAAAAGAGAAAAGAGCTGGAAGTTCCAGCTCACCACAGGAAGCTCACCACAAAGAGTGATGAGTTTAACTAGAGAAATAACTACATTCTGAACTTTCCTAATAATGAGAATGTATGAGGGAAATGGAGAGCCTGTTTAGAGTACAGGCAGGGGTTAGTTGGGGAGGAGGGAGACTTGGGACATTGGTGGTGGGAATGTTGCACTGGTGATGGGTGGCGTTCTTTACATGACTGAAACCCAAACACAATCATGTATGTAATCAAGGTGTTTAAATAAAAAAAAATTAAAAAAAAATTTCATCATCTATTTCTGTTGCCTTAGATTCTCATCAGAACTTGGTCCTGTCTGTTAATATATAGCAGTTTCTATAGGGATGTACAGTATCATCTCATCGTGGTTTTATGTGTCATTGATTATTGATATTTAAATATTTTCCTTTACTCAATTTTCCATTCATCTAAACACTTTTATAAATTTTCAAATCTTTTATCATTCCTTTCCTTTTTCGGTGACCGTGAGTTGGGAAACCATTTCTTCGGACACACACTCTCTTTCTCTTTCTCAAAATAAAAATAAAAATAAAGAAATATAATCTAACTTGGTGATTTGAACATCATCAAAGTTAAGTGATTTTGCTTCTCAAGGTATTGCAAAGCAAGAGAACAGATAAGCTCTGGAGTGGAATAAAATATTTACAAAACATATTTCTCCAAAAGGGCTTATATGAGGAACATATAAGGGACTCATATTTTCCCTATAGAAGTTTCTTCTGGAAGTTCAACAACTCAGCAGTAGGAAACAAACCCACTTTAAGATGGAAAGAGTTTCTTTCTCATTGTCATCAGTCATTTTGCATTAAAATTTGGTGTTGGGGCCAGAGTGATAGTACAGTAAGTAGCACATTTGCCAGGTACATGGCCAACCTGTTTTCAATCCCCTGCAGAACATCTGGTCACCTGAGAGCCACCAGGAGTGATACTGAATTCTGAGCCAGGAGTAAGCCTGCGTACCACAGGGTGTAGATCCAAAACCAAAAAAAGAAAAAAATAATTGTGTATATGTAGTAGAAAATGGTAGTTTTATTTGGGGTAGGGGTGAGTAATTTCTTTTCTGGACTATTAAACTACTTTTCACTGTTACAGTTTTTTTTTTCTAGTATGCAAACAATTTAGTTAAGTTGAATCTATTTGCACCTTACTCTGATGAACACTCAAAGCTCCCTAGGTATCTTGAGTTTAGGGGTTAAACACTGACCCTGCAAGCCACCAACCTTGTTCCAGTCCTCAGCACCATTGAGGGTCTCCTGAGCACTGCTAGAGCCAGATATAATAGCTCCTAAGCACTGCTGGATGTGGCCTCAAACCAAACACAAAAGCATTATAAAATCTCTATAAAGCCAGGTTGTATGCATACTGCTTCATTATTCTCCTGCCTGTTTGGCTGAATACTCCAGCAGCAACTATTTAAAAGTTCCTTTCCCTTGATGCCAGAGTGATAGTCAGGTGGCTAAAGTCTTTGCCTTGTACCTAGCTGGCCTAAGTTCTATCCTTGTTTTTTGTTTGTTTGTTTGTTTTGTTTGTTTGTTTTTATTTTTGGGCCACACTACAGCACTCAGAGGTTGCTCCTGGCTCTATGCTCAGAAATCGTTCCTGGCAGGCTTAGGGGACCATATGAGATTCCAGGGATCAAACTCAGGTCCATCCTGCGTGGGCTGCATGCAAGGCAAATGCCCTACTCTGTGCTTTGGCTGCAGCTCTCCTCCTCCGCCCTGGGTTCTATCCTAAATGGTCTCTTGAGCCCTGCCAGGAGTAAGCCATAAGCACCCCTGGGTGCATCCTCCCACCAAATTTCCTTACCTTCTTTCATGGTGTTTACTCTGTGGAAGGTCTGTTTCCTAGTATGGGTCTCCTACAAAGCATATACAGAGCTACTTAGAATAAGTAGTTCTATTTCTTTAACTGTCTGGAGACCATCAGTAGAATGAATGGGGTTTCCCACACTACATTTGAGGTATTGAGAGCAATGGGTCTTTCTGGAAGCTCTACATGAGGATATTCTTATCTTTTCATGGTCACGCATATACCTGCTTTTGTGATCTGCTCTTTCCCTTGGTTAAAGCCACTGGGTCATCTCTGGGGTCCTTCTTTCATCATCCTGTCTTTCTAGCCACACAGAGGATAGAGACTCAGCCTTTCAGGTTCATGAATAGTTCATCTAGATAATGCAGTCTCATCCTCTTAGTATCCTTAATCTTTATCACCTCTGCAAAGTTTTCAGGCCATATCAATGACTCACATATTTATTGGTGTTGGTTCCTGAAGAAGATCTTGACCACCTTTAGTGGCCATTGTTTCTATTCTCTAGACTGCATTGCTTAGAAGTTGGTCTCCACGCCTTCATTTCTACCCCACTTTTAAGATTAGTCTGTTTTTAGCTAAATATCTCTTTTTTTATACTTCATAATGTCATATTGTTGATATCAGAAGATTTTACTATCCCTAGAAATGTTGATTTCTGGTGTCTAGTACATTCATTTTGGGGAAATTCCTGAAAGATTTATTTTCCCCTCATTGCTGAGAGTTTTATAGGCATTTTAATTGGATTGAAGAAGAAGACATTTCCTGGTGCTGATAGTCATTTTGCTGGCGGCTGTCTAGGTTGGCCTTATCTTTTGATTAGTAATTTTTATCTCTCACTCAGTGTTAGTCACTCACTGGTACCATTCAGGTTGAAAACAGGCTTACTCCCTGGAATGTACTGTCATATAATTTTTGATGAAAGGGTTATGTTTTCCTCTGCGGGAAAATTAGTCTCATTGAAAAGATTAAAGAACATGGAAATATCCTGGGGAATGAAAAAGTTTGTTAAGAACATTATACCGTAGACACAACATTAAATCATCAATTGCTGTTTTGTTGAACTCACCAACATGTTCACAAATTTGATGTCTACGACCAAACAGAGAGAAAAAACATGTTTTGGTTAATTTAGTGACATATGGATTTCTCCAAAAGCAAGAGATTTGGCTCTAGAGTTCTTTCTGACACCTTTTCTAGTGTGAGGTACTTTCTTTCATAGCTTGGGACCCTATAAAACAGTTTCTGTTAGTTTTGTTTTTTTGTGTTTTTTTTTTTTTTGTGGTGCTGTTGATCTGGATTCTCCATCACTCACCCACATCCCTGGCATAGGAAACATTTTTAGAAAGAGAAATTATTCTTTATAAAGAAGTCAATGTTATACTTGAACCAATCAGATGCCGATGGTTTGCGTCAAACTTACCTTGTAGAAGTTAACGACTTAAGCACATGGTTGGTGGAAGAGGTTTAAAAACTTTTTGTTTGTTGTGGGGCCACAGCCAATTGGTTTTACTTAGAGGTTACTCTCAGGTCAGTGCTCAGAGATCACTCCTTGGGATGCTCATGGGACTTTGTGGTATCTGGGATTGAAACTGGGGCTCCTGAATGCAAAGTAGCTGGTAGGACTTTCCTCATCGTGGGGGAGAGCTTTTGTTTCTTTTCTGGTCAGGTTGTATTTGTTCTTGGCTTTTGGGCCACACTGGGGTGTGCTGAGGGTTTACTCTTAACTCTTTCTTTGCTCAGGAATCATTGCTAGCTGGGATCAGAGACCTTATGAGTGTCGGGAATTGAATGGGCTTGGTCTCATGCAAAGCAATGGCCTTACACCCTGTGCTGTCACCCTAGTGTTTTCTGGTCCTTTAAAATGGGATCAAATTTATAGGTGCTTTTAAAGTTTCAGTTGACTTTCCTTAAGTAGAATAACGATCGGTTCTCTAGTTAATTGTATATCATCAAAATTTAGAGAATTAATGGGAAACTTGCTTCTTATCGGGAATGTTCAAGGTGGGGAGCAAACTCAGATTTAGACAAGAGAGGCAAGTGCTGTCTTGACTACTGAGCTACACCTCAAGATCTTTGGCGTCTTGTCCAGTTTGTAGCCTCTTACTGTGTGAGGTATCTTTGAATAAGATCAGGCACTGGTGGATCCTGAGCCCCTCTTCCTGCAACTTAAGCAAGAAAAATGGGGGAAAGAGTAATTTTTGCATGTTTTCAATAGAATTAGACTGGATAGGGCTGTTAGTATTGCTTTATTCGAGGGTCAGAGTACTGGGGGAGGTAAGGTGATTGCCTTGCATGCAGTCAACCCAGCTTGGTTTCAAGGACAAGTGTTCTTTTATTTTTTTTGGGGGGGGGTCACACCTGGCAGTGCTCAGAGGTAACTCCTGACTCTGTGCTCAGAAATTGCTCCTGGCAAACTCGGGGGACCATATGGGAATCCAGGAATCTATCCACCTTCTGTCCTGGGTTGGCTGCGTGCGAGGCAAACGCCCTACCGCTGTGCTATCTCTCTTCAGCCTTGACAGACAAGTGTTCTGCCAAGGATCACTCCTGATTCTAGAGCCAGGAAAAATAGGCCCTGAGCCCTGTTGGCTGTGACTTGGGAAACTGGCCCTGTGGGTGCTGCCATCAGTTCTTGCACATCCTGGTGTTAAAGAATCCCTCCACCTTGGAAACAGCGGCAGCATCTGGTATGTTGTGAGGATCACATATGATAGAGCCCAGGACAGATAGATGATAGAGCAGTTGCTCAATAAAAGCGGGCTGTCACTGTGTCATGAAAATTACTAACTTTTCTTGCTGTTGGTTGCTTGGGGTGTGGGGTGTGGGATATAGGTAATCTTCCAAGTGCACCTGAAAGTAGCTTCTGAACCCAAAGCTGTGCCACTGTTCTCTCTGGGTTTTTCTAAAAGCCTCATTGACAGAACTCGAATTTGCCATAGCCACATACGAAAGCCTGATGGTTGCCGGTGGCCACAAAATGATCATTCAGATGGCTTTAAAGTAAGAGTTATTAGGGACCTCTGCAGCTCTCACAGTCACGTCAGCAGTGTCCTGAATCTGTGTGCCTAGAAACTTGTAGGCTGGCAACAGGCACTGGGTCATTCCCAGCTGCAGCAAAGTTCCCTTGTCCAGTGCTGCTCAGAGCAAGACCTTTCTAGAAGCTTGTTTCTTCAGGGTATTTGTAGTTATAAACTTGGACTCCTTTGTATTAGCAAAATAAAAAAAAAAAATATATATATATATATATATATATAATGGAAGAGTTCTGTGGCAGAATGACTCATTAATGTTATTTATGAATTGTTTACTCACCAAGTCCTTTCCTGTTGAGAACATATGGCATCTGGAATAGAACATACTGCACGTCCCCCCCTTTCCCTTTTTTGGGCGTATTTATAACTAAGTGCCCGAAGGACACAAGATACTGTTTTATTTATTTTATTTGAATTATATGCCAGAGACAGAGCTCTTGTGTATTCAGGAATACAATTTATAGTATTAATTAAGAACAGCTTTTCTTTTCTTTCTTTCTTTTTTTTTTGTCTTCTTCCAGAATGAATACAATATATTTCATTACTCATGTGAATCTTGAGTTCATTCTGCTCGTGTTTTTTTTTTTTTCCTTGTCTCCCCCTCTTTTTTCTTTCCTCACTTTTCTCTCTCCCATTGAATTCCCCATTGGGTCACATCTCTCTCTTCTCTGTCTGTCCTTTCTTTCTTTTCCTCCCACTGCTTTGTCCAGTATTCTTTTTGTTTTTATTTTTGTTTTTGTTTTTTTGGGTTATAACCGGCAGCGCTCAGGGGTTACTCCTGGCTCTAAGCTCAGAAATCGCTCCTGTCAGGGTCAGGGGACCACATGGGATGCCGGGGTTCGAACCACCGTCCTTCTGCATGCAAGGCAATCGTCTTACCTCCATGCTATCTCTCTGACCCCTGTCCAGTATTCTTCTTCATTGAAATGAAAATGATGTTGGGGCTGGAGAGATAGCACAGTGGCGTTTGCCTTGCAAGCAGCCGATCCAGGACCTAAGATGGTTGGTTCGAATCCCGGTGTCCCATATGGTCCCCCATGCCTGCCAGGGGCGATTTCTGAGCAGATGGCCAGGACTAACCCCTGAGCACCGCTGGGTGTGGCCCAAAAATCCCCCAAAACAAACAAACAAACAAAAAGAAATGAAAATGATGTGGGTTTTTTTTTCTTCAAGTCAGGAAGTGGACCTGTTTGGTACCTGACACCTTTTTCTGGGAGGGGGTGTGAGCAGGGTTAGCTATATCTGAGAGTACTCACAGGTTATCCCTGGCTCAGCGCTCCCAGGTCACTCCTGTTGGTACTGGGGATGGAACCAAGATCATCCAGGTTTGCAAGACAAGTGCCTTGACTCCTGTACTATCGCTCTGGCCCATGGTGGGCCTGCTTTGTAGCCTGGGATTTTCCAGCTTTTGCCAATAGCCTATAAATGGCATATTGGCACTGTCTGTCTTTCTGCCTCAATTGTACAACATGTAACCAGGTATTTATTTTTATTTCTCTTATTTTTTTTAATTTTTTTATTTTTTATTGTAAGGATTTATTTAAGAAACAAAATTGATTAACATATTGAGGTAAACTGACATAACATAATACAGTAACATAACATAACATATAATTAATATAATATAATAATACATGGGCCCGGAGAGATAGCACAGCGGTGTTTGCCTTGCAAGCAGCCGATCCAGGACCAAAGGTGGTTGGTTCGAATCCCGGTGTCCCATATGGTCCCCCGTGCCTGCCAGGAGCTATTTCTGAGCAGACAGCCAGGAGTAACCCCTGAGCATCGCTGGGTGTGGCCCAAAAACCAAAGATATATATATATATATATATATATATATATATATATATATATATGTATGATACATGTAAGTCAAAGAACATTTCTAAATAAAACACAATTTTTTTGATCATAATGACTTACATATCTTTCACAGTAGTATTTTAGGTACATATTAACATTGAATCAGAGGAATATCCATCACCTCCAGTGTTGTCCTCCCTTCATCCCTTCTCCCAAGCAAATATCCCTTTCTCCCTCCTTTATCCCCCAGAATGCTAGTTTAACTAAAAGCATATATGTTAACACTAATATAAACCTTTCTTTTTTTTTTTTTTTTTGCAGTTCCAGATATTTTTATTAGTGGTTTCTTAAAGGTTTAGAGTCAAAGGAGCACTGTATAAACAATGTTAAAGTGGCAATTATCGAATGCATGGACCCACCAAAGTATGGGGGTCATGGAAAGGAAAAACTTTTGGCCTATATACAAAGAGACCTTACCCCTGAAGTTTCCTGATATAAGACCATTTCTAGGCTCCAGGCAAACTAGTTTGTCTAATCCTGGTCATTGTCTGTAGTGCCCATACAGTTATATTTTTTACAGTCTCTGTTGTTGGTATCCTGTTTCTGAATTGAAGGTCCTGCAATCTGTATATCCTACATTGAAGTCAGGATGGTGTGGAACGGCATCTAATTAACTCAACATTAAAGGGAAATGCAGAAAGCCCTGTCCAGTACGCAGGTTGTTGTTGTTGTTTAAATCTTCTCAGTGTTAAGGGAAAACTCTTTTGAGTAAATCGATGTCAGAGTAGCAGTAGGGTCTTCCCTGGTAGAGAACCTGGGATGGAACCCAGGTCAATGGTGTGCAAAGCAAATAAATGCCTTTTTCTGCTGTACTAGCTCTCTGGCCCTTTGTTTTCATTTTTTTTTGAATATGTTTAGAATTGGAATTAGTAGGTCACATGGTTTCTGTGTTTTAGTATTTTATTTTTAGTTTTTTGGATTTTAGGATCATACCTGGTGTTGCTACTCCCAGTTTTGTGCTCAGCAAATTTCTCCTTGTGTTAGGTGGGGAAGCAGATAGTGTTGGGGATAGAACTTAGGCCATTTGTAAATACTCTCCCCTTTTGGACTATCTCACTGGCCCATGCCTGATTATTTTCCAAAGCAACTGCATCGTTTAATTATGTTTCCACTAGCAGTCTATGAAGGTTTTAATTTCTCTTTGTTCCATTTAGGATTTTTTGCTCCTTTATAAAAAATTAGATGATTGTATGTCTGGGGAACATTCTCTGAGTATTCAAGCTTATTCCACTGATCTGAGGGCCTGTCTTTATTCCAATACCATACTGTTTTGATAACTATTGCTTTGTAGTAAAGTTTAAAGTTGGGGAAAGTAATTCCTCCCATATTCTTTTTCCCAATGATTGCTTTAGCTATTCGAGGGTGTTTATTGTTCCAAATAAATTTCAAAAGTGCCTGGTCCACTTCTTTGAAGAATGTCATGGGTATCTTTAGGGGGATCACATTAAATCTGTACAGTGTTTTGGGGAGTATTGCCATTTTAATGATGTTAATCCTGCCAATCCATGAGCAGGGTATATGCTTCCATTTCCGCGTGTCCTCTCTTATTTCTTGGAGTAGAGTTTTATAGTTTTCCTTGTATAGGTCCTTCACATTTTTAGTCAAGTTGATTCCAAGATATTTGAGTTTGTGTGACACTATAGTGAATGGAGTTGTTTTCTTAATGTCCATTTCTTCCTTATTAGTATTGGTGTATAGGAAGGCCATTGATTTTTGTGTGTTAATTTTGTAGCCTGCCACCTTGCTATATGAGTCTATTGTTTCTAGAAGCTTTTTGATAGAGTCTTTGGGGTTTTCTAAGTAGAGTATCATGTCATCTGCAAACAGTGAGAGCTTGACTTCTTCCTTTCCTATCTGGATTCCCTTGATATCTTTTTCTTGCCTAATCGCTATAGCGAGTACTTCCAGTGCTATGTTGAATAGGAGTGGTGAGAGAGGACAGCCTTGTCTTGTGCCAGAATTTAGAGGAAAGGCTTTCAGTTTTTCTCCATTGAGGACAATATTTGCCTCTGGCTTGTGGTAGATGGCCTTCACTATATTGAGAAAGGTTCCCTCCATTCCCATCTTGCTGAGAGTTTTGATCAAGAATGGGTGTTGGACCTTGTCAAATGCTAATTTTTGATAAAGGAGCAAAAAATCCTAAATGGAACAAAGAAAGCCTCTTCAACAAGTGGTGTTGGCAAAACTGGGTAGCCACTTGCAAAAAATTGAACTTAGACCCCCAGCTAACATCATGTACGAAGGTAAAATCCAAATGGATTAAAGACCTCGATATCAGCCCCAAAACCATAAGATATATAGAACAATACGTAGGTAAAACACTCCAGGACATTGAGGCTAAAGGCATCTTCAAGGAAGAAACTGCACTCTCCAAGCAAGTGAAAGCAGAAATTAACAGATGGGAATATATTAAGCTGAGAAGCTTCTGCACCTCAAAGGAAATAGTGCCCAAGATACAAGAGCCACCCACTGAGTGGGAGAAACTATTCACCCAATACCCATCAGATAAGGGGCTAATCTCCAAAATATACAAGGCACTGACAGAACTTTACAAGAAAAAAACATCTAATCCCATCAAAAAATGGGGAGAAGAAATGAACAGACACTTTGACAAAGAAGAAATACAGATGGCCAAAAGACACATGAAAAAGTGCTCCACATCACTAATCATCAGGGAGATGCAAATCAAAACAACGATGAGATACCACCTCACACCCCAGAGAATGGCACACATCACAAAGAATGAGAATAAACAGTGTTGGCGGGGATGTGGAGAGAAAGGAACTCTTATCCACTGCTGGTGGGAATGCCGTCTAGTTCAACCTTTATGGAAAGCGATATGGAGATTCCTCCAAAAACTGGAAATCGAGCTCCCATACGATCCAGCTATACCACTCCTAGGAATATACCCTAGGAACACAAAAATACAATACAAAAACCCCTTCCTTACACCTATATTCATTGCAGCACTATTTACCATAGCAAGACTCTGGAAACAACCAAGATGCCCTTCAACAGACGAATGGCTAAAGAAACTGTGGTACATATACACAATGGAATATTATGCAGCTGTCAGGAGAGATGAAGTCATGAAATTTTCCTATACATGGATGTACACGGAATCTATTATGCTGAGTGAAATAAGTCAGAGAGAGAGAGAGAAAAACGCAGAATGGTCTCACACATTTATGGGTTTTAAGAAAAATGAAAGACATTCTTGCAATAATAACTTTCAGACACAAAAGAGAAAAGAGCTGGAAGTTCCAGCTCACCTCAGGAAGCTCCTCACAAAGAGTGATAAGTTTAGTTGGATAAATAACTACATTTTGAACTGTCCTAATAATGAGAATGTATGAGGGAAATTGAGAACCTGTTTAGAGTACAGGCGGGGGTCGGGTGGGGAGGAGGGAGACTTGGGACATTGGTGATGGGAATGTTGCACTGGTGATGGGTGGTGTAAAAAAAAATATACATGCCTAGATCTATGTAAAATTAGCTTAAGCCTTTGACTGCATAACACCTGTGTAATAGTATCCTAACATATAAAAAAAATGACAATGTTTCCCCAAAGCAAAAAAAAAAAAAAAAAAAAAAGAAATTCTTCCAGATTTGGGACTCTTAAAAAGAAGTTGCTGGGGGGCCAAAGAGATAGCACAGTGGTAGGGCATTAATCTGCACGCAGCAGTCCCAGGATGGACCTGGGTTCGATTACCAGCATCCCATATGGTCCACTAAACCAGGAACAATTTCTGAGCACAGGGTCAGGAGTGAGCCCAAAATCCAGTGAGAGTGAGAGTGAGAGGGGGGGGGAGGGAGGGAGGGAGGGAGGGAGGAAGAGGAAGAGAGAGAAAGAGAGAGAGAGTTGCAGATCTGAATAGTCATATCCAGGAAGAAAAGTGAAGATAATTTGTGATATATTTTGAGTTCTACAACTGCTGTACTATTAGAAATTAAATTCAGTTTTATAGAAACTACTAAAGTTTTTTTCTGGATTAACTGTATCAGTTTGCAATATCACCAGCAATATGACAGTGAGACAGTGTTTCTACAAAAAAAAAAAAAAGATAATTTCTCCATATCTCTACCCTTGCATGTTATTGATTCACCTTTCTGATTATAGTCATCCTTGTAGTAAATCCTTCGTTATTTTTTTATTAGTGTTTCTGGTCTGGCTAATGAGATTGAACATCTTATTAACTTATTGCCCGTGTGTGTGTGTGTGTGTGTGTGTGTGTGTGTGTGAGAGAGAGAGAGAGAGAGAGAGAGAGAGAGAGAGAGAGAGAGAGAGAGAGAGAGAGAGAGAGAGAGAGAGAGAGAGAGAGATTTTTTGTTTTGTTTTGTTTTTGGATCACACCTGGCAGTACCCAAAGGTTACTTTTGCTCTGCACTCAGGAATCACTCTTGGCAGGTTCAGCGAACCATATGGTATATTGGAGACCAACCCAGGTTGGCCATGTGCAAGGCAAGCACCCTATCCCACTGTAACATTGCTCCAGCCCCTATTTACTACTTTTAAGTTGTGTTTTTCAGCTGATATTTTGGTAATCACCCATATTCTCTGGAGAATTTTACAACTCTTCCTTGTCCTTACCATGCCGTGAGTAATATGAATGTCAGTTATCTCTGTCATGTCTCTGTCACTCTGTGACCTCTCACACCTTTACTTCGCTTCTCCAATTGTTATTACTTTCACCCTGTCCCACTAACTTTTTCCGATGGCCAAATTTTGGGTCTTCCTACTCTTGAGAAATACTAAATGCCTCCATCTGCACTCTGAGTATGACAATTTTCCTTTCTTCTTGACTTTCTTCTCCTCATTCCCTTTTTCCCTATGCTTGCTTCTTATCCCTTCCTCCACAGTTGCTTCCTTTCTGTTTCTACCTTTTCTTCTTTCCCCAACTGACCCGTTGTAGATTCATCTTATCCAAAAGGTATAATTATTTTCTTCCAGTCTTTCATTTGGTCCTGTAAACTTCTCAGTGCCATTTCGTCAGCCCTTTCAACCATCCTGGTACACTTTAGATGATAATTAACTAAGGGGTGAGTGAATGAATGAAAGAACAGAACTGAGTCAGTCTATTCATCTGGCAGTTAGGCTCCTACACAAGTACTGTTATGGCCTGAGAGGTAGCTTTATAAGAAAAGTAAAACTTTTTGTAAAAAATGAAAAATGGGGAAAAAATTGTGGTGTCTTATTTTAAAGAGCACCTCAATAGTGCTTGGCAAGTTTTACATGTCCCAGTTCATCATTTCTGTTAACAGGTGTTAAACTTTTTTTTTGGGGGGGGGGCACACCCGGCGTTGCTCAGGGGTTACTCCTGGCTGTCTGCTCAGAAATAGCTCCTGGCAGGCACGGGGGACCATATGGGACACCGGGATTCGAACCAACCACCTTTGGTCCTGGATCGGCTGCTTGCAAGGCAAACGCCGCTGTGCTATCTCTCCGGGCCCAGGTGTTCACTTTTAAGAGGGATTTTAAATGTTCACCCTCTATTCCTCTCTCGTTCAACAGCAGATGGGCTCACTTCACTCAGGAAATTGAGGCTAACAGGTGGGAAAATCGCATAGCTTCCAGGATTGGTCTGATGAGAGTTTTCACTTGGGCGCCCTTACCTTGTTTTGAAGAAGTTGTCTTGACCCCTCTTCTTTTTGGGTTCATGTTTCATCCTGCTTCCCTCAGCATGTAGATCTTAAAAAAGGGGAGGGGCAGACAGGAAGTAGCTTGAAGTATGGACTTGTCACTTTGCACACATTAAGTCTCCGCTTTGATCCCTGGCACCCCATTTCCCACACCACTCTACCCCTTCTTCCAAATATTGCTAGATTTTATTTCTAGTGGCCTCAGTACTACTGGGCTTGAATTCCATGGGATATCACTAGAGCTCACTATCACCATGGGGGCTCTATGGATACTACTTGAGAGGCTCTTCAGAAAGGAAAAATGCGGGCCGCAGGGGAGCCAGGAGGGGTGAGGTAGAGGGAAAGGGATAGAGCGAGGGGGAGTGCAGGGGCTAAGTGGCTTGAGAGAGAGAGGAGAGGTACAGGGGCTAAATGCCTTGCCTTGTTTATTGTCATTCTCAGTTCAGTCCCCACTGGCACTGCTTATGGTCACAGAGCATTGCTAGGTGGAGTCCAATAACCCAACTCATCCCCTACCCACATAAAAAAGGAATAAAGAGAAAAATACCCCAATTAACACATACTTAATTCCCTAGGTACCAGGAATCTCTTTCTCTTCTTTCTCCCTTCTGTGATCAGCTCTGTTCTCTCTCACCTTTACTGATCATTTATTACTGTAAGAATTGCCCCTGCCAACTGCATTGACCTTTCTGCTAATCTGCCGCATCTCTTGTCCTCTTGTTGTTACTTGCTGGTTCTGTAGCATTTGACACTGTGGCTTCCTTCTTGTTCTTTGCACTTTTTATTGTCCTTGCTTGAGCACATTCTGTCAGGAGGTTATTCAGTCTCTCAATAAAACCAGGACCCACCTTAAAATGTTTCCAGGTGGACTTGGCTCCCAGAAGTCGGTGTTTGATTTCACAGCAGTATCCTTGGAGGCTGATTTTTGCCATTGGCTGTTCTTGGTGTGGATCCAAACTGCCACCATTGTTCTGGGTAGGATTAAGTTGTTCTTGCAAGTTTTCCCTTATCTCCTAGGAGACAAGGAGGCCATTGGAATCATTGTAAAACATTTGTCACTGAATTTTTAATAAAGTCTAAAAATTTTTCAAGGAATCCTCATGTCTCAATTGAGTTCCGTACAACATGATTATCCCATAATGGAAGATTAGAAGTAACATAAAGGCCCTAAATAAAAGAATGGGCTATTGCATTTTGGAATATCAAAGCAGAGCATAACTCAACTGTGTCATTGATGAAGTAGTATGTTTTTATGTGCTGAAATACATGGCACTTGCCAAAAAGAAAGGGGGCATATCTGATTTTGTTCTTTTCTTTCTCTTCCTTCCCTCTTCCCCCCTTCATCAGAAAAAAAAAACTACAGAATGTTTTTTTATTGGAAAAGTCTTGGTATCTACTCATTTAACTATTATGAGAAAATTTATCTGAGGAGTGGAAATGAATGAAAGTAGATTCTTCTGGTTTTCCTTCCTTCCTTCCTTCCTTCCTTCCTTCCTTCCTTCCTTCCTTCCTTCCTTCCTTCCTTCCTTCCTTCCTTCCTTCCTTCCTTCCTTCCTTCCTTCCTTCCTTCCTTCCTTCCTCTGTTCTCTTTCCTCGGAAACAGTGCTCATTTAAGCATTTTATTTTATTTTTTTGGTTTTTGGGTCACACTCAGCAGCACTCAGGGGTTACTCCTGGCTCTATGCTCAGATATCACTCCTGGTAGGCTCTGGGGACCATATGGGATGCCAGGATTCAGACCACTTTTCTTTTGCATGCAAGGCAAACACCCTATCTCCATGCCTTCTCTCTGGCCCCTAATTTAAGCATTTTTAAAGTTGAAGTCCTATTAGCTATTCTTAGTTGAGTTTGCACCATCCTTTCACTTCTTTGCTAAAAATGGGAAAGTTTTATTGCTTCTAAATGAAATTTGTTTCTTCTAAATTCTCACCACTGGCTCAGACACCTTCATGGGCTTCTCTTATTTTAATTCTGTTTATCCCTCTGGATTCCCCATTGATTTTCCAGGAGGAATTCCCAGCTCACTCCGTCTGATTTCATTACAGTTTGACCGGGGGTCCCAAGGCACCCTGGGAAATCTTTCTTAGTCACTGGTGTCTCGGGCAGACACTCTCATTATTTGACTTTGAATTCCATGAACTCGGGCACAGCATCAGCACATGGTAGAAATTCATTAAAAGAGGTTTCAGTGTTAAAATAATAAAGCCTTGGATTTGGGGTAGATCTCCTTAATACCAGCATGTCCTTTTGGTTAGATTGTCAATTTAGTCTGTATTCTTTGAAGCTCTGAAGCAACGTGTTTTAATTAAAAGTCAGTTTGTATCTCAGGACATGTGGAGTGTCTGTTGATAGATTAAGCTGCACAGAACTCCAGGGCAGTAATATAATTTCTTCACTTGTCAATGGCAAACCGGGAGTCATAATTTCAGACTTCCTTGTAACATAAAATATTCATATAAAATATGTTGGTAATATCTTCAGTGCACTAATTAAAGAAAACAATGCATCCCCGCGCTTATAGCATTGACTCAAGCCGGAGGATAAGTGAATTCGTTCCTCTTCTCGTGGAAATGGTTTAACAGTTTGTTTTCTTTTTAGGTCCAACAGATAGATCGTGTGGTAGAAGTTGTAGAAGAAACGATTAAAGGTAATTATTGAACACGAGAGCAGTGGGTTCTTATGTGATTTGAATTTGATTAGAAAATACTCCTTCGTTAACATTTATTGAGCATCTTAAAAAGTATGTGTGTATGTGTGTGTGTGGTGTGTGTATGTGTGTGTGTGTGTGTTTGTACATGCATGCATGCATCCTTAGCAGTGCTCAAGGGCGACTCCCCTTTATGTGCTGAGGCTTCAGTGCTTAGGGAACCAGCAGCAGGCTTCAGTTGCTGGGAATCAAAATTAGACCTTCTGCATATGTAAAACATGCATTAAGTCTCTTGAGCTATCTCTGGTCTAATTTTTTAGGAAGGTATTTCCCAAGTGGCATTCTGGAAATCTGGCACCCTTTGGAGTGAATCAGGCCAGAAGTTCAATGCCGGGGCCTAAAAATGTCTTATTGCTTGAGCCCTGCGGGGCTGGGAATGAACCAGGTTAGCCTCACACACGGCATGTGTCTTAACCTCTGCAGCCCTTGTTGACTGTTGAGTTGCTTTTTTAGCCTTGTCAAGGGGCCATTCAACTTTCTCATTTCATAGGGATAAACTGTCCCTTTGCGATGAGTAATCTGAGGAGAGACCCCCCCTCAAGGACCGAAATGTCCCTTTCCTCATCAAACTCTCCCATATAAGTGGCATACCATCCATTGATGTCTCCTGCCTGGGCAAAATTTTACTATCATGGCTGCAACTCCTTTGCAGTTGCCTTCCTTGCCCTCTGGTATTCTGATGATTTTCATTTTATTTCTCTAGAATTTACCCCAAAGTTCTCTCATATACTATTCATTTGTTTTTTGTAGATTAGTAATAAATTTCTGTCCTTAATTGTTTTGTTCGTTGACTTGGTTCCTAGGGTAGGTATATATCTGTTTATTAATAAATCAGATACTTTTTAATTTTGATTTTTAACTTTTATTGTGAGATCCTCAATGGGAAAATTTTCATATCATATGCTTAAGTTATAATTTTGTCTTAAAAATTGCTTTTAATATAACACTATTATGGGCCAGAGCTGTAGTACAGTGGCTGGGTAGGGCACTTGACTTCTATAAAGCCCACTCAGGTTCATTTCCCAGCACCCCATATGATCCTGGCACCCCACAGAGAGGGATCCCTGAATACAGAGTCAAGAGTAAGCCCTGAACACAGCCTGGGCCACAGGATGTCGCCCAAAACCCCACAACAGCATCAAAATTATAAAGGGGACCATTAAATTTTATATGTTTTCCAGGTACACTTTGCTTTTAATCACACTAGAAAATAGAATTATGCTTTTCTTATTTTATTAGTGTTCCTTGAAATACAGTTTTTTTAAGTTTCTGAGAGAAATAACTAATTAATTTGGAAGTTTGAGTAAACTAAATCATAGTCCATTTGTCCTTTGTTAGATTTGCATGAAGAAATCAGTAATATATTAAAATATTAAATGAGTCAAGTTTTTACTAAAAATTAAATTTTTTGTTTTGTTTTGGGGTTGGAACGGTGATGCAAGCAGTAGGGAGTTTGCCTTGCACTTGCTGACCTAGGACAGACCATGGTTCGGTCCCCTAGTGTCCCATATGGTCCCCCAAGCCAGGAGTGATTTCTGAGTGCATAGTCTGGAGTAACCCCTGAGCATCACTGGGTGTGGCCTGAGTGAGAAATATGTCTTCTCTCTTATTGCTAATTCCCTGTTAATTAAAAAAATTGTTTTAAACAAGCCAACTATTTACCCCATAGTGAGGTTTTTAACCTCCATGTTTCTGCTCTCTTTCACATTGTGGTCTTCCTGGATTTTGTATTTTTCATTGGTTAGTGTTTGATGACCATCGCATATGAACATGGTATCGAATCATATTATTGTGATTATGATTTGCATGCTAATTCACTTGTTACATGATTTAATAACCATGATATTAGACCTTAATCTTGCTTTGAAGTTCAAACTAAAATGATGTATCAGAAGCACAAAAATCACTAGTGGTAATTCTCTGAGTATTTTCGTCCAACTGGCCCTCAGCCCATATTGAACAGTCAGTTGTACTAACGATACTTGTACACTGAGCGTTTGGCTTCCGCTTTGCAAAGCATTTCCCACAGGTATGAAGTCTCTCGAAATTTACAACCATCCTAAGGTGGAGTGTGACCGTGATCCTCTAGGACTCCCACTAGGAACTAGTGTAGCTGAGATCTGAATCCAGTGGGGACTGGATACTGGAGCTTAGACCTGGCAGTCTCTGCACTCTAATGTCTCTGCTATTTCCAGAGGAACCACAGAGGACTATGGTTCCATGCAAGATTATGCTTCTGAGCTTATATTAAAGCTGGGTAGCTGGTTGAGTAATGGCATTGCTGTCGTCTTCTGTATCAGCACCAGGTACCTACTGTCTACTCTCTCTCTTTTTTTTTTTTTTTTTTTTTGGTTTTTGGGCCACACCCGTTTGACGCTCATGGGTTACTCCTGGCTGTGCGCTCAGAAATCGCCCCTGGTTTGGGGGGACCATATGGGACGCCGGGGGATCAAACCACAGTCCATCCTACGCTAGTGCTTGCAAGGCAGACACCTTACCTCTAGCGCCACCTTCCCGGCCCCACTGTCTACTCTTATACATGTAAAAAGAAAAATTAATGACAGTGAAAATCTAAGGAACTTTTTTTTTTTTTTAAGATGCAAAGCCAAAGACATGATCCATGTTAAAAAAGAAATGGATAGAACCTAATTAGAATGGCAGGCTTCTGCTCTACAAAAGGCATTGTCAAGAGAATGGGAATAAGGCCTGGCTCAATACAAAGAGAAGCTATTTGCAGCAAAATACATGTCTGATAAAGCATGTTCCTCTGAAGTATACAAAGGGCTCTTACTCCTTGATAGGAAAATGAGCTCTGATTTTGAAATTTGCTCCGAGATCTGAATTAGACACCTTACAAAAAGATAATATGCAAATTGCAAACGAACCTAGAAGATGGCTAGCTATTAGGTCTTTTGGAAGATGAAATGGAAATTCAGCACGGTGAGATGCATTACACTGATATTAGGACCAATCCCAGCTGCCTCTGAGGATGCAGAACAGACAGAGCACTCACATTCGTAGCTGGCAGGAATGTAAACTGGTCCAGCCATTTTGGAAGGCAGTCTGGGATTTTCTTTCAACACTAAGCATGTTTTTTTCACCATAAAAATCAAGCAGTCATTCCTTGGTATTTACCCAAGTGAGTTGAAACCGAAACATGGACACAGATGTTTTTTTTTTTTTTTTTGTAAGAAGCTTTACTCAAAATGTTCTTGCATGCAACAAGATGTCCTTCAGTTGATGGACATGGACACCCTGACAGCCCATACATCCAAACAAGAGGATTTTGGTACAACCAGACAATGGGGTATTAATTAGTATTGAATAGACATGAGGCATCAGGCCCTGTGAAGTCTTGAAAGAAATGTTCATTATGAAGTTAAGGAAGCTAGTCAGAAGAGGCTGTGTGTTCTGTGATTTTAACCATATGTACTCTGTGATTTTAACCATATGATACTGGAAATGGGCAGGACCATGGGCATAGCAAAAAGGTCAGTGGCTGCTATTCATTCTCTGGGTGAGAGAGGGGGGACTAGGCAGAGGAATTTCAGTGAATCTGAGTTGTATGATAGTATAATAGTGGATACATGGCACAGTCTATATAAACATAGACATAAAATGTCCACTGCCATGAGTGATTTATAATGGAAACCCCCCAAGATGATGTGTCAGTGGAGGCTCCAATTGCAACAAACAATCCTGTTCTACTGGGAATGATGTTAATAGGGGCCGAGTGTGCCTAATGCTGGGAAAGAGAGTATATGGAACCTCTGGGTTTTTTTTCTTTCTCAATTTTGCTGTGAACTGAAAACTACTTAAAAATAAGATCTATTAAAATGATGACTATTGGACCAGACAGATAATAGAGGGACCAAGGTGCTTGCCTTGCCTGAGCTGAATCCAGTTTTATTTTTACTTATTTATTTTTGTTTTTGCTTTTTTTGGGCCACATCCAGCTGTGCTCAGGGGTTACTCCTCACTCTGCACTCAGAAATTGCTCCTGGCAGGTTTGAGGGACCCTATGAAATGACGGGGATCTATCTAACCCAGGACTGTTTGGGGTCTGTAAGTATAAGGCAAATGACCTACTACTGTGCTATCACTCTAGCCCCTGAATCTAGTTTTAATACCTGGCACTATAGATTCCTGACACCGTGAGCAGTGCCAGGAATGGGCATGAGCATCCCTGGGTGTGGCACCAAAGACTTGTTGACTAGTAATTTACATGGCGCTCAGTAGGCTGTCACATGGCTTGTAGAACTAAAAAAATTTGTAGATAATAATAGAAAATAAAGGAAAACCACATTTTTCTGTTCTCCTAACATTTCTGGCAACAAATGTGTACATTCAGCAAATCTGATACAACCCAGAATTTGGGCAGACCATCTAAGGGCCAAGACCCACAAGACTGTGCCTCCAGTCTCCATCTGTACAGGTTCAACACCAGCTAGAATGCCACCCCTCTTCCTAAAGACCCCCTATAAATTGGGTTCCTGCATACATGGGTTTCACAACTGTTAAGATTGTCTAATAGAGGGGCCGGCGAGGTGGTCCTAGAGGCAAGGTGTCTGCCTTGCAAGCGCTAGCCAAGGAAAGATCGCAACCTCGGTTTGATCCCTCGGCTTCCCAAATGGTCCCCCCAAGCCAGGGGCAATTTCTGAGTGCTTAGCCAGGAGTAACCCCTGAGCATCAAACGGGTGTGGCCTGAAAAACAAAAAACAAAAACAAACAAAAAACAAACAAAACAAAACAAAACAAAAAGATTGTCTATAGAACTCGAAAACTCTTTGCTTGCAATTACCGATCCACAGTAAAGAATATAGCACAGAAACATCCTTGGCGGTGGGGGGGGGGGGGGAAGGTAGAGAAAGAGATGCACTTGGTGCAGGTGTTTAAGAGGGAACCTGGAGCTTTTCTGCTCTTTCTGGGTGTAACAGCTTTCCAGCACCTTGGTGAGTCCACAAACTTGGATGGTCTCAGAATCCCTATCTTAGGGTGTATATGGAGGCTTTATTTTTGTAGGTACAACTGAAACCATTGTCCATTGCTGACAGAGCTTGATGTCCAGCCCCATGCTTTCCCACTGAGTTGGGTGAAGGCGAAATGATCCAGTGGCCTCATAAGATCATTGGTCCTGCTGGCAATTAGTCTACCATCCTCTGAGCCACCTCATTAGCACATCCTCACAGGTGGCTGAAAGGGTCGCATTATGGATCATCAAAGATGCTCTATTCACACCCTTCACTGAAACAATGCAGAATTTCTTGAGTCCTTTGCCTGGGTGAGGTTGGGGGTGCATATCACTCGCATCTTTCTCATAATATCACATTGTCACATTAAAGACCTGTTCCTTTCCAGGTCAGTTGGAATTAGGGCTGACTTTACCATTTTATCAGACTGGCTGAAAAGTCTGGGGTGAAAAGACTGGCTGAAAAGTCTGACTGGGGTGGCTCAGTGGCATCAAGTTGGAGTCTGCAAAGGCTGATGAATCAGATCTTGGTAAAACACTGCCAAGAGATAGTGACTGAAGCTAGCTGCAGTTGTTTGCCTGGCACAGGGCAGATTGAGTTCCATTCTTGACTCCAAGGATGGATCTCCTCCAAACTTGTGGCTAGGAAGAAGCCCTGAACACAGCTGGGCATGGCTCCTCACTTTCGTACCCCCCCCCAAAAAAGAGAATTTTAGAAGTGGAAGGAATAATTTTTTTTTTGCAGATACCCTTCATTTGTAGGAAGGACCTAAATGCTTCACCAGATATCTGGTTAGTGGTGAGTGGGGCTATTACTGAACTGTGGTGTTTCTTTGCCTTATGCCAGTGCTTTTGCTTTGGTGACACAAGTTAGTACAACTTTGGAGCAGCTAATTCTTGTTGGTTGTCTTTCAAGTAAATTACTTACTTTCCGGAGAAGGTGTTTTTTTTTTTTTTGTTTTGTTTTTTTCTTCCTCAGTTTAAAATGAAGAGGATTAAATGGATTAGACTTTTACTCTACCCAGGGCTGGCTAAGGAATCAATTCCTGTTTCTTTCTGAATAGCTCCTTAGTACCTCTTAACTAAGTCCTGCTCTCAGCGACTCTCCCTTCAGTCTGGCTGACTCAGAGCTGCCATGGTCCCAAGGTCCTGGGATGATTTCACTCTTCTGCTATGTCCTTGTCTTGCTTATCTGCAGTCCAGCATCTGAATTCGGGGCCTGACAGTCCCGATAGCTCACACCCCCCCCCCTCGTCTGCCTTTACCCTTTCTTCCATTCACCTCATGCATAGACCTCTTGCTCTAGCCAGCTGTTCTTAGATAGTGGATATTATTTTTAGTCTGCAGTCCTTTCATTGCCTGTCGAAAAGTGGGCATGTTTTGCCTGTCCTGGCCAACTCCTTTGGCACCCCGCTGCATATGGTTGCTGGCCTTGGACTAGTACATTGTCTCCTTTGGTTTCCCAATCCCTACCAGCCTAGTGGGTGGTCCTTTTCTTTATATAGCTTTAGTTCTGCAGTATCCATCTGCTTTCTGGGGTCATGGAGCACTGTTCCATGGAGAATCCAGGAAAGGCTAATTGGAATGTACCCAACAAGAAGGTCTTCTGTAACTGTCTAATTTTCAAATTTCCTTTCTTTTAGATCATCTTCTTGAAGTAGGTGTGGACATCAGCCTTGGCCCCAGCCTCTGTATTGTGCCTTTATCTTTCCCTCCTTTTCCCTTCCCTTTTCCTCCCCTTTCCTTTCCCTTCCCTTCCCCTCCCTTTTCCCTCCCCTCCCCTTTCCCTTTCCCCTTTCCCCCTCCCCTTTCCTTTCCCTTCCCCCCTTTCCCCTTCCCCTCCCCTTTCCTTCCCTCCCTTCCTTCCCTTCCTTCCTTCCTCTCTCCCTTCCTCCCTTCCTTCCTCCCTTCTCTCCCTCTTGTTCCCCCTCCCTCCCTCCCTCCCTCCCTCCCTCCCTCCCTCCCTCCCTCCCTTCCTTCCTCCCTTCCTCCCTTCCTTCCTTCCTTCCTTCCTTCCTTCCTTCCTTCCTTCCTTCCTTCCTTCCTTCCTTCCTTCCTTCCTTCCTTCCTTCCTTCCTTCCTTCCTTCCTTCCTTCCTTCCTTCCTCCCTCCCTCCCTCCCTCCCTCCCTCCCTCCTCCCTTAGGATTTTCTCCTGACTCTCGTCATCACTTCTAGTGATACTTAGGGGACTGTATGTGATGCCTGGGATTGAACCTTGGTTAACTGCATGAAAGACAAGCATCCTCTCCACTGTACTATTGCTCCAGTCCCTCTTTATTTGTATCTTACTCACTTCTTACAGTGTACCAACTAATAAAAAATGTTTTAATAAGATGCATTGATATGGGAAACATTTCAAACTATGCACTTTCTGTAAAATTATGCAAAGTATAATGTTTTTGTATCTGTCTTAGTTGGGAAGAAAAGACGACTTTCAGGTTATTCAATGTGAATCACTTCAGTATTTTAAGTAGGACTTAACAAAATCCATCTGTTAATATAGACTTTGAGGACATCAGGTTATTATGAGTTTAGGATTTATTTCTATTTTATCTCGCTAGTTTAATGACACATGCTGCAACTCTAAAGGAAGTGTCACATCTTAAGAATTTATATCTCTTTTCAAAATTCTTTTTTTTTTGTTGTTGTTGTTGTTTTTGGGTCACACCTGGCAGCGCTCAGGGGCTACTCCTGGCTCTAAGCTCAGAAATCACCCCGGGCTGGCTCAGGGGACCATATAGGATGCTGGGATTTGAACCACCAATCTTCTGCATGCAAGGCAAATGCTCTACCTCCATGCTATCTATCCGGCCCCTCTTTTCAAAATTCTTATGAGTATCCCTAGAGTTGTCTTACAAGGTTTTTAAGCTCCCCTATAGATGTATGCAAAGTAATGTAAACAAACAACAACAAAAATACTTTTTCTAATAAAAACGTCTTAAGACAGATGATTACAAGTGCCTTTTTAAGTAAATTAGGAGTGTTTTTATTTTTATTTTGTGTTTTGGGTCATATCCTATCATACTCAAAACATCTGGTGGTGATTAAGGAATTATACATGGTTCTGGAGGTTGAATTGGAGTCTGCTTTATGCAAGGCAAGTGCCCTATCTGCTGTCCTATCACTCTAGCCCAGTATTTTTATTTTAGAGTGGTAATTCTTTCCTGGTCAGCTTCTAATGAAGACACCTCTGTTGATAGTAATATGTTCTGGTGCTTGGTAATCTAAAACTTTCCAATATGGTACAGTCTACGAGTTGAATGGATTTTCTGTTTTCCCTAACTTCTCAGTAACTGATGCGATCATGGATTAGATTGACCCCAATCCCCAAGGCACAGTCACCAAGCATTTCTTTCTGATCTCTCTCCCATTGCTGTTAATCTTTGCTCAGTCAGCACTTTGCATCTGATACTAATTCAGATCTCATATGGCCTTTATAAATTGAGACTGGAAGGCAGCACAACAGCCTGTGGTTTTGCCAGGGGGAACAACTTCTGAGCTGCCTTTAGTGTTGAGTGGAGAACTCCTGGAGGAAGTGCTCCAACCTCAATGAGTAAGTGACTCAAGCTTGCATGTGGAACATGGGGCATCTGGGATTCTACTGGAACTCAGAAATCTGTTGGGTTTTCAATGAGTGCCTTTTAGTAAAATACACTTGATGATTTTTCAAGTATGCTCTGATAGAACTTTTTATTTTTTTATCCTATGAATCTCAAAACTCTGGCAGAGTTTCTATAGTCTGGCTGTACTGAAAACAGTTGTGCCTTGATTTTACCTATAGGGAATACTCAGCTCTCACTGGTATAATTAAGTAGCTTTGCCTTCTAATAGGGAAGGAGCCAAACATTTATTGAGTTATTTTTTTTAAGTGATCCTGCTTAATTGTGTACCATGTAAACATATGATTACTGTTTGGTAATCATTCTTTCTTCACCTAAAATTCTACAGTTTATGTTCTCTTTTAGAAGTCTCTTTTCTCTCTAGTCCATTGGCTCTCCCACATTAGCAACAGGATCCCAATTTGTCTTCTGTACATCAAAATGCCTTATTCCTTGGATGAACTTTTTGATTCATTCTGACTCTCTTAAATCACATTTTCCCCCAAATCATAATATATTTTAAAAATATTACTCAGAAAAATATTTTTATGGTCCCAAGCACTGGAATTCTCTCACAGGAAGGTAAAATTTTTCCACTCATGTTAATTTTGAGGATGGTGGTTAAAAAGACCTATCATATATTATTAATGGAATTAATTTACAGAAAAACTGAGTTATTTCATTTACTTGATTTCTTGATTTTCGGGTGGGTGTGTTTACACAATGTTGATTAGCTTGTCGGACTGATAATCTTTCTTGGTTTTCACATAACACACCATTATAATGGTTCACTGAAGTTGATTGTTCAAAACAAGAAAAGGCAATTACTTTGGGCTTGACTCTCAGGCTTCCCATGACCTAACCTGCCTGTTTGTGGTCCCACCAATGTGTCTGGTAAAACATTGTTTAAGCATTAAGAAGGAGCCACCTGCTAGGGGATTGGGTTTTGACATGAGACCTGATAGTGCCATGGCAGGTACTACCAGAGCTGAGGTTCCAATATTGTGGAAGTCTCAGAAAAATGCTCGTGAGACCTTAACTCTTGGGAAACCCATAAGAGTCAACAGTTGCTGCTAGAACATTCTGGGTTTTTAGGTAATATATTAATCATTTTATTCTGGGTGTTTGCTATTCTCAGATTAAATAATTCTGAATTAGAAAGTTCTAATTTCTATGTAATAGGAATTTTCAGAGAAATCTAAAAGCTAGATAAATCAGGTAATTCCATTTTGAGGCTTGCATAGAAAACATTTTATATAAAAATGTCTATATACATAAATATATAAGCTAGTTTTGTTTGGTTTGGGGGCCACACCTCATGGTTTTCAGAGATGCTCCAAGCATCACAGTGATGCCAGGGATCAAAAAGGGTGAGGAACACGCAAGACCAAGGCAAGTGTCTTACCTGCTGATACTCTGTCTCCAGCCTCTACTTCTTATGTTTTCAAGAAAACTTCACATTGCCTAAAATGCACTCGATTTTCCTCTCTCCTATGTTTTCCCCACTGTTATTATCACTGTTATAATGAATAATTTATGATAACATCGATAACTTAGGATTGATTATATGTTCTAACTTATTATTAATTGACTCACGGCACACAGCCTTTATGAGGTGTGTGTCTATGACAATTGTGCTGTTAAACATCTGAAGAGCACTGACTTTTCCTTTAAAGAATGCTTATTTTTTAAGTTTAGAGTACTAGCTTATTGCCTAAGAACCTGCCCTGCCTGTGCATGGTGTTGGGTTCTGGGCTATCTATTGCTGTCCTGATCTAGCAGCTATTGTGCCTGTGATTCCCTCAGCCACAAGTGAGTCACTGCACCAGGTGCATGTGTTTGAGCAGTACAGCCCAGGGATGTATGTGGCTTCTGGCTAGCATTGCAGATATGCAGGTATGAAACAAACGGGATATGCAAGCAGGAGACTAGGAAGTTAAGACCTGGCAATTCACACACACTCCCACACACACCCACACCCATACCCACACACACACACACACCACACCACACCACACACACACACACACACACACACACACACACTTTCTCTTCATGGGACTCATTCTGGACCAGTCCCTGGCATTGCATATGGTCCCCTAAGCAGTATCAGGAGTGACTCCTGAGCACATTAGAGTGTATAACCCACCCCCAAATCTTTTGTTTGTTTGTTTGTTTGTTTTAGGACCACGTTCAGTAGTTCTCAGGGGTTACTCTTGCTTCTGAGCTCAGGAACCACTCTGGCAGTCTTGGGGGGACCATATAGGATGCTGGGTATTGAACGTGGGTTGGCTGCGTGCAAGGCAAGTGTCCTACCCACTGTGATATCGCTTTTTCCCTTCCTCCCCTTTTTCTTTTTAATAAAATGTAGTAAGGGTAATTGGGAAGGGTTCACAGAAAACATTAGCTGTTTCATTAACTTTTTGAAATACCAGATAAAGTTGCAGGTTAATTGTGTGTGCTTCTGTTTCAGTTTGATGGTTCTTAACATAATAATAAATTGTGTTCTGTTGTTAATCCTCTGCGAGTAATTTGGAGTTCTTTAAAAATAGAAAATTTGGCAGCTAGGGCAAGTTAGAACTGCAGTGTCTATAACAGTTGCAGAAAAAAAGTTGACAAAATCATGATATCCTTAGAAATTTTTTTTTTTGTATTTTTTGGGCCACACCCGGTGACACTTAGGAGTTACTCTTGGCTATGCGCTCAGAAATCGGTCCTGGCTTGAGAAACGTATGGACTCCAGGGATCGAACCCCTATCCATCCTGGGTGAGCCATGTGCAAGGCAAATGCCCGATTGCTGTGCCACTGCTCCAGCCCCCACCCTTAGAAATTTTATTAAATAAAAAGAAAACCTCATGGAACCTTTAGCTTCCTAAATAGGAATCAGGCTATTATAATTTTAAATAATTCATAAAATAAATATTTTGTTAGTAAAATCTTACGTAACAGTAAGAATTCCTGTCAGTGGAATAATTTGATGGCTGAGTTGTGAATAGACAGGGACTTTAAATCTGATTTTCTCTTTTGGTGAGAGTTTTGTGCGGTGATTAGAAAAATCGTCTTAATCGAGCAGTTGTTGTCACAAAGGGTGTCTTGGAAGAGAGTGAAGTTAGGACAAGAAGGGACCACTAGGACAGTGATAGTTAGAAATGACAACTCTGGACAAGAGCTGGGAGCTGAATGGAGATGAAGTGGTAGTCATGATACCCTTTCAGTAACAGTATTGCAACTGCAGTGTCTAAAAGAAAAAAGGAAGGGAGAGGAAGAGGGAGAGGGAGAAGGAGAGGGAGAGGGAGAGAGAGAGACAGAGAGAGAGAGAGAGAGAGAGAGAGAGAGAGAGGAGAGAGAGAGAGAAGAAAAGTGCTATAGGGGCAGACTGGACAGAGTGTATGGGAGAGAAACTGGGGACATTGGTGGAGAGAGAGAGAGACAGAGAGAGAGAGAGAAGAAGAAGAAGAAGAAAAGTGCCGTAGGGGCAGACTGGACAGAGTGTATGGGAGAGAAAATGGGGCCATTGGTGGTGGGAAGTGCACACTGCTAAAGGGATGGGGGTTGGAACTTTGGATATTTGAAACTTAGCCATCACCAACTTCTAACTGTATCTCATTTGTTTAATTTTAAAAATATGGGGAAAAAGAAAGATGCGGTTTGATGGGGTACACCACCCACCTTTCTGCAGCTGGTAACTGTTCCTAATGGGTTTCAAGAAGGAGCTCTTAATGAGGTGACCCCTAAGGACTTTTCAGAGTTGAGTTAATGCTCAAGGCCACGACAGATATGTGGTGACCTGAGTTCAAGAGTAGATGCCAGTGTCCCGGATGGGCTTGGGAGATAACGTATTTGGAGACACTTTAGTTTGTCTGGCCATGGTGGATGGACTTTTAAATAGCAGAAGTTGACCAGAACTTGGGTTTTTTTAACAAAGCATTTCTTCTGTTGTGTCTTGCAGATACAGTCACTAAAATGCCCTTGGAGAAATGGCTCCTCCCATAGTAAATCCTGATTGCACCTGAAAAGGTTCAGTTCACTTGCCTTTAGCAGCAGGAAGGCTGCTGTTGCAGCGACAATGAGATTGCTGGCCTGGGAAGAGACTTTGTCATACCCGGTCAGCTTACAACCTGCACTGGCCTTGCCAAGTCTGTATTCCAAGCAGTCATTTGCCTGATGCTGAAATCCACTGAAACCCGAGGATTTGAGTCCCCAGTATGAAGCAGTTTCCAAATCTGTCCCTAGAAGCAAAGGATGGCATTTTGCAGGGTGACAAATGCTAAAGTGATGAGAATGGGACCCTCGATTTGTCACACCCTAAGGTCCACATGCCCAATTTCATTTTTGCTTTCCCTTATACCTTCCTGCTTTTCAAAATGAGTCGAGGTGGACACCCCTTGCGTTGCCCCAGATTTCTTTCTCTTTTGTAGGGAAGAGCTAAACCTTCACCATTCTGTTTAGTTGTGATGTGCTCACGGAGGGATGATGGACATTTCTTCTCACGGGTGCTCAAGCATTTTCAGCTTCTGAGGAAGCAACTTTGACTTTTCTCATGGGGTGTGTTGATTTTCAGAACTTGGAGACTGGCAGTTTGGGGGTGATGATTGCCCTGGCTGTCATGTGACTTTGCTTGAGAGGACTCAGCAGATTTGATAGGTAACAGTGATTTTCCATGTGTTTGCTAGGGTGACAGAACACAGCATAAGAACGTGGAGTGACTTCGAACTGGAGATTGGTCCAGATTCATGAAGTCTGAGGCTGGAAGGAGCATATATGCTGAAGTGTGTGTGTACACATGGGGTAGCAAGTGGGGAGGCCCTGTTGTCCAAACCTGGTCTTCTGCACACACGTGTTCAGGCTTAGCTGCTTCTGCCTCTCCCTTCTCTTCTAGAAAGTGTTTTCTTCAGAATAGAAGGCTCAGAATTTCTGGGGGTGACCTGAACTGGCTTTCATCTGTAGCTGTAAAAGCATTTGCAGATCTCGATCATCAGATCACTGAAATTATCTGCCACCTAGTGCCTAACCCTTCTGGGTTCTCTGATGGTTCTGACCTTCAGTTCTAGTTTTTGGGAATTCAAAAACCCCTTGTGACAATCACATCCAGTGATGCGGGGCCTGCTAGGATGTGATGGCATGATTAGAATAGTAGCTTGGAATGAGTCTAGGGGTCTTGTAGCTTATACTTTATATGGACATTTATTCATGTGACCACACAGGAATCCCAGGATTCGACCGATCTGCAGCATGGCAGCAGTAAACTCTAACTTGAAACCTAGTCCTCAGAGCTTATGTTTTTTCAGTTCTGTAAAACTTCTTAATTGCATGGAGTAGAGAGAAGGGAGGAAGTAACCATTCTCTAGTACTTTCCCAACTGCCTCTGAGGTTTCTGCTCATTCATCCATTTTTAGCCTCTCTGCAAACTTTCCCCTCATACATTTTATTTCTTCCTATTTCTTAGTTCCTCTTTGTGTCTTTTTTTTCTTCCCCTTCTCCTATTTTTCTCATCATTTTATTTTCTAACAGCATATGTACCAACTTGTTATTAAGAGCCAGTGAAAGTTTTGAGTTAAAAATTATAAATAGTACAGCTTAGTTTTTCCTTTTATAAAGATGCTTATTCCAGGGAAGGAGTGAGTGAAAAAAGTATTCCTGACTTTAAGCAGCTAATAAAAAGCTCGTGAAAAAATTCTCCAGAAAAATATTTTTCTCAGGGGTATGTTTTATTCTTGAGCACCCTTTTTGGAGGTGTTAATGCAAAATCAACTTTTTAGAATCTAACTGACAAATGGTTAGTAATGCCAAGGAAATCCGCCCCCATTTTAAAGTACAGGACTGAACAATTCAGCCTTATATTTAGTCCAGATATGTATTGAAGCTCTAGCCAGATGCTGATGTAGGTAATACCCCCCCTTGAACATTTCATAACCAACATTAATTGTGGTTTCTTATAATTAAGTTTTAAAAATAAAACTTCACCAGTGTTCTGATTAAGTCGAAAAATGCATGTCTAGCTCCCATCATTTCTGCTTCATGAGCCGTATTTAGAAGCATTTTTATTTTTTAGAGGGGCAGCTCTTTACAGTGCGGATCCTTCATGCCAAGCCTTCATGAACTTGCCAGTGAAATCTGGTTTGTGCGATAGGCTCTCAGCTAGATTGGTTTTAAGAAGTGGAAAAGGAACATGGAACAGGGAGCTGGGCAAAGAACTACGCTGGCTGCTCGAGTATTGTGTCCAGGCTTCCTGTAAACCGAATCTAATCATGTCTGTGAATTGTATCCTGTCTGCACAGGCTCCAACCAGACAGTGCTCTGTCTCCTTGAAATGTTTCCTGGCAATTCCCAGTAAATTGGGGCACACTTTGATGGTGCCCATTGTTTTGAGAAACATTGGCAGACCATCTCTGACACTCATACCCATTAGTTTGCTTCCAAATTTCTTTTTGCCCCAAGACCTTAACTAGGAGAGACAGACAAAGGTCAATGTATGTTGACTCAGCACATACTTTTTTTAAGGGTGGGTGAGATGGGGATAAATATTGGGAATCTTTATGTTGACAGACTGATGTTTCAAATGTGATTTTAAAAATATTATGTGTTTTTATGATGCTTAGGTGTCAGTTTGTTGCCAATTAAAATGAAACTTGAGGATCTGAAGATATAATACAGTGGATAGGGCGCTTGTCTTGCATATGGCTGACTCAGTTTCCATCCCAGGCAATTCATACATTTCCCTGAGTGCAGAGCCAGGATTAACCCTGAACAACACAGTGTGTGACCCAAAAACTAAAACAAAGCAAATCAAACACAAATTCCCAAACAACAACACAACAAACTCAAAATGTTCTTGCAAATATTTTGAACTTCCTGATAGAAGCCATGATAATGAGACATTTGCCTTGCACTTGGTAGGGTTTGAACCCCAGCATCCCATATGATCCTTTAAATACCTCCAAGAGTAAGTACTTTGTGAGAGCAGAGCCAGGAGTAAACTCTGATCATCTCTGCTGGTGTGGCCCCCAAACAAAACAACCAAAAACAAACAGAAAAAGCATAACAAAAAAAGAAGTTATGATGACATCCATTTTAAGGGATTGAGAACTAAGAGTTTTAGGACCAAGAATTTGAATTCTTTTTCTTTAATATTTTTTCTTTTACTTAGACACTGTGACCTTTGTGGTTGTTGGCAGTGGGCTTTCAGGCCTACACTGTTTCCACCATCTAAATAAATTGAAACTATAAATTGCCTCCCATGGTAATAAAAGGCATGTCCACTTGTAAAAGATGTACTGTAACTAAGACATAGAATTAAGAAGTGCTGGCAGTTTTTCTCCAGAAGATCTCCTTTAGGATAAGAATGTATTTTGCTTATATGTATTATTTCTTGGCTATAGCTTTTTTTTGCTTTGTGATTGACAAAGTTAATCCAGAGTTGAATTTTAGACATGCAATTTCTTCTAGCACTGATCTCTATTGAATTAAGTCTTCAGGTTCTAATAGCCGAACACTGGAGAGATGCAGGTCTGGAATTGGATGGTGGTCTGGAAAATAATACACACACAGAGAGAGAGAGAGAGAGAGAGAGAGAGAGAGAGAGAGAGAGAGAGAGAAGGATTATGAGGAGTTCCCTCACCTTTACCCTTCGTTCCTGGAAAGCCACCAGCTCCAAGGAGATCTGGAAATATAATGGAGTGACTTCCTCTCCCTCCTCATATTTAATCTGAGGGCAATTTTCACTCCTGGAGGTGGGACCAAATGTTCTCACCACCAATCCAAAGTGCTATATTCAAAGGTGATTCCATCCAATGAGTAACAAGGCATATACTGAGTGAGGCAGAAATAGGCCAATCCCTGTAATCCCACAATTATCAACTTCCCATCATCAGTGTTTCTAGGTTTCCTCTCAGATCCTCCCCAATTCCTAGCTCCAGCCTGCCATCTCCACAGGCACTTTTTAATGTATGTTTGTGAAAGTTTGGCCTTATGCTTTTCGTGTTGTTGACTCTGTATTTTGGATATTTAACTCTGTCATGCAACGCCACTAATGGACCTCTCCCTTGACTTCCATCTGTCTCTTTCCCCTCCATTCCACTCTATTTCTTTTCTTCTTCTCGATACACTTTGGGGTTAAAGGTAATCTTAAATCAAACAAAAATAATTAACATTTTTATTTAATAAAATTTTATTTAAAAACTTTAAAACAATATACTTAAAACAATTGTTATTGTTATTAAGACTTATTAAGACAAAACTGTAAACAGGAGGGAAACATACTCGAGTGTTTCATTCAAACAACAGACTTTATTTTTCCATCTTCCATAGTTCTGATGCATATGCCAGTTTACCATCATCATGATCATCACACAGATGATCTGTTTATACAATAGGATTTTTTTTTTGTTTTGGGGTCACACCCAGCGTTGCCCAGGGGATACTCCTGGCTCTGCATGCAGGAATTGTTCCTGGCAGGCTCTGGGGGACCGTATGGGATGCTGGGAATTGAACCACTATTCGTCCTAGATTGGCTGCATTCAAGGCAAATGCCCTACCACTGTGCTATCTCTCCAGCCCCAACAATAGGATTTCTTATATGAAACAATCCTTCAATTTCAAGGGCTTTAAACTTTGTCCTCTCATCTAATCTTTGCTTCTTCTCAGCTTCTCTAGTTGTCGGGCAAGGTGCTGACTTCTTCACACTACCCACTGGAAATGTGCATTGGTAGTATTGGATCTTGTTGGAATTTAGGTTTTAACAATCTAGTGTTTGAACCTAGGCTCTCTTCACTTCATTCTTTGATTCGCATCATGAATTAACTTTGGACTCTATTTCCTCCTATATGTGGCATTATTTTAATTAACATTGAAATGCTGCATGCTTTTTGAAATTCCAGAAGCTAAAATTGGAGCTTGGATGGTGTTGATATTTTTTTTTTATCAGGCTTAGGATTTCTGTCCAAAAGTGTCCCAGTCTAGACTTAGAGAAATCTTGCCTCTTTTATGTCTTTATTTTGTGTGTGTGTGTTTTTTTTTTAATGAAAAAATTTCAAAGAAGCAGGGCCAGAGAGATAGCACAGCAATAGGGCATTTGCCTTGCAAGCCAACCCAGGATGGACAGTGGTTCGAATCTCACCATCTCATATGGTCCCCCGAGCCTGCCAGGATCAATTGCTGAGCATAGAGCCAGGAGTAACCCTTGAGTACAGCTGGGTATGACCCCCCCAAAAAAATTTTTAAAGAAGGGTCACATGCTAATATGGATATTAGAAAATAACTTTATTCTGGGGCTGTAGAGATACCATGGAGGTCAGACATTTGCCTTTCATGTAGAAGGACGGTGGTTCAAATCCTGGCATCCCATATGGTTCCCTGTGTCTGCCAGGTGTGATTTCTGAGCATAGAGCCAGGAGTAACACCTGAACGCTGCTGGGTGTGACCCAAAAATTAAAAAAAAAAGAAGAAAATAACTTTATTCAACGGTGGACATCTATCTATCTATCATCTATCTATCTATCTATCTATCTATCTATCTATCTATCTATCTATCTATCTATCTATCTATCTATCTATCATCTATCTGTCTATCATCTATCTATCTATCTATCTATCTATCTATCTATCTATCTATCTATCTATCTATCTATCTATCTATCTATCTATCTATCTATCTAATCTATCTATCTACCTACCTAGAAATATATAGAGATGGCACAGAATGAAGTACAGACAAACTGGACTATATATAGTTTTTGGTTTTTATTATTAAATAGTTAATATTCCTGTGGGTATGGCACATTTTAGGAAAACATGTTACTGAGCATCCCCCCCCCTGATATTCTTAAATAATAGGCTAATGGATAACATTTATTTACTAGTTGATCTTTATAGTACATTGTCACGTTTTTACATTTTGCTAGAGTTTTCTACCAGCCTTTTCCTGCCCTTTGTCCCCATGTCACACTGTTTTGCTTACCGGGGATCTTTGTCAGTAAGACCATCTAGAGCTCAGGGTTTGCTTTGTGGGCTTAGTTGAGGTCAAAGCTGTGCAGTGAGGGCAATTGGTAAGAGTGGCAAAACATGGCACTCGGGATCTGTGGTGGTGGTGGAGGAGGTGGGTGGTCATATATTAAGGAGACTATGGCCAGCCTTTAAAATCAGGTGCAATGAATGAAGCATTGAAGGGAAGTCTGGCTGTTTCTAGAACTGTTATAAACTAAATAGATTGAAGGGGGAAAAAGAAACAATAGATGTTCAGTTCCCAGGTCAACAGCATACCTGTAATGTATAACGATAAACTCAGCTAACTCGGACAATCTACTTCAGCTCCGGGAACTAAAAGGGAGAAGATTGGTTTGCATGTACTACGCACTTTCATTTTAAACACACAGCTTTTTCATAGTCATATTTTTGCCGCTCAACTAATACACGTGTTTAGCTAGGCCCTGGGGACTGGACTTTTCTGCCTGAGAATGACCATTATAATTGACTTCCCCATATGTACTGGCCCCGTGTGTGCTAGTTTTCCTCTGCTTTAATAACATTCAGCTTAGCACTGTTGAGATTCAGGAATGTTTCTCCACTCCTGCATTTCCATAAACAATACTGGATATTGATCCAACTAGTGGAGCAGTTATTGTCAACATGCAGTTAATTTTTTTAAAGCAGTACACATTTACACATAGAGACATAAGAGCAAATTACATACAGCTAAGAATTTTTAGCTCCAAAATTTATCGCGTGTAATACTTTTAGCTGGTTTAGTAACATTCTTGAATGGATTAAATCAGATGTAAAAACCAGCACAGATTCTGGGTTTTGTTGTGGATTTATAAATAACTGTTGAAAGCCTCCGGCTTCAAATTAAGCTTGGTTTTAACATAGCTGAATTTTATGTCACACATAGCTGAATTTTATGTGACAGTTCTAAGTAACAACTGAGATGTTTATTAAAGGTGGTTAATAAAACCACTGAGAAATGTTTGATCATTATTTGGGGGAGAAGAAATGTGAATTTTGCACTCAAAATGGAAAAGATAAAAAAATGTAAATATAACATTTGGGTGATAATATAAAAATATTTTTTTAATTATAACGTTTGAGTGATAGCACAATGGTAGGGTGTTTGCCTTGCACGTGGCCAACCTGGGACGGACCTGGGTTTGATCCCCAGCATCCCATATAGTTCCCTGACCTGTCAGGAGCGATTTCTGAGTGCAGATCCAGGAGTAACCCCTAAGAGCTGCCAGGTGTGGCCCAACACCCCCTCCCCAAATATTGTACATATCTCTTTTCACATGAAGGTGATTTTTTTTAAAAGTAACCATCAGTTTGTTTAAATGTCAATTTGAATCACTTTCCATTTATCACCATCTCAGCAGCAGTCTCTAGATAATCTAGTCACATTATTCTTGTCTTTTTCTATCAAGACTTCTATCCATACACTCTTATTTCATGGATATTGTAATGGTCTAAAATCTGATGCATCTGGGTCAGAGCAATAGTAGCACAACAGGTTGGTTCTTGTCTTGTACATGGCTGAAATGGGTTCAATCCATGGCACTTCACATGGTCCCTTAATCACTGACTGCCAGGAGTGATCCCTGAATGTAGAGCCAGGAGTAAGACCTAAATATCTCCAGTTGTAGTTCCTCCTCTCTAAAATGCTGCATTCTCTCTCTTTTTCTTTATCTTTTTTCTTTTTGGGTGGTTGGGTCATACCCAGCAGCGCTCAGAGGTTACTCCTGGCTCTAATGTCAGATATCACTCCTGGCAGGCTCGGGACACCATATGGGATGTCGGGATTCAAACCACCATCCTTGTGCATGCAAGGCAAATGCTCTACCTCTATGCTATCTCTCTTCTTTTTCTATCAAATTCCGTTGTCCTGACTTTTTCCTCCCTCACCCCCTTTTCTCTTTAATCTTGCTACAAAGGCTGTTAAGAAAACATGGGGCCGGCGAGGTGGCGCTAGAGGTAAGGTGTCTGCCTTGCAAGCGCTAGCCAAGGATCAGGACCACGGTTTGATTCCCCCGGTGTCCCATATGGTCCCCCCAAGCCAGGGGCAATTTCTGAGCGCTTAGCCAGGAATAACCCCTGAGTACAAAATGGGTGTGGCCCGAAAAAACAAAAAACAAAACAAAACAAAAAAAGAAAATATTCATCAGGTCACTAAATAAATTCATCTCCTTTGAACAGCAACTTTTTCCCCAGTTCAGTGCTCAACATCAGTGGCTGTGTGAAGGAATGGAACAAGGAAATGCATGAACATATCATTGTGGTCCGGCTTGCATCATGGGTTTTTCATAAGCCTCACATTGCACTACCAGCATAGACTAGTTCCCAGTGTTTTCCTTTGGTCTTTTACATCTTTCCTCGCACCCCATGGTTCCTTGATCTTAAGACTTTCTTTTCTTCTTCTTCCCCCCTCAAAGACACCCCTACTTTAAAATTCCCTCTTCAAATACCAGATGTGCTAGCCAGTCTGTGTAATATAAAATAACATGTCTAGTTAATGGAAGATATCAAAGGTGGTTCTAGATTATAGAGACAAAAATGCTCAGGAAGGTGAGGAATGGCAAAGTGGGGTAGCACAGGGATAAGGACTAGGGGCTTTGGGCTCCTCTGGGGTACAGAAATGAGGCATTTACGAAATATTAGCCATGAGATTTATATTATTCAAAACTTGGGACCCAAAGTCCACCCACGAAACTTAAAGATGTGTCCGCCAAGGAATCAGATTGGAGGGTTAGAGGGAGCCTGGGGTCATTGGCAGAAGGATGGGGTGGTGGAATAGAGATGAGAACATTGTATGCCTGAAACCCTGTTGTAAACAGTGTGTGTGTGTGTGTGTGTGTGTGTGTGTGTGTGTATTTTATGTCCAGTGGATTTTGTATTCTGCCAAATGTCTGTCTGTTTAGAATTTAGATGGTAACAGTATGAATGTACAGTGATTTGCAGTATGTTTTTATTCTGCGGTCTATAGCTCTAAGGAATAAGTTGCAATTCTGTTTGAAAAATCATTTTAAAAGAAATGGCATATGAAGAGGCAATCTATAAATGACCTGAGGACAGTGGTGGACAGCCCCGGCCTCTTTAGTGGTAGTCAAGGTGCAATAACTATTTATATCAAAACTATAAATGTTAATACTATTTGAAGCACGTTACCTAAACTACGATGATTTCACTCTCTCTCTTTTTTATTGGTACACAATAAGTGAAAGTTTAATGCTGTTCTCCTAAAAATTTTTTTCTGTCTGAATTTTTTCCCCCATCTCTAGCTAACTAGAACAAAGGACTTTTTATGGTATTTCCTGGTTTGTCTTTGGTATTTTGTGTTTTTTTAGATTTTTTTTTCAATCACTATTGTTAGGTTGGCTGTTTTTTAATGAATTGTTGGATTGGAAAATAACTCATATCATCAGGAGGGATATGTTCCTTTATTTGCATGTAGATAGTGAAGATGAATAATTTATCAAGTGTTATTAGTGTAGGCTGCATATTACTGAGATCTCAGCAGGATCTAATGAAATTTGTCTCTACATTCGTATGAAAATAGCATGTCTTTGCATGGTTATTATCAAACTTCTGGCATAGTTAGAGAGCTATTATGTTATCATGCCAATCTTGCTCACCTTCTCAATAAACGGACTTGTGATTGAAGAGTCCACCTTATCAAGAAAAATCTGTGAGTGCCTGATACGCCAAATGCTTGCTTGATTTTCACGAAGTTTCCACACCAAAGGGAGACTTTTTCAACTGAAGAAAGTACTTAATGTTTCTTCTCATTAAAGTGATTAGTGGAAAGAAGGCCATGACTGATGGTTTTATTACTTCTGATCATGACAGGCTGCCTGCACAGGAGATGTTTAAGTAATTTATCTTTTTTTCAGATAAATGTGCCCATCTTTGAAATATCCCCATCATTGCTTAAAATTTGAGATCGACACCAAAATAGATTGGAAGTTATTTCAAATAATCGCTTATAAAGAAAGTTGCCTTGGATCAGCTTCTGGCCTAGTTGGGGATGTCACCATATTTCCCTGTGTGCAGGAAAGCTGGAGAAGCAAGGCCAACCATGCCAGCAATGTATAACTTGATTCTAAGTATCAACTAACCAAGAAGAATTTGTTCATGAAAACAACTGAATTTTGTATAAGATCAAAAAGTCTGTGGCTGGTGTGTCTCAGGCTACTCCCTTTTTACTCCCCCTCCTGCAGCTCTGTGGGCAAGATCTATCATAAGGCAAAGAGCAGGCAGTTCAAACCAGCAACTCCACTAACTGCTCCAAAACAGCTCAGTTGGTTTGGAGAACTGCCAGTTAAGGTGGTGGGGGTGCCTTTGTTTGGAAGCCACATTCAGTAGTAGTAAGCCAGGGCTTACTCCTGGCTCTGCACTCAGAGATTACTCCTGACAGAGTACTGGGGGACCATTTGGGATGTCAGGGATCAATCTCAGGTCAACTGTATGCAAAGCAAGTGCTCTACCTGCTGTAATAGCTCTCTGACCCTAAAAGGCAAGTATGTAAGGTTAATAAGAAGGTGTCTCTGCCACCCAAACATGCCAGCTTCATTGGCACAAATGGAACAGGCAGCTTAGGCAGAGATGCAAGTGAGGCTTCTGGAAGGAGAAACAAAAAGTGGAACTATTGTTAACTGACACAATAGTGGAAGATCTGCACATGCCAGACAGAGACCAGGTTGTAGCTGTCTGTAGCCATGTGTATGCACATCAGAATGGGGAGGAGAGAGCCCTGGAGAGCCCTGGAGAAATTCATAGTGGAATATGTCATCTACTTGAAAGTGGACCTAACTTTTAATGCCTTGATCATAGCATATAAAGAGAATAAGGATTTTTTTTTCAATTTTTATTTTGACCAAAGTGGATTACAAATCTTTCACAGTAATTTTTTAGGTACATAGTGACATTGACTCAAGGACATTCCCACAACAATGTTGTCCTCCCTCCACCCCTGTTCCCAGCATGCATCCCATATCCCTCTCCTTCCCCCCCCCACCCCGAGTTGCTAGTATAAGTGGTCCCCTCTGTGTCCTTAATGGTTCAAGATATTGGAACAAATGTGTGAATAGCTTTAAACTTAACAATAAACTATGAGATGCACAGTTGACCTTGGGGATGTCAACCCACATGCCTTTCTTTGTTGTAGGAGCCATTAGGGCCACATCTCTGGTGCTTAGGTTAGGGCTGGAGGGTTGTTGTAAGGCTTGGATTGAGCTAGCATGTGCAAGGCACAGCAGTAGGGCATTTGCCTTGTACGCGCTGACCTAGGATGGACCTAGGTTCCATCCCCCAGCGTCCCATATGGTTCCCCAAGCCAGGAGCGATTGATTTCTGAGCGCATAGCCAGGAGTAACCCCTGAGCTGGTGTGTGACCCAAAAGCAAAAACAAAAAAAATTGAACTCCTTATCCAGAAACACTTGAAAGCAAAGCCTTGGGAATGATATTCAGCATTTGGAGAAAAAGTTTATGTCAGTTCATGATTCTATAGCCAACAAAATTAATCTTCACAAATGAAGCGAAAAGAAAAATGTTCCCAAATATATGGATGGTGGTTTGCAGATTGTCTTTCTTTTTCCTTTTTCTCTTTATGGCTCCCTTCGGAAGGTTGTCACTGAGATCCCTTTGGGGATGTGATAAATTTCTGAACTAAAATTGAGAAGCTTTAATTGTATTTTAGATGCCCAGGATTAAAATTGTGTTTATGTTTATGGCTTTTTTGTTGTGGGGGACACATCTAGTGGTGCTGAGGGGTTAAATGGGATGCTGGGGAATGAACTCAGTTTGGCCACATGCAAGGCAAGCACCATACTTGGCTGCAGGGTCCTGAAGCCCCCCAGGGGGGACCCGGCCAGCAGGAATTAGCTGGGAAGGCTTCTCAGACGACTGCACTCCTATTTTGCTGAGTAGAAGAACAACCACACTGTAAAAAATCTGAGAGAGGTTAATAATAAAGACCCAAGGCAGCGTCTCACTGGTCAAGGGTGTCTTTATTGGCTACAGTTCCTTCTTAAATAGTGAAGGAGAAAAAGGGGCAGTACAAAGGTGATGTCAATCATACTTTTGGCGCGAAGGCTCATAAGGAAGTGGGCAGTGGGCTAGGGGCTGGATGACCTTTAAGCTATACTGAACGTGCTGTTTCAATGGAAACTTCTAGTGTCCTTCTAGCTGCATTCCTAATTGCTTGACTATCAGGAAATGGTGCAATATGTGCTTGCCTAAGTGATCTTGAACAGACAATATAGCATATACTTATTGATAACAGCCTAAATTACTCCGGAATGTGGTCTTAAGGAATGGGGCCTAGTTTCTGATAACTGGACCAGGCAGTTTTTTTCTCTCCTCCGGGCTTATAGCTAAATTAAGTCCTGCAGCTACATTCTTTTCTCTTAGCTCAGAAATTTACAGCAAGACTGCATATTGCTTTTAGGTGAAAAGCTGGGCTATGGCAGAGAGAACAGCAAAATGTCCTCAAACAAGTCAGTCCCCAACATCTCCCCCTTTCTCTTCTAATAAAAGAAGGAAAGTCGTGAGCGGGTGGAAGAACCGTGTCTTAGGCATACAAGGTTTGACCAGGTCGGACACGGCCAAAGCCGCATTTAAAAGGTGGCTACAAACGCCGTGGGTGTGCGCAGAGATCCGAATTATACGTTGTAGCCTTTTAGGGCCGTGCCCTAACTGGGACCTTGCTAATCCCGTCGTAGGTGTCTCCACAGCCGAGAGCACAAGTGCCGGAGCGAGCTCCGTCTGTTAGCTATGCGCTCTATCTCCTGGAAACTTAGTGGCTGGATAGGCGGCTTGGTGACTAAAGCCAAGTTTTCACAGGAGTCACGCGGGGTTAGACGCTGGTAGTTAACCTGAATAGAGGTTTTTGCCTTTTCATCTACCTGGTTTTTAATAAAGGCAGTAATTTTGCGGAAAATCCATGGGCCAAGAGAAAAGAGCAGCATGAGGCTAATAAGAGGGCCCACAACGGTGGACAAGATTGTGTGGAACCAAGGGGAAGAGAAAAACCAATCCTGGTACCAACCTTGTTCTTCATCGAAATGTTTTTCAAAATCTTTTATACCATCACCAATATGTTGAACGCTATCTCTAACTAAACCTGTTTTGTCTTTAAAAATACAACATTGTTCCTTAAGGGCTACACAGATTCCCCCTTTCTTCAAAAAAAAAGGAAACCAAATTAAGGCATGGTGGTTTTGCTGCACTATCTTTGCTAGGGATTTAACAATGTGCTTTAAGTGTTGTAAACTTAGTTTAAGTTTGTAAACATTATTAACAACAGTTATACTTAAGGCATTGACAGATTTTAGAGTATGAACCAATGAATAAATTATTGTGCTTACAGCGGTAGCACCCAGGCCTATGATTAAGGCTAGGGTGAGAGCAGGTTTGACAGGTAAGTTAGGCATTAAAACAATGAAAACACAGTAGTTTTAGGACTGAAAAAACAAATGTGAAACAATGGGGGAGATAAACCAGTGAAACAGGCAAGAAACGTTAAATTGGGGGCAATTATGAACTAAAAGGAGGAATTAATGACAAGAATTTGATTACAATTTTCAATAGGGGGAATCATATTGGGTACCAAAAGGCAAAGTATAAGTTTCACCATCTGTTCCAAGGTGATGCTGAAGTAAGGCTTGGGGCTGGATCGCAGAGCGAAGGGGTTAGAGACAGGCAGGAGGTTGCCAAAGCAGGCAGGGTCGGTGATGGTGGAGGCGTTGACCAGCTGTAGGATGAGGTTTGAGGTGGGTGAATAGCAGGTACCGAAGGCGTTTGCATCTGGGCGGAGGGCGGAAGCGTTGATCATGACAAGGATGAGCTGAGAAGAGGAGGGGGGGTCCCGAGGACAGCATGGGCTGGAAGGGTGGGGAAGCCGGCAGAGTCCTGAAGAGCTCAGGGCATGGGAGAGGTTGAGCTGCCATAGCCAGTGTGTCCTGGGGAATGGGTGAATGGGCCAGGTTGTGGCAAAATTGATTGGGGGTGGCTCACTCTTCCTTAGCACCCATGGTGAGGGCACAAAGGGCTACTTCCAGGATGGGTCAGGGGATGCGTGGGAGGGGGTTGGCTATGTATGCGGCACCATAAAAGGGGAAGGGAAGGAACCAGAGGTGTTGCCATTGTCTTGCAAGGGAGTGAAGTGGAGCAAACAAATTAATGAAGCCTTGGTTCGAAGGGGGTGGTTGGTGGCAGCCAGGCAGAGTACCATTCAGCATTTCCTTTAGGCAGAGTCAGTTAGAAACAGGTCCGGTAGGAATGGTGGGCTAGCAGTGGGTGAAGATAGGACTGCAGGAAGCTGTAGGAGGTCTATAAGAAAACAACTTGGCAGGAGGTAAAATGATTATTTTTGAATGCCACAGAAATGCCTTCTGACTTTTGCCAGACTTTAGCACTTTTAAAAAATCTTATAATTAATGATAGCCAATTGTTCAAAAGCCTTTAAACTGAACTTAAATGATTTTTTTTTTTTTTTTTTTTTAAACTTCTTAGTTATTATTTTAAAGCTAGATGCTTCTGTTTCTAGCCACATTTGGCCTTATAGTATTGGCCTTAACTACACACAGCAGAAAAACTGGGGATTGCAAAGTCCAGAAATTCTCCAGGAAAAAGTTATTCCTGATGGCCATTTGAGAAATTTTTGGGGTTTACCATCCCCTACCTTTTTTGCCATGCTGATAGAACAAAGCTAGCTGAGCACAGGATTTTTGGCAGGATTTCACCGTTTATAGATGACGAGACTAAGCCAGGTAAAAAATTAATTGAAATTTTAAAAATGGATAAGGCTTTAAAAATTGTATTTATATGAAATGCAAAAATAACAAATAGACAGACAGAACAAACACGAAACACAACATTGTGGCCACTTTCACGCATAACACACACACCTGAACAGACAAGAGGACTTATTCAAAATTTGCATTGGAAAAATTGACAAGCGCTTTTAAATATTTAGCCGGCATGTTTGTAAAAAAATTGTTAACGTAGCTGGAGTGGAACTGCTGAAAATAAATTTTAAGGTTTAGCTTTAACACAAAACATTTTTAAAACAATTGTAATTTAAAGTTGAAAACATAAAGTAAAATGTTAGCAGTTAAAATTTTGTTAAGTAAATTGCTTAGTGAGCACTGTAGAAGGAGTCTGCACTCTGAAGTATGATATCATTTGCTGTAAAGGAACAGGTTTGTTATAAATTGGTTTTACAGTAGAATAGTAAGACAGCTGTAATAAAGTGTTAAAATTTTTATGATTAAACACAAGAGCATGAACTATGATTATTAAAGGTATAAAAAACTGACTTTAAAAAACAACTGTTTTTACTTTGAAGACTTAAAGTGAATAATTTGTAAAAAATATTAGATACCAAATTGACAAAATGTTTAGACATTATAAAATATAGTTAAAGACATTTGATGCATTTACACACCTAGAGCTTAAGACCAAAATTATTTTTAATACTTGTTAATTTGCTTATAAAATTTAGTTACTTTTATGATACTAATTAACAATATTATTTTAAAAAGGGCTAACCACAACATGAACAGAGACAACTTAAGATTAAACTTGGAAAATGCAAAATTATTTGTACTTACCTTTGAGTTTAAAATTAAGCTTGAAATTAAGAAAAGAAATAAAGCTACTTAAGGTTTAAGTTTATGAACAATAATTTATGAACAAATTTATTTAACTAGTTATCATATTGTTTTTGTTATTGAAATGGCTTTTATGCCACTATTTGAACTGCCTAACCACTTTTAAGGTTTAGATTATTTGGTTTAAGTTTTTCAAATGGCAATGCTATTTTGCTATATTTATATGCATTCAAAAGAGCTTAGGCTTAGCTTAGAGTTTTGGAATGTTTATACATTATTGTTAAGGAAAGCTGACCAACTTATTTTGCTGATTTATATTATTTTAGTTGTTAAAATTTAACTTTTTAAACATGTGCAGTAATTTTAACAAAGGAGTTTTGCTTTTTTTTTTTTTTTTTTTTTTTTTCAATGCAGAGGTAAGAAAGACACCTGTGTTATATTTACAAATTATTCCTCAAAAACAAAGTTAAAAATGTTACAAAATGTTATTTAAACGCAGATTAAGGAGCTTAAACTATTAAAAAATGCCCATGACATGAACTATTTTACAAACTTCATATACTTTTAAGATTAAAAATAATTTTAAAAAAGACTTAAATTTTAATATTTGTGTGTTTGTTTAAGTTTTAAAGCACGAAAAGGTTTTTTGTTTACTGATAATTTGTTATTACAAGTAACAGAATTATGACCTTGCTTTAAAATTTTTGAGAGGCATGAACAAGGGTGTTTATTGCTGTTATTTTTCTGTTGCTGTGACACAGACTTTGGAGAGTGACTCAGGCACAGAGCTGCTGACAAGCTAGGGTTTGGAAAATGTACACTGCGCCTTTAAAAGCTTAGAGGCCGAGCTTACAGCGCAGGGAAGAGAGAAAAAAAAAAAAAAACGGCGGGCCTTTTTTTTTTTTTTTTTTTTTTTTTTTTTGCATTTTAGCTACATAGAAACTTAGTTTTAAAAACAGGTACGTCACCTTTGCGTAGGTTAAACTTATTATGACATTTTGTAACACATTTAAGACTTTTTAATTTTACCAACTGTGGCCTTTATATTTAGAAAAACATTTCAACTTAGGCATCCCAACTCAGGAAAAGGGAACAGTTGTAGCACCAGAGAGACAATTATAAAAGCCTGAGGGAAGATAGGCATTTGTATAGTAAGGGATGGGAGGTTTTCGCCCTGCTCGCTGAATTTTGCTGAAGCTGCCGCATGGCCAAGAGGGGGGGGGGGAGTAGCAAAAGTTTGTTGCTACGTGTGGAACCGGGTTTAAGCTGGGATTTGGAAAATGGGCGCTGTCCCTTTAAGGTGAAGCCAGCGATGAGCTCAGAGATTAGAATGTGTGCTTGCTTGCTGGAAGGAAAGATTTTACTGCGGAGAAAAAGTTAACTTTGCAAGAGTTCAGCTTTTCAGCGGGGGAGACAGCGCCGCCCCCAATAGATTTCAAGCAGGAGAGCGTGTAAGGGGCTGGGGTCACACGGCTTGAAACAGCTGTGAGGCTTTTCCAATTAAAGGCTTTGTATTGTTGCAATTGCTGGTTAAGGAGGGGAGTTGGTGGAACAGGGACGGAGCTGAAGCTAGGGAAGTGAAGGGCTGTTTAGGATTTTGCACAGAGGGTGCAGCGGCAGAAGTAAAGATGAAGGGTCAGAAGAGGAAGGAAACTGAGAGACAGAGTTAGAGCGAGAGGGAGCCCAGGAACACTAGATTTTTGGCAAACATCATGAACAAATATTAAGAAATTACAAATATCTTTTTTGGTAACCTCTATATGTCTGGCTTTCAACTCAGACTGTATATATTTAATGAATTTAAGTTCAGTACTCAAAGAATTACCCATGGTAGCGTATCCTATGGGTTAAGCCCCAAAAGCCAATCAGGGGCGGCGATCGGAACGACTGGAAAAACTGCAGTTTAAATATTTGATTAAGGCTAACTCGTTTCAACGCTTACCCTGATGAGGTAATTTCCGCGATTTACGAAGGAGCTCTAGACTCGCCGACCTGTAGTCGTTCGGAGTGTGGCGGTGATCTTCGAGCCCAGCGTTGGGCGCCAAAATGCAGGGTCCTGAAGCCCCCCAGGGGGGACCCGGCCAGCAGGAATTAGCTGGGAAGGCTTCTCAGACGACTGCACTCCTATTTTGCTGAGTAGAAGAACAACCACACTGTAAAAAATCTGAGAGAGGTTAATAATAAAGACCCAAGGCAGCGTCTCACTGGTCAAGGGTGTCTTTATTGGCTACAGTTCCTTCTTAAATAGTGAAGGAGAAAAAGGGGCAGTACAAAGGTGATGTCAATCATACTTTTGGCGCGAAGGCTCATAAGGAAGTGGGCAGTGGGCTAGGGGCTGGATGACCTTTAAGCTATACTGAACGTGCTGTTTCAATGGAAACTTCTAGTGTCCTTCTAGCTGCATTCCTAATTGCTTGACTATCAGGAAATGGTGCAATATGTGCTTGCCTAAGTGATCTTGAACAGACAATATAGCATATACTTATTGATAACAGCCTAAATTACTCCGGAATGTGGTCTTAAGGAATGGGGCCTAGTTTCTGATAACTGGACCAGGCAGTTTTTTTCTCTCCTCCGGGCTTATAGCTAAATTAAGTCCTGCAGCTACATTCTTTTCTCTTAGCTCAGAAATTTACAGCAAGACTGCATATTGCTTTTAGGTGAAAAGCTGGGCTATGGCAGAGAGAACAGCAAAATGTCCTCAAACAAGTCAGTCCCCAACACTTGGCATCCTGCCTCATGTTTAGAGTTTTTTTATACAAGTTGCTGCACCTTTGCTGCTAAAGTGCTCTAGACTTGAAGTAGTAAAGTTCTTTAGGCTGAACAGAGTTAGCAAGTGGAGAGTATTGGAAATGGGAATTATGCTGATAATGTGTAAGCATATGTATATCTTATGCTTCTTAAAGAATGCCTAAAGTGTAATTGCAGCACTATATTTTGGGATTGATATAGCTCTGTCTATATTAGTATAAATAGTAACAATAGCACAGAGAAGAAAAACAAATAGAAATGGTGCTGTTGAGTATTTTTGTTCATTTGGGGGCACACCCAATGATGTCCAGAGCTTACTCTTGACTCTGTGCTCAGGGATCATTCCTGGCAGGCCTAGGGGATCAGATGGGATGGTGGGAATAGAATCTGGGTTAGCTATATGCAAGGCAAACACCCTCCCTCTGTACTATTTCTCCTCATCCCTATTGACTCTTTGTCGGTCCATAATTACCATAGACATTGCTTTATACAAGAAGCAAATTAGTGTAACTCTAAGCCCAGAGATAAGAGCTGAACACAGTGAAACCTGCAAAAAATAAAAAGGAGAAATCTTGTGTCCATGGTTATGCAAAGAGTTCTTGGACACAACACAAAAAGCATGAGCAATGAAAGAAAAAAAATTGTAGTAAATTGAAATACATTCAATGGGAAACCACTTATTTTTCAAAGGATAATATCATGGAATTATAAGCAACAGACTGAGAGAAAATATTTACAAATCATATTTCTGTTAAATGTCTTGTAACCGGAATGTAGAAAGAATTCTTACAACTCAGTAATGAGATCAACACTGCAGTTAAAAAACATGGCAACATACTGGTGTAAACATTTGTATTAATAAAGATTCTCCAGTGAAACAGAACTAATTGTGTGTGTTTGTGTATACAACCATATTTATAAAGAAATATAAAGAAATGGCTTCCACTATTACCGATTCTAAGCATTCCCAATTCATGCACATGGCAAGTTGAAGGCCAAGCAAGCTATTGTGAAGTACAAGTTCAAAGACTGGAGAATCCGAGAAGTTGACGGTTGGCTTCTAGTTTGCAAAGGGGCACACAGGAGACCTGAAAACAGACCATATTTTGATTGAGTCTGAAGGATAGAAATTGTACATGACCCAGCCCAGCAGTTAGTTAGGTAAGAGGAATTGGCTCTTCTCCACCTCTGTGTTTTCATCCAACTCCTATATCACGTGACTGAGACCCACCAGTGCTCGGAATTAGACTGTGGATTCTCATGTCAGCATCCAGAAACACTGACCTAGACAGATCCCACATATTGTCTGGTCACTGCGTATTCCAGTTAAATGGACACATGAAACGAACCATCACAACATTATAATAAATGAGGCATGGAATAGACTAGTCACATGTCAAGACGCTCAGTCTCATGGGCCATTTGGAAATGCATTTTCATGTCATTCAAGTAGCAGTAAAAGGCCAGCACGCACCCACTAGCAGGATTGTTAGTAAAATTTTCTTTTTTAAACACTGCAAAGTCTTGGTGACTATAGAGCAGTGCACAAGCTCATATATGGCTGCTGGCATAGGAAATGGTACTTTGGTAAAACACTTGTTTACAGAGACATGTAGATTTGCCCCATGACTGAGCACTTCTATTTCTAGAAATCTAAGAGAAATGAGAACAAAGACTTGAATGCAGCTATTTTTAGAAACATTTTTATTATAGGTAGTAACTGGAAATGCTTTAGATGTCCGTCAACTGGTCAGCAGATCAACTAAACCTGGTACATTTGCTGTGGGAGTAGTATGGGCTAGAAATAAACTTGAAAGGACTTTGTGAGTGATGGAAATCTCCTAAAATTAGGGTTCTTATGATAATTTTTCCAGGGGTATAAATTTATTTAAGATACTAACATTGATGGAGGGAGGGTGACATGGTGGGTTTGATGCTGAAATACTGTAAGTCTAAAACTCAATTATAAATAATTTTGTAGGTCTCAGTTTGAAATTAAAACAGAATGATACTCAAGTACTCAACAGTAGGTGAATTTTATAAAGTATACTCTGTATGACAAAATAAATATAGAAAATAATAGGAAATGTCAAGTTGACTGAAATGCTTTCTTTATTTTAGCTTGATTGATTGATTGATTGATTGATTGGTTTTTGGGCCAAGCCCAGCTGCACACAGGGGTTACTACTGACTCTGCATTCAGAAATCACATCTGGCAGACTGGGGGACTATATGGGATGCTGGAAATCAAACCAGGTCCCTCCTGGCTCGGTCACATAAAAGGCAAATGCCCTACTGCCATGCTATCTTTCTAGTCCCTGAAATTCTTTATATTACTCTTCCATTCTTTGGTATAGCTTTGTGATTAGTTGAAAAATTCAAAATAAAAATACATTTCGATGACTCTTTGAAGTGGCCCTATTTTATTTTGTAATAAAAAATAACTTTAGGGGGGCCGGGCGGTGGCGCTAGACGTAAGGTGCCTACCTTGCCTGCGCTAGCCTAGGACGGACCGCAGTTCGATCCCCCGGCGTCCCATATGGTCCCCCAAGCCAGGAGCAACTTCTGAGCGCATAGCCTGGAGTAACCCCTGAGCGTTACCGGGTGTGGCCCAAAAAACTCCCCCCCCCCAAAAAAAATAACTTTAGGGTCCCTCAGGGAGATAGTACAGCAGATAGAGTGCCTGTCTTACCCACTCCAAAGCAGGATTTGATCCCTTGCACTTTAAGACTGCCAGGCGTGATCTCTGAGCATGGAGCCAGGAGTGAAGTCCTGAACACATTGTGTCAGATGTGGCTCCAAAACAAAACAAAAATAGTATATAAATATATTCACAAATTGAACCTCAAGGCATCATTTTATATCAGTTTTTGAAATCCTTCCTTCTTTCACATGCTGTTTTCATGTAGCTCATGATATAGCGTAATTTTACTCTGTAAGATGCACCTGACCATAAGATGCACATAGTTTTTAGATGAGGAAAACAAGAGACATCAGGAGATGGCAGCTGGGAACAACCAGCCTGCGAGGCTGAAGTATATTTACAATATGCTGGTCCAGAGCTGGTTAAACACATTTGCAAAACATTTTTTTTTTTTACACCAGAAAATTAAAAAAAAAACCTGTTTTTTTTTTTTAATCACTCCTGGCTTGGGGGACCATATAGGAAACTGGGCATAGAACTGCGGCCCATCCTAGGTTAGCTTCTGCAAGGCAAATGCCCTACCACTTATGCCACTGCTCTGGCCCCATTAAAAAACATTTTAAAAATACTTTTTCATATATGTATATAGAAATAAAAGTCTGCTGCATTCAGGCTTCAGCTCCAGGCGGCATTCACTCCTTAAGAGACACAGACATTTCTACCCTTCTTTGGGGTAAGGTGCGTCTTATAGTACGGAAAATATAGTACTTAGGTATTTGATTCTTTTTGCCCTATACCCAAGCAAATATTTATATCTGATCTCCACTTGGCACCATTCTTCCATTACAGAATGGCATGCATGCTAAGGCCATTTCTCTTTCACTCATCATCATATTAGAAGTGTGTAAATATTATTAGCACTTTTGACTGCAGGACATGAACTGCTGTTCCTTCCCATTGGCAGTTTATCTTAGGTCCAGTGATCACATCTCCTCAGTTTATTTTTTTCCATACAAGAAAAGTTGAATGCAAATATGAACCTGTTTGTTGAGAGGCTGCAAAGGAAAAGTGCAGTTGGGCGCCTGCTGCTAATGTGTGTCTCTGTGCCGTGTTTGAAGGTTACTCGGTGAGACTGCTGGGTCAGAAGAAGGATAATGGAAGACGCTTGGGGGGAGCCCGACTGGATTTGCCCAAGATCAGGAAGAATCCGCTGATAGAAATCATTTCCATCAATACCGGGTAAGTGTCTTGCAAACTTGCTCCTAAAGTACGTGACTGGCTTTGTGATCTCGGTGGAGTTTCTTTACCAGTTTCTGACACAGAAAAAATAATTGCACGTCTTCATGGAAAAGAATAAGCCAAAAAGCTCCAAAGCGCCCAGATAACTGTTCTTGTGAAATGTTCCCCGAATGCATGCCATATTTAGATTTGCATTATCATTTGATAACTTGGATGAATATTGTCCCCATTTCTCCTATTGGTGCTGAGTTTCATTTTCCAGTTATGCTCTTCGTTAGAATCATTGGCTCTGTGGAATGTTTGATACACTTGTCTTTGGCTATTTTTCTATAGGATTAAACTACATACAAGGTACTGAGCATGCTTTCTTGACTACTTGAAATGTGCTTTTTAAAATTTCACTCTCAGGAGAATTAAAATGAAGTACCAAAAGTATGTCTTAAATTCCATGTCTTTATCTGAAATTTTGCCAGATTAGGATATTTTCAATATGCTCATTCATAGTTGGTTTTATTGATATGAAATGAATTTGGTGCCTTTTTTACTTATGGCTTTATGTTTAAAAATTACATGGTCTCCCACTTTAATCAATATTCTCAGAGCCTGCGAGTTGGACATTAACACTTCATTTATTCACTCCATTCATTCATTTAAATTTTTTTGGTTTGTACCAGTGTATTCTTAGCTCAGAGATCAATCTTGGTGGAATCCCAGGATCATTTGTGGTATAGGGATTGTATATGGGTCAGATACATGCAAAGATAGCACTCTGTTCCCCTGTAATCTCTTTCTTTGCACCCCTCCCTTTTAGGTCCTCCTACCCATAAAGACTTTTGACTCTTTCTGTCTCAGAGAACTCCTTCTGGTTTGATTTCCGGCATCTCCTATAATCCTCAGAGCCCTGCCAAGAGAGATCACTGAGCACAGAGCCAGGAGTAAGCCCGGGCATCTCCTGGTGTGGCCCCCAAACAAAACAAGGCAAAACAACAACAGATATATGTTTCCCCATCCTGTGCTTCCTGCATATGCAGGATCCAACTACACTCTTTCTCTAGTGATTCTCCACTTCATGTAGTGCTTCATTGTAGCTGCTCTGTAGGTTTCTATTCTTCTCTCCCCCCACCCTTCTTACCTCCTGTGTAGACTCACATTACTGTAGACTGATGAAGTCACTGGGTGACCCTAAAAGCCATATAACTGGGACTTGGAGCAAACTTGATGAACATGTCCTGGCCCTTGTGGTGTGAAGATCCAGGTACCTGGCTGGACTCCTGATAGTCAGAGCCAAAATTTGAAATCAGAATGTAACTGTGGCTGGTGGCATACACTCAGCTTCCTGTTATCTCTAGCCTGAACTGGATGTTAAGACCAGTACACAACTGTACCCAGTACATCAGTGAGTTAACTTTGCTATTTGCCACCTCTGTCATTCTTCACACTTCAGAAGCTTTGCCCTGTGATTTTCTTGCATCCATAAGTCATTTGCTCCATAAAATCACAAATCCCTATATCTCCTTCTTTGTGTTTTCTTCCTGGCTAACATTTGTGGGGGAGGAGCTTAATTGGGCCATTCCTGGCAGTGCTCAAGCTTTACTCTTGGCTCTGTGCTCAGGGGTCGTTCCTGGAGGAGCCCAGGGGACCACATACGGTGCCAAGAGATCTGACCCAGGTCAGTCGTGTTCCAGGCAAGGGCCTTAATCCTTGTGCTGTTTTCCCAGCCTCTTGTTTAGATTTTAATTGTCTTCCTTCACTGGTATAAATAAGCCCTGGGATGGCAGGGAATTTGACTCTCTTGCTTACCCTCGGATCCCTAGAACAAAGAAGAATGCATACAGCGGGGATTTAACACATCTTTAGTTACTGAGTAGAATGACTTACAAGTAGACCTACATAGTTTGAGAGTTTAATGGGATTATGCTAAATTCTTCTCACTGATCATCTTGCCAGTTGGACAGTAATCCGTGGAATTTGGCTCAATGTGCCTTTCCCTAAATATCGCCTCGAGAGAGAGGCAGAGTGAAAACATTTCTGATACTCTAGTTAGTATTGATGTTTTTAATACGTAGGACCGATTGAACCTCTCTTTGACTGAATGTGTTAATTCCAGATTGTCATTTTTTTTTTTTTTTTTTTTAGCCTCTGTCAAACTCTAAATCAAGATCTCGGGGTCTTTTCCAGCTGCTACTTTTAACATACTGAATGCTGATTTTAACTGTTTTCTGTCAAAGATGATTAGTTTTCTTAAAACAATTTTTTTGGTAACACCATGCTTGACCAATGAATAATACAGTCATTTCAGACAAATGTTCCAACACCAATCTCACCACCAGTATGGTGGCCATCCCTCCAGCAGTGTCCCCAATCTCTTCACCCTCCACCCTCATAGTCCCCTTGCAGGCGCAAACAAATTTACTTCCTATCATTTGTTACAACACAATGGCCAATGGGTTCATTGAAACATAGATCAACAAAGGTCAATTTGAAATGATTTATTGTCGTGGATTCTGCTTCTCTGTGTTGTCAGGGTCTACCTCATACGGTTACAACAAACTGCTAGAAAATTCTCTCCCTCACAAGTCTTTTCTGTCTTGACTCTTGACAAGAGACTAACTCTTGGCTTTCCCTGATAGGCTAACTCTTCCCCACTCACTGATCATCTGTATACAGTTGTGAACCCTTTGCTTTTTACCTCTATGGGTAAGTTCAGTATATGCCTCCCTTCTTTCAGTCGTTGCCTCACTCCTAGTTACCCAGATTATGGTCTTCTCACACTGGATTATTATATTTATATTTTCCACTAAACTTACGTTAATTGGCTTCTGCAGTTACTTTAATTATTATATTATTTAGTCCATGCATTTATGGTTTACTACAGATTAGGAACTCAAGAGAGATTTCATGAACATACATTTCCACTTAAGCCCATTTAAAAAAAATGATCTTGTAACTATGCAATATTTAAAAGTCACATTAGGTAGCCAGTTAAAATAACATTAGGTCCAAATTTTTCTTGCCTGCTACTCAAGTTTCCTTCCTCTTTGAGTTAGTGTCTTAAAAATGAGACACCCCTGAATGTAACCTTGGGAAAGCTCTCTGCTGTCCTTCTCGCATCCTTCCTCATCTCTCATGTTGTATACTTTTTATAGGAAGAGGATTCAGCCCCATTCCTGGAGATAGTGCAGTGGTGGAATGCAGGTCTGACATGTTTAAGGCCTTGAGTTTATCCCTGGCCCCACATGAGTTTGATTTCTGGGACCACAAGGTCCCTCCCTGGTTTAGCCTTAGGTCCTTGGTCTAGCCTTGGGGGCTCCTGAATACCTACAGACCCAATTTTCACTGTAGGAGAATTCAGTCCATCTGACTTCTAACTGAGACTTGAGTTTCTAATGTTCACTGCTGATTCTTTAACAGCTCCTGCCTCTACTTTTTCACTTGTTCTCTTGAAAGCTTCTTGATTATTTTTTTGTTCATTGTCTGACTCTTTAATGCATTAGTTTGTATCATGGGACTCGAAGCTTTGTTTCATTTACATTGAAATGTTTTACAGAGTTTCCACCATAATTATTTCTTTCAGGAGAAAAATTTTCCCATCACTGTTCGGATACTTTTCATGGCTTTATTATTTTCACATTAAGTACGAATTTTCCATTTAGATAAAGGACCCCATTTGCAGCAAGTTTTAGTGAATGTATTAGCAAATCCTTGAAGTCTTCCTTAGGGTCTATAAAGGCATTAGCTTTTGTTACATTTCTAAACTTAAAATATGAAAGAAACATACTTAGTTTCTTAGCATTTATGGATGAAGTAGAAATATTCAGTTCCTGCTACATTTGGGATGATCCAAGATGACTTCTTACTTGTAAAGGCATCTTTTACTTCTTAAATAGTGTTGATCATTTCTTCTTCTTTTTTTTTTTTTTTTTTTGGTTTTTGGGCCACACCCATTTGACGCTCAGGGGTTACTCCTGGCTATGCGCTCAGAAATCGCCCCTGGCTTGGGGGGACCATATGGGACGCCGGGGGATCGAACCGCGGTCCTTCCTTGGCTAGCGCTTGCAAGGCAGACACCTTACCTCCAGCGCCACCTACCCGGCCCCTTCTTTTTTTTTTTTGTTTTGTTTTTGTTTTTGTTTTGTTTTTGTTTTTGGGCCACACCCGGCGTTGCTCAGGGGTTACTCCTGGCTGTCTGCTCAGAAATTGCTCCTGGCAGGCACAGGGGACCATATGGGACACCGGGATTCGAACCAACCACCTTTAGTCCTGGATCGGCTGCTTGCAAGGCAAACACCGCTGTGCTATCTCTCCGGGCCCTGATCATTTCTTCTTATAACCTGTCAACTTTATGTCTAATTTTCTCTCCTTAAAATGTTTGTCTTCTGGAGTGAATACAGAGTGGTCCACTTCTTTCATTTTCTGGTGCATGATATTGTTTTTTGATAAAGTTTTGAACCTGATATCCTCTATCCAGTTTCTTGGAGATTGCTCCTTCTATGATGGATGCACCTCATAATGTCAGCAGATGGGAGGGACAGGCTGTCTCCAAGGGGAACTAGTACAGGCTTGTGGACACGATGCTGCATGGTGAGTGTGAATAGAGTGCAGGGTAATCGCTAATGTAACTCATGTGCTTAACATGGGCCGGAGTTCTCGCTCTCCTTTGCTCTCTCCTCCTTTCTATTTCATTCCTACTCCAGTCTTATGGAATTTCTTAATAGATGAGGGAATCTAAGGTGGGAGAGGTTAAGTGACTTGATTTTCATGCAGCTGGTCAGTGGGTAAGGCAGAGGAGCCTGTTAACTCAGATCAGATGCTTTTATGAGTTCCTAGGAGCAAAGGAAAATCCTAACCCAGGGAGGTTGATATCGAGCTACCTTGGGGAGTAGAGAAATCTGTGCATTCTTGTGGTTTTTGAAATGGGCCCTGGATGAAAGGAGGATTTTGATCAGTAGGTGTTTTGTTAGTAAATTATCATAGAATGATGGCTTAGAACTCAGGCTTAGGAGCTTCTGATTCTGGACTGTAGCAAGTCACAGCATCGCCAGGAGTGGACTCTGAGCACAGAGCCAGGAGTAGGCCATGAGCACTGTTGGGCTTGGCCTCAAAAGGGAGCAAAACAGAGCAAGAAGTGGTTCTTCTGTTGTTTGCCTTTCTTACATTTTCCTACCGAGCAGCATGGATTATGCTTATGAATTGTGCCCCTGCACAGCGGTTGTGTTCTTGTGAAGACTTTGTCTTCTTGGTTCTCTTAGCACCCATAAAGCCTACTTATATTCCATACCTGTGGTCCCATATTTTTTTATCTGCAAAGTGTTTCTTCAGCTCTTTGTTTTTCTAAAGTTACAATCCTAGACTATAAGTCTCTCTTCCATTTCAAGTGGATATGTCTGTGTTCACCCAGGAGCAATGGCGCAGTGGTAGGGTATTTGCCTTGCTTTCAGCTGATCCAGGACAGACATCAGTTCAATCCTTGGAATCCTATATGATCCCCCAAGCCAGGAACTATTTCTGATTGCATAGCCGAGAGCAATTCCCGAGTATTACCTGGTGTGGTCCAAAAACAAAAACAGAAACAAAAATTGTCAACAGGGGCCACAGTGGATAGCACAGCAGGTAAGGCTGTCTTGCATGCAGCCAGTCCAGGTTTGATCCCTGACATCCCATATGGCCTCCTGAGCCTGCCAGGAGCAATTTCTGAGAGCAGACTAATCACTGAGCACTACTGGGTGTGGCCCAGAAAAGAAAAAAACTCAACAGCCCAATCAGTTGTTTTTTTTTTTAGTGGGGGTGGGTAATGTACTTAAATGAGAGAGGTGATTTTGGATTGAAAGTGGACTTCATTTGTATTGCTCCCTTATTTTTATCCCTAAGAGTGAAACTAGACTTTGACTATGACTATGTAGACATAGAAGATAAGGAGTTACATAGGCCACAAAAGTACAGAAAATTGGACCCTTAGGAAAATCGATTTTATTTTGCCTTCTCTGTCATTATTAATGTCATCATTTTTGTCAATCCTTTGGCATTATTTTTAATCCTGCCAAAGCCAGCAGTTGTATGCTGCTTAGCAGTTCTGATGTACGTTCTATGATTTTTTAAATACAACTACCAGATGATCCCCATTTTGATGGGATAATCCTCCCCGGGGCTCAACACATCTTGGACATCAGTCTGACCCCCTAATACTTTCCTGACACTTTCTCTTTTCAAATCTCTCTTATCTTTTCTGTCACTTGCCATTTGTCAGATATAAAGAAAGGGTATGGGAAAATTTCTAAGAAGAATTTAATTTTCTTTGAGATTATATCCTTGAATTTATTAATTCTATAAGTATCTATTACTATTCATCTTCTGGAAAAACTTAGCTATGGGTAAACAAATTAGCTCCAAGGTTTTTATGTCCATTTTGTAATGCCCCAAAATTATTTTATTTACTTAGTCTGTTGCAGTCCTAAGTCCATAGATGCTCCTGAACTATTGAGTGGATGACAAAGCATGTAAATTAATTCTATATAAGTGAAGTAGCTTTTTTTTTTTAGAGAAAAAAATATCACTGTTAATAGCATTTCCTTATTTTTCTGTTTTAAATAAGACATGAAAAGGTTATTCACTAGATATAATGACAATTATTTGAAAAAAGAATTGTGTTGTTTATCACTTGACCAGGCATTACATTTACTATTAAGAAACATATAAGTATTTCCCAAGTCAGCATTACATAATATTGATGGAAATAATTTGATATACCCAGTTAAAAACACAGAATTAATAGCATGGCCCATCTGCATCAGATTTGGGTCTTCCTTGGTCTGTGTTCTGGGGAATACGTTTTTTTTTTTTTTTTCCCAGCATGCTCTCTTTCTCTGGGTGCTGGTCCAGCCAGCGAAGCATCAGGTGTGGAATGTCAGAGTGAGAGAGAACTCGGACATTTCTTTCTCAGAGTTACTGGGACAACAGTCCTATAGATAGTCACCTTGTCCTCTAACAGGCATACTGCCATCACCAGTTTAAACATGGAAAGTGTAAGAACATACACATGTTCTTCTTGTGTTTCTCTCATATTATGGCATTCAGAAAATTACGTTTTATAGGATAGTTGTAAAGAGAGTTTTCTATTTTTTAATTGAAAAGAAGTACTCTTAAGAAGGTTGCTCTAGGACCCCAAAGCTGGGACCAGAGAGATAGTACTGTGGAGAAAGTGCTTACCTGGCATGCACAGAACCCAGGTTCGACCCCTCAGCAACCCATCTGGTTTCCAAGCATGCCAGGAGTAAGCCCTGACCAGCATTGAGTGGAACACAAAAACCCAAAAATAAATAATTGAAAATATAATAAGACCCCCAAAGCTACCTCTAGTAGAAATTTGAATCACCATGGGGTCACTTTTCTACTGAGGGGAATCTTTTTTTATTCCAGGAGGAAATTTGGGAGATCTTAAAATTTTAGAAATAGCTGCATATATGAGTCTTTTCAGGAATGCTTTAACACAGTGCCATTATGCTTTAACACAGTAGTGAGATGCTCTAGTGTATTTAATGTGTCCTGCACTGCCATGCACATGTCTTGATAATACCCAATCCTGGCCTGCCTTTATCTCTGATCTTTTGAGAACCTCTTTATCTGTGCTCAGGGACAGGCCTGAAGATTGTTACACTTCCTTCCCTTCCCTTCCCTTCCCTTCCCTTCCCTTCCCTTCCCTTCCCTTCCCTTCCCTTCTCTTCCCTTTTCCTTCCCTTTCCCTTCCCTTCCCTTTTCCTTCCCTTTTCCTTCCCTTCCCTTCCCTTCCCTTTTCCTTCCCTTCCCTTCCCTTTTCCTTCCCTTCCCTTCCCTTCCCTTCCCTTCCCTTCCCTTTTCCTTCCCTTCCCTTCCCTTCCCTTCCCTTCCCTTTTCCTTCCCTTCCCTTCCCTTCCCTTCCCTTCCCTTTTCCTTCCCTTCCCTTCCCTTCCCTTCCCTTCCCTTCCCTTCCCTTCCCTTCCCTTCCCTTCCCTTTTCCTTCCCTTCCCTTCCCTTTTCCTTCCCTTCCCTTCCCTTTTCCTTCCCTTCCCTTCCCTTCCCTTCCCTTCCCTTCCCTTCCCTTCCCTTCCCGTTCCTTGCCTTCCCATTTACTTCCCTTCCCTTCCCTTCCCTTTTCCTTCCCTTCCCTTCCCTTCCCTTTTCCTTCCCTTCCCTTCCCTTCCCTTCCCTTCCCTTCCCTTCCCTTCCCTTTTCCTTTCCTTTCCTTTTCTTCTCTTCTCTTTTCCTTCCCTTCTCTTTTCCTTTCCTTTCCTTTTCTCCTTTCCTTTCCTTTTCTTCTCTTCTCTTTTCTTTCCTTTTCTTCTCTTCTCTTTTCTTTTCATTAATTGATGGTTTTTTGGGCCACACCCAGCGATGCTCAGGGGTTATTCCTGGCTCTGCACTTAGAAATCGCTCCTGGCAAGCTCAAGGGACCATATGGGAAGACCCAAGCTGGCTGCATGCAAGGCAAACGCCTTACTGCTGTGCTATCTCTCTGGCCCTGGTGACACATTTCTTTAGTGAGTATATGGTGAGATCAGCATCTTCTATTAAAGAAATAAAATGCAGCTTATTGACATGCATGTATTCCCTTCGACATTTTCGAACTGAAGATCCCTTTTGATATCTTGGGTGCTGATAATTGCAAAGCAACATGAGTCGGTTGCACCATATGCAATTCTTGGGAGACTTTTGGGGATCAGCGGTGGTTTTTGCCTGTGGGGATTTGTTGCTTCCCCACAGCGCAGCTGTCAGCAGAGAATGAAAGCAAGTCCCAGCACAACATCTGCAATGAGAGTTGATTAAGTAAACTGGCACCCTCCAGCTGTTCTTGCTGAAGTCCTCACTCTCTTGTCTTTTTTTGCAAGAATAAATTCTACCTCCCACAAAAACATTTGGCTTGAGCCAAATGAGACAATATTGTAAGCTTCTGGCAGCCAGAATGCTCTACCCAGTGGCAAGAAGCAGTAGGTGAGGGACCAAGTAAGAATAACATCCTGGTGAACCCGGAAATGGGTCCTGGTGGATCCCAGTTGGTTCTCAGACCCAGTGGTCCCAGAAAATGTGATCTGTGAACTAGTATTTCTTCCCAGTTGCTGGAAGTTGGTCTCTGGGAGGGTAAGAATTGACAGCTACAGTATCTCCCACACTCCTCATCGCTCTAATGTTTTGTGGTTTTATTTTCATTTGATCATCTTTAGTTTAATCTTTTATACTTATTCAATTTCTATATTCTACAAGCAGATGGGCTGAAAAGAGATTGGACATAAAAATCTCTGCTCTTCATTATTCTTAGGAAGCACAGGTGTGTTGGCTGCTGTTTGACTTGTTTTGGTAAACATTTTAGTTGATCTACTGATCTTGTTCTTTTCCCTATTAGTTATTTTATTGAGGCCACTCCTGCTGGTTCTGGGTCTTCCTGGGTTGCTTCTGGAGGTGTCTCAGACCTGCTGAGGACTTGGCAGTTTTGTGGAGGTGCAGGTGATGTCTTGGTAGTTCTATGGATGTGGGTGGCAGTGCAGTGCTCAGACCTTATTATAGTGCTTGGGGGCCACACATGATGCTGGACAGACTATTAAAGACTTTGCACATTTCAGTTCTTCCTGCCTGTCCTTTGGCTTGCCTTGAATGCCTAATTTTCACTCCTAAGACCCCATTTTTATTATTGTTTCACAGTTAGTTCACTCCTGTTGGCTGGCATTTAATGGTTACTTGCACAAATAAAAACTCCTATTAATAATTATGCTCCTTTGCAAAGCCACATGTTATTAAAAAATAATAAAATATAGGCAAGCATGACTGTTTTGGAATCTTTCTGATTCTGTATTTGCAAAGGGTGACCGATTTTAGAGTTGCAATTTAAATTATTGGTCCATATTTTTTTAAAAAAGAAACTTGAAACATTTTTTTTGTTGTTGTTGTCCTATTTTTTTTTTATTTTGATCATAGTGGCATACATATTGTTGACAATAATACTTTAGGTACATATTTACATAAAATCAGGGGGGGATTCCCATCACCAAATTGTCCTCCCTACACCTCCGTTTCTGTCCTACCTCCCATTTCCTTTTCCAGGAATCTTATCCAGGAGCCTGGCATGTGGCCCTGGAACTATTTTGGACTACTACTTTGTTCAAGATTGATATTTGGAGAGCTATTTGGAGAGTTTGGTCATAAACATGTACTTTCTAGCTGCCCCATTCAGAAAAAAGGAGCATGTATCATGGATCTGATGGTCTATTCTAACCCGGTCACATGATGCCTGCCCTCAGTATAGTCCTGAACATTCATCAAGATGGAATGAGCATCTTTCTTAGAAAATGAATGTGTCTTTTTCCTGTCATCTCCCAGCCTTCTCCAATACCTTTTGACTCCTTTCCTTTTCTTGCTCCCTTGGAATTTCAGTCAAGAAAGTACTAGAATGTAACTTTCGTTGAAGTCCTCATCTCATCAATGTTTCTACTTTACTTGTTTACCTGTAAGTGATTGTGAAAAAAGGTAAGCCTTATTAAAAAATGAAAGTTGAGCCAAGGTTTCTTCTCTCTATTAGCTTAGTGTTTGCTCAGAGGTTCACTACCATATGTTGGGATATTTCCAGTTAAAATCATGTTGCACGGTTGTAGAAATATTTTCCTAGACTGATCTGAAATAATACCTAATTTCTTCTGTCTTGCTGTTGATGATTACTTGGTAGAGTAAAAGAAAAAGAAAAATGATCATTTGGTTGATGAGTAAAATGAAAATTTGAACCATTAATGTGTAATATTTGAAGTATATATATTTGTGTTGAACTTGTTTTATTTTCACTCTTTTATCCGAAGAGGGGTTATTTTGAAATGTGTAGCTTTAGAGAATATCTTTAGTGACGTCCCAGAGGCTCTGGTTTTCACTTAAGCATTGTAAAAATGAAATTTGAAAGTAATCATGGACAGTCCATTGTGAAACTGGGCTTGGGGAAAATCAGTGATGGCAACAGAGATAGCATTTTTGATTCATACCTGTGAAATTACTATCGTTGAGCTGCAGAACTTTTCAATGTTGGTTTAATAAATGCCACAAAATCTGTGTCCCTGTAAAATTTTTAGGCAATGCTATGTTGAAGATTTACTTTTTTTTTTTTTTTTTTTTGGTTTTTGGGCCACACCCAGTAACGCTCAGGGGTTACTCCTGGCTATGTGCTCAGAAGTTGCTCCTGGCTTGGGGGACCATATGGGACACCGGGGGATCGAACCGCGGTCCGTCCAAGGTTAGCGCAGGCAAGGCAGGCACCTTACCTTTAGCGCCACCGCCCGGCCCCCTGAAGATTTACTTTTAAATTTTGTAAATTCTTTCTTATGTAATTATTTTATGAAAATATTGAAATTACTCTATAGTGTTTGGTTTTAAGAAATCGCTTTAAATCCTATCATTATAGACTGACATATATATCTAGCTTGCCATTTTTCTAACAGAAAAATCATCTAGTTTGAAGAAATGAGAGTAGACTTTGAGTTTGGGTCAACAAAGCACAAATGTAAAGGCACTTAAGTGAAGGTATGCAGTTGAAGAAACCTTAGAGTAAAGTTAGTTGAATTATAACTGATTCATGATATATTGTAAAAGCTCATAGGTGAGATTTAAATCATCTATGTTGAAAATGAACTATTTCATGTATAAAAAAGTTTTTCATGTTGGCTTTGTAACTAAAAGAAGGAGTTTTACTGGTAGACGTGCAAATGTGTGTGTTTGCTGGTTGTTAAGTGTAGAACACAAATTATTTTATGAGAGTCTGTCTTTGAGAATACCACAGGAGAGAGGGAGTAAAGCAAATATCCAACCTTGGTGGCATTGTGTATATAGTAGTGCAGGAATGAACGAGCTTACTCTAGTACCTCTGCAGAAGGTAGATGAACTATAGTCAGCTTTCATAGAAGGTGATATTTAGGCTGTATTCTGAAGGTGAGTTCTCACTCATTATTGGTGGGTTCAATATGTTGAGGAACGCTCATGAGTTGTGATATCTGATACTTGATACTGTCATTTATAAATAGCGATGAGTGGCAAGTGTGTGTTTTGAAGAAAGACTTGACAGAAGAAAGGTTAGTATAAGGTCGTTTGAGATCACTTGGCTTCAGATCTGGGCTTCAACAGTTAATGCGCTTATCATCAAAGTCATTCAGTGTCTCTTTATGGCTCAAAATTCTCATCTATAGAATGGTGCTGTGGGAATGAAGTGATATCTGCTCAAAGACATTAGCACAATTTCTGCCACCCCAGAATTTTCAGTAATCTTTATTCATAATTTGTGCTCTCAGGACTATCCCAAAGAGGTCAAGTTAAATAGATGGTAATTTTCTTAAGGCCCTGGAGCAGAGTGGATGGCAAAGTCTTGAATTGATAAGCATCATCTGGCCAAATCTTTTTCCACTTAACTCCAAAGTCAAGTCTAGTCTATTCTTTCTTGGTTTCTCTTTCTCTGTCTCTGCCTCTATCTCTGTCTCTCTCTGGTGCAAAACCTTTTAATTAATGGAGAGAAAAATCAGTTAGAGCCCCAAAGTTGGAAACTACTATGAAGGTTACTGTGCTAAATAAATCAGAGAATGATGCTGGGTGTTCCAGATTTTTCCAGAGAGAATGGAGAACATAGACTCGGGTGGTGAGTTGGCGGAGAAGGGTCTGGGAGAATGTTTGTGGTACACTTAGTTGATTCTGTGGCAAAGGCCCTGAAGGTATAGAACATTCATCCAGCAGAATGACCTGAGTTTTCTCTGATGATGTTAAAAGCAGTGGTTTTAATCACCAGTCCATAGTCTGGTGACTTTGTGCAGAAATTTCTTGCTGCTCTGCAAGAAAGCTATTGCTTGCTCTGCCAACAGTGGTTTTTCTGCTTATGTTCTATTCTCTCTGTTTTTTTCTGCTGAGGACCAGGGCCAGTTTTCAGGTAGAAGTGGGTTAGAAATCCATATTTTTAAAGGGTGTCATGACTTAATCACACTGTAACCAGGTAAAGCTCCTTGTCTTCTTGTCTTACGTTTTATCTATTTATTTACTTTAGCCAGCACTTGAGTTGGGGGTGCATGGAAATGGATGGTGCTGTGATTATGCAGGGAGAATGGGTGATGGGGCCTATGGATAGAGAGTCCTATCCCTCTGTGTTCCTGTTGCTTCTTATAATAATAAGAAACTTATTTATCAGTCCTATCAGAAAGTTAAAAATCCAAAACATGCAGAGCTCAACTTTTTCATTAAGTATAATTAGAGACACATGTGGAGCAAGGCCTGTCAGTTTTTTTCTAATCAAAAAGTTATATAGTTGCATATATATATATACATACATACATACATGTAAATATGTAGACATACATAGGGGATACTTGCTTGCTTTTGAAATAATTTTGCTTATTTTTTGTGCTACATCTAAAGCATGGTCATGCCCATTGTCTTAATTTTTCGAACCCTGACAAAGTAGAATGTTTTATTTGGCTTTAGGGAAAGGCAATAGTGCATTTAGTTAAGACCTCATTTACTTTATCTGATGAAATAGCCTCTGAGGAATGTGTATTTTTCTGGAACTCCACTGAGGAAATTGGGTTTAATGCAAGGTCATATTTAAAAATTCCATTTCTTGTTTCTAAGCAGTGTGTATAGCCTCCCGATTTGTCATGTATTTTTTTTGGGGGGGGGATCGTAACCTTTCTATTAACTTCATGAAAGAGAAATCTGGATTTAGGAGGACATTTCTGTGTATAGTTTTATTAATAAATAAATAAAACTGTACCTTTCGTGTATTATTAATGCTTCTGAGGAAAACACAGTTTGGAATAAGAACTTTATAAGATGTTCTCTATTTTTTCTGCCTCCCTTTGTTCATGGTCCAATCGGCCCCCCTGCCCCATTCAACATTCTTCTAAGTTTATGAGGACCAGGTCTGTTTGCATAGACTTATTTCTTTAGGATCAATATGTGGTTGTAAGATATCCCCAAGTCCATGTTGGTGGGCTACTTGATTTATTGACTCGTTCAGCATTTTTTACTTTTCATTTCTTCATTTATCCAGCAGCCACTTGTATACCTTTTGTATGTATCAGATACTCTCGTACAACGGAAGATATATGGCTTGTCTACATATTCCCATACCTCACATGGGACTGTAGAGCAAGTCTAGTTAGCCCATAGGCGTTCTGATTTGTTGTAGTAGTCTTTGTGAAACAATATTTAGTTCTTTTTGTAAGGGTGGAACTTGGAGCTGTGTGCCTAGAAATGACCATTTTTTTTGGCAGATGAATCAATAAAACAGTCCATGTATGATGCCGAGAGATAATGCAGTGGGTAGGATGCTTACTTACTGGTGGCTACGCCAGGTTCAGTTCTGACCCCTGCATGTGGTCCCTTGAGTCCCATCAGGAGTGACCCTCTTGAGTGTAGAGCCTGGAGTAAGCCCTGAACATCATTGGGTTTGACCCTTGCAATGGGACACGGATGGATAATAAGTTATGTCTGTGTCTCTCTTTGTACCACTGTAGTATACAATAGATTAACTGGCAGACTTTCTTTGCCATATGACTGCTCTTTTTTTTTTAATTAAATTTCTTCCTTTTCTTTCCTTTTGTGATCCTGCTGCAATGATTGGGGATCACACACACTTGGTTGGGATGCTTGTACACTCAGTGATGGTGCTTCTCAAGGGTTGCTGTTTCAGAGAACTCACATTTGGGTATGATGCCAGGGATTACAAATGGCAATGTTGCAGGAGAAGTGTTGTATCAGATAGCCTGATGCATGGTGTCTGTCTGTCTGTCTGTCTGTCTGTCTGTCTGTCTGTCTGTCTGTCTGTGCTTTGCCAAAGAGCCATGTATATGTTTCTCTCACTCTGTCTCATTTTGCTCAGCATAAAATTCTCCATATCTAACCACATATAAGCAAATTTTATGACTTCATATTTTTGTAACAGTTGCGTAGTACTCCATTGTGTAGACATACCACAGTTTCTTCCTCCACTCATCTGATCTCAGATATGTGGGTTGTTTCCATCTTCTGGCAGTGAATGTTCTACTGCACAAAGCAAACTTGATGCTTTTGTGTGATGTCATATAGCAACTATATGTTGGTTGGTGTGATTTGTAACTTTGGTCTTCTTCCACTTGTAATTACACTTTACTTTATACTGTTATTAATCAATTTATTGCATACTAGGGATCAAATCTAGTAGGGCTCAGTTTGTTTACTGCTGAGCTACATGTTGGACCTTACAGAGTTATTTATTAAATGATTAATTTTTTTATTTTTACTATAGATTTGTCACTGTAATGTTGTGTTTGGAATATAGTTAACATAAATTGAAACTTGATTAACTTAAAATTTGTTCAATTAGATTATCAAGGGAAACAAATGAAGGAAAGAATGTAAATCTTTCAGGTTTGCTTTAAAAAATATCAACCATGATATTTTTGTATATTTTAAATCAGAATCTAGCTTTGTGTAGGTCTCAGATGTAATATACTTTTTTTTGTTTGTTTGTTTTGGGGCTACACTACTGCTCTATAGTGCTTACCCCTGGTTCTTTGCTCACGGATCAGTCCTGATGGTGCTTGGGAGGCCATATAGGGTGCCAAGAACTGACCCTAGGTTGGCCACATGCAAGGCAAGCGCCTTACCCACTATGTTATCTCTCTGACACATTTTCTTCTTGTTCTGTTAGTCTTCACTGCTTTTAAATTTGACGTGACGAAGATGGACTTCTATAAATTTCAAAGAATGAATTTTCAAGTATCTTTTCATGCTCTTTTAACAGTGGTATTATGTCATAGCTGGTAACCTTTTACGAGTCTTGGGTTATAAACTTAACCTCCCCATTTCCAGTGATAACTGTTGGGGGGGTATATATTTTATTGCTCCAGAAATTCTTCATTATGGCTATCATTTTATGGAGCCCGAGGTTGGAAAGATTAGATAATGTGCTAGAGGTACTGCCATAGCGCACGCATCACTAAAATTTGCAGCCTCATTTGTTGAACTTGAGCACCATTGGTCCTGTTAAAACTCTGGAGTCCACTGTTTGGCCTTAAAACCTCCCTTTAGTGTTCACTAATGACTGATCTCTGTTTTCTGTGTGTCAGTTTTCTCAACTCCAAAATAAGAATAAGTTCAACAGCTCTGACTTTTTCATGAATGTTGATTCATTACATCTCTAAGGTTCAGAAGTAACATCTGACAACAATTGCTCTATGAATGGTCGTTGTCAGGATTAATTAGGCTATGCTCCTTTCTCTCTTTCCCAGCTATGCAAAATATTTATCTTTTTTATCACAACATAGGTACTTTGGTTAGTCAGTTCTTGAGCTGCTTAAACTTTTTTTTTTTTTGAGGAATTAAGTGAACTAATGTCTCAGTACTACATCTTTGATTTTAGTAACATTTCCTTACCAGGTTTTGGATGCATGATAGAGTACCATAATGCTTTGCAGCTTGGGGAGTAGTTTGATTTAAGCAGCTTATAAATGAACTAAACTGCTTAAGATCTTTTGCCAGTTCTGAGAATGGCCTGGGCTCCCCATCTCCCAACACCTAAAAAACGTAATCAGGGATGGGAAAGCCTTTTAATTAGAGATAAACTTTACAAGTCAATAAATCTCTTTATTACTTCTAGCTGCACAGCCAAATACCAAGTGCCCTCCACACCTTCCTACTATAAGTCTGTTCTTGGATAATTAATACATCCATTTGCAGATTCACGTATGCAGCTGCCTCTTAGAGCCAGAATTGATTGGAGGGACTTAAAAACCTTCTTTTCCTAGTTGATAAACTGTGGCCAAACTACGACCCACTGAACCCAACAGGTCCAGTTTGGGTGGTGTTCACTCCTCACCAGGTGAGTGCGTGTACCAGCGAGACACCACAAAGCCACTTGTTTTCCTTCTTTCCCAGTTGACCTTGTGATTTTGTGCCTCACACCAAACACTCATGTTCAGATGGGACTTCACAAGGAAAAAACCCACCTTTTCTAAAGTTTCATTTGCAAATGCTAGTGGCCTGTTTTCATGCTCAAGTCTCCCTTACTATTTTCTGTTTCTTGATTGTGTATCTTAGTGCTTCTCATTATCTGTGTTCCTAGAGAAAAAAGGCTCAACTTTGACCTGTGTGTGTGTCTTAAAGCGTTTGTTTTATAAAATAAATTCACTTTGAGGTGTCTAGAATAGGAGACATCTAGAATAGAATAGAACAGAACAGCCAGGTACTATTCTTGGCAGAAGGAATAGGAAAGAATAATCACCGATATTATTTGCTGTAGTATTTTTAATTACCTTGGAACACTGGTTGAAGGCTGCTGTATTCCCTGCCTCACATCCCCCTTAAGACCCTTCTTGGAACCTGCTTTGCTTGGGAGTCTCTCCAGCGACTGATTTCATTTTGGTGTCAACTGTTTTCTTGCTCTGTGTCTCCATGGATTGCCTGGATTTCATTTTGACCCAAAGTAATTGCTAAATTTTAGTAAGGGTGTCACATAATGGGCACTCAGAGTTCTTTTTTTCTAAAGAGAAACATAAGCACCAAATTTTTTTTTTCACAGAACATAAAGTTGAGGTTAAAGGTGGGAGATTACAGATTAGCAGCTTGGCATGGTCATTACTGGCTGCTGCCACTATGTCCAATGGTCAGGCTGATTTCAGGCATAGCATGGAAGACTGGCAACTGAGTTTCTTCTGCCACTGGGGTTAGCATTAAGCACATCAGGATTCAGTTATGTAAAAATAAAAGCAGCAGAAAGTAAGTTTGTTTAGAAATCATATGATGAGAAAATTAGTTGGGTGGGGCAGAGCGATAGTACAGAGGATAGAGTATTTACTTTGCATGCGGCTGACCCAGGTTTGATTCCCAGTATCCCGTCAAGGGCATTTGCCTTGCAGGCAATCAACTTGGGTTTGATTGCCAGCATCCCATACAGTTCCTTGAGCACCACTTGGAGTAATTCTGGAGTACAGAGCCAGGAGTGACACTTGAGCACTGCCAGGTATGGCCCCCAAACAAACAAACAAACAAAAAAAAACATAAGAAGAAAAGTAGTTGGGGCCGAGAAGGAAGTTCAGAGAGCTGGAGTCATCCTTGAGTTTGATCCTTGGCATCCCGGCAGCAGGACCAGCAATGGCCCGCAAGCTCAGTAGTGGGAATAGAGCCCTGGCACTGCCAAAGGTGGCCCAGATGCCAGAAAAGACAAAGCCAAGGGCAAAGCCATTGAGCAGTAGGCTGAAAAGGATATTCAAACAACAGGTTAGCATGAATGTCTTTAGTACAATGAGCCACAGGGAACGTCTGTTAGACTTGCTGGATGGAAGGAAAATGGAGACTGTCTAGTGCTGGCAGGTTGTAGAGCAACAGAAACTCCATTATGTTGTTGTTGGTGCAAACTTATGTGTCCACTTTGTAAAAGAGGTTTGCAATGCTTGGAAGGTATAAATGTTGACTGGAGATTTGGCTCAGTGGTGATAGAGATTCTGGCATTGCAAATAAAAAAGAGCCAAAACATGTCCCAGGTACGTCTGATGTGACCAATAATCTCACTTCTGTGGATGAGAAATGGAAATAAGTGTACACAAAACCCTCACCTGAAGTGTCTTGCCACACCTTCCCGAGTTGCCTTAATCTGAAAGCAGTACCTATGATTTTACCTGAGTAAACTGAAAATGGGGAGATACATTGCTTTCTAACTCTTCATAGCCATGTCAATCATTGAACCTTCAACTTCCTGAATGAATCTTAGAAGCATTGTGTCAACTCCAAAATGTCCCTCTTAAAAGGCCTTATAGTTTAGGCCTTAGTTCTTTGTTTTCCACTTCTTGAAAACCACAAAACTACGGCAATTGAGAGAAAAGAGATCTGTGATTTTCAGTCCTTAGAGGCAGTGTTAGGGGATGATGGAACTATTTTGTGTCTCCATTCTTGTGATTTCAAAGAGCTACTCCTGCACACTGAAATGCACAGACTTGTACTCTTTCTTCCAGGAGGCATATAGTGTTACTCTAGGGCCATTATTTAAGCAGTCAGGTTAATCCTACAAAGAAAAATAGATACTCAGAAATGCTTCAGTGGAGAAGCAGGGCAGGAGATTGGAATTTATGTGATAGAGGTGTCTACCTTCTTAAGTAGGAAGCAAAATCAATCATGGAGAGGAAATGGGTTTGGGCCTGTCTAGTTGAGAAGGACTGAGTGTTAGACCAGTTGCCAACAAAGCATTATCGAACTCACCCTCTCCACATAATGGAATCTAGCTGCCTCTCGATTCAGGTATGTCACCCTGCTGTAATCTGAGAAGTTTGAGGCAGTAAATTGTAGGATTTTGTCATAATTTGATACAGTAAATAACCCTTTTTAATTATGTGTGTCACTTTGACTCGGTCTTTTATATGGGCTGTTTTGGCCAGGACAAAGCAAAAGATTTAGGAAACAGAGGAAGTGAGGATGGACAAGACTGAAAACTGGTGAAAACAGAATTGTTCCATTTCCAGAAGGAAGAATTAGGCTCATGGTTCAGCTCATGTTCTTCTCCAGCGTGTATATTTGCCTGTTCATCTCTCAGTTTCTCCTGCTGCTTTTTACACCAAGGAAGAAAAGATTATGGCCTTGGAACTTGTGCTTATGGAAACTTAAAAGTATGGCCACATTTCATAATAGTTATCTGTTTAGCTTCAGTCTTCTGTGTCTTAATACACTCTATAAAAGCTCCTCTTTGTCCACATTTCACTGTCATTTTGGAAGGAAGAATTGCATGGCATGCTTTTATGGGCCTAATTGGGGAGTTGAACTATGGATTCTGCATGGTCTCTGGGGCACCTGTGGTGGAGCTGGAGGTGTGGGGCAGACCATGAGCTTCTAGCTCACTTCCTTTTGAGTCCAGTGCTCTCAATAGTTTTCTTTGATATAGCCCAAATGGCTACTAGTCTTTTGTCCATGCCCTGGTGGAAAGAAAAAGTAGGATCCTGGTGTACAATGGATTGCTTCCTGACATTGTGAAGACAATTATTTTCCATATTAGATCAAGCATGTGTTCTCAAAATCATAATGCAGAATAGAAGAACTTCATCTAGCTGTGGAAAATTAGGGGGAAATGCAAATAAACTGATAGTCAAAGTATGGTGATATGATAGAAGAAGAAGTGAGGATTGCATTGGTGCTTCCAAAAAGTTCTCTGGGAGGGGCAGGTGCATTTGTTGCATTTATCTTGTTATTTATCTTTTGTAGTGATGCTTCCATATCTATTGAAACACTTCTCAACCAATAATGCCTAATTCTCTGGGAGGGGCAAGGGTATACCTGGCAATTCTCCTGATTTCATGCTCTGTCTTAAGGGGTGCTCCTGGAAGTGCTTGCAGATCGTGTGGTGCTGGGAGTTGAATTGGACACTTCCTTGTGCAAAGGATGTACTCCATCCCATTGAGCAATCTCCCCAATCCCTATCCCAGCCGCTTTCAAAAAAAATTTTTTTTTGCTGGTTAATAAAAATTGTAAGTATTTTTATTTTATCAGTCTTTTCTCTTCGGCCAAGTATATGTCCACCTTTTTTGGTTCTATCATCTATCTATCTATCTATCTATCTATCTATCTATCTATCTATCTATCTATCTATCTATCATCTATCTATCTATCTATCTATCTATCTATCTATCTATCTATCTATCTATCTATCACCTATCATCTGTCTGTCTGTCTATCTATATCTATATCTATATCTATATCTATATCTATATCTATCTATCTATCTATCTATCATCTATCTATCTATCTATCTATCTATCTATCTATCTATCTATCTATCATCTATCTATTTCTAGCTACCTAGCTAACTGCCTCCCTACCTATCTATCTTAATCTATCATTTTGACACCACTCCTGGGAATACTCTGGGCTTATTCTTGGGTCTGTGCTTAGGGACATTTGTGACTGTGTTCGCAGGAGAGTATATGGTACCCTAGCTGCTGTATTTTCCAGCCTTTCTTTAAATATTTTTGTATTTTTTCTAATAATCCTGATATTTTCCTTAATAAAGAAAATTCAGAAAAGAGAAAAGGCAAGTATGAACTAGGTTCTGTTTTACTAGTAAAAGGCTATCAGGGAGCACTTTTATTTGATTTTCTTACTTATTTTGGTTTCATCCCAATACCTAGCCATGCTCAGGGCTTACTCCTGACTTTGCTCTCTGGGATTACTTCTGATGGTGTTAATGGAACCAATTGGAGTGCTGAATTGACCCTAGGTTGGCTGCATCAAGGCAAATTCTCTACCGACTATAAGACTTCTCCAGCCTTTACTTGCTTTGAGAGAGAGAGGTGAGAGAGAGAGACAGACAGACAGACAGAGACAGAGAGACAGATAGAGAGACAGAGAGAGACAGAGACAGAGAGAACAAACATACTTTAGAGATTTTTCTATTGGGCATTCATGGTAGCCATGAACAAATGTCGAGTCCTTGGACTAATATACTTGTAGTTCTTTGCTTTGGTGTACCCACAGCTTCATACATTAAGCAACTCTCTTCACAGATAAAGTTCCTAATCTACTTAGAGCTTCTGAATACTTGTCATAGAGTCTAACTAAGAAAGTGTAAGAGAAAATGTGGAAAATTGCCATTACATGTAATTAAGCTGGCTGGTTTGCTAATGGTAGTTACTAGAATTTGCCTCACAAATGCCTTATTATGCGGTAGACCAACCCCTGTCTGTGAAAACTTTATCCAGTGACATTTTGAGTGTTTAATAATAAATGGAACTCTGTAGACCTTTTCACCAGGAAAAAATAAGGGGGTGTTGACCCCATTGTATGCTTTAAATGTTTCTCTGTAGTTTAATGGTGGCATAGACTCCTCAAAATCATACGTGTTTTATTAGGGATTCGGGGAATCATATGGGAAAAAAAAAAACCTCTGACTTAGAAAGAGAAATTTCAGTTTTCTTCTTTATCTAGATTTTCCTGATTTCCTTTGTCCAGCCAGAATTCTAAGACAAGGTTTTCAACCAAACTTTTTCTTCTTGGGGATTTGTTCCGTGGGAAAATGCACTTGTAGAAATTGTGCTAGAGGACTAGAGAGAGAGCACAGCGGTAGGGTGTTTGCCTTGCATACAGCCAATCCAGGACAGATGGTGGTTCGAATCCCAGCATCCCATTTGGTTCTCCGAACCTGCCAGGAGTGATTTCTAAGTGCAGAACCAGGAGGAAGCCCTGAGTGCCGCCAGATGTGACCCAACCCTCCCCCTAAAATTGTGCTAGGGTTTCCTGTCTGTTTTCTTTCACCCTTAGACGTGGCACCATGAGAGTGTTAGAGAGACATCATGGCCTTTTCCTCCCCATATCACTGCTCCCCCTTTACAGGGAAGGCTTAGTTCTCTGCAGAAGACTTTCCTCCCCTAACTCCCTCCACTTGCCTTCAGAAACCCTTGGGGGAGCCCCAACTTTCTAGTTAGAGCCAGTGCTGTCTGGAATGACCTTTCAGAGGTATTGAATCTTCCAAGGTAGTTCAGACTTAGTGGGTTGCCTATGTGTTTCCCCCCAATTTGGGGGAGGGGTTTGGGCTACATCAAGCGATGCTCAGACCACATCTGCCTATATGTTCCGAAATCATTCCTGGCTGGTGGACCATATGGGACACCAGGGACTGAACCCAGCTTTGCTATCATGCCCCACCCCCTCATTTTTACAAAATTTTTCATGCAGCATTGCAAGGATTTGACTGTGTACACTTGTGCACTCGCTCTGGAAGGTTCTGCCATTACCATTTGGCTCTTGGTATATCAAAGATTAATTGATTCAGTCCCGCATGTCTGTTTCTCTTATTCTTCAAATACATTTTAAATTATATTGCAGATAGTAAATGGTATACTTCATTGGACCTGTCATTCACTTGAATTCTAGATTTGTTTACAGTTTGTTTTCGGTGTGACATTTAGAAGCAATGGAATGCATCCATCTTCAGGGTACTTTTGCTAAGCTGGGACAAACACACATGTTTGTGGCATTCCTACCTCTATTTCAGAAACTTGGACCGAACTATTATTTGCATAATAGTCATAATGCAGATATAGTAATCTCTTTGATTTATAAGGATGTATGGGTAGTATATTCTGTCTGTGCTGTCTTTGTTAAGAATAAAAGCTATAACTCTGTCTGGTATGGAAATGACAGATTAGTCAGTTATGTTGTGTCTATCTTAAGTGTTAAGATCTGTTGAAGTGCATTATTGCGTAATATACCTGGTAAGCTAATATTCTTTAAAATGATGCTTTCTATCAGTGCAGTATTTGCTGTTGTTAATGCTTAACAAGTATGAACAAGCATTAGCAAATCTTTTTTTTTTTTTTTTTTTTTTTTGGTTTTTGGGTCACACCCAGTGTTGCTCAGGGGTTACTCCTGGCTGTCTGCTCAGAAACAGCTCCTGGCAGGCACGGGGGACCATATGGGACACCGGGATTCGAACCAACCACCTTTGGTCCTGGATCGGCTGCTTGCAAGGCAAATGCCGCTGTGCTATCTCTCCGGGCCCAGCAAATCTTTTTTCATATTTCTAACATGCTGTTTACTAAATTTGACAAGATGCATATCCCATACAAGAAAAATAGAGAAGTTTAATTTGATTTCTGAAATTTTCCTCATGAAGAATATGCAAGATAAAATTATAACGAGAAAAAAATAATTACTGGAAACATAGAAAAGGCAAGACTGTGTATTCAGATTTGTTCCCTTTGCAGATGTGCTTAAGACCATTCATGGATGTTCTGAGCAGGTCAGTAACATACCCTCATTGTTAGACAGCAGAAGACAAGAGAACTGAATTTCAGTTTTTCAGTTTTTTTTTTTTCAGGAAGAAAAAGAAACTATCTCCATGAAATCTGATAGTATAGCATTTCTTAAAATTTTCCCCAACATTATAGTTTTAAGTACTTCCATTTCGTTTGTATCTGTTGGATCCCTTTAGGCCTGTGCCATACATTTATCTGTTGAATCTACACAGGATACATATGTAATGTAAACCAAACTATTTTACAAATGATCACACATACCTGGAAAGCATTTTTGAAGTTTCTAAATTGCATGTATATATGTGTGTGTGTGTGTGTGTGTGCGTGTGTGTTTGTGTGTATATGTATGTGTGTGTATATATATAGTCATTCAACAAGATTATCTTCAATATGTAGTATGTACCAGTTAGATGCTAGGTATAAGGAAATAATGAATTAAAAAAAGTTCTGAACTTATTGCAGTCATTTAGAAAAGAAACTTGGTTGTGTAAATGAACAGAAGGAGGATCAGTGGGAGGAGAGAGACTAGGGTAATTGAGATTAGAAAAATTATAGTTTTGAGGGTCAGAGCAGTGGCTTGGAGCGATAAGGCATCTGCCTTGCAGGTGCTAGTCTAGGATGGATTGAGGTTCAATCCCCCAGTGTCCCATATGGTCCCCCAAGTCAGGAGTGATTTCTGAGCGAATAGCCAGGAGTAACCCCTGTGCGTCACCCGGTGTGGTCCATAAACCCCCCCCCCAAAAAAAAAAGAAAGAAAATTAGGGGTCAGTTAGGTGGCACTAGAGGTAAGGTGTCTGCCTTGCAAGCACTAGCCAAGGAAGGACCGCAGTTCGATCCCCCAGCATCCCATATGGTCCCCCCAAGCCAGGGGCAATTTCTGAGCGCTTAGCCAGGAGTAACCCCTGAGCATCAAATGGGTGTGTCCCCCCCCCAAAAAAAAAGAAAATTATAGTTTTTTGTTTGAAAATGACCTCTAAATTTATTGAGATAGTCTCTGATCTATGAATAATGTGGTATAGACTGCTAGGGATTAGATCAGGGGTCAGCTACAAGTTAGCAGGGGCAGGTGCCTAATCCCTATATAGACTCCCCACCCAGAGGAGTATATTTGAATATTCCTTCTTGAGAGGCAAAATTAATAAGTTTCTTCTGAAATGTCCACTTCTCACCTGATAGTCCTTTCTTTCTCACCCCTGGCTGTCGTGAACTATAGTTGCCAGTGACACGTCTCCCACATCCGAGTCCTTCTATTGGAATCTCTGTGTCAGGGTGGTCTTGGGTTCCCTCAAATAAAGCTCTTGGTGTCTGCACTGCTGATCAGTCCTGATAAACTCAGGGGTGACCCTCACCCCTGCCAAACACATTTTTAACAGTGTTTTGATTTTTGGTTTTAATTTTATCTAAGTTCTTTATGACCAGGGCATATTCATCTCAGGTATACTTATCTAGCTCACACCCATCTAGGAGGTGGGAAAGAATAGAAAAATTGGCTCTTGTCTCATTTAATGTTTTAATTTTTATTCATTTTAAAGTCACACCCAGTAGTGCTCAAGGCACTGACGCTACCACTCAACGATCACTTCTCTTGGTACTTAGGGTCTATATGGGACGCCATGTTTTTAGCTCAGTTTGGCCATGTGTACAAGGGAAACAAACACTACCCAGGATATTATTGCTCAGTTTCCCATAACTGTTTTCCTTTAAAGGCACTAGGAAATGTGAGCTATTTGTCACCCAAACAGGGTAAGGCATTGGGTTTATAATACAGCGTAGACACTCATGCCCCCCTTTTGCTGGTCAAATAAAGTAGCTTCCCTTGACATGAGCCTACTCAACTGTAGGTTAGATAGCGTGTGAATCCACTCATTTCACACTCTTGCTGATTCACAGGAAGGGAATACCAGGGAAACCAAATAGCTCAAAACAACGACCTGAAGAGCAGAAACATTTCACTGTTTACAAAGGACACAGAGAAAATGTGGGTGCCACCATTAGCTTCTGACAGGCGTCTGTTTTTGCCAGGAAAGAAAAGCCATTTCTCAATAGTCATTTCATTAACTCTTATGGCTTGTCGTGGTCAGAGATGTGTGTCCAGCGAAAATGACAGACAAGAATAGTTATTCCAAGAGTTGAGGACATAGGGTGGATGTGAGGGGGCCCCAGTAGTTCTTGCTCAGTGAGATCCCTGATTTCAAATGGTTGTCTTAAATTCTTGATTACTCAGAAATGCGGTTAGTGTGGGGGAGAATCATTGAGGATTGCTTAGACCTCACAGAGTTAGATCTTTTGGTTAGGTAAGGAGAAACTGCGGGTTTAAGTATTTATAAAGAAATCTTGAACATACCAGTTCAGTTGTCTGCTAAAGTGCACCAGAGTTGGTGCTGGTCACAACATGTGTGTGAGCTGGAAAATAGATGTTTGCTTTGCATACACCAACCTGAGCTCGATCTCCAGCATCCCATATAGTCCCTGAGATCTCTAGGAGTAATCGTTGAACACAGAGCCAGGGGTAAGCCCTGAATATTTCCAAGGATAGCCCCCAAACAAAAATAAATCCCCAAAAAATGTGTGAAACAGCAAAGGTCAGAGGTGTTTGCACATTGGGAAAATGAGGGAATTGAAGTTTGTAGTTTTATCAAATTCATTATCAGGTACTTGTTTAAATCTCTCATGTATTACTAACCCATGATGCTACTGTTGAATTTTATTTGTTTTTTTTCTCCCTCACAGACTTGAGACTGTTCTATGCATTTTTTTTTGGTAGAGCTAAAGCTGATTATTTTCACTGGCCTTACTGCAAAGCTCTTGCTGCCTAAGAGAGACAGATTTTACTTGGGACTTTCTTACTGTGATCCTTTACCTTGTGGCACATTGTGGATTGAAATTAGGACCTCACTTGTGCAAGACAGATACTGTGCTAATACCTTTGACCCTTCCGAACTAGATGCGACCTTTAAAAACTAGAAGAGACATTTCTCTGAATGAGAAGAACTACCCTCAATTACTATTGGTAAACCCAAAGTGTCTTTGGAAACATAGCTCTTGCTAAACATTTTATAGTTTTTCTGAAAATTGGAAGTAGAAAATTGGAAGCAGAAATGGCATGCACGTACTAAAAACTCAGTGCAGTAGTCATTCCAGTGGCATCACCAGGGATCACCTTTGTACCCATATGTCAAGCTTTTCTCTTTCACCTTTGCTAGGTAGTCAAAACACAAACCAAGAGGTAATCTCTCTCTGTTCCCAACCGGATTGTAACTGATACATGCTCTGAGTTCAAATATCAGTTCTAGTAATATTATCTGGACTCTAGTGCCAGAGAGGAGAACTTTTCCACACATCAGAATCCATTTTTTTTTTTTTTTTGGTTTTTGGACCACACCCGGCGATGCTCAGGGGTTACTCCTGGCTGTCTGCTCAGAAATAGCTCCTGGCAAGCACGGGGGACCATATGGGACACCGGGATTCGAACCAACCACCTTTGGTCCTGCTTGCAAGGCAAACGCCACTGTGCCATCTCTCCGGGCCCTAGAATCCATTTTTATATGCAGTGATGGAAGACAGTGGAAAGGATAATCTGCATTGTTGGGGCAGGAGGAGAAGGCTCAATGCCTTGAGGCCACTGACCCCCGTTCAATCCCTGCCACCTCATGGTTCTCTGGGGCCTTCAGGGAGTGTCCCACAAGTATAGTGCTGGGCTGCAATGACTTGCTAAAAAGTAAATGTAAATAGAATTCTAGGGTCAGGATGTGGCTCAGGTGGGAGGGAGAGCACATGCCCAGCTCTGGGCTTGACCTTGGCTTCCTGAGCAGTAATAAGAATGGGGTTCTGCCCACCCTGAGCTGCAGGAGAGCCTCATCTTCCACTCAAGTGTCACAACAGTAACAGTCGCAGCAGCAAAGGCAACAGAAGAATTGCATTTTGCCAGTGCTGCCCAAGCATGAGTTTTGCAGTTCAAGTCACCTGCTGTCAGTGTTTGTCATTACTGCACTGTATGACAGCCAGGTCCCCCATCTTCTTCCTCACTTTGATGATGAGACAGGACAACTCAGGATAGATGAAGTAACTCCCAACCTCCGACTCCCAAAGAAAGAATTTCATCTTTCATCAATAGGCATTTAGTTCTGAACAAAAAGTTCTGTCCTTAATTATATTTGATTCGTTGGTCAATAAAAAGCCCCCTCCACCATTATATAAGCATCTTTATACTCATCTTGATGTTTGCCCTTTGACCTGGAAGAATATCAACTGTGTAACCATTTGCTGACAAACAGTTGCCCTGACTTTTTAAGGTGATGAAATGTGGAAAGGCCAGAGTGCTTTGGTGGAGGAATAATAAGGGGTTCTAGACAGTACCCACAGTTTCTGATGTGGACCCAGTGGCCCAATTCCTACAGACCCTGATGAGGAAAGAATAAGTTTGTAGAGGTTCAGTGATGAGCCAGGCACTGTGGGTCGTGGGGGATATTTTCAGCTGTCCGTTGACAATCTTACTTTGGATTTCAGTGTGATCTGGTCATGGAAAGTGTGGGCGTGGCTCATGGCTCTTTATGAATTCTCCGTTAGAAAACAGTGCATTTTCCAATTGCTTCTGCTTATGAAAGGGGTCATTTGTGATGGAGTTGCTGAAATCCAAGGCCCTGGTCATTTTTTTAATTTATTGCCCTTTGATGGAATTCACATTCTTTTCTGGGCCACATGTTATAATTCTCTTTTACTATGTGTAACTTTGATTCTCGGCTCAAACACATAATATCAAATTTAAACGGCCTCCCTCTATTTTTTTTTTTTATAGAGGCAAAGATCATCCATGTCTTTTGGCTTCATCAATGCTGCTTGCAGAAACCACAGTGTTTTTATCAGGGGGAAAGCAAAAACTTGTTTATAGTGGAAAGCATAACAAAATCTGTGATTCTTTTTTTGCCCCAGGACTCTTTCCAAAACAAGTTACTGTAACAGACATCTAAGGTCAGTATTTCCTAATTAAGTCTCTTCAGCTGGGCCTGGAGCTTCCACGAGTGGTAGCCGGTCACTGGGGAGCCCATCCACACAGCCACTCACCCACGCACCCATGATACATGCATGCGACACTCCTGCATCATTTTGTGCATTACAAGTTAGTAGCCAGTAGCCAAGGCTGGACTTAAAAAAAATCAAAAAAATATTTTTAGCATTAAGCAATAGAGTAGAAGGATTATAATTAAGGATGTTTAGTATTTGAGGGATCTTTTTCTGAACTGGTGGGGGGCAGGAGATAGTCCACCATGGGTTCGTGCTCCTGCCTAGCATTCATCTGTCACTTGTCTCATTCCTAGGGTCACACATAGACACCACCAAGATAGTCTTGAAGTCCCCTGGGGTGACCTGGGGAATTGATCTATAATACTACAGGATCTGAGCAGCATCACATCCTCTGGCTCTTGCACTGAACCTCAGGCTCTCTTGGCACCTATTGAGATCTCACTGCCTTCGCTCCCCCAGAAAACTCCCTGTTTTCCAATTCATCATCTGCATTCATCATCAGTCTGCTGTAAGCAAGGCAAATGTGTGAATCTTTAGGGTGATCTGCAGGTGGTGGAAATGAGGCTGGAGCTCTGGTCTTGGGCACCTTCCTCCTTCTGTTCTCCTGGTTCTCACCAGGATGTGTCTCCGCTGACTCCTCGGGAAGTTTCTGTGGCTGAACTCTGTGAGATCAACAACATGGCAGAAGAATAATGGACAGGACAGGCAAGGAATGTAGAGAGGAAGGAAGGAGGCCTTACCTATGAGCAAGTCGCTTTCATTCTGGAAGAATATTGACTGATGCAAAACTTGGGATTCCAAGGGTTCCTCTTTCCTTATTTTGGAGTGTCTTCCAAAGAGTGTTGAGGAAGCTCAGGGTTCCAGTTGGGCCATCAGTTCAATGGAGTAGCATGGTGGATACCCAGGCAACTCCTGGCAATGTTTGGTCAACATGTTGTGCTGTGAATTGAACCCAGGTGTGTATTAGGTATGTGTGCTAACTGTGATATGGTCTTCCAGTCCTAATTCTGTTTTGAATTTTGTGTATAGCAGATATTTTTCCCTCCAATTTTGAGACCTATAATTCCTTGAAGAAAGAGAATTTTTGTTTTTCGGTTTTTAGGAGTAGAAATCACTTGGTGATATTTGCTGAATTTAGCAAAATGTAGGTATTATTTGGAGGTCCTAAGCAAAGAAAGGGAGAGAGATTGAGATTTAGAGAGACTGAGAGAGAAAGAAAGAGAGAGGAGAGAGAGAGAGAAGTAATATACTCGAGGTAGAACATTGGTTTCTTCATAGGTGGAGAGAACCCTGGTATACAGCCTAGTATGCAAGTAGGTAAATCTTCATCACAGGAGGGAAGACATGGGTGACATGTGATAGGGCACCATGTATGCAAGCAATGTGCTTGAGCGTTTCAATTTTGTAATATAAAATTAAAATAGTGAATAGGGCCATGAGGTAGTTCCTAGAGCTGGAACAGAAGTAAAAAATTTGGTTTCAAAATCTAGACTTATATATAGGCATTTGATACGACTAAAATTGCTATTTTATATTTTGTCATTCCCCTTTTCTCTTCAATATTTAAGCATGAAAAGTCTAGCATTGATAATAGGGAAGTGTAACAAATCTTCAAGTGCGCAAGTGTAATACTTACTGGCCAATACCTAGTCTATTATTTCATCTTTCTTCTATCACATTCTAGCCTTTTCTCCTTCCTTATTAGCATTACTAAATTAATTTGAAGCAAATTCTAGACATTATATTAATTAATTGGTAAATAGTTGCTTATGGAACTCCAAATAAAAGATCCCTGGTTTCCTTTATTTTTTTTTCCTTTTTCTTTTTCTCTTGGAAAACAAAATGGAGAAATCAACCCAATACCTATTGTTCCATCTATAATCAAATTATCATGGTTATTGATTTTTTTTAATATCATCAACAGTAGTTTCTAAACATTTACAGCTGGTGCCTTTGTTCTTCCTCCAACTCTCTCCCATATTCCTTCCACTTCTCTTACAATGAATATCTTGAACAAAGACCCAAAGGAGGTTTGCCCATTACTTTTACTTGATCTGGCTGTATGTTCAAGTCAGCTATCAGGCTTGAAAGACACGAAGACTTTAACCTGAATGTTTTAATTTAATTTGTCAAGGGACCAAGGGGAGATGGTATAATAGATACACCATCTGTTTATCACTAAATATGTAGAAATCTAGTTGACTTAACAATTTGGGGGGGAGGGGTTAGCATACCCAGAAGTGCTCAGGGCTTCCTCCTGGCTCTGTGTCCAGCGACTACTCCTGGTGGTGTTGAGGAGACCAGATGAGATGCTGGGATTGCACCAGAGTCACCACCATGTAGGGCAAGCACCTTATCCTCTATTCAAACTCTTGGGCCTACGTTGATTTTTGTTTTTTAAATGTATTTATTGCTATGTTGAATGTACCAAATAGGTCTAGCAGAATATTTTGGGGGGTAGAGTTAAAATTTTATTTTAAGATAATTCTGTCTACAAATATTCCCGTTTTACTTTTTTCTAAATAACATCTATGCCTTCCCGAGATGAAGAGCCTTGAACTTATCTTATTCCACTGAGCAGGAATGCTAATATTCTTCCTGATCTCAAGTAGAAAAATAATTTCTTTCACCATTTAATATGTTGCTCATTGCGTGCTTTCTGTAGTTGAGAAGGTTTCCTCTTTCTCCTTTGCTAAGAATTTTAATCATGCGTAAGATTTTGTTAAAATTGTCTTCTTCTATTTAAGATAATTAGATGATAGTTTTGTTTTTAGTGTTAGTAAATTACATTGATAGATTATTTAAAAAAATACTAAGTTAACTGGGCTTACTCAATATAAATCCCTGTTGGTTATTCTACATGATTATTGTTTTATTTTCTTTTAATTTAACTTGCTAAAAATTTTTTGACTTATTTTTTTATTATTAATAATTTTTATTTTGACCAAAGTGGATTACAAATCATTCACAGTAGTATTTTAGCTACATAGCGACATTGAATCAGGGGCATTCCCACCACCAACGTTGTTCTTTCTCCACCCCTGTTCCCAGCATGCATCCCATATCGCTCCTCCTTTTTTGCAAATTGTTTGAGGGGACTTTCCAGTATTGCTGGGGAGGAAGGATTTGCTCCTGGTTATACTCAGCTTCATAGCATCAAACCTAATGCCACCAACATTATCCTTGCAGTGCCTGAGGGAGGAAGGCCACATGCCCTAGGCCGAGAGGGGGGTGGGGTGGAGGGATGCACTGATAGTGATGTCAATGCGCATGCTCTGTCCAGTCCCTCGAGCTGCTTGGTCACCTCTCCTCAGCCATGACTGTTGAGGAATATTAGTTTTTCTTAAAGGCTAGCTTTTATACCAGAAAGTGGTGATGTTATTTATTTTATTTTACTGAATAAACTCTTTAATTGAATCACTAGGAGATACACAGTTAGAAAGTTGTCATGATTTTCTTTTTAGACTGTTGTGTTTAGGTCACTTACATTTATTGTGGTTATTCACATATTCTTTTGTTTTTATTTAAAAATTGTGATTTGAGGCTGATGAGATAGTACAGTGGGTAGGGTGTTTGCTTTCCACACTGTTGATTGGGGTTTGATCCCTGGCATTCCATATGGTCCTCAAGCCTACCAGGAATAATACCTAAGTGTAGAGCCAGTCAGAAGTAACCCCAGAGCACTGCCGTTTGTGTTCCTCCCCCAAGAGATCCCCCAAATTCAAAACAAACCATGACTTCCAAAGTTATTGTTGTTGTGTTTTTTTTTGTTTGTTTTGTTTTTGGATTTTTTGGGCCACACTCAGTGATGCTCAGGGGTTACTCCTGCAATGTGCTTAGAAATCACTACTAGCTTGGGGGACCATATGGGATGCAGGGGCATCAAACTGAGGTCTCTCCTGGATCAGCTGCATGCAAGGCAGACACCCTACTGCCCTACCGCTGCATCATCACTCTGGCCCCTGGATTATAACTTTTAAATTTAAATTTTAATTTTTTAATTTAATTTAATTTTTAATTTTTATTTTACTTCATTATTTTGGTCCTATTTTAGTATATTAAGTCATTACAGTTTACCTCCATATTGTATACTTTAGAAATAAGTAATTATCCACTTATTTGGATTCTCATAATAGTCTAAAGATTGTGTGTGTCAGCATATTGTCTTAAAAATTACTTTGCTATATATTATTAACAATATAATTTATATATTTTTGAGAGCATTTTTTAGCTTTAATATATTGGGTTTTCCTGCAGGTATTTGTATTTTTCTTCTCTGGACTCTGCCAAATTTCAGAATTGTCATCATGTTTGTTTCATAAGAGAAGAATTGGATTTCACCCCTTGTTTTCTGATTTAACAAAATGTTCAACACTTGTATTATCTGATCTCTAAAAACTGGGTAGAGGAACAGATTTATTGGATTCTGTATTTCTAATATAGAAATTAGATATTTTTCTTCTCAACTTCTCTAAGATTCTGGTTGTTAGATTGTGTTCCCCCCCCAATAATTGCCATTTTATCTAGATTTTCAAAATCAGATTTGTGCAGAGAGTTATCTTATTAGAATTTTCCCTCCTCGGTTATGGTCATTTATTCCTTGCCTTTTCTAATTTTTTTTTAGCTTTTTTTCTTTTATGCTTTGCTTCTTGATTAGAGTTCATCTTTGTTATATAGTCCTTGGCTTTATTTTAATTGTAAGAGTCAATTTGTTTATTGAAAAAAGGCTTAGACAATTATAAAGAACCACAAATTATGGGATAAAATTCAGCTATTCTGCCACCCAGAGATAGTCATTGTTAAAAGTTTGGCAAGTTTTCATATATTAATATGCATACAATTGGTGTTAATTTGACAAAAATTTGATCAATATTCTGTGCCCATGCTTGTATATATTTTCTAGGGTTACATTATCAAAGTACCACAAACTGGGTGGCCTAAAATAGAAATTTGCTCTCAAGGTTCTAATTTTACTAAACATCCAAAATTGGATTGGTGTAGGCAGCATTGTATTGTGTTTGATTATAAATGGCCTTTGCACTCATCATAATTGGCCTTCGTTCTTTATGTATGTGACCACATTTTCCTGTTCTTAGAAGCAGACTAGTCCTTGGATTAGGACCTGACCTCCCCTTAACTATATCTGCAAAGATCCTTTTTCCAAATAAGTTCACAGCTAAGTGCCTTACCTCCTTTTCTTTTTCTCTGACCTCATAGATCTTTCTATTAATGTGTGTGCTTACTTAGACTCCATTGTAGAGGAAAAAAATATCTATGACCATCACCCATAAAATTCTTTTGGCAACAATCTATTTTAATAATTGAAGTTGAATTTTGCTTTTTTTCCCCCCTTAAATTCTTTAAGTTCTCATTTTTTGTATTTCTTCCTACTAATTATAGTGTTTAAAGTGTTCTCTAGATATAGAAAGTCAGAAAGTAAATAGCTTATTCATCTTCAACTTGCCCTTATTTCTTTCTAGATATTCATTTGTTTTGGATTAATAGAGTATTTGTAGCTAGTCTAAAAATGTTAAGTAGTTGCTGTTTGAAGTATAACAGTGATAGGAAATTGCCCTGGGCACACAAACACACAGTTTGTCCATTGACCTTTCTGTGACCCAGAGAAGCATAGATTTCCTTGCTTTATAGTAAGGGGCTTAATGGTTTTACATCAGCAAGGATATTCCTAGGACTTTGGTGAAAAGGTTGTTGGTTCTTATAGTTCTTATAAACCATATATATGGTTCTTTTCTGAAAGAAATGACAAACCCCATTAAGTGAGATTCAGTAAGGTGATACCTGAAGTTCTTAACTCTCAAAGAATCTTCTTGTTTCCCAGGCAAAGGCCTTTATTTCCCCCCCTCTGAGTCTTTTGTTCCCATTCCCCTCACTCAGCAAGTTCCCCAAGCAATCATTGGCATGATAATTTCTATTGTAGCCTTTCCACAGTTCCCCTTCTCAGACCAGTGAGTCAGTTCTTGATAATAATTCCAGAACTTTCACTCTTGGGTTTGCTCTTGTGGGCCAGGGACGACATCACTACAATCAAGAGTTTTATTTCCATCTTTGATAACCTGTCTTGAGTTGGAATTAGTTGTTTCTGGACCTAAAGATTATTTTGGAATTGAATCTGTAAACTTCTCTGTTAGTGATGTTCTGCAGCTTATGTTTGAACCCCAGTCATTACTACATAATATAGAGACATAAACTTACTGTACCATGATTGTTTTGACAGTGTTACAAAAAGCCACCCAGAGCCCACTAGTTATTGTTTATTTCTGAGTGTCTGTATTGAAGAAAAGTGGCTGAGAGTCTTTAAATTGAGCTAAATAAATGATTTCACATATAATTGTTAAGTCACTTTAAAATTATTGCTTTATGTTTCACTCACTGGAAATAAGGAAAGGCGATTACTGTTCTTTCTGGACATCAGCTTTATAAGAATTCTTGTGGATTGAATAAGTGGAATTTTCTGGAAATTTTCTTAGACATTTGGAGTTCATTGTGCAGTTCTTACATGTATGTTGCTTTGTAACAGTTTGATTTGCTTTTTAAATAATGCCTCAGTCACTGGGAAATCAAAGTGAGATGAAATAGTTGGGGACTAGGGAGGGTCTTGAACCCCTTTGCTCACGCAAAATATATTGTGACATTTTGATTATTGCATAGTCTGAGACTTTAGGTTCTGTTGACCTCAATAAAAACCCTCTTCAGTCTTTGTTATTAACTGGCCTAGGAATATATATTTCTTAATTTATAAATGATAGAGCTCTCTGGTTGGTTTATACTTTATATTAAAGCCAATTCTACTTTATATTAAAGCTGTCCTTTTGCTTAATCCTGGCTTTCTGCTCAGGAATCATTCTTGGTGAATCTTAGGGGACCATATGTGGTGCCAGGGATTGAACTATTGGCTAAATGCAAGGCAAACATCTTACCCTCTGTACTAACTTGGATTTTCAAATCTTTCTTTAATCCCATAAGCATAAATCATTAGAAAAATAATTTTTGGTTAATACACAGTGGTGCTCTGGGATGACTCCTGGCTCTGTTTTCAGGGATTACTCCTGGCAGTGCTTAAGATACCATATGGGGAGTTGATGATTGACTGCCAGCTACACTTCCAACCTGTATACTATATTTCTGGCCCCAATCATTAGAAAACTTTGACTCAAATGTGTATTGTTTTAGCTTCTTATGGTTTTGCTTGCATAAATGCTGAGAGCACATATATTTATATAGATGGACAGATATCCTATCCATTTGGCATATACACATTTTTACTCCAGTTCCTTCCCAGCTCCTCATCCCCACTTTTTCTGTGTCTCTCTTCCTTCTCCTTCCTTCTTCCTTCTTTTTCCAGCTTTCTTTCCCTACATTCTCTATCCTTTCCCTGTCTCCATCTTCTCTCATTGCCCCCTTTCTAAGCAACTATGTTCTCTTTCTCAGAATGAGAGTCATTCTCCCTTGCATGTGCTTGTTTAATCCTGCCTCTTCACACCCAAAACCTATCTAACTTTATTGTTGGCTCCCCATTCTAATCATTGTTATTTTCTTCCTTTATATAACTGTTGCTGTGTTCCTTGCTGTATTGCTCCTAATACTTGTACTATTTTTGCTCTTCCTTCTTAAAGAGTTTGAGCTGCTGGCATAGTGTTTTGGATTATAGAATAATAGTAATAATAATAGAAGTATAATAATAATAATTGTAGTAGTATAGAATAATAATAATGGATTATAGAATAATATATACATAATAGGACCTTCATAACTGTAGAACTGTAATGAATTGGCTTATTAAATGGTTATGTTTGATATATTTTTATTTATTTATTTATTTTTTTGTGGTTTTTGGGTCACGCCCGGCAGTGCTCAGGGGTTATTCCTGGCTCCAGGCTCAGAAATTGCTCCTGGCAGGCACGGGGGACCATATGGGACACCGGGATTCGAACCGATGACCTCCTGCATGAAAGGCAAATGCCTTACCTCCATGCTATCTCTCCGGCCCCATATTTTTATTTTTATTCAATAATTTAAAGAGGAATTATTTGGAAGCACAAGAAGGAATTAAAATGGAAGAAGCAACCATCAATTTTAGATCCTATCCTTTTTTTTTTTATCATTGGGGGCTACATACAAAGGTCCTGAGGTCTGTGCTGTGGGATCACTCCTGGTGGTGCTCAGATGGGATGTCAAAGATTGAATTTAGGTTATCGATACTCCTGACTCTGCTCTCAGGAATCACTCCTGGCAGGGTTGGGGAACCTTATGGGATTGAACCTGGGTTGGCTACCTGCCTGGCAAACACCCTATCCATTGTGCTATCACTTTGGCTTCTGTATCCTCCATTTCTTTTTTTGCCCGACATGGCATTTTCTCCTCTCTTGGGTTCTTTTTTGTTGTTGTTAATGTAGTTTTTAACCACTCTGTATTCCCCATTTATCTTTTACATGTGGCTGTGTTGCTTGAATGACAGGAACTGTCAGAATAATTCTGAACCTGATCTAGTAAATCAGAGTTGGGTTCAAAGTTGGGTTCAGATGAGCCTCTAGACTTCTTAAGGGTTTAAGTGGGAAGCTCTATTTTTTGAGTCAGTGATGCTCAAAGGGTCATGACTGGTCTAAGATGGAATCAGAAGAGTGTTCAGAAAGTTTCCTTGGTTTTTTATTTATTTATTACTTTGCTTTGGGAATCTCAATTGTAAGTAATATTACTGTGTCACTCCTTGGAATCCGATGGCAGCTTTCAGGAGCTTTTGAAGGATGGGTGATTCATCTTGGCAATATTTGTGACATGAATGCCTATTCCTTAGTGACAGGCTCTATTTACTGTAAATACTTGAAAAACTGTTGCTAACAATACAGCTAATGCAGCACTTGTTTACTGCTACTGACCCAGGCTGATTATTATTTGTGTCTTAATGCAAATATTGCCAGATTCAAAGTAAGGGTGGGCTTCACACAAAGTCCCCCCCGACTCCTGAAGTCTATTTTTTTTTTTATTATTGTGGGGAGAGGCCTTTGTTGAATGGATCTCTCTTCTTTCTATGCATCGGGTCATTTCGGGAGAGGATGGTTTCCATTACATTCAAATGGAGTAGGATAATTTCTCATTTCCACTCACAGATGGGACTTAAAATGGGTCCAGGAAAAAAGGCCTCTTGTTACATGGGATTATTTAGTGTCCTCCTGAAATAGAATCTGTGTCCACACACAGAGAACAACCCTCATTTGATCTGCAGCTTTTTCTCCTTTGAGGTCCAAATGAGAATGTTGAGGAGAATTGACTTTTTTTCTTAAATTACTTTATTTAAACACCATCGTGACAAAGATTGTTCCTAATAGTTGGTTATTTTTATTTTTCACAGTTACAAAGCTGATCATGATTTTTATTCATGCAATGTACAACACCCTTCACCAGTGCACATTTCCCACCACCAATCTCTTTGGTTCCCCTGCCATTTCCAACTACCTGGAGAATTGCTTTAAGTACAAGCTGATACTCAGATGCCATCTGCCCCCAAGCTGACATGAACAAAAGTGGGCAGCTCCATCTCTGCCCCTTGAGGGAGGCTGTCTAATAGATAAACCCTGACTGGCAAACAATGAGTGTCTCACCAATGTAGCGTGTGCACGCGCGCGCACACACACACACACACACACACACACACACAACCACTTTATCTTCTGATGGACACATATTCCATTTTGTTTTGTGTCTTGATTCTAGCTGGTGAACTTTGCTATTTCCAGGTGTTTTGCTTTTGGTGCATGCACGAGTTATAAATGGACTTGTGTGCTTAGAGAAGGTCAAGTTTAGAAGTCATCACTCCTCACGTGCTTTTTATTATTATTTTTCCCTTTATTTCTAAAGAGCACATGAGTGTCTGACTCGCATGTGGTATTTCTTCCTTGGCAGGCTGGTGCCAGACTCGCTGTCCTTTTGTTTTCTAAGAGATAAATGTCGGGGTGGTTTTTGTTTTGCTCCGAGACAGACACATGAGTCATACTTATCCTAAACTCAGTCTTTCCTCCCAGCCCCGAATTATTGTGGACAACCTACCACAATACCTAGAAGCTAATATGTCAAACATTTCACCGAGTCTGTGTATTACAGGAATTAATTGCTTCGTTGCACTTTTCATGCCTTTAGAGCTGGTCAAGTTATTTCCTGGTTGAGAAAAACTGCCAGCACTATTGGCAGTGGCTTCTTTTTTTTTTTTTTTTTTTTTGAGACTGGTATATTACTTGGAAAAATAAGGAAAAGATTTTCAAATCTCTCCCCTCGCCCCCCCTCCCCCACAGCTCTTGGCCTCAGTCTCTGTTACTTGCTTCCTCTATGATTATGGACAATGACTTATAAGGCTTGTTCGTGTGTTTGATTCTCTGGATTACATTCTCAGGGCTAAAAAAAAGTAAGAAAGAAAGCACACAGTATATATCAGAAAATAATGAGAATATCTTATGTTATTAAAGGGTGTTCAGCGCTATTCAAGTGGTCTTTAGTGTGGTCTTTAGTGTGAAGGTCTTAGTGTGATGGTAACAAAGATGGACCATCTCAACTTCTAGTTTAGTTCTATCACATAGCTGGTTATGTGATATTTGGGATGTTGAGTATTTTATCCTTCTCTGGTCTTTTTTTTTTTTTTCTTTGTAGAGAGAACCTATAGGAGTACCTAGCTCACGAAGTACTGACAGTTGCAGTGTTAACAGAAGAGCTTTTTGCTCCCCTGCAGATGCCCTGAGAATTAGTTAATCATTGCTCATCCTTGTGATGGTCCAGGTTTATAAATGGTTTGATAGTGACAGCAAATTCACAGTGGGTTGTAAATAGGTTTAAGTAAGTTGTTAAGTGGTGTTTTTTTGTTTTTTTTTTTTATTTTTATTTTTATTTTTTTTGGTTTTTTTTTTGGGCCACACCCTGTGATGCTCAGGGGTTACTCCTGGCTATGCACTCAGAAGTTGCTCCTGGCTTCTTGGGGGACCATATGGGACGCCGGGGGATCGAACCGCGGTCCGTCCTAGGCTAGCGCAGGCAAGGCAGGCACCTTACCTCCAGCGCCACCGCCCGGTTTTTTTTTTAAACCAAGAATGTCCCTTAGAAACCCATTTCCATCTGTTGAACTCCTAAGAAATGAACAATGGAAGGCAAACATGTCATTATCAAGGTCTACTGCAAAGTGATATTTTAAGCACTGAAAGAAAAATTATTACTTGTTGAGCTGAGGGAGAGGACCCAAAGGGCTGGAGCACAATGCTTGGCTGGAGCCCTAGGCTTGACCTACAGTTCCTTGAGCACTGTACTGGGAGTGAGTGATTGATTCCCTAATGAAAAGAGTTCCAGGGAGCTGTATATAAAAGTCATATAGATTTGTGGCCCTGCCTCCATCCAACTTTTTATAAAACATTTTAACAGTTTGCTAATCCTAGCTGAAGGCAGATCAAGATAATGGCTTTTCAGGGTCACTACCAAACTTGTCAATGATCTATCTAGAACTTCACTGAAGTTTTCTTGACTGTCGATAGATTTCCATATTATTTTAAATAGTCTTTTTTTTTTTTTGAAATGGGAACATTTCCTTGAACATTCACTTAGAGTATCAAAAGAAGTTTTTGTCTGTGGTTGGAAAATATGTTTTGAACCTGCCAACAAAACTTAAAATTGCATAAGAAAATGGGTGTTGATGCTGAGAAATGATGTGTAGGCAGACGGTCTCTGTCCCGTCCGAAAACAGTGATGAAACACAAACAACAAGTGTGGGATGGCCGGTGATCTATTTTAGTGTGGGAAAAACAGCTTCAGAGCAGGAGAGACATTTCTGCTATGTTAATCAATTTTATTATATTTAGGCATGGGATTTAGAGGGTGATGATTATATGGATCACAGAAGGTTCACTTCTATAAAAATACTGTAGTGCTTGTTTTATCATATTTGTGTTAAAATAAAGCAAGTCCTTTTACTGGCGATTTCAGGTGATTTCTTGAAATGGTCCATAGATCTACTTTTGAGGATTTTCCCTTCTATCATTGATTTTATAGATTATTTTATTATTTACTCTTGCCTTACTTACCTTCTTCTCCCTTTTTCCTTCCTCTCCCATTTCTTTTTGTTATTGTTGGAATGTTTAGTGTCTGGGTGCTGGGGGGGGTGGGGCTTTTAAAGTGCCTTTATCCCTGCACTCTCTGACCTGCCTTTCAACTCCAGTCATATGAGGTAGCATCATATTCAGCAATATTACTTGCCTACTTATAGCACTGCAGTAACAAAGCACAAACAAGGGACAAATCTTTTATCCTTGGTCATTCTGTTCTGCATAAGGGAGTAGAACTGCATTAATCATTTAAGGTTCTTTTACCCTTGGCAGAGGGTCTGAGGTCTGAACACCGCTGGGTTATCTTCTGAGCTTGGTTGAATGGACTTAAACTCTAAGCTTATTGCTTACTTTTAAATGACTAGTATCTGGCAGATGACATCTTCATAGCTGAAACTTTTCATCTCTTATTAGAATGCTGATTTGCAAAAATAACTAAGTACAGGAATGGAGAGCATCCTGCTGATGCTTTGATGTAGGCCAGAAGGAGAGAGACCGATACAGAATGGGCTTTCATATATGTGGGCTAGAAAGAAGCACAGAGAATAAATTAAAATAAATAAATAAAAAGTAAGAGTATAAATAAAAGGCCGAAAACAACAGAATCTTAAGAATGTAAAGAACTAGTCTATGGATATGTGGGATGGAGGGATAAAGGGGGATGTTGGAGTGGAATGTTGGATGGAATGGGGGAAAAGGGGGATTTTGGGGGTGGGATAGGTGGAGTAGTGAGGGGAGACCCTGAAAAAGGGCAATGAATACTCTGGTTGGTGGAGATGTTAGAGTGTGATATTTATAAAATCATATTATTGACAGTATTGTAAAAGTGTGAATCACTCATTGTGGCTAAAAGAGAATAAAAACCATTGGTGGCTAGAAAGATAGTAAGGTACCTCCCTGCCTTGCACACAGGTAAGGCACTTGTGTTGCATGTATCCTACCTGAGTTTAATCTCCAGAATCTCATATGGTCCCCCAAACACTGTCAGGAGTGATTCTTGAGGACAAGAGCTAGGAGTAAGTCCTGATCATTGCTGAGTGTGGCAATATATATATATATATATATATATATATATATATATATATATATATATATATATATATATAAATCAACAAAAAAGAAAAACATTGAAATAGAATTGAAAAACCTTACTTATTTCCATAAAATATATAAATACACAAATTGTTAATGGGGTATGACTTTCTCTTCCCCTTTTCTAAACAAATAAAAATAAATGACAAGGAAAGAGCAATATTATTTTTTTCTTGCTCTATTTCCACAGTACTTTATAATGAGGATGTGAAGTGGAGACTGACCATTTAGAATACTGCATAAGATTATAGTGATCATGTTTTCTTTCCTGAGGCAAAGAACTAGGGCTCTCTAGCTCACTTTTTTTTAATGAATGTGTTCTAGAGACTGCATGTGGGAATGAAACCTAAAAGTTCAAAAACTAAATGCTGAAAATGGAAAATACAGCCAATGTGGCAAAGGATGAATAAAAGAAGGGCGCCCTGGTGTGAGAAGACCATCCCAGTCTCCAGCTCTTAGCCCTGAGCCTCAAGAACAGCCAGAACTGTTGATGACTGTGTGCTTTGCAGTTTTGTCTTTGGGGGTGGATGGATGAAAGGTTGAGAATAGCCAGAATGGTGTGGCTGGAGCAATAACACAGTGATAGAGTGTTTGCTTTGCATATGGCTGACCCAGAACGGACCTATGTTCAATCCCTGGCATCCCATATAGTCCCCGAGCCTGCCATGAATGATTTCTGAGTGCAGAGCCAGGAGTAACCATTAGGTGTGGCTCCAAAACACTCCCTCCCAAGTAGAAAGCCTGTCTTGAGTACAGGTGTGGGTGGGGTGGGAAGAGGGAGATCTGGGAAATTGGTGGTGGCAATGTTGCACTGGTGAAGGGGGGTGTTCTTTTCATGACTGTAATCATACAACTGTAATTATATTTGTAATCACGGTGTTTAAATAAAGATAATTATAAAAAAACACTCCCTCCCAAATAAATAAGAATAGCAAGAATGTGAAGACAATTTATTTAGTTGTATTTTAAAAAGCCTGGAATTTACAGGGGCCATACCTGGCATTGATTGTGCAGGCTCATATTGGCAGTGCTTGGACTCTGGTGCTTAGGGACCACTAAGGCTATACCAGTGATGCTCAGGGACTATGCAGTTCTGGGAAGACAATCCAAGACCATGACATCCTACCCACTTGCTTTAATTTACCCATTGAGCTAGCTCATTGACCCCCAATCTGCATTTCTTTTCTTGAGATTTGACTGTATCTTTCTCTGGCTTTTAGCCTTAGTATCGCATAGACTATGACGTCTCTGTGCTTCACTTGGCTTGCTTTTCCTTGGACATCAGAACTGGCCTGTGGGAAGGACTACCCAGTTGGGAACTGGCTATTGAAGAACTCAGTGAATGAGTGGACAGAGGGAGGCATTTCCTTGTCTCTAAGCAGTGAGTCTTGGACTAGCCACTAGCACCTTCCAGATGGCAGGCTCTTACTGTGACCCGAGATGACCCAGAGCAACAGAGCAGGGTTCTAGGAATCTGTGTATTGATGCTGGCCAGTGCAAGAATATACCGTAAGGGACAGCCCATTCATTGCCTTAGAGGTCAAGTAGGTCTTCGTGGTTTCTATGGCTCATTAGCTCCCTTAGAAATCAATCTCAGTCTACTTATGATTAGTTCCAATTCCAAGAACCATGGCACACAGCTGCTTGGTCATCATTTCTGAGTCTGGTAGAGCATAAAGTTCCTACCTCTGGCTCCTTCTCTGTAGATTCTGCCCAATTCTTCCTTCCTTGTCTTCAGTCTGCTTCCAGACTTCCATTTTGCTCTGGTTCACTATGTGGATTAGCTGTAGGGATTGGAAAAAAAAGAATTGCATAGAACTGAAGGTTACTACTGCCTTCTCTCTCGAGTCTCCTCGCCCTACATTCTCACAGTCTTCAACTTGGTGGCCATAGCTAACTTATTGTTTGATCAATTTCTGTGTCTTTAAAAAGTTTATAATTATTACTTATTATTATTATTATATATTGATGCACTGTGATGCATGAAGTTATTAATAGTTGAGTGTTAGACATAATTGACTCCAGCACCAATCCTGTCAAGGTGTCAACTTCCTTTTACCAGTGTCCCCAAGTTCCCTCCCATCCTACCTCACAGCCACCTATCCTGAAAGGCACCTTTTTAAGTTTACTTGTTCAATTTTTGGGTCTCATGATTTCAGTTTCGTTGACTCTGTGGCTTGGAGATTTAGATCTAGCATCTTTTTTTTTTTTTTTACCATCACCCATGTATGTACCTGTGTCCCCTTAACCCCTCAGCTCCATTATTTTCATCCATCTTTAACCCTGGTGGAGTCCCCATTACCAACTTAATGGCTCTGGGGACTGAGAGACAGAGGTCTTACTTGCAAAGAGATGTGTTTTTTCCCTCTTCTGCATTGACCTTTGGCTCATCTAGAAGTAAGGAAGATTTGCTCATTTTACTTTGCAGGCTCATAGTCCTCAAGGGACTTTAGACATTAGCTCAGGTTTAGGAACTGGTATGGTGAGGGGAACAAGCAGGAAGCAGATAAGGAATACCTTCTTTCTCTTTCTCGTGCAGCCTTTCTTTCTCTTTTTCTGTTGTTTTGTGCTTTCTGCTGTTCAGAGAACTGTATGTAAGCCCTGGAATAGTTCACACACATGAACTACTGCTTCTATGTCTTAATATTTTCTCAATATGCATGAAAAAGATCAGGCCAGTTGGCAGTCTCTGATTCCATTTACATGAGATACTAGAGGATAAAAAAGACTTTTTTTTTTTTAGAAAAATGCTCATTTATATAATAAGGAAAAACAGGTACTACTGAGTTGAAGTGAAGAGATAAAGAAAAATCCCTTGATATTGTGAATCTATTCTTTCCAGGACTTTATGATGGTTTCAGAGTAGATACATATTTATTGGGGGTAGGAAGGAATTAATAGTAGCAGCTTGTTTTATATAAGTTTATCTCGGTAAAGTTATGAGGATAATTTTTGCCTTATTCCTCTGTGTATGTGTGTGGGAGTGCTCAGGATTTATTCCTGATTGTGCTTTAGAGCCTAGTGATTAAGCCAGGGTCAGCCACAAGGCAAGCACCTTCACTCCTGTTCTATCTCTCCAGGCCCCTGATTAATTTTCTTATACTCTAACATGTATTAACCAACCAAACAACATTTTCTCTACTCTGAGAACAAACATAAGTAATCATTTTCTTTTTGGGGAATAATCTCAATCCGTGCTCCTGAGATCTCAGGGTTCCACTGGATATTATTGGTGAATTCAGCTGGTGGTTTTATGCAAGTGCTATAGGATACAGTGCTATTTGTGTTGTGGGCATATGTTGGGGGCCCTCTAGGACCACACCCTGTGATGATTGGAGAGGGACACTGTGTGTTGGATTTGAACAAGACATGTGCCCTAAACACTGCACCATCTCTCCATCCCCTGTTGGGGTTCCCTGTAATTTGGAAAGGGCAGGTGCATGTACTAGCCTAGCTTTTCTGGTTTATCCTTATATGAATCCTCTCTAGCTCCAGCTTTCTCTGGCGAATAAGGAGATACTGTAGTGAGACTATGCAGAGCAGAGTGAAGCAGCAAAGAGCGCTTTAGTGCTTTGTGGCCCCCAAATCCACAGCTAGTCAACCCTCTCTTCTTCCTTTTCACGAATATTGAAACACTGTCCTGTATTTATGCTCAGGCCTCTCTGACTCTAGAGCTGGAAAGAGAAAGCGCCCGACACAGTGAGGACACTTCAACAGCTGGGGTGCACCTGCCTCTTTTTGTAGCAATTTGGGGGGGACGACTCTTCCATTCATTTGAGGTGTCCTCATGAAGGGATAGAGAGTGGGATGAGAAGTCTTTGAAGTAGCTCGTAATGAACATCGTGTTACAGATGTTGCCTGACTGACTACATGTGTCTGCTCTCCTGTTGCTACAAATGGAATAAATCACATTTTCTAAATTTCTAGAGCTAAGTTGTAGGAAAAATATTCAAAATTCAAGCTTTAAGTTCTAGATTAATATGTTAAATAAAAAATGCTTCTGAGAGGAGAGTAAATGATCATGCAAGGAGTCTACAGTTAATCCCATGACAGTATACTTCAGGGGTAGAGAAACCCTGTAACTCCTAGGCCAAGGGAATTTCCTTGATAATATCCCCAATCCTTAATGTGCCTATGCAGGGGGAAAAAGAAAAAAAAAACACAAAATAATCATCTTTCCACACATTTATTTATTGATTGATCAATTTTTGATATCTTTATTTGGGTGTAGATATTGAAGTTGATATCTCCAATTTTATTTTATTTCATTTTATTGTATCTTACCTTTCTCCTTCTTTTTGCACACTGGCATGATTTGATTTCAGAACCGAGACTATTGTGTGGTGCTTTACTGGATATTGCTGTAGTGCTCACTGGATATTTAATTTGATATTTCTTTCTGTATTGTTGTGGTGTTTCAATTACCTTTTTCAATGTTCTCTCTCAAACTGAGGTTGAAAGCCTCCAGAAGGTCTCCACCCATTTTCAAAGTATTTGACTTCTTTTTTTTTAATTTCTTTTTTTTTATTTTTTCTTATTTTGTACCCCATTCTACTGCTTTTCTTTCTTTCAAACAAAACCACATAACTCGATTTATCTAGCTCTGCCTCTTAAATAGAGGGGAAACAAGGGAGGGGACCAGGACCAAATAGATATATGACCACTAATAGTAAGCTAGACAAAGAGGGGTTCACCTACTCTAGCAGCCTAGGGGATGATGGTGGGGTATATAGGTTGCAGAAAGGAAACTGGGATGGGAGGAGGACAAATTTGGTGATGGGTATTCCCCTGATTCAATGTTAATATGTACCTAAAATACTACTGTGAAAGATATGTAAGCCATTATGATCACAATAAAAATTAAAAAAAAAAAAAAAAAAAAAAAAAACAAATGGAATAAATGCCCCCCTTCTAAAGGGGATGGGGGACAGTATCATCCGTGCAGTCATATAGGGAAACTTTGCTTAACCCGTTGCTAGGTGGTGTAAGTTTGAATAGTGTCTGTTATAGTGAACAGAAGTAGCACATCTGGTCTAGAACCTTGGTCATATCTGACCACATCTGTTTCAAGTGAAGTTTGTAGCTAATGCTTCATAGAAGGGAGTTTAATAGTTTATTTTTCACCCTGCAACTGAAAAGATCCCAAAATGTCAATTAGTTTTTGGAGTCAGTTTTCTTTTTTGTTGTTGGTATTTGCCTTTTATTATTTTTTTAATCAAGGTGAAAAATGAGATACAATAGGTTGTGCTATTTGGCATGGATATGGGGGTGGTAGTGATATTATGAGTCGAATTCTAGCAAATTATGACCTGGCATATTAAAATGCATTAAAATATTGTAACCAAGTAATACTTAATTTCCATCTCCAGCCTACCACCTCGTAGCACTAATTAAGTTTAAATTCGTTCTGAGGTTTCCTTATCTCTACATGAAGAACAGTAAAAACTAAACCACATTAGGTCACTGTAAGGTTTAAAAGTGTAAAATTGTATTTTACATACTTGTTGTGTTATGGATTAAAGACATTTTTTAACACTCTCTACATGATTTCTTTTTATAGCATATATCAATTGTACATTTTATAGTGTTTATTTTATTTATAGTTTTGGGGGCCCACCTGGGTGGTGCTGAGGGCTTACTCCTCTCTACTCTGGGGTTAGGAGACCAAATGTGATCCAGAGACCTAATTTGTATCATCTGTATGCCAGGGAAGTTTTACCCCCTACACTATCGCTCAAACCCTCAAGTTGAACACTTAAAAATAAAAATTTGGTTATTGGAGGTACTGTATTGTGAGTTTTGTATCTTTCTTTTTGTGTGTGTGTGTGTTTTTGTTTTTTTTTTGTTTGTTTTTGGGGCCACACCCATTTGATGCTCAGGGGTTACTCCTGGCTAAGCACTCAGAAATTGCCCCTGGCTTGGGGGGACCATATGGGACGCAGGGGATGTGGTCCTTCCTTGGCTAGCACTTGCAAGGCAGACACCTTACCTCTAGTGCCACCTCACCAGCCCCAGTGTCTTTATATATATTAGCAGACTTACCTTTCGAAACATAAACATTTGCACTGACAGCAGTCACTGAGAATCCTTAGAAACAGAGTTAGACAAAATTAAAATGGGATTAACTTTGACAGATTTGAAAGTGAAATGGTCTTCTCTGTTGAACTTAAAAAAGAGGCCAAATAGGGAGGCGCTATTGGGAAATTGAAGGAAGAATTTTCAACACTGGCTTGTTGACAGAGCAGACAGTAAAGGGTAGGAAAAGTATTTATTTTGGGGAACACTAACATATAAAGTTACCTGTCTTTGATTTGTACCACTCATGGGCTGTTGGCATTGAGGAATGTGGCTTGATGGATATCTTTGGATGGACAGTGATGTAGCCTTTGCCTCTATTGAGTCTTTGAGCCCAAAGAAACATTCCATACTTTGAGATGTATCTGAATCTCTAACTATATCAGGGAGCAAAAATGTCCTATTTCAATTTTGCCTCTATGCAAGTACAGCATAGACCCCTAGATCATTATCTTCCTCTTCTTCCCCATCTTGTGAAGGGCATTCTCTTCAATTGGAATATGGCTCCTCTCTAACACCTTCTGTTTAGGATCATATTTGAGATTTCACATACTGATATATCTCCAATCTCTGAGTGTCTCTGTATTGAAGACCAGCATGGGGAAAGCTTTTCCCTTGGTGTTCGGGGCACCCACAAATTTATCTTTTTAATCTGGTACTTGCAATGTTATTTTGACTTTGCTCTAAAGTCATAATCTCGGAAACACAGAGCCAGGCCCGAATGGAGCTTTGATTATCGTAAAGTTCCTTAGAACTGCAGCTCTCAAATAGAGATAATCTCTCGATAGAAAAAATGGTAGGTAATTGCATAAATACTGGCTCTTAACTTGCCATTTCTGTTTCATTAAATCCCTCCCCTTTCATTAAACAATCCCTCTCCCCACTATTGGCTCAAATAATTTAAGGAATTTTCCCACACAGGTTAGAAAAATCTTCTGAGATTTGCTTTCTAGTTTGTGTGGTTGCAGTTTGATTTCTTGTTCCTTTGTGAAATGTTTTAACCAATGTTCAAAAACATACCTTTGCTCCCAAGTGCCAAAGGGCAGTACCTGGTACATGTTATAGAATGAACCTCACTAATGTTTTCTGGAGATTTCACCCTGCCAGACGTCAGCCTCCACAGTCACAGAGGAAGCCAACACAATAGATTTTTGTGGATATTCCTTTCCAGTTAAGCTATATTTATACTTATCCACTAGTAGGGTTCCCGATATCTGATATATGGTTAGACCTTCAGGAGAGTAACTCTTGATCAAGTACTTGGGTAGATCACTTACCAGTTAGTTCAGCATGACTGACTGAAAGGGAACTCTTAGTGTTCTTCAGCCTAATTACAGATAGGCTGTGAAATTTTAGGAGGCAAAATAATGTTAGACCGATATTATCATCCTGGATTTGTCTCGCAATTCAGGGCATCTAACATTCCACCACTTTTACCAATCTCCCACACCTTGGATATATTCTTGCCAATTCCGATTCAGTTAGAAGATTCATAAAGAGGTAGCAGGCATTGGTACATAAACAGCAAAAACGTAGAACAAAAAATAGCCAAATTCTAAAATGTGGGGATATTTAGTGATGTTGGTGGGAAACTGTGTATTTTTGTATGGTTGTGATTGCTACTTGTATTATTTTCAAAGGGTATTTGATACTGGTGTTTTAATATTACATTGCATTTGTATTTTTTATGCAAGGACCTTATTTTAAAATGACGAGTAGTGTGTATATTTGTCTTTGTGATTTATATCCACACTTTATAAATGGCATATTCGACTGTGGTAGGTCATAATTTTGTTGCCTTCTGTGTTTGTGACCTTTCAACCGAGCTTGGACCTAAAATATGTAGCATTGGCTCTACTTTTTCCCCTTTCTGTATAATCTCCCATCATGGTGAACAACCAACTATCTGTTTCATTAGAAAATATAATTTAGGGCCAGGAACAGTGGTGTGGAGTGGTAACGCATCTGCCTTGCTGGTGCTAGCCTAGGACGGATCATGGTTCAATCCCCTGGCACCCCATATGGTCTCCCAAACCAGGAGCTATTTCTGAGTGCATAGCGAGGAGTAATCCCTGAGCATCACTGAGTGTGGCCCCCCAAAGAAAGAAAAGAAAATATTTGGTGATATTCATGAATAGCAGTTTAGCCTTCTTCATCTTCTTGTTTTTCTTGTTTCTCCCTCTTCTTCCTCCTCCTCCTCCTTTTTCTCCTCCTCTTTTACCTTTTCTTCTTTTATACCTGGTAGTGCTTAGCACTACCGTGCTCAGGAGACTAGATATTATGCTAGAAATCATCAAACCCAGGTTCTGCCACACACAAGACATGGACTCCAATTCTTTCTCTCCAACCCCTTAGCCTTACTTTTTAATACATTTTTCACAATGCATTGTAAAAACAAAAAATGACAGTGAAATGTAAAACAAGGGGAAAAGTATCAGTTCTCTTCTTGACCTGATTTTCATCACCTTTTAATATGCTATTTTGGTAAAAGCAAGCAAGCAAACAAAAAACCCAACAACATTGAGAAAAAAGTTGTTACCATTATGGGTGTGGGATGTTGTCTCCAAGGAAGTAAAGCACTAGCTACAAATAGAACTTGTTGAAAAGGCAACTGTTATGATCACTGTTACTTATTAAGTATATTTCTTGGTGTCTATATCAAATGGTACTTTACCTAGGATTGGAGAGATAGTATAGGGTTAAGGCATTGTCTTGTACAAGGTAGTGTCCAGAACCACATGTGGTTACCTAACCTCCACCACGAGCTCCACCACGAGTTCTCCCTGAATGCAGAGCCCAGAAAAAACCCTGCTGGATATGGTTCTCAAACAAACAAACAAATAAACAAACAAACACAAAATCCAAAGGATGTATTACTTGATTCAAGCCAATACTCCATGAAAACTCCTTTCCTGCCTTTTTTCTAAACCTGAACTTCTTCAATTCTAAACATTTTCCATAAAAATATAGGTAGAGGTAGAAATTATAGAATTCCTGCAGTAATAATTTATGCAGACTTAAATGACTATTTTTCTGGGCTATGGTTAAGTTTGAAATATAAAGAGAATATAGTAAAATGTCCCTGAAGCTTATATATGTGATTTTTATTGCGGCATTCCTCCTATTTGGGAGCTAAAATAGCCTTTAAAATATAGTATAAATATCGTACAGGGTAGTTTAATTTTTTTAAAAATGTCTTTATTTAGGAACTAATAAGTGTTCCCATTATAGCCAGTTTTTTTAAGAGTGTGTATTTTAAATTTCTTGCTGGGTCACATATCAGGGTTTGTGAACTATTGATGGAAAATGTGTGTTTAGATGGAAAATGGATAGTCTTTGGATACTATGGCATATTGATTTCTCTGGCTGGGTGGTCTGTTTGGCATGGACACACATTGTATTGTATTTATGGCCTCTGCGGGCTCACTGGCCTTATACTTCTAGTCTCTGGGCTTCTGCAACCCACTTCCCAGCAGGCTAACCTCTCACAGAAGCTTGTTAATCCATTTTTATCTGGTATGACTCATGGCCCATCCTTTCTTCTTCTTTGTCTTGTTCCCTGTGTCATGGCATTGAATTGTTTCTAAGCTGGTGCAGTTCTAATTTCCAACCATCTTATTACTTGGCTCTTTTAGATTCTCTGAGCCAAGTGCTGGTTCTAGGACTGGCCATATTGTGAGATCACCAATTACTGGAGTGTTTATTGATGGTCTACAATTTATTGGTTTACAAGGCATTGTGTTTGCTCAACTTAGCACATAATCAGACAAACATGTAAGGTAACAAATAAGTTGTAAAATACCCATTAGGCCCATTTTATAAGTAAGTTGGAACTTATTAAGTTCTATGCAAATAATCATTTTTTAAGTCCCCTTCTCATTTTGTTGTGTTAAGATATCCATGACAGAAAAAATTGTACCAGATTACTCATTTGTAAGAGTGCTTACCACTTGTGGCAAAGACTTTCACATTGTTGTACAACCATTCATAGCTTTTCAACTTGTCAGCCTGGGTATTTCTCTCTCTCTCTCTCTCTCTCTCTCTCTCTCTCTCTCTCTCTCTCTCTCTCTCTCTCTCTCTCTCTCTCTCTCTCTCTCTCTTTCTCTGTCTCTCTCTGTCACTCTCTGTCACTCTCTTTCCTTCTCCCTCTCGCTCTCTCTCCCCCTCTCTTTCTCTCTGACACACACATACACACATTTGTTTTGTCAGCTGAGTTGATTCCTTGCAGAAACCTGTGAGCTTGGTTCCAGGAAGAGTTCTGCCTGTGTTTCTTCCAGTATATTTCTAGTCTACTAGCATGGTCTTATTCCATGTTATTGTATATAATAAGATAGGAGCTAATATTTCACGGTTTGCTTTGTTTTGTTTTGGTTTTGCATGTGACTATACAATTTTCTCAGCACTATTTGTTAAAGAGACTTTACTTCCTCTAAGCAGAGCACTGAGCTCCTGAGTTATGAATCACCTGTCCACACATTTGAGTATTTTCCACCAGACTCTCAATTCTATTCCAATGGTAGGAAATTCTGCTTTTTATGTAGGTGCCATGTTGCTTGAATTGTTCTAGGTTATTGTATGTTTAAAAAGTGTCTCCCGCTTTCTCTCTTCTGGAAGTTGCTCTGATTATTTTGAGGGATTTTCTAACTCCCTACTCTTCTGAGTACAGAGCCAGACACAACTGTGCACTCTATCAGATAGGTCTCACCCACCCCTTGCCCAACACGTGTATACTCAAGCACAGACACAAACTATCCAGGCTTGTTGAATTGTCTTTGAATTTAGTGCACATATGAGAAAGCTTCTTTTTCCTTCCCTTCTTCCCTTTCTTCATTGCTCCTGTCTTGGAACGAAAGGAGAAATTTGAAGTGAGAGGCAGTTATTTGTAGAATTCGATTTTGGAGTTTTGGAACCCAGGTAGAGAGATTCATTTCCTGCGGAAGGAGTTTTGGCCACAGAGAGCTTAAAGAATTTAGGATTTGTGAACGGTATTCTGCTAGTTTTTCAAGTATGTCATTTTGTTTCTTTGTTCAGAATTTTGATCTTGGTGAACAGCTATTATTCTTTGAAGTTGTAATCAGATCCTGCTGATTTTAGCATCTACTTGTTTTAAAAAAAAAAAAACACAGGGTTTGTGATTTTCCTGGAAATACTTCTAATGCCAAGATGAGGGTTTACAATGGACTATTTTTCATAATCAGGTCTGGGCCGGCCTCCAGCAAGTGAGTTATTATTTTCTAATTGCATCGTTGGTTCTTCCTTCTGAAGAATGTGGCTGCATCAAGGTGTGAGTTATTCAAGGTTTATCACTCGAAAAGCCTTTTTTGTTTTATAAAATTTTAAGTGTCAGGACAAAGATGATATTATCAGTTGATTAAAATAATCAGGATTAAATTGTGTTTGTGGCACAGAAAATGCCAGTTTGAAGTGTTAGTATTTGAGTGCACAATAGCTGTAATGTATTTAAATTTATCTCTCACCCAAAACAGAAATATCTAGGACCTTTATGATAGGATAGTATATAGAGTGATATAGACTCATCTATGTGTATAATTTACACATGTTATACATATTTATGAGCAGATTTAGGTAAAGGTAAGTTTTAAAAGTCTAAAATTAAACTTAACAGTTTAAAATGATAATTTTGATTTTTTTTAAACTACCCAGAATGTGCAGTATATAAATTTGCTGCTTAAAGAAATAACACTGCTTATTAAAATACCTAGTTTTCATTTCATTTCATGCAGGTTTAGGTATTAAATCAACATGTTAATATGTATTTGAAACCTATTAATTTGTGAACATTCATTGTGTATTTAATAGTGCAATTAAAAAGTAGTCTAGTACAGATTCTATTTTAAGGCTTCAGTTAAAACTGCTGAGTTAAATGCCTCGTCTGTCTCTTTAGAGGTTTTTTCTTTTTCTTCTTGGCCTGCCGCCATAACCTATAACGGACGACCTGTACAAAGAATAGTACGAGTGGCTTGTGCTGGGCTAGTTTTCTTCTTCCGTTACTGTCGTAGGTCTTTGCAGAACTTTGCATCTTCCTTCAAGTTCCTTCCCTCCTTGTTGTGGCTTTTAACAGCCCAATCTTCAAAGGCATTTGTTTTCTGATGTTTGAAGAAACTGCCCAAGTGTTCTCAGTCTTGGACAATTAGTTGTTTGCTGATAACTGAAACTGTCAAGGTTTCAGGTGTGACTTCTGATTCTGTGCTCAGGAATCACTCCTGGTGGGGCCATATGGGATATCAGAGATAGAACCTAGACAAGGCAATGTCGTGTGTGTGTGTGTGTGTGTGTGTGTGTGTGTGTGTGTGTGTGTGTGTGTGTGTATGTGTGAGAGAGAGAGAGAGTGAGAGAGAGAGAGAGACAGAGACAGAGACAGACAGACAGACAAGGTGGGAGTAAGCCCCTAAGCACCACAAGGTGTAGCTCCAAATTCACCAAATGTTATCTGAACTCACATTGTTTCTTCTCTGTATATTTAGAGTGTATGATTTTCCTGTGTTTTATAATAAAGTTTCTTAAATATTTTTTGATTGAGATTCTCTGATTTCAGTACTGTTAAGGATGGCTTCCCATGCACATAATTTTAACACCACATTTCTCACCAGCATACCCACCTTTCTCCGCTTAAGGACCCCAATACCCTAACTCAATTTTGTGCGTCAGTTTTCCCATTGCATTGCCTTTTACCCTTTGTTGCTATCTGTGTACTTTTTATTTGTTTTTTGTTTGTTTGTTTGTTTGGACCACACCTGCCAGCACTCAAGGGTTCCTCCGGGCTCTGAACTCAGAAATTACTCTTGGCAGGCTTGGGAACCATATGGGATCCTAAGGATCAAACCCGGGTAGACCACATCTACTAAATATCATATCTGTTGTTCTATCACACCAGTCCCAACTATCTGTGTACCTTTAAGTCCCACATATGAGAGAAAAAAATTCTGTTTCTATCCCTTTCCTTCTGATGGACTTCTGTGTTGGCTGTAGATTACATGATTTTGTTCTTTTTTCTTTTTTGGTTTTTGGGTCACACGCGGTGACACTCAGGGGTTGCTTCTGGCTAGGCGCTCAGAAATCACTCATGGCTTGGGGGACCATATGGGATGCCAGGAGATCAAACTGCCATTCATCCTAGGTCAGTGCCTGCAAGACAAATGCCTTACCACTTGCACCACCACTCCGGCCCCATGATTTTGATAAGATATAGATTTAAAACTTGAGTCAGTATTTTATGTATATATATATATATATCATATATATTAGTATATATATATATATTAGTAGGGGTGGTGTTTGGCTTCACCTGGAAGTGCTCAGAATGTACTCCTGGATCGGTGCTCAGGGGTTACTCCTGGCTGTCTGCTGAGAAATAGCTCCTGGCAGGCACGGGGGACCATATGGGACACCGGGATTCGAACCAACCACCTTTGGTCCTGAATTGGCTGCTTGCAAGGCAAACACTGCTGTGCTATCTCTCCGGGCCCAGGGTTTACTCTTAGTAGTGCTTAAGAGGAGGCCTTCTGTGGTGCCATGAATCAAATCTGGATGGTCTACATGAAGACAAATACCTTAACCCCTGTGTTCCCTCTATAATTTTGCTAATATCTTCAAGATATAGATATTACAGGAATGTTAGCTCTTAACATAATGAACATAATAAAATAATACTTAAAGTAAAGCAATACTTTCTATTATTTTGTGTAAAATAGGTGAACATGAATACATCTCCTAGAATAGTATATCGCTTCCAAAATGCACCCACTACTTTAATTAGGCTGAGGGGAGCAATTTAGTGAAAGATTTTGATTTCTTCTTTTTTAATATTTATACCTGCTGGCTTATTAATGCTTGCAAATATCTTCTTGTTTTATTGAAATTTGTGTACACCCTTATGAGTGATTTTTTTCCATGGAGAATACATTTCCACCTTTATTAAGTGAACCCTTGGGAAGTTTACCTTGCTTTCTGTTGTGATCAAAATGAATCTATCAGCCACTTGTCCCTTATATTCAGGTACACCTGGAAGATGACAATGTATAATTTTTTTATAGAATTATTTAGAACAGTCACTTTATACAACTAGTGGCCAACACTTAGTTTCTTAGCACTTTCTTGGTAGCGAAGGATTTCCATCCTTTCAAAGGTTGAATAATATTCCATATGCGCATTTGCATAAGCACACCACATTTTCTGCTTTGAACAACACTTACGTAGGTTGTTTCCATGTCTAAATTAGTACAAGTGATCCTATAGTGAATATAAGATGCAGATATCTCTTTAAAAATCATGAGTGTATACATGTATCACATATGACATTTGTATGTTTATATAGTTGTAGAATTACTTAGTGATTAAAAATTGTGTCTGATATTTTTGAGGAAAGGCCATACTGTTTTCTGTAGGGGTCATACCACTTAATGGTCTCTCTAGCAGTGTATAACAATGTTGTTTCCCCATTCCCATTGGCAGTTGGCACTCATGTACTACTGTCTTTTTGATTCTAACATCCTACGGATTGAAGGTGAATACTTACTGTGGTTTCCATTTGCATATTTTTGGTAAGTATCTTTCCACTTGTGTGGAATGTAGGCATTTGAGGGTATCCCAGGACAGGTGAGGGGCACTGAGGCATCAGAGGCCATTCCAGGACATCTTAGCAGCAGCAGCAACAGCAATAGCAACAACAACAACAACAACAACAACAACAGAGGAGTGAGAAAGGGAATAAATAGAATTTTGGTTTGATGTCTAGTTTCTATCTCTCACCACACAACTTACCTTTTTCACCTACTTCCTTTCTCTCTACACATTTTGGTAACCAGTTTGGTTGTACTCTGAAGAGCTTGTCTTTGTTTTATTCCTTTCTGTACTTTAGCTGCCATTTCTCTTTGACTTGGTGTGCCCAATACAATACCCTCAGATTCACCCATGTTGTTGCAAATGGTTTTTGGGTGTTTTTCAGTTTGGGTGAAAACAGATGCTCTTGGGTGGTTTGGGCCAGACCTGTGATGCTCAGGGATCATCTGTGATGCTGGGAACTGAACCTGGGTCTGCTGCATGGTAGAATGCATACATTCTTAACATGTTAAGTGGGTTTTTTGGGGGATTGAGGGGGTGAGAATGAGTTGATACCCAGGGTTTTACTCCTGGTCTGTGCTCAGACTCAGTCCTGGCAGTTCTTGCATACAGTAGGCAGTGCTGGTGTTTAAACTAGGTCATCTGTATGGAAAACAAGTACCTTATTTGCTCTGTTCTCTCTTTGATCCCCAAATGCTAAGTTTTACTTAATGCTGCCTTTTTCTACATTTTACATTGACAAATATAATCCTGGAAAACAATCAGACATTAAATTTTTTCCTCATGATTTCCAACTGTGAAAATACCATCTGAGAATTTGGGAGAGTATGTTTTCTTATGAGATTGCTTAGTTAGAAGTTAATAAAAAAAATCCTTATAATTTTAAATAACATGAAAAATAACACTTTTTAAATATGGATACATTATTAGTCTTATGGTGGGTAATGTAAAGGTCATGGTTTAAAATGTATGATTCTCGGATGTATTTTGATTTATTAATTGTTGAAGTTATTTATAAATGTTTTCACAGATATGTACATTTGAAGATGTTAAATGATCTGTGTAACCACTCTGTTAGTGAAAACTTCCCAAAACTGCATATTTCTATGTCATATGAAAGTGAAATGAATGTAATTAAACATAAGACATGTGTATTTAGACAATTTCTTTTTCTGTTTGTGTTTGAGCCACCTTTGGCTGTGCTTAGGGCTTATCCTTGCTCTATACTCACGGATCATGCAGACTATTCTTCCTGGTTGCTTAGAACTGAAGCAGGGTCAGCCTTAGCCTACAATTGCTCCAGTCTGTATTTTTTGGGGGGTGGGGGGCACATCGAGTGGTACTCAAATGTTACTCCTGTCTCTGTGCTCAGAAATTGTTCCTGGCAGGCTCAGGGGACCATATGGGATGCCGAGGATTGAACCCAGGTCTGTCCTGGGTTGGCTGTGTGCATGGCAAATGCCCTACCACTGTTTTATCACTGCCCCTCCAGCCTGTATATTTTTTGTTTGTTTGTTTTGGTTTTTTGGGGTTACACCCAGTGGCAGCGGCGGAGGTGGTGCTCAGGGGTTACTCCTGGCTCTTTGTTCAGAAATCGCTCCTGGCAGGCTCCAGGGACCATATGGGTTGCCTTGGACTGAACCTGGGTCTGTCCTGTTCATCGGCATGCAAGACAAACACTCTTACCTCTGAGCTATCGGTCGGCCCAGCCTGTATTTTAATTTTTAAAAGTTATTAAACTGGCAAACCTGGCTAATAATAATTCATCCGTGTTCTTATTGTTCCTATTAGAAGTGCTCAGTCTTCTAAAATGCGAGCCTCATAGATTGCTCTCCTTTGAACAGGTGTCTCAACGCTTGTACGTACTGCAAAACGAAGCATGCCCGAGGAAATCTGGCCAGTTACCCGGTCGATGAGCTGGTAGATCGAGTCAGGCAGTCTTTTCAAGGTAAGCATTTTCTAGAATTATGCGCGAATTCAGCTTTCTTAACAGTCTGTATAATACTCTTCTCAGTAAGTCTTTGTTTAACATGCTATTAAATCCTCTCAAAGGTTTATAAACAGTTCACTTGATCATATAAGAACACAGTACCAGATTCGATCAGGTAGGTCATATAATTTCACATTAATTCCTCTTCTTTCATCTTGTTATTACTCTGTGGAAACAGAAGTTTGAACTCTTCTTATCAGGCTGTAGACTTTATAGGAGGAAAAAGGAAATCAATTCATGACCTTTCAACATATGTTTAGACTTTTATGAACTTAGCAAAATCCCTTTCTTGTTTTGGTTTTTGAGGTCACAGCTGACAGTGCTCTGGGATCATTACTGGAGGGATCCAAGAACCATAGGTGGTTTATGGGAGTTTCAACCAGGGTTGTCCATGTACAAAGCAAATGCCCTAACCAATGTACCATCTCTCAGGCCCATTTGGTAATTCTTTTAAATGTTTAGAAAATAGAGCCTATTAAGATTTCTGAACGTTTTGGAAGGAGAGGATAGAGATTTGTATATCACCAGTTAATAAAGAAAATTCTCTTTATTGAACTGTTTGACCAGTAACAAGTGGTTTGGTCTATTCCTTATCAGACTAATTCTTTGTGTGGGTGTCATTGGTTGTAGAAATGTCCTTATCTAGATAACTTTCAATGCATATTATTCTATACAAAAATGTGATTATTTAGATAACGCTCAGTGCATGTTAAGACTTTAAGATGAGTCACTTTCTTTGATATGGAGCTGCTTAAACCCTAAACTTCCTCTTTTGTTTTTTACAAATGTGAACATAACAAACACTGTGTGTCTTCACACCCAACATGAGGCATCAATTGTCCCTAATCTTCTGTGTCAGTTACTGGCAAGGTAATTTTAGCCAGGAACTTGAAGTGATGTTTTTAGTCCTTTACAGCCAATCTCAGAAACTGTGTGTTCCAAACCTTTTTTTTTTTTTTTTTCTTTAATCTATCTAAAGCTTCTTATCAACCTGAATTTGGAATGCCCCTTAAAATGGAAAAATATCCTGGCTTGATTTTTTTAACACCTGCTAACATTGGTTTTTCTATTCTGAATTCACTTCCTTCTCTAGTCCCATGCAAGTTCAGTTGAAAGAAATACAAAAAAGAAACACAAAGAATCTTGCTCATGTTTGTTGCACTTTAATTATTGTAGCTGAAGAAAAGTTTAGTTTAGTTGGTTGTCTTTCTTTTTTTTTTTACAAAACATTACTATTTTGAAGATTTTTCAGAAACAGCCATAACTGGCACAGAAGTCTAATCATAGTTCATTAGTTTGAATTATGATGCCTTTTCCTGCCATACTTGATGGCTGGCTATGTTTCCACGTAACTTTTTAATAGGATATCAAAATAAATAATATTCAATTTAATAAGTAATATCACAATTCAAATCCATCTGCCAAACACAACAAATTGGAAGCAGCACACATCTATTCCCATGAGGTGTTTTTCCAAATTATGTATTTCTAAGAGTAACTACATACCGCTTGATTTTTTTTTCCCTTTTTCACTCAGAAAATGTATTTGAAACAGGTAGAACTGTTAAATCACCTTGCAGAAAGTGAATATATTTTCTGGATTTCTTTCTCTCTGTCTACCTGTAATCTACACTAACACCAATACAATTAGTTTTTGACATAATATTCACGTTACTGATCATATTGTATGATTTTGGGAAAAGAGAAGAGAGTCTTTTATAATGACTTTGACACAGAAAAAAATTTGAAGTTATCAAGTTTAGTTCTCTTAATTTTAGGAAATCCCTCTAAGCAGCAGAACTATTATGAATTACACGGTAGCCTTTTGAATATTACTTAGCATGTTTTATCCAGGTCAGATATATTGAATGAGTCCAAGATTATGTACAAGGGAAGCAAAGATTTAGTGGCTCTCTATGGAGAAAGTATTGAAAGAGATTTATTGAGTATCACAATTCTCATTAGTAAACATACATGCTCTTTTATCCCTATGCTAGTGTTTGCCATGTAGTTTTCCCATTATCTGTAAAAGAGAGCGGAAACTGAATGGCAGTGTGTTTAGTAGGAAAATCACAATTCATCACGTATTTGTTGCCCTTTTCTGCGAGAGGATCTGGACTCCAAAGTTTGCTTACTAATCACCGAATTTGAATAGAACACTTGACCATCCAGTTCGTGCTATGACATTTGGTGTATTGGTGTGAGGAGCTGAGGTCACGTCGCTTGAGCTGTTTGGTTGCATTGTTAGTGAAAAGAAGAGGGAAGGGCTGGAGAGATAGTCCAGGGTGAAAGCACTTGCCTTGCAAGTCTCAAACCTCCCTTCGATCAGGGTCACTCCTGAGCACGGGCTGGAGTAGACTCGGAGCACTTCTGGATAGAGACCCCTGATGGTGCTCAAGCAACTATATTTCCAGCCACTTATTTGAATTGTCTTCTCTGGGATGCAAGGCCAGTGTCTGGACTCTCCCTCTTTTAAAAAATAAATTATAAAAAAAAGATAGATTATATCAGAAGCATACAGTGATTTCTTTCCCAGAAAGCCTAATCAATTAAAGATTGGGGGTATAGAACTTAGCTCACCTGTCATACGAGAAATGATATAGTAAGGGCACAATTTCCTTTTGAACAGCATGCTCATAATATATATGCATAGATATTTTTATATATGTGTACAATTATCAATAAGTTTTTGAACTCTACCTGGCAGTGCTCAGGGCTTTTGCATGGCTCTGGATCATGCTTAGAATTCCGGGCACCATTTTCAATGCCTGGGATCAAACCCTGGTCAGCTGCATTAAGGCAAGTGCTTTAGCTCCTGTCCTGTCACTTCAGCCCATTTATAAAGTAATTTATAGTTTGTAAGAATGGATTTCTTAGCAGCCTCATGAATAAAGATAGTAGATTTCAATTAGTCCAAAGTCCGGGAAGTATTTAGAAGAGCTTCCGAATTGACCAGGAAATCTTCCTCATATAATATGATTTCCCGAAGTACTAAAAATATTCAGCTATTTATGAGAGCGGGAGCACGTTTACTTTGGAATATCAGTGGCAAATCATAATGAATGTTTTCGTCTCCAATAACATTGTTCTGTGACCGATCCAAGCAATGCATGAGGGATTGGATGGTGCCAGCAGTGGTACTCTGGCCTGCAAAGCATGGATCCATCCCAAGGACTCTTTCTCCAGCCCTGCAACTCTACATAGTGTCAGGTAGAAGGAACTTTAACTTTTATCAATGCATTACTTTTTTCCTCTCACTTAATGGAGTTCCTTGGGCAGTTTCCATGGACTGTTTTCCCTTCTCTGTGTATGTTAACATTCTTGTGACAACTGCACAGGCATATACAATTGCCCAGACAGCTCCCGAGTATCATTTCACTGTGTCTTGTGGCATGAAGTTGAGTCCACTGCTGATATATCCAGGGTCCCCAAATATCTCCCAAATTGAGAGACCAACTCCCTTTCTCAGGAAGACCTTGGCAATAATCATCTGCAATAAATGATCCAAAGAGGTTTTGGGTGACAAAAGGTTTGGCCTGGTTCAATCACTCTCCTCTCCTCTTCTGTCTCTGTCTTTCTGTCTCTGTCTCTTTCTCTGTGTCCCTCTATCTCTCACTGTGTGTGTCTCTGTCTCTCTCACTGTGTCTCTCTCTGTGTGTTTCTGTGTGTGCCTCTCTTTCTCCCTGTCTCTGTCTCTTTCTCTGTGTCTTTCTCTCCTGTCTCTCCTGTCTTATCCCTCTCTGTCTCTCTCTGTATCTCTGTCTTTCTCTCTGTCTCTCTCTGTTTCTCTCTCTCCATGTGTCCCTTCTTCTGTGTGTCTCTCCCCCCCCCCTTGTCTCTCCTTCCCTATTTCTCTCTTCACTGTCTTTTCCTATCTGTGTTTTCTCTCTTCTTCTCTTTGTCTCTTCTCCCCTTCTGTTTGTCTCTCTTCCCCTATTTCTCTCTTCACTGTCTTTTCCTGTCTGTGCTTCTCTCTTCTTCTTCTTCTCTTTGTCTCTTCCCCCCTATTTCTCTCTTCTCCCCCTTTTATCCTCTCTGTCTAACTACCTCTGTCCAACTGCCTCTGCCCAACTGTCTCCTTTGGCCTCCCCTCCAAGCTCCTTTATTTCTAAAAACAAAATAAATACAATACATAAAATAAATACAAAATACTCTACAGTATCTCTCACCTTCCTCACTCATCTCAGCTGGGATTTAGGTGCTCAACATTCCAGGGCAGTAACAGTATTTGCGGACTGAGGTTTGACATGGCTGCATTTTAGATATCTAGAAAAACATGTCAAGAAGTGACCAGGACTTTGTTGGGGCCAGAATGAATTTACAAGCTGGCGTTTTCTCGGATATTTCTATCGATTTTTCTCTAGCAGCTAATCAATCAGTTTCAGTTGTCTAAGTGATGGGGCCAACCTTTTTCAGTGTGCCAGAGAAGTGGTGTGGAAACACCTTTCGCTGCTGTCCCTGGAACCACCATGTAGAGATGATGGATGTGCTGTTATAGCCATTGCCTGCTTTTCTCCATCTCATTTGTGTGTTGCGATTTGTTTTCCACCCTCCTCCCTAATAAATCTGAACCCCCTGCCTGCAAGATAAGTGGCATAAACCGTTATGGAAAGGTAAATAAATTAAGATTAAATATTCAGCGTGGGGAGAATATTTCTTGATGCTTAGTGATTTCAGTATTCATGTAGGAAGTTTAAAAGGGAGTTGTTTTAAGGCTTGCAAAGAGTGAGTGTGTGTGTGTGTGTGTGTGTGTGTGTGTGTGTGTGTGTGTTTAAGATTAATTACGAAAAGCAGCTGGAACACAGGGCTTTCTACCTTTAGAGATAGGGGAAGACAAAAAAAATACTAACAAATATTGGGGGGATTTATGAATTTTGGGTTGCTGAGATGTGCTTTTACATTAAACTGCATTTGAGTGGGCTCCTTCAATGTATTATAGTAGTCTATAACTGTTCATTCAAGATCACAGAAGGTCCAGCAATTGCATTCTAGTCATTCATGTGACAGTTTATGTAAATACGTCCTTTATCTTTTCATTTGTGCTGCGTTTAGGTGAAATTGAGAAATCTTATTTCTTCCATAGGGTTGAGGCTGTTAATTTACATGTTTTACATTTTCGACTTTCAGAAAGGGTTTTAGGCAGCGTATATGAAATGATCGTACTTAATAGAGCATGAAAATAAAAACAGCATAAAATGCTGCATTGTGTTTTGAAAAGGGCAGAGATAATGTTATCATCTGGTAAATCCTGGCTCTCTGAATGAATAAGGAAATAGGTGATTTGCATCATGTGATGTAAACTGTACAAGCAAGTGTATTGTTTATGTTGAGAAGTTAACATGATTCTAAGGCCAAGACATTAAGAATGGTTATTTAATTTTTTTCTTTTGGTTTTTCGGGCCACACCCTTTTGATGCTCAGGGGTTACTCCTGGCAAAGCACTCAGAAATCACCCCTGGCTTGGGGGGACCATATGGGATGCCGGGGGATCGAACTGCGGTCCTTCCTTGGCTAGCGCTTGCAAGGCAGACACCTTACATTTAGAGCCACCTCGCCAGCCCCAAGAATGGTTATTTTCTTATGCATCTTTATCTTGGAGACTTTGAACATTTTAATAGAAATGGCCCTAGATAGTACTTACAGAGAAATTCAGTATATAGCTTCTATATGACCTTTCCATCTGTTCACTCTTTCAAAACCTCATGTATAAAATTAAAATGTAACCTTGTGTGTATGGAGGCTCCCAAGCAGTGTGGGGGGGGCCCTCGGGGGTCACTCCTGGTGAAACTTTGCCAATCAGGCTGCCTGGTTCAATGCCTACTCTTGCACAGGGATTAAAGCAGTGTCAGGGCTCCAACCTGGACTATGTGCTGCTTACCCTGAGCTGTCTTCTTTGCTTCTCAAAAAGAACTGTTCAAATCAGTTTTACTGGGTGAGCTAAGTAAATGTTTTGGCATAATATATATATACTTTAGCATAATATATACCCCTGGAGCCTTGAGAAGGAATGTCCTGACTTCATGGTAATGATGGGAAGTGCCCCCTTCAACTGGAATTTGGAAAGGAAAAGCAGAACTGTTGACCTTGAGGTGAAGGTCAGGCCTTGTTTAATAAACCCAGGCCTCTGAAGTCTTCTCAGAACCTTCAAGATGCCACTGACCCGACGGCTGTAGATTGCCATGTCTCCAGAGAAGCCCTAACTAACTAGGTCTGTGGACATTTTCTGGAAAAGCCAGATTGCTTCTGTCCTGCTGTGTGGGCCATGGGAGCTCTGCAGAAATGGCAAGTGTCCATTTCTGTGCATGTAGCCTGAAAGTGGCCAGCACCAGTGCTTAGATGAGTGAATGTGGCTGAGATCCAGCAAAGTTGGATTTATAATAGGAGTAATTGATTAAAGCGTGCAGTGGCCAATATCTAGAGAGAGCTAACAAATAAATGAAATCAGACTCTGTGGAGGGATCTGTGATAGGACTTGGTGGTAGACCAGATGCTTTACACAGGTTAAGACCTGGGTTTGACCCTTGTTACTGCAAGACAACAGGAATAACAACAACAATGACAACAAAATAACACACTCTTAGTAGAATTTCTTGTTATGTACAATATGCAGAGCTTAAACTCAAAAGACATTAGCGCCTGAAAGTTTTTTCTTTGATGTTTTGGGGTCCTATCTGGCTGCGCTCAGGGCATATTCTTGCTCTGTGCTCAAGAGTCATCCCTGAAAGAGTTCACCTACAGGCCGTCTGGGTGCAGGGTAAGATCCTTAGCCATTGTGCTATCTTTGCAGCCCCTAGAATCTAATCTTGATCTAATATAGATCGGCTTCTCAATGTGAGTGCTCATATGAATTACCAACTCTTATAAAGTTAAAGTCAGGCTGTGTCTGTGGCTCTTTGCTGAAGTTGCTTCATGATTTCTATCAATGAGGGCCCCTGCCGTTTCTACAACAGAAGTGTTCATAGTGAATAGTCAGAGTTGAGAATTGACATTGAGAACCTCTAACTGGGATAATTTCTTGGTCGGAGTTATAAAATGAGCTTCACTTTGTGTAGAGTGGGATTCTGACAAGGAAAGTATGATTTACTAATAAGGAATGAGTTGTCTTAGAGGAATCTTAGGCCTGTTACCCACCTTCTCAGCACCTTCCCCAAAGCTCAGTGGAAACTGTTGGGCCTGATTGACATAGCTCTATATTTGATTTGAGGCAGATGCCCCAGTTCTGTACTCTCAGCCAAAGTCAAAGGTGTCAGCTAACTGACAGCACTGTGTTTCCTTCTCTAACCCCACCCCCCAACTAGTGAGTATACTTTGTTTTGGGGCCACATCCAGCAGTGCTCAGCAGTTGCTCCTGGCTCTGCTTTCAGAAATGACACCTGGTGGTTCTTGGGGGATGGGGGTAACAAATGGGATGCTTGAGATTGAATCCAGGTTAACTCATGCAAGCAAGCACCCTATCCACAGTACTATTGCTCCATTCATCAAACTCACAAGTGTTCTTTACTAATCAACCAGGATTTCTGCTCAGAATTGCCATAAATCAGAGCCTGTGTGAGTTCACTCATCTGATTGTATCTCATATTCCAGCTGAGTCTTCTTGACCATTCTTAATCCTGAAGATCCTGTGATGGTGAAGATCATGAGAGAAGGTGGCTCTGTCACTGTAGTGGCTCTTTGAGTTAGACAACGGTCATCTTCCCTTATGTTCATTCATAAATCCTTCCTGAACATGGCTAAAAACAAGTCATGTTTCTGCTGCTAGCAGATCAGCCTAAGTTTTGAAAAAGCAGTGAGATTCGTGCATAATTGTAATCAACCTTTGGGTAAGTCATCAAGGCCAGTGGGTGAGTTTGGGGGTAACTGAATTAACAACTTCCTTTTCTAGGGTAAGGCTGAAGCCTCGGGGTTGGTCTGCAGAATGATATTCTCTGCCACTTCTCAGAGACTACAGAGCTGAGAGCTCTTATATCCACCCTCTCACCCAGTGTCTCATGTTCTTATGTTGAATTGTGACCCCATAGAGAAGCCTGTAACTTTTAGGACACAGGAGAAGGGAGAGGGCCAGAGCAATTTGGTGGGGGTTGAGGGAGTGGAGTAGTTTTGTACCTCAACACCATAAGCATTGACTCTATTGTAACCCTATTATCAAAACTATAACCGATATTCCTAAAAGAAATCCTTTAAAAAGACATTTCTTATGATTTACTATCTGTGAATGTTGTTACTTTGCATACTTTTATATATGCATACATATATATGTATGAGTATATATATCCTTGTATATGTGGGCTTATTCACAAATCTCTCAGGCCAAAGAGAAGTCATGAGTGGGGGAAAATAATCTAAGAAGCCCTGCTCTAAAGTTCAAAAGACTTGGAGTTTTTGAAAATACTTCTATGTATTTAGGTATTAGTATTAGGTAGTTTATTTTATTTTTTTTTACTGTTGTATTCTATTTAAAAATATAACTTGCAGATATTCAAGTGTGTGTGTGTGTGTGTGTGTGTGTGCTTGTTGTGTACATGAGATCTTGATTAAACACAGATGAAGTTCGAAAGGTTGAGACTTGATGTGGAATTGGAAAGCAGAGTGCATTTTCAGATTTCTCCCTGCACTCTTCAAAGCTTATTGTTCCAAAGAAAAAGTCTCTTCTCAGCTGGCATTAGAGTTGAAAGGCAGTTTGCACTTGTGAGCTCAGAGGCAGATTCCTGGTTGGTGTAGTGGGTCTCTAAGCCTCCCTTTACCACTTAGGTTTATATTCTGGGATTCTCAAGGTTGTATTCTTTCTTGTTCCTCGATAAAACCTGCATCCAAGCCCTCAAAACACCCCACTCTGAAGGGATTTCTTAGGAGGCTAAAATGAAGCTGTACAAGTATTTAGGGCTCTAAGGATCTGGCCTCAAGGCAGTCACTATGGGGAACCATTTGGGAAATCTCATACCTAGAGGTTAAGTCATTGCTTAGGGGTTCACACACCTGGGGTTCGTTTTGGAAGATTGTTCACCTGAGAGTAAACAAGAGCTTAGTATTCGTTTGTATTTGTATTTGTATATCTTACCTTGAAACATTTTTTTCTGAGTATGTTGCATATGTTAGTGTGTCACTCCAGTGAATAAGTGTACATCCATACATGGGGATGCATTTACACTTTGTTAAAACTGATTCAGGAAACAGTTATTTATTTTTACATTTGTATTAAGGTTCTGTGATTGGTGGTTTCTCTTGTGCATAGTTCCAGCACCACACCATCCCAGTGTACCCCACTTCCTGCCCCTAACACAGATGTGGGGCTCAGATCTCCTGTTGTATTGCCTTTGACCATTTGTTTCTACCTTACTACCCATCTAGGAGTAAAATCACTCTCTCTCTATCTCTAGAAAGAAAAATGCCTGTCTGTCTGTCTGTCTGTCTGTCTGTCTATCTATCTATCTATCTATCTATCTATCTATCTATCTATCTATCCATCCATCCATCCATCCACCCATCCGATATCCATCCATCCACCCATCCATCCATCCATCCATCCATCCATCCATCTATCTATCTATCTATCTATCTATCTATCTATCTATCTATCTATCTATCTATCTATCTATCTATAATCTGTTTACCTACCTACCTATTACCTACCTACATTTTTGGGGCCATGTATGGTGCTGCTCGGGGTTTACTTCTATCTCTACCCTCAGGAATCACTCCTAGAGATGCTTGAGATACATCCATGTAGGATTCCAGGGATCGAACCTCGGATCGAACTGCAAGGCAAGCACCTGACTTGTACTATCATTCCAGCCTGGAAAGAGAATGATTTAAAATGTGGAGATCACTATGGTAAAGGAATCAACAACTTGCCCCCCCACCCCCCCATTCTATACTTAATTCATGCTGCCAACCCTTTGGTTTAATTTTTGTGTTCTCCATTGAGGCAAGAGGTACCCCTGTTTGGTCTTAATTGAGAGCATGTTCATCTGCTTTTCCGATCAAATGAGCTCATTGGAAAGTGAATCCCTCTGGAGGAATTGAACTAATGAGTGAAGGGTCTACTCTTGGGTCTCTGCCCAAGAGTGAAGCCTTTTCATGCCTGTGGCACATGCTACCCTTCTCTTTCCAGCTGGATTAGAGGTTACTGAACCACTGAGCCAGGAGGGCATCAGGTCATGTCTGTGTGGCAGTGCATGCATGGCTTAGTTGGTGCCCAATAAATGTTGAATGAGTGGCCAACCCCGGATTGATTATGCCTGATGAAATTCCATATGTGACTTGGAACTTATAATGAAAACATGGGCTGGAAAAGCTTGTATTTATTTCCAAAGTGGGCTGGTGCTATGCTTTGTTTCAGTAGTGACTACTCTGTCTCATACCAGGGGTTTGGTTTCATGACCTCACTGTGTGTGTATGTGTGTGTGTGTGTGTGTGTGTGTGTGTGTGGTGTTGGCTTTCCAAGATTTCAACAGGCACCATTTACTGTGGGAGACCAGATAGTTTTCATGACCTCAGAGTGAGTGTGTGTGTGTGTGTGTGTGTGTGTGTGTGTGTGTGTGTGTGTGTATGTGGTGTTGGCTTTCCAAGATTTCAACAGGTACCATTTACTATGGGAGACCAGATAGTTTTCATGACCTGAGAGGTGTGTGTGTGTGTGTGTGTGTGTGTGTGTGTGTGTGTGTGTGTGTGTGTGTGGTGTTGGCTTTCCAAGATTTTAACAGGCAGGATTTACTGTGGAAGCACAGAAAGTTCCTAGATATCCATCACTCCCCTTAAGGACGATATTCACTTTGTTCCACCTTTTCAGTTAACCAGTCGATATCCAGTGTTTGATGGTTTTTCTTTCATAAACCAAGTCCTGATAGTTTTGGGTGACAAGGGGACAAGATTTACCGAAGGATCTCGCTCTCAGAATTTGAACTGTGGTGGGCCCCTCTCTGGGATCATGTTGGTGAACTTTGAAAGGCTGCAAGTGAGTTTTGGAAGGGGGTTTAATGGAATTTTAATAGCCCTGGAAAGATGTGAAAGTGAGACCGCTACCTGCTGGCTTGTCAATCTGACCTTTGTGAGATGTTTTCTGGGCAAAAGGAGCGCTTTGTGATGCCAGCAGCTTTTTATTGATTCTGCGGAGTTTGCAGTTTTCTAACACCGGCTGTCAATTCATTCCAACTGAAAAATTATGAAATCTCTTCTCCGGCTTGTGTGGATATTAAACTGCAGTAAACACACTTTGCACAGTGTCAGGGATGGCTGGCACCATTTTTTGCCCAGGAAGAAATGTTTGTTAGCGAGACCTTGATGGTTTTGCAGAAGTTATCAATTTCAGATTTTTTTTCTACTTGTTCCCCCCCCCCCCCACGTTCCTCTTTCTCTTTGGCAAGTTACAGTGCACTTCTTGTTATTTGCAACAGGAGAAAGAAAAATTGGATTGAGGTGGCTGACTTGGTAAAACACTCCTGTCCCCTTCATCCTTTTGGACACAGTCCACCCTGGAAACCCAGTGTCTGGAGAACTTACCCTATGGAAATGTACCTGGGAAGAGATGAGGATGATTAGATGGAAATACAAATGGAACCAATAAGGAACAGATGAAAGGAAAGGATGAAATGGATGTTACTATTTCGGACTCACTACAGAAGTGGGTGAAAAACTTCTCTGTGTCTTTGAGAGAAATTCTTGGGGAATGGATTGAAAATGCAAGCACTTGGCTGGAGTTCAAATCCAGTAGCTCTGCTGAAGTTTCAGGAATTTTTATTTTCGGTGGGATCTTGCAGATGGTGTGAGAAGCACTTCTAGAAACTTTTATCTGGAGACCTTTCTTGATCATATATGCTCAGTCTTTGATCAAAGCAGTGCATAGAAACATAGAAAAGTGCCATTTAAGTGAGGAAATAAACTAAAAATATGGATTATTTTTTTTCCTTTAATATGTGCATGGAACCTGCTTTATCTGTTCTTTCATGCCATGCCAAGCTATTTCTTTAGGTTATTTGGGGGAGATTTAAAATAGAGGTTTCTTGTCTCTATCTGGAAGGTTCTGATTCTGTTAGCCAGGCTAAAGTTTTGAGAATGCTTATAATGGAAGTTCCCCAAGTTTGAGAACCTGGGCTCTATTCATTTTTATATTCTTAAGTTTGCTTCTTTCAGATCTTGTATTGATTTTTTTTTTTTTAGCTTTGAAAGGGTTGAGCTGGGCTTTGCACAGTCGAATTTCACACTCTTATAATTATCAGAACAAAGCAGCATTTAACTCCCTTAAAGGTGTTTACGTAAAAACAAATATATCTGTGTTGAGGAAATAGTTCTTCACTTTCTATCATCTTTACAGAAGGAATCCATTTGTCGATTGAGTTAGGTATGAACATTTGTGCAGTTATGAACTTTACTTCCTTGACATAGGTATGTTCTTTCTTGTTATCTAAGATGAGTGAATTTAAGAATTGATCCTATATTGGAGTACAAATCTAATTTCCATTATAGTTTAGAAAGCACTTAATTTTAATGCATTTATTTGGAGGCATATTGTACAATTTTCTATAGTAATGTTTATAGATCTTATTGTAATTTGGGAAATGTTTTATAGCTTGCGTTTAAAATGCTGTAAAAGTGGGGCTGGAGCAATAGCACAGTAGTAGGGCTTTTGCCTTGCTTGTGGCTGACCCTGGATGGGCCCAAGTTTGATTCCCGGGATCCCCTGAGCCTGCCAGGAATGATTTCTGAGCTCAGAGCCATGAGTAACCCCTGAGCACCGCTAGGTGTGGCCCACCCCTCAAATGCTGAAAATCATGTGTGCTCTATCACAACTTTTTAAAAATGTGATAGATAAGTAAAGAAAATTAGAGGACAGAAAGGAGAATTTAAGTGAAATTAGTACTTTTATTAGAGGGACAACTGTTTGTATGTATTTAAGTATATCTCGATGTATATATAATATTCTCCAGATTTTCTGTGATTCAACGTTTGTTGAACTACAAACAAGATAAACTTTAGTGTGGTAATAATTGCATAATAAATTAATCTGTTTTGAGCCCAGAAGACTAAGTCACATCTTTTTGAAGTGGCCATTTATCATTACTAGCCAAAACTAAATTGTGTCTGTTTGAAGTTTTAGTTGGAAGCTAATAGTCCTTACTGGTTCCTAACTTTGAAATCAGTGGATTCTGATAAAAATCAGTACGATTCTGAGCACTTACTTTTCATACTAAGTAAAGTGTCTCAAGAAGACTTCAGGAAAAATCTGGATATCCCCTGCCCTGACTTACCCCATTACCTCCCTCTGTAGTCATAACTTCAACTCACTGGGTAGATCACAGAATAAAAGTCTCAGAGAACCTTTTTGCTGCTATCTGTAGCTCTTGACTTTTAGATGAGAAGCAAAAAACCTAAAGATGTTCTTTCTAAGGTGTCCCCTTGAAATCTATCACTCCCCTCTTCTTTTCCCATTCCAGTGCAGCTTCCTAGCTCCACAACAGAAGCAGTAAGAGTTCTTCCTCTGGTGGTGAATTCTCTTCTTGGAAGAGAAATTATAAAGAAAGCAAAAGAGTCATTAGGTACAAGTTTAGGTCAAGCAAAGTCATAGGCCCAAAAAATGAAATGATATTTATATTTTTAGAAGTTTCGAAGGGATCCCAGTGATAGTAAAGTGAGCAAGGCATTCACCGTTTATGCTCCTGACCTGGGTTCAATACCTGGCACTCCATCTGGCCCCCTGAGTCCCACCAGGATTGATCCTTAAGTATAAAGCCAGGTAGAAACTTGACCATCCCTAGATGTGTTCCCAAATGCCAACTCCTGAGAAAAATGGAGGAGGAGAATATGGAGGAAAAAGAGAAGGACATGGAGGAGGAAGAGGAGAATGAGGAGTTGATTATTTGCATTGGAAGGAAAATAATTGTTTCTTTCCAAGGAAGCTCTTGGACACCAATGAGGTTCTTTTCTAGGAGGCTTAATGGACATCTGTCCACTCTCTCCATTCCAAACTCATTTTGTCTTCTTGCTCTCAGCATCTTAGTCTTCTTTCCTTGTCTTTACATTTCTTCAAAAGGCTTTACTTGCAGTCTTGTCATGGGACCCCTTTTTAAGAAGATGGCACCTCAAATATCCCCACTTCACAGCTCCCTTCTTTGGCTATCTATTTTGAGTCTTTTTCTTTTTGTTGTTTGTTGTATCTCAGTGTTTGAACTTTTATTCTTAGTAAAGTCTGCTCCTCTTTTAGAAGAAGAGAGATAGTCCCAACAAGGATTTGTATGTCTGTGTGTGGGTATGTTGCCCCTACAATGGTCAGAAGCAGGAATCATGGTGGCCGCCAAAGTTCAAACCAGAGGATGATGTAGCAGGTCATTCAGATAGAGAGATTTGTGTCATTGTCAAGCAAAAGTCTGAAACTAGGGAAGTGGAGAGAAAAATAGTCCCAAGTATTTGGAGTGTGCAACAGAAAAAGTAATCTAATTAATTAAAACACGCGCTATTTCTGTTGTCACTTGAGCCTGCTAGACTGAACTCAAGGTTTAAAGACCATGGTACAAGGGCTAATGGACAAAGCCAACTTTTGACCTAAAATTTATTTAAAATGTTTTAGCTTAATTGATCTTGTTCTATAATTTCTTAAAGACTCTCTAAATTTTTTTTGGTTTTTTTTTTTTTTTTGGGTCACACCCAGTGGTGCTTAGGGGTTACTCCAGGCTCTGTACTCAGAAATCGCTTCTTTCAGGCAATGGGGACCATATGGAATGTCAGACTTCGAACTACCATCCATCCTGGGTCAGCTGCATACAAGGCAAATGCCGTACCACTGTGCTATCTCTCCAGCCCCAAGGCTTCCTCACTATTTTTAAAGATAGCCTCACACTGACCAGATCTGGGGAATTGATTCATCCTGTTTGTACCTAAATATTGGTATTAATGGACAAGTAAAATCATGGCGGATTAGTCCTTAGTGGTATCATGGTATCATGCCTCCTACTGCTCAAGCTCTGTGCACCTAGATCCCTTCTGCATTCCACACTGTCCACTTGGTTTTTGGGTCTTACTTCTGCAACTGGAACTTTGAAAAGCATGATGCAATGAGAGATCTGATACACACTTGAACCCCAGAGTTTCTTTTTGTGCAAGTTGTATGGAGTGCTGAAGCCTAGGAGATCCTGCTACTATATACTGGGTATATGCCAAGTGGGTAGAGACATGCTCAAGCAGCTCATATAAGTTCTCACTTCCTAACTAAGACTCTAGATATGCAAATGAAGAAGTCATGTCCAGTATACCAGCACCCATGTTCATTAAAGAATGGCCTGGCTGAGCCCAGCCCAAATTACAGACTCATGAACAATGATAAATTATTGTTTTACCTGCTTACATCTCATGTAATGTTATGCTGTAATAAGTTTTATTGTGTTAGAGAGTTAAAAATATATTTTACTTCCCTATGAATGGATTTAGTTCTGAGGAATTACCAGTGAAAAATTCCATCTGTGATGGAGACCAACAAAAATAACCAATAAAACACAAAGAGCCTGCCAAAAAAAAAAAAAAAAAAAAAAAAAAAATATATTTTACTATTAAATATCTTACTGGCTTTATTATATTATAATGCCTTTTAAGAGTAGCCAAATATACCCAGAATTGTTTTCCATTAAGCTAATTTAGATGGTAATATGATTGTGGTTTAAACTAGTAAGTACTACTTTGTTTTTATAAAGTTAACTTGAAAACATAGAATTTTCCCCCAAAATTATGATTTATTTGAACTGCTTAATTCTTCAGAAAATTTTTAATTATTTCATTTGGGCACCATGATTTACAGATCTTTCTGTTTTGGACATTTAATGTTCCAACTCTAAAACCGCCACCAATATCAATGTTCTTCCACCAGTGACCTCAGCCTCTCTCCCTATGCCTTATCCTTTTTCCTTAGCAAACATTTTTTATTAATTATTATATTTTGCTTCACATGCTTATTCTAACATTGACTCAGGGTTTTGATGTACATAGTTACCTCTAAGACTCTGAAATATCCCAAATCCTTTGATCAATGCCTTAAGGTTATTACCAGGCACTCCCTTATCACCCCTTCTCATTACTTCTCCCCCTCCTGCTCCTCTTTCTTTTTCTTCTCCCTCTCCTTCCTCTGCTTTCTCATTTCTATAATCCAAGTCCAAGGGCTTGTCATCATTTGGTACCTTCCATCTTCAAGGTCTTTCACTGTTCCATAGATAACTGAGAAGAACATCTGTAAACCTTATTTCTCAACTGCAAAGCCCAGGATCAACATCATAAAAATGGCGGCCACACCAGAAGACAAGGAATGCTAACTAGTAGGACAGGAAGGAAACAGGTACAAGTGGTACAGAAGTATATGAACATTGGTTTAAATAACTATCCGTGCATGTGACCCATACATAAGCATTACTAGAGACAGAGAGCATTAGCATGACACAAGGTCATTCAGGATAGTAGCTAAATCCATGTTTTTTAAGTAGATGAAAAGCTGATCAAGCTCCCCTAGGGTCTTGGAATAATCCAAGAGGTAGAAGAAGAAACTGTTGGGTTGGGTCATTTCCTGTTTACAGAAGGTATATTTCCAGGGTGGGGAGTGCTGAGTGATTATATTTTTGTGCAAAGGGAATGCTTGGACAAATATTTTGGTGGTGACTCTGGTTCTACAATCAGGTAAATAAATTATGTCAGTTAAATGGTAAGAGTAGTGATACAGCCAAAGAAAGATCATATGTCATTATGGTAAAGATTAAATAGGTTCAATTGTATAGCTCATAGGTCGTCAGTCTCTGACTTTAAGAAAGCTCTTTGTTCTTGCTTTGCCTTAGTTTTTGTAGCTGAGAAATATAAAGCACAGCAATTAATATGAAAATTAGATCAGAGAACCAGGTGCTACATCTATGCTGTTTTTAGTGAATGGCCACTTGTGATTATTACAGTTATCAAAACATAGAAGAAGAAGAAGGAACAGAGTGAGGAAAGCAGAAGTCAGTTCTACTCTTGCTTTTGCTCTTTTTTCTAACTCTGCTCTGTGTATATGTATTTGTATTCTATATGTATTTGTATGTCTACCCAAATGCATTCATATGCTTATGTTGGGGTTGCATTTTAAGAGTTTTTCTCAGATGTTCAATTGCATATAGATCACTTGAGAGTTTGGTAACTGCACATTTTTTTCTCAGTAGGTCTGTGGTGGGGAATTGTGAGTTAAAATAATGAAGTTTCCAGACCATGCAGATACCTTAGATCTTAAGTCATTTGATGCTGATGGGGCCAATGAGTTGATCACAGTTTTCGTCACCATATTTGGACCTTAAATTATTCTTTAGGTATTATCTGGCACCATCCTGCACCATGTAATGTCTTCAAGCATGTTACCTTTTGTCCCACATAGCTCAGTAATGGTGATGACCAGGTGTGATTTGTTAGAATGCTGTATTATCCACTTGGCCTCCTCAACAATAAGAGCTGCTTGAATCTTGTCTTGATATCACCATCCATGTTCAATAAAAATATTTTTTAATGTGTTCATGTCTTTAAAGTCCTCACAACTCTACTTTTATCTCATGAACTGGAAGTAGTGAGTGTTTCTCAATAGGTGTTTCCTAAATGTCTGCCTGAGAACCCTAGAATTTAAAGAACTAGTCAGGTAGTATCATAGATTGATAATCAGGGAAAGATGGTGTCCACAGATGTATGGTAATTTAGAGATAATAATGCTAATTGATTATAATTAGGACTATCAGTGCTTTGAAGATTTATACATACCCCGAGCTTTATTATATAAACATAAAATGGTTAGCAAGATACATGAATTTTAGGGACCTTCTCAGTAGTGGTCTGGGACCACTTCCTGGAATAGTCAACCGTGCCCCAACAATTTAATGCTTAGACCCAGTGGTGCTGGGCTATCAGGCCTAATCCAGTCATGCTTAGTGGGCCAGGCACTACCAGGGATCAAACTCTGTGCCTTGTACTTGCTAAGAATGCATATTCTCGTACCTTTTGAGCTAACTCCCTGGATCCTGGATATATTTTTTTTTAAAAAGTGAGTGCTCTGCAACTCCAGAGGTCTGACTGAGACAACCGCAACTGAACGGGTCTTCTGGAAACATAATGAAAGACTTTATCCCAAGCCCCATCCTAGGAGCAACATAATGACCAAGACCACCAATTATAGAAAATGGATTAACACGACACTAAAGAAGCAGAACTCCTAGAACCACAAAGAAAGACTCCATCATAAGCTCCATTCCTTGAGCTGCACAGTCACCAAGATATCTAGATACAGAGGTCTGATTTTACCATCTAAGACGAAGCAGAAGTCTTCCATACACCACAAAAGCACTGAGGGGAGAGTAAATGATCATGCAAGGAGTCTACAGTTAATCCCATGACAGTATACTTCAGGGGTGGAGAAACCCTGTAACTCCTAGGCCAAGGGAATTCCCTCTATAATATCCCCAATACTTAATGTGTCTATGCAGGGGGAAAAAGAAAAAAAAAACACAAAATAATCTTTCCACACATTTATTTATTGATTGACGGATTTTTTTGAGGTCTTTATTTTGGTGTAGATATTGAAGTTGATACCTCCAATTTTATTTTATTTTATTTTATTTTTTTATTTTATTTTATTTTATTTTGTTATTTTATTTTTTCTTATTTTTTCATATCTTTCTCTTTCTTTTTGCACTCCGGCATGATTTGAGTTCAGAACTGAGACTATTGTGTGGTGCTTGTCTTTATTGCTGTAGTGCTCACTGGATATTTAATTTGATATTTTTTTCTGTACTATTGTGGTGTTTCAATTACCTTTTTCTTGTCCTCTCTTTTTTAATATATTTTTTATTTAAATAACATGATCATAGTTGGGTTACAGTCATAACCAGAACACCCCCCCCCCTTCACCAGTGTAACATTACCTCCTTCCCCCTTCCCATCCCCTGCCTGTATTCGAGACAGGCATTCTACTACAGTTATTTGTTTTTAAGTTCAGTAAGTTGTATTTTTTTTCCTTAAAGGATAAGAGTAAAAAAATATAGTAAGAGTGTGATAGTGGCAATTGCCGTTGTTTGCATAGGTCCAGAAAAATGGGGAAAATGGAAAAAAATCCTTGACCTGATTACAAAAAGGCCTCAACACAGAAGTTTATTGGCATAAGATTGACTCTGGGTTTCAGGCATATCAGTCCATCCAACTCGAGTAATTCTCTGTGGTCCCGGTGAAACTTTTTCACACTTTAGTTTTTGTTGGTATCAGATTCTTATATTTAAAGACTCTGGATTCTGTGCATTTCTTGCATCGATGTCAGGCTGATGTGGAGCATCCTCTAGTTTCAGCATACCATTAAATGCGGAGTGATCTGCCCTGCATGCAGACTGTTTTTGTCCTCTCTCAAACCGAGGTTGAAAGCCTCTAGAAGGTCTCCGTCCATTTTCAAAGTACTTGACTTATTTTTTTAATTTATTTTTTATTTGTTCTTATTTTGTACCCCATTCTATTGCTTTTCTTTCCTTCAAACAAAACCACATAACTCAATTTATCTAGCTCCACCTCTTAAATAGAGGGGGAAATAAGGGAGGGTACCAGGACCAAACAGATATATGATCTAGCAGCCTGGGAGTTGATGGTGGTGTATATGGGTTGCAGAAAGGGAACTGGGATGGAGGGAGGACAAATTTGGTGATGGGTATTCCCCTGATTCAATGTTTATATGTACCTAAAATACTACTGTGAAAGATATGTAAGCCATTATGATCAAATAAAAATTTAAAATAAAAGTGAGTGCTCTGTATAGGTGATGCTATAGAAAATTTAAGTTTAAAAAGATGCATTTGCTTTCTTTAAAATTAGGTTGCTACAATTCTACACTACTGAATTTATTTCTGTGTTTATATCTGCATATGTTCATACTGGTTATATTTATGCTCTTATTTTTGAAATGTCTAATAGTTTATATGTAATGGTCTGATATTTATTGACAGTTGTATTGACTTGAAGATTGAATTCACTCTGTAATTAGTTTTAGTGAAATAAAAAGAAGAGGAGTGTAGGTTCTCCTACCTTGGCACTATGTTAAGTTGAGAATAAATTAAAGATTTTAAAATTATTTCTTTAGCAGTATTAAGTCCAGCATTTGAAGCTTTTCAGGACTCTTTAGTTCAGTGACAAATTTTTAAAAGCAGTAAATTATTTTTATAAATTTATATTTGTGTGGTAATCAAAGAAAAGTATACTTTCCCTCTGACTTTTGAAAACGTGTAATGTTTTTGCTTAGATTACATTATGCATTTTATTGTATATTTATAGACGTAACCTGGTATTTAAAAGAGCTTAGTGGGCATTAATTCAAGAGAATGGTTACATTTTTTTCCTAGCACATTAGCCAAGGTTAGTGTGCACTTTAATCATAATGGTTAGTACGATTATTTGTTTATTTGACATTGGTCAAGTACCCATTAAGTGGAGGATTTGTGATAGTAAAATTGTGTTTACATTTTCCATTTTCTGTAGTGAACGCTGGAGCATTAGAAGGAGCTATTTGTAATTTATAAATATGACCTGATAGCAAGTTGTGAAACACATGTATATTTTCCTTCACTAAACTACAGACCTAACATCTGAGATATTTTTCTTGATGGCTGGCTTGTTCAGAATAATTGAAGCAAATGGAAAACTGAGGGGGAGCTAGGACCCGGTGTATTTTAGAGACGATAAGTCATTTCTCAAATTGTACATCAGTAATTCTTGACACTAATAATGTATTCAGCCACCGGATTTCTAATTTTCCTTAAACATGGACTTCAGGAATCAAGGTTACCGTCCCTAAGTAAATGAAAATTTATTTTATGTTTCATTCAGTATTCATTGTTTTCTGCCACGAAGAAATATATAGGATTGACCCTTTGTGCCTCAGTGACTTTATTCCTTGTTTTATTTTGATTCTGATCTTATATGACGATGATTTCTTTTCAATGAATGCTGGTCTGACTGTAAATATGATTCAGACATTATGCTGTTTTATGGACCCTTATATTAATAAAAGTGCCCCAGAAGTGGGTATCAAATAATTTTCTGTGCACTTTTCCATCTAGGTTTTCATTTCATCCTTCCATCCACCGAGTGAATTATAGATGCTGGCACTTGTTCCTGGAAGGGTGAAGTACAGAGAGGTTACCACTGTAAGTCCGAGGGAAGGGTATTAAAATAGAGATTTCCTGATTGATGGGCCAGAGCTCTCTGCACTCTGGCTTGCTGCCCCTCGGGGAAAATGTTGTACTCAAATACTGGTATTGCAAATGCATTGGTTGCTATAGTGCAATTGGTTTATTATCATAACTGGGGTCATTTCATCAGTTGGGATCATTTTGAGAGAAGCCCTTAGTGGAATTGCAATCATATTGTTCCTGAATGGTGGCAATGACACATTTCACAGGCCTTCAGTTTCCTGGACCGTGGCAATTCTGAAGATTCACAGCAGTAGAGTAGGGAGAGCCTCGACAAAGCCATCACATTTAGGCTCTGAGAACCATAGTATGTATATAGTAAGAGGAAGTATTATCGTTTATGTGTTCGAAAGCAAGATTACATTTAAGTACATTCACCAAGCATTTCCCTAAAGTGCATGGAGAACGGCTTAATTTGTATTATTTTGAAAAATCTTTTAAGTTTGTAGTCTGGAATTGTTTAAGATGGGACTATTTCATGTTTTCAAAATGTAGACAAATAGTGAGGGTGACAGTGTTGACGCTGGGCAAAGGCTAATTCTGTTGTGCATGCCTAGTCATTGGCGGCTGGAAGTTCATGAAACTCCTTCAGGTTTCCAATGTCCCCATCTGAGTAATTTGATTACCTACAACCTATGTTCTCCTTATGCCGCAGACTTGCACTAAATGAACTGTGAATTTTAATTTGAGCTGTATTTGAGAACCAATTCCTATAAAAAATGGATTTGTAGCTTGAAACTCAGCTCTTTCAGAAATGCCGAGTGAGTCTAGTTCATCTTCAGGAGCTGGATGTGCCTGTTTTTAATTTGGGGCAATCCCATTTGTGGCCCGCTCTTGTTTTCCTTAACTTTTTCAGAACCAGTGCTCCTAAAGAAAGGAAAAATAACCCCCCTTTTGTTCTTCATTTATTTGCAGACCAGGTCAGAGGCCCTTGATTAGCTCTCAGTTGAAGGATAATTTGAACCCTGACAGATTGAACCTAACCAGCAGGGTTTCCCTAAGCTGGCCAAGAGATAGAAAAAAAAAAAAAAAAAAGAAAAAGAAAAGAAAAAAAGCGAATTCCAGCTCATAAGCTGTACAAGACAAAATAAATGCACAACTGTTAATGAATAGTATTTCAAATATTTACAAAAGACCAAAAAAAGGGAAAAAAGATTAGCATCTTAGGCAGCTGTTCTAAGGGAAGCCTATTAAAAATAAACATGATAAATGGTGCTCATGAGCTAATATATCTGTCAAATATCAAATGTGCTTAAAGACCCGTTTCAGGAAAAAGAAAAAAAATCTATTAAGATATTGGGATGCAGCTATCTTCCTTTGTGGTTTACACCAGAATTTTATTCATCCCCTTTTCAAATATATCTGTTCCAACTCCTCAAATATTCATGTGGCTATTCCTTGATAGATTGTACAATGATGGGTAAGTGGATGGGATCATTTGAGTTTTGTCCGTTGTGATTAAATTGGCTAGAAACTTGAAAATTTACCTATACATCATTGGAATAAAGGCAACACGGCTAATTGTTATTTTATGGGCTTGCAGATGATAGAATGGTTTGAATATGAATGTAACAACGTTTCAGCGGCATGGCGCTAATGCTAGGAAACTCGCCATCTCCACAGAAGTGACTCCCAAAGTAACGAACTATTGGTTTCTAACGCTGTGCACCAGTGCTTATAGAGCCAGCACAGTCTCTTCTGGCACTGCTTGCCTCTTTGTATGGAGTTAACATGAAAGCAGTCTATGCTTTGTCATGTGCTCAGAGACTGTAGAGTGGATGTTAGGTCTTCACAGCTTTTCCATGGTGTAACAGTTTCCTTCTACCTTCAAGTCTATCTGAAACAGGGGCAATTTGCATGGAGAGGTTTGAATTTGTAGTTGAACTGCTATTTCATGACTGATGTTCAAGAAGAAATTTTCATCTGATGAATGTAATTTAGCCAGTGACTCAACATGTACAGCGTTAAGTTTCTTGCATGGTGGTATGAGGGAAATGAGGGTTGGGAAATAGCTAAGTTTTTGTTTGGGATGGTCATCACTTAAAGGCAGGCAGGTTGTTTGTGGTGAACTTGAAGATCTGTGGCTCTTAAATCATTTACTCTCCTAATGTTTGACCAGGTTTCTTAATTTCAGGGGTGGGGGTGTTAATGCCTCTCTAGCACTTTCCAGCAGGTCCAGGGCTTTCCTGGTGATAGCTGGTCTGTGGGTGTGGGCCTGAGGCCTACTGCCCAGGTCTGGATACAGTGATGGGGCATTGCAGTGTGACCCAATAGGGCCGACTACTGTGTTCAACGACCTTGTAGGACCAGGGATTGAACTCAGAGCCTTGAGTGTGCAGGCCATGATGCAATCTTCTTAGCTCTTTCCCAGCAGTGAGTATTTTTACTATTTTTAAACTTCGTGTGTGTTTGTTTTAGTTTTGGGAGCACACCTTGCAGTATTCAGGGCTTACTCTTGTTTCTGTGCTTAGAGATTATTTCTGGCATGAGTAGTAGACCTTAGAGGGTACCAGAGATAGAACTTGGGTTGGTCATGAACAAGACAAATATCCTATGTGCTTTTCTATTGCTCTACCCCCTGAACTTTAAAAATTATTAAATACTGAAAGATAGTAAAACATAGCCATTTTTACTTTTGGGCCTCTCAAGCCTTGCTCATGGGCACAGCAGCCATTCCTTGTAATTCTCAGCTAAATGTAGTGGTTGAAGGATAGAGCTGATGGTGTGATAATAATTGATCAGACAGGGGAGACCCCATGGCCACAACTGATGATACTTCAAAAGTCTGTAAGATGTAAGGGGAACAAACTGGGGCCTTGCATGTTTCTAACTACAATATTCTCTGTCCTCTTGAAGTCATTTTTTCCTTCTCTTTTCTTTTCTTTTAAAATGTTTTGGGGTTTTCTACATGACACCCAGTGATGCTCAGGGGTTACTCCTGGCTCTGCACTTAGGAATTACCCCTGGTAGTGCTTGGGAGACCATCTGGGATGCCAGGGATCAAACTGGGCTGGCCACATTGGAGGCAAACACCATCCCCACTGTACTCTAATTTTGCACCCCCCTTGAGGTCATTTATAATTTGTTCAAGTGTAATTCTTGGAGGAGGGTGGATAAAAGGGAGTTGTGTCACAGCTAGATCTGTACCTTGGGGGTCACTCTTGGTGGTGATCAGAGATTGTACGAGGCTTAGCCATGTGCCAGTCAAGTACCTTAACCCCTGTACCCTCTCTTGCGTGCTCAAGTGGAATTCTTTACTAGGGCTGTGCAGCTTCTTATGAACCTTCCAAAAATGTATTCCAGGATTTACCTCCTTTGTGGGGGCAGCAATGATTGGGGAGCTCCGAGCTCAGCTAGCGGGCAGCTCTGGTTGGTATGGTGATGTATTCATAGGCCATTTTGTTTTCAGGCCTCTTTCGGAAACCACTGCATGAGTCATGACCATGGCCAGCTCTGGAAGCCTATATTATTGTTACTGGAATGGCCATGAATTCATGTTCTTCCCTTGGCCTATTTCTCTGGCTTCGCTGCCCATTCTCTTTCTCTAAGAAGACTTGGTTTTCCAGTGTCCTGTGACCATTTCCCCTTTCCCATCATTTCTCCTTTCCCCCCTCTCAAATGGCCATTAGAAACCTCTGTGATTACCCATTGCCCAAATCACACCTTTAATCATCAATAATTACAGCTCAGTCCACTCACATAAAGGGTTGGAATATGAAACTGATATGTGGATGGGAAGGGTCCTGAGTAAAGAGGCAGGGGACAGGGCAAGCGAGCTACAGCTGTGCTTCTTTTGGAAGCACATGGCTGCTTCTGTAAAATAAACAAAGCCAGTCTTGTGCTGATGTTTAAGTTCATTGACCTATGCACACACATCCCTGTGTAAGGAGCATTACAGTAGGAGTCCTAGAGGACTGGGGGAGCACCTTGAGATTTTACATGTGTCCTAGCAAATGCTGTTGAAATCGTTCGCGATGACTCACCTATTTCTGCTGGATGGAAAGACCAAAGAATATTACAACCCCAGTCTCGAAATGATTTGTCAGTAAAACCTGAGACTCTTTTGGCAACCTCCTTTGCTTTGGATTCCATGGATCATGCTTCATTTCTGTGCGATTCCGCGCTGACACTAGCCCCTTCCGCCTAGACCCTCTTTGTGCTTCATCGCTGTCATTTGCACACTGGGCTGGGACATTCTCTCCAAGACAGTTTGTCTTGCGCCTCCAGCTGCTTCCCAATAGCCATTGTGCTGAACAAGCACTTACTTCATATGTCCTTGATACAATTAATGCCGGCATCTGCAGGAGTGGCGGCGGTCGCAGCAGCTGCAGTGCCTTCTGGAAGCCAACTTCTGCTTAGCATTGTGCTCAAAGAAATAGTTGGGAGCTGGAAGCTAATGCGGGCTTATTTTTAGCATTTTAAGAAATAAAAAAACAGAGAGAGAGAGAGAGAGTTGCACCTGCCAGGACTCACAGAGGCCCGAGGTTTGTTGATTATACGTTCTTGTTAGTGCCATTGTTATTGGCAAAATGGGGAATGATGTCATCCTTATCAAACTGAATTGGCACCCTGTCGAGTGACAAATAATTTACCCTCCGCCGTGTTATCAGCATGGGCCGCATGTTCGACTCACGGAGAGTGCTGAGTTTTCACAGTTGAATGGCGGGGAACTGCAGAGATGTATGAAAATGAAAAGGATTGATACTTGTAATCAGAGCACATAGTAATGGCCAAGGTGTAATGAAACATAAGAGCACATTTAGGGTAATTATGCTGCTACCAGGTGGGGCCCTGGGGCTTTGCATGTATCGAAGCTGCTTGGGGTGGCGGATGTGCGGCGAGGAATCCTGCAGCACCATCTGGTAGATTCTCATTTTCTCATTAATTCTTCTGTCCCCTAAGCCTGGGCTACATTGACTTTGAACAGCACTTCATCTGCTCACTATCGCATCTCATTTTGGTGGGGAGTTGCTCTCAGGAGCGCTATTGATATGATGTAATTCACCATCTTGGCGAGGTGAAGTGTATTATAACAAATCATCTCCTTGGTTTCTTTTATTTCTCTTTTTACCCCTTTTATTATTTCTCTTTTCTTTGATCACCTTTCCTTTCCTTTCCTTTCTTTCCATCCCTTTTCTTTTTTTTCTTTTTGTTTCTTTTCAGTAGGAGCAGATTTTCACCTGACTATTGGATTCAGAATCACCACTTTTGTAGGCTTTAAAAAAAAAAATAGTTGAGATAGGTTGTTTAGCTTGTCCAAGTATCCCTAGGCTTCCAAAATAGCTTGTAAATGAAAGCATAACATGCACGGTAATGAGTCCATATTTGCAGTATTACACTCTCTTTTATCACTAAAAAATTGTTTTTATTTCCACAGGCAACTACAAATTTGGGCTTAAAGTATAATAACTAAAACTATTTATTTTAGTCAATCTTCAAAGTAAGAAGTAGAGATTCTGGTTACATAGGAATATGAATACTCTTGTACCTCTGTGCTGGCTCTCAAGAATGCTTAAGGAAGTTTGCAAAAGGATATTTGAGGCAGTATATTGTATAGGGAAGTGAAATGTTGTAGATTTGCTAAATTAATATTTCTGAGTATTTTCACCTAGCATTAGGAATATTAGGTAGGTTTCCTTGCATAATGTTAGTAGATAGTTTACTAAGATGTTCCTTTTTTGTACTATAAGTGTTAATATAAAATGGTGGAATCCATTCACATTTATCACAAGTAGTCACAATAGAGCAGCATTTCCTACCTAACTTCTTGTGGGTTAACCACATCCAATAGTGCCCAAGAAAGCCCCTGGTGGTGCTCTGAGAACTATTTGTAATGTCTGGGATTTGAACTTGGTAGGGTCTGTTAATGCAAGACAAATCTCCTTAACTCCTGTACTATTTCTTCGACCCTACTGCCTAACTTTTGAAATGGTGCTGCATAGTAATGCAATATATTAGGATTATTTGGGCAGTTTTGTAGGTCTTTAGTTGCCTTTGACATTGGATTCTTGAATCTCCCATGTTTTTCATAGGTGCTGATACAATGTTTGTAGTTTGCCATTTTAACTTTTCTTCCAACTAATAATAAAAATAAACCCATTAAAACAACAACAACAACAAACCTCACCTGTATTTCTATGCATTTTGTCACCTGGTTCCCATGCATTTTCCCTAAACTAAAATAAGAGAGGTAGACAGGGTAACTTCTTCCTCAAATGAAATAGTCCCAAGATGCCCCAGTGACCAGTTTACAGAGTCTTGAGATATGCCATTGGCACTTCCCCTCAGTGGCTCCTAACTGGTCATCCAGATACCTCCAGCTTCATGAAAGAAGAGAATCACAAGCAACCCAGTCCTTTCAAGTACTCAGCTTTCCCCCTACCTCATTTATTCTTAATAAACACACTAAAAGATCACCAGGATCTCTCTTATGTCTCACCTCCTTTATATAAATGCATTTGGGAACAAATGAGAAAGAGGTTGAACAACTCTTGGGAAATTACTTATTATTTAGTACGTACATGCTCCTGGAAAGCAGGTATCACCAAAGGGCTTTGTTTTTCTTCTAAAGTTCACCCATTTGTGCTAAGACGATCTAAGTATCAGGATTCCTTCACCTTTTTTTATTTCTGGACTTTAGCTTGATGGCTTCTTTGCCTTTATGTAAGTTTAGCTAAAAAGAGTCTGGCAGTGAGGTCAAGTCTTTTGAACCTTTGATACTAGCTGGATCTATAGCTTTAAGCAGTAATTTAACCTTTTCAAGCCTCTGTCTTATTTATAACTTTAAAATAATCTTTGCTTGAAATCAAGGGCTTTTTCATAGACATCCAGTCATGGTTTCTGCTATAACAGTTCTTTCTACCAATAAATGCAATGGATAAATCCTTGTCAAGACATTTAGTCCATCTTTACAGGCAACATTACATGGTAAAACACAAGAATCAGTCATGATCCTATGATAGCATGTGTTCTGAAGAACAAGGAGGAACTTGGTTCCAAGGTATTTAGCAGTGAATAAGTACCAACTGAAGAACAGAAATCACACTTGCCTGTCTTTGTAAAGGCACAAAAATGCATACAATTATAAAAAGACTTACATTGAAATTTTATTTAGAAAGGAATTTTAGGATAGTTGTAGCTTATCAACATATTACCAAGAGACAGCTGTACATCTATCACTTATCACTGCCAAGGAGTGACATTTCAAAAGATTTGCATGAAGGTGATGTGGAGTTAAAATTGTGACAAACAGAATTGCAGGTACTGTGCATAGATATCACTCTTTGCCTAACATTGGTGATTAGGAGAATGCTGATTTTGAGGGTGAGATTAGGGAAAAGAAAGTTTTGTGTTTGTATGTGTCTTTCCTTCATATCCAGTGTAGGCATCCCCCACCCCCTATTTGAAATTTGTCTTTCAGTGTTTCTCTACTTATGGTAGAGTGTAGGCAACTTTCAAATTTTTAAAACAATTTTATTTTATTGGAATTTTTATGATATATAAAGTCCTTCATAGCTGAATTTTAGATATACAGTGAATCAGAGCCATTCTCACCACCAGTGTTGACCTCCCTCCACCACCAATGTTCCCAGAGTACTTCCTATACCGCCACCCTTTGCCCTGCTGGCCTGCCAGTATAACAGGCCCATTGAAGTTTAGATTGTTATCATTTGGGTCTCTTGATTCTATTGTTTTTGACTTTAGCTTTTTTTCTTTGCTTCTTAATTTTATTTTTAAAAAGTGCAGAAATATGAGGTAAAACAAAATAATCTATGTCCCAAGGTTTTATGAAAAAAAGGTGGGAGCCCCCATTTCGAAGATAAAAAAAGAAGAAAGAAAAAACAAATGAAGGGGCAGCAGGTTTTTATTTATTTATTTATTTATTTAATTTTTTGCATAGGTACAGCAAAAGTTGAGGAAAATAGAAAGGAAAAACCTTTGGCTTAAAAACAGGGAGACCCTACCCATGAAGAATCCTGCCATAAGCATCTGGGCATACTGAGTTGTCTAACATCAAAGTCTTTATTCATGGTCCCAGTAAAAGTTCTCTTCAATCATCTTTGTCGAAGTAGGGTGAAAAGGGTTAAATATGGAGAAATAACAGGTTGGGGTGAGAGAATGAAAGGATAGAAAATGATTTGTAAAATGGTAATCAGGAGAGAGAGAGTGAGAGAGAGAGAAAGAGAGAGAGAAAGAGAGAGAAGGGTTATATATAATGGAGAACTATATAAAACATAGACAGACATTATATACATTACAGATGGACATTAGACAGACATAGAGGTGGCCAGCATATACATTCATGCAAACATAGACAATGAAGATCAATCCATAGGTTTCAGTTGGAAAACTGACCCAGGTATGTCATTCTTGTGCAGGGGCCATGCTAATCTTCTCTGTATTGTTCTAATTTTAGTATATGTACTGCCAAAGCAAGTACTCAACTTGGTTTTTATTCTTGTTGTTGCTGTTTATTTTAATGAATGAAAACATAAAAACACAAGAACTAAAGACCAACAAACATACTTATCAACATCAGCAACTACTCTCCATGTGATTTAGCCATGTGGGCATATGTCATATGAACCTTTGACAATGGTTCCTGGTTTATGGGTTCTTCATGGCTCTTTTGTTCCTTCTTAGAAAATTAGCTTTGACATAGATTTTATTCTCATCAGCTCCTTGCTGATTAGAATTTCAAATGGATTTGCTGTTTTGTGTGAACTAGGATTCAGATATTCCAAGAAATGAATGTGTTCTCCCACTGAATTTCTGTCTAAGGATTCTTTAAGTTTTCAAGTTTTTAAGTAGACTAGCTGTCCTTTCACCTGGGAGGAGAGTGCTTCTGAGCACAGGGAACCTGGAGTTTGCAAATAAATTGGCCTGCACTTGAATAGTTGCTTAAATTAAGATCTTAAATTTATCTTCACAAATATGTAGCAAAAGAACAGACTCGAAGATAATCCTTAGATATTTAAGCTTCATAGCTTTACATATCTTTAATTATAGAAAGGAATCCAGAAGTACTTTTGAGAAGAAAATAGTCACAAAAAAGTGTTTGAAAACACTTCCATGTGTATTCAATGTGTATTATTGGGAAAAAATATACTAGTATTTATAGAGAAAAAGGATATGGGTAAACTGGGTAAAATCGAGTCAGTGTTATTGGATAGGATTTATAGAGTATTTATAGAGAAAAAGGATATGGGTAAACTGGGTAAAATAGAGTCAGTGTTATTGGATAGGATTAGATTCTTAGTGGTTTATCATGTATATATGAAACTACATATTGTTAGGTTCTAATGCTCAATAAAATAATATTTAATTAAATGCTTGCACTAGACCTAGTTGTTTTTATTTTTTTTATTTTTTATTTATTTATTTATTTATTTATTTATTTTTTTACCTTTCCTACTCTGTAAAAGCTAACTTTTCCTCAGAAGCACTTGCCGGTTATTTCTTCAAAAGACTAACTCTCATGATAATTTTTACTGATCAAATGGTACAGAATTGAATTTGAAAATGACAGCTAAATTTAGCGAAGGTCATCAGAGAATGGGGAAAGTTTAATTTGGTTTGAAAATATTGTAGGATTTTTGGGGTGGGACAAAGGACACGAAGGAGAAGGACATTTTAGCTCTAGGTTGGAGAAATCATCCTAACAAATGATGATAGCTACAAAGGCTCCATGTTTAGTCAGGAATACTGCACAGTCTGTGAACTCTGAGTACAAGGCAGAAGTGTGCTGTGTAGTTGAAGCCTTATGTTCTACATTACTATTCTTAACATTATTTTGTAAACATTGGACTGAAATCATCTTTTCAGAAACCAGCACATTAACATGCCTATAGTTTAGAAAAGAAATTCAAGTTTGAAGGATGGTGAGAGAAAAGAAGAAGAGAACGTGACCTCTAATGCTATTACAGTGACAGAAATTTTGGCATTGGAATGATTGCAAGGAGCTGTAACAGTAATGGATAAAGTGCTTACTTGTTTTTATTAAATCTCTAAAAAGATTTTTCTAAGAGTACCTTGTTTGAAAGAAAAGGGTAATTTTAGGCTTGGGCCCTGTGTAGACTGAGAAGTTTTTCTCTGTAGAAAAATAGAGCTGCCATTCCAAATTCTTGTGTGATCTCATCTTTGTTTCTCAGATCTTAGAATTCAAGTTTACATGAAAACTTGGGAATCAGGCATTGGAACAGAGAGTTTGAGAGGTTTGGAGAGCTAAGGGTGCCGAAATGGAAGATCTTCTTTATTTGAGTTTTGGGAACACAACTGATTACCTCAGAACAGTTTCATTGGAGTCATCATTCTTGGGCATTAGTGAGACTCAGAAATTACCAAAAAGCCAGAAGTTTTGATTTGGGAATTTGGTCACTGGTTTCTAGGACTAGGTGAAAGTCTTCAGTGTGTTTTAATTGATGTCATTTCTGCTGCTGCTTTTGTTAACTTACAGTTGGTGATTTGTCTGCCAGACACTGGTTGGAAAGAGCTTGATGATCTTGTAAGTACTCTATGCCATTTCCCTAGTTTATACCACAGACAACTGGAATCTCAGAATGATAGAGTGCTTGCTCAGATGTCTAGAGCCACCGAGAGGTGCCCATTCTTGACCCTGTTTCATTCTGTCTTACTGCTAAGAATCGGCATCTTGGTAGAATTTGTCACTGGTAGGCAGAGAAACCATTGACGCAGGCTCATTTCTCCTCAATACCCTCAGCCACTGTATTTCTTTCTGGGGGAGGAGAGGTTGAAAGTTCTTTGTTTCAAGTTACAAGTCATGTAATACTATCTTGACCTCCCTGAATTTTTAATATTCTTTGAGACCGTAAGTGGCAAGGCTTCTCTTCACATCCAAGAGACCATCGCTGAGTGATTGTAGAGGAGTTTGGATTGCATGGAAGTCAGTTGCCTCAGGGAGGCATGAGAATCAAAGCAGTTAGTGTTTGGGGATTTAAGGAGTGATGACCATCCCAGAATACCATGCATAAGGAATGGAAGGGTACTAGTCCCACGTGGGGGAATTTTGGTTGAAAACAGTACTGATTTCACTATATGGCAGGTTATTTGTACTGTCTAAAAGGCATTGGGAGGAAATTATTAGGGCTGGGAATGGGGTCAGGAGTTTACCCAAGCTCTATGAAAGCTGCTTTATGGAGTAGGGGTGGGCAGAAAAATAGTACAGTGGGTAGGCTCATTGCCTTGTATGCATCCAACCCAGGTTCAATCCTTGGCACCTCATATGGACTCCTGACCACTGGCCGGAGAGGCAGGAGTGATACCTGTGTACAGAGGCAAGAGTAAGCTCTAAGCACCACTGGGTGTGATCCCAAAACAAAAGTAGTAAACAAATAGCTGAGCTATGAAGCAGTTAGGTGTAGATAGAAGAGTTGGTATAGAGAAGAGAGAGTTTATGGAAGGAAGAACTATTTACATCAGGGGCTGTTTATTTATGCTTCCAGAGGACATGGAGGGGGGAAAGAGGAAGATTTACCTATTTTGGAGATGACTCTTAATTGACGAGAATGATTTCAGAGGAGAATGAAAAAAGAGAGTAAAGTTGGCCAAAGAGGTGGGCCACAAAAATTGAAAAGAGGGGCCGGAGAGATAGCATGGAGGTAGGGTGTTTGCCTTGCCTGCAGAAGGACGGTGGTTCAAATCCCAGCATCCCATATGGTCCTCAGAGCCTGCCAGGAGCATTTCTGAGCTTAGAGCCAGGAGTAACCCCTGAGCATTGCCAAGTGTGACGCAAAAACAAAAACAAAAAAAAAATGAAAAGAGAGTTTGTATTTCCCTAACATCCCCAGAAAAAAAAATTCCAAATAAACTGAAAAACTTTGAAGCAAAAGGAGGAAAGTTTTTTTTTTTTTTTAAAGATTTCCAAAATTAATTTCCTCAAGTACTCTGAATAAGGAGTTCAAATGATCTGTTCCCAGGAATTACTTGGGATGTGAGACTATCATTGTATATCACAGAATACATATGTCTTTGTAGACCTGTGAAGTTATTAAGACAAAAAAATAGTAACAGAAGCTCTTCAAAGCCTCCTCCTCCGCTGCTTCAGGGCTTACATAGGAAATATTTCAATTTCCCTATTGTTGTTGCAACATGAGGGGGCTGGAAGACAAATTCCAGGAGGGGGCAGCAGCGCTATAAGAATTTAATTTGGTTATTTTCTTTATCTGTTCACTTGGCTTTTAAAAATCAAGCGATAATATGTTTTCTGTACCTATTACCTCCACTAATGAAAAAATAAGGCCCACAAAGCTATTTAATAATCTTACCGTTTGTTAATTTATTAGTCCCACATTACTAAACATAGCAATTATGGAAAATACAAAGGTGCTGCAAATTATCCTAATATATACTAGTCCTATATGGAAAATAATTGGTATGATCTCAGCCCTAATTCTATCCCATCTTTCTGTGTGTCTGGTACATAAGGAAATTCAGAAACAGGCTCCCAGCTTAGATAGCTTTTAAACTATCAATGGTAAGAAGATAGTACTAATTGGTCTCGTTGAAAGAATTTTTTACCACTTAAACATTATTATTATTTTTTTTTACAGAGCTCCGCCTGAATTTGAGGGGGGAAATAAAAGGCTAAAGCTTCCATGTTAAAAAATAATTTGACAATCTCACTGCAGATTCAACTTTTCTGAAAATGTAAATAGATTAAAATGTAGGCAGTGTTTTGCCATCTGTAATGAATTAGTGTCCCGTTCCTGCCAGCTGCTGCTGGAGTTCTGAAGCTGACTCAGGAGCTGAGCTGACTGCAGGGTTGCTGCAGAGAAACACCAGCACCTAGGCTTGAAAATGGGAAGGCAGGCAGGCGAGCTAGGTGCTAGGAGAGTCACTGCAGTGCTTTGAAGCTGCTGCGTCCATTCCCTTTGGCATGGGATAGGTTCTGCTCATCCTCTTGATGGGGATGTGGTGGGGGTGTGGCCTTGATACACTGGGGGTGTGGCCTCCACCTTTCTAGGTGTTGACTTGGAGACTGAAGTTACTGAGATGTAGAAAGCAGCTGTGGCTATCAGATCTTCTCTTATCCCATTAGATCTGTTTCACTCAAAAATGGTAATATTGATGTATTGCTAGGAGATCCTGTGCTTAAGATGAAACCCATTAAAATATTTTCTTATATATTTTTCTTTGGGGAGGGATTAGATTTGGGGGCCATACCATACCCTCTAGTGCTGAGGGTTTAGCTCTGATTTTGTGCTCAAGAGTTACCTATGATTGTGCTCTGTAAGTTTGAACCAGGATCTACTGCACATGAGCTGAACACACACATGCACACAAATACACACACATACACACACACACACACACACACACACACACACACAAATACCCTTCTCCCTTCTCTCACTCACTTGCTCATTCTCAATTTTGTTTGTTTGGGTTTTTTATTTGGGGGGGGTCACACCCAGCCCTGCTTAGGGGTTACTCCTGACTGAATGCTCAGAAATCGTTCCTGGCAGGCACAGGGAACCATATGAGATGCTGGGATTTGAACCACCGTCCCTCCTGGATTGGCTGCTTGCAAGACAAAAAAAAAAGCCCTACCACTGTACTATCTTTTCAGTCCACTCCCTCTCAGTTTTGAGCAGAGAGAAGATGATTTCTTGGAAAAACCTTGAAGTCACACCTATTCAAAGATGAATCCAGACTCTCACTTCTTTGGCCTGTTATCTTGTCAAACAAATCACTGAAATATTCTGAACCTTAACACCCTCATCCGTAAAAGGAACCTAGCTGCTTGGTAGATGTGATAAGACAATTGGCGCCAAGGCTGTTTCTAGAAGCCTGAACATGTGGGACTTGGGGGGGGGGGTCAGGCATCCCTGCGATCCAGTTAGATGCTCCTGCGTTTTTGAGGGAATGAGGTCTCTGCAGATAATGCATTAATTTTCCACACCATGCTAAGGTCTTGGATACCTCAAATAGTTATCAAGAAGCAAATGTGAGACTTAGCATTTGCTTCATGTCCAAATATCATATTTCTGTCACAGAGAAGAAATTGACTTTGTGGCTAGTTTGCTTTCATAATTTTCCCCTTTTGTGAAAAGGAGAGAGTTTTGGGTTATGTTTTGGTTTCTTCCAGATGAGAACCTTAGGAAATGAATCAGATGAAAACCCAGGACCTACTTGTCCTCCTAGCACCTTGACAATGCTTTTCTACATGTTGTCAGCCGAGTGGATTCAAATCTCATATGTTGAAGCTAAACCTCCCCTACCTCAGCACATGCTGTATTTGGAAACCAAATATTTAAAAGGAAAAATAAAATTAAAGACATTAAAAAATAATAAATATATAAATTAAAATGGGGCTGGAGAGATAGCGCAGCAGTAGGGCATTTTTCTTGTATGCAACTGATTTAAGATAGATGGTGGCTTGAATCCTGGCATTCATATTATTCCCCATGCCTACCAGGGGCAATTTCTGAGTACAGATCCAGAAGTAACCCTGAGTGCCGCCAGTGTGATCCCCTCAAAAGAAAACCTCCAAAATAAAATAAATAAAAATAAGGCATTAACCTTGGCCTTCATATACATATATATGTATGTATATATGATATATAGACATATATATATATATTTAAAGACATTTTGATGTCTGAAATTTTTCTGATGTCTTCCACAAGCTAAGTCCAATCTTTCCCTCCCTCATCGGCATAATGGAGAGCTCTGCGTCCGGCCCATAAATGTCTTGTTTTTTCCTCATTTTAAAAAGCACTATCAGTTTTGCAGCTTTTGCTTTCGTACCTCTAAGTAATAAAACAATTAGTTGAGAAATGTACCAATTACAGTGTGAATAGATACACGGATGTAGCCTACCTCTCTGCTTTCCATCTTCTTACAAATGAGACTTCTAGATATTATAAATTTACAGGTTAGTCAGGCCTGCTAAAAATCGATACCCTCAGCTCTGTTAACACATTTATTTAGAAGAGAGTGCAGGCTAGGAATTAGGAGACGTCATGGGGATCGGTGTAATTCTGTCTTCATAAGACTCATAGTATTGGAATGAAGTGGAGAGTAGGGATGATATTTGGAACTGCGGAGATTGGACCCATATTGACAGTGTGGTTAGGTCTGGGCTGTGAAAGGGTAGAGCACTTCCCTACAGGGGTTAATTAGGAGTACTTAGCCCCTAGAAAGTTTTGGGGCAGCCATTATCTCTCAGGTGTAGACAGAGCTATTCTTCAGCTATTGTATCAGCCCTGTGACTATGATCCCCATCAATGAGCCTGTGTCAGAAACAAACCCAGAAAGGTCTTTTGCCATCTCTAATCCCACAGGGACCTTCTGTCCTGGCAGTTGGTGGGGGCTTTTCTGAGTCTAAAATGGCTTCTCCTGCCCACACCATCACAGATGCTTCTGTTGTCCAACCCAGCTGACCTGGAATAAGTGTACCTCTGGGGCCATTATGTCGGCCGCCCTGAGCTCACTGCCCTGGGTCACTGATTTACTAGTGACTCATTGCTACTTATTCTGGCAGAGCCTGGCTGTGGCTTCCTCAGCTGCATTTCAATCCTGAACACAGAGAGGCTATTTGTAAGTCCAAGTCGGGCCTCACACTCTCACCGTGACCCATGTGTGACTCAAGCCTTGCTGTCCACTGCACACAGGTCAGTGCATTAGGTTCACTCTACTCCATGCTTCCTACCTTCTCTTAGAGGCCAGGCCTCTGATTCTTCTGTTTTAGTTCAGCCCCCAGTTTGCTGGAGTCTTTCAGACCTCCTGTTGGCGTATATTTGGACCATTGCAGCCTCAGTTTTCAGCATTAGTCCTGTAATTGACCCTACTTCCTGCCACTCTTTAATTTTTTTTGTTTGTTTTTGGTTTTTGGGTCACATCCGGCAGCACTCAGGGGTTACTCCGGGCTCTATGCTCAGAAATCACTCCTGGCAGGAACGGGGGACCATATGGGACGCTGGGATTCAAACCATACTTCTTCCGCATGCAAAGCAAACACCCTACCTCCACGCTATCTCTCCGGCCCTTCCCTGCCACTCTTGTCAAATTCACCTCCTTTTCCATAGATGCTCCAAGGTTTCCTGCAGCAAAGTGCTGGTTCTTTGCTGATCTGCTTTCCAATCTGCCTCCAGGCCATGTTGGTTTTGGAAACTTGCTGTGATTTCTCACTCTTTTCAGCCATCATGTTCCCCTGCCAGGTGCTATTATGGATTTTATGATTTCTTGCTTTTTTTCAGAATTATACATTCTACCAATATTTACTAGTTGGTAGTATCATCTGAACACTCCATTTAGGTCAGAAGAGCATCTTAGATGTGTAGGTTTTGGGTCACATTTTTGCTAGTAGGTTTGAGTGCGAACCCAGATGAGAAGTGAAAGCAGGAAGAAAGGTAAAGGCTGTGTGTATGTGCGTGCGTGCGTGCGTGCGTGCGTGCGTGCGTGTGTGTGTGTGTGTGTGTGTGTGTGTGTGTGTGTGTGTGTGTGTGTGTGTGTGATGGCATACCCAGCTGTGCTTAGGGCTTATTCTTGGCTCGGGGGGCACTCTTGGTTCTGATGATGCTTGGGGACCGTCAATGGTGTTCGGGCATTGACAGATTCCAGGCACTCATCTAAACCTCTGCACTCTCCGTGTCTCTATGTTCTTGGCTGCTAATCTGCATTTTCTTACCTCTCTTGCATTCCTTTCTGAGCTAACTTTGCTGGAGAGATCCCTCCCTACTCTTATTCCTTCATTCACACTTGTCCAAGCCTCCTTCTGGGGTGCTAGCATTTCAACGGCTTAGCCATTTCCGAACGAATCTCTCCCATTGGTGCTTGTTTCAGTGCTGAGAGGGCATCTGCCCAGACCTAGGACTGGGGTACTTGTGGGCCCTTCTGAGATAATTGATCAAGCCAGGCTCCCCCCACAGAGGTACAGACAGCACACTTTGCAAGTGAGAGGAAGGCTGGCATAAAGGGAAGCTCCTGAGCATTTTAGATGTTGAGGCTTCCTGACTGGGAAGAGAAGAATCCTCTTTATGCCTTCAACTGCTCCAGATGCTGCAGAAAACCAACTGTCTCAATAAATAATATTTTCTGCCCATTCAAACTATATACACTTTGGCGATCTTTATACCAAGTAACCTTTAAAGCAACGTTTTTGATGTCATTGTCCTCCCTTGTAGAACTAAAGAACCTGAGATTGACTCAAGCTATTCGAAACACCCATGCAAGTTGGAGGCCTGGAAGTGACTCCTTGTCTTGCTACCTGTCTCGACCTATGCCTTGTAACTTGTCTTTACCTTTTCTGTGCTTCCCAGATCTTTTCTCTTTCTAGGTTGCTGGTTCCATTTCAGGCAGTGACACCCCCCCCCCCCACACACACACACATTTTGCTGCCTACATTCTGGAGTAAGAGTGAGCAAATCTAGCCAACCCGAACTGATAGGTTGACCAGGTGCTTCAAAGCAGGACTTTCTGCTCATCCTCAGGTAAAGAGAGACTCTGACTGCTCATTTTTGAGCTGTGCTGTGGCATGCCAGGACAGACGACCTTTCCCTTTCTCTCTGCCTCTTTTCTGGTTTCTTAGCACTGTGCAGTCTGTGGCCCTCTGGCCTTTCTCCTATCTGGTCTGAGGGGCAGGATTGTCTGCCAGGCTCTTTCCTTCCTGTTCCTTTCCCACTTTAACAACATGTTTGGTTCACTCCAGTCACTGTTTTTATGTTTTCAGAGGCTGTGACTGTAATGGCTGTTAGTTTTAAAAATGCTTTTTTAGAAATAAATTCTATGTCTTTTATGTCACACATGGTGAAGCACTCAGGGGCATCTTTTCTCATGTTGAAATTTTTGGAAGTAATTCCCTTATGCATTAATATGAAGAAATTTGCCGCGGGCTCCAGAATACTTAGAATGGTGATGGGACTTGAGAGTGAAGAGTTCTACATGTTTTATGGCAGGTTTTATTTATTTTTATTTCTATTTTTTTAGACCTCAGCCAAAACACTAAGTTCTTTTATTTTTATAATATCCTAAGACCAAAGTATTGTCATACATTGTGGAACTGGCCTTTCTGTTATTTATTCATTACTCTGTGACTTGTCCTTTACTATTATATTATTACCCCCCCCATCTTTAAATTCATATATAATGTGGGGTCAAAGGTCAACCATTTAAAAGTCAGATAGCTGAGCTATATGTTAGAAAGGAGGGGAGTGATAAAAAAAAAGTCTCTTAAGGGCTTAAAAAAATATTCTACTCTCTTGGTAGTTAAGTGACTTCATAGCTGGCCTGGCCACTTGGGTTAATGAGAATTGGGGGTATTTAACTATTCTCTGTACAGTGGGGGAGAATATGCACACATACATACACATGCATATACATGCAATAATAATAGCTATAGTATGGTTTCCTTCCTACTGACTAAGCCTTTGTTCAAAATCTGAGTATTCACATAGTATAGTGATTCTCTTAAGTGTAACCCAAATTCATAGTGTCTCCCTCGGATGCTCTCTTAAGGAGCATGATAGTCATTTTAAGGGGCTTATTAAACACGTAAATTGCCAGGCCACTATCCTCAGTGTTGTGGTCCCATTAATGTGGAGTAGAGCTCAAGTTATTGGGGTTCTTTGGAGGGTCAAGGCACACCCAGCATTACTCAGGAACTATTCCTGCCTTGACACTCAGGAGTGAGCCCTAGAAGTGCTGTGGGGTTCAAGCTGGCTATGTGGCATGTAAGAAGTGCTTTATCCTCTGTACTATCTCTCCAACCTCAGAATTCAAATATTTTGTCTTTCTTTATTGGGCAGGAAGGCCAAAAGTTTTAATTTTTTAGAATAACATCATGGTTTTCCATGTTGTTCATAAGAGTTGTTACAGGCATTAAATGTTGAAACACCAGTCCCATCAGCAGTGTGATCATCTCTCCACCAGTGTCCCCAATTTCCTACCCACTATCCTAACCTGTCCCCATTGCAAGCACAAACAAATTTACTTCATGTTGTTTGTTATAACATAAAGGTGAATGGAACTGTCCAAAGTTAGATTAACAGGGATCAATTTGAAATAATTGTTATATCTCTCAATGGTTTTATTTATTATTTTGCCATAATAAGGAAATGAAGTTCTGATACACAGTCAAGTAGATAACTCTGAAAGTGTTATTCTAAGAAAAGTAACCAACACACAAAACACATGCATGATTCCTCTTGTATGAAATGTCTAGGATAGACATATTAAGATAGTAGATTGGGGGAGGGTAGAGCTATAGCACAGCTGTAGGTCGTTTGCCTTGCATGCATTCAACCATACGGACCCCAGTTTGATTCCTGACATTCCATCTGGTCCCCTGAGCTTGTCAGATCGATTTCTGAGCACAGAGCCAGGAGTAAGCCCCTGAGTGCTGCCACTGCCACCAGGTATGATGCAACCCCCACCAAAGGATGGTAGATTAGAGTTTACTAGGGCTTGAGGTGAAGAAAAGTTAATTATTGCTTAATTGAGATAAAAGTTTCTCTTGGGGGTGATGAAAAGTTTTGGAAATAGACACTGGTAATTATTGTCCAATATTGCAAATACCATAAATTTCACTAGATGCAAATTAAAATGAATTTGAAGCCTTGGATTTGGAAACATTATTTGTAAGTATAAATGCATTGTATTTATTTGGCTGAGGGTCATTTCAGTATATCAGAATTCTTTTTTTTTTGTTTGTTTGTTTTTTGTTTTTGGTTTTTGGTTTTTGGGCCACACTTGGCATTGCTCAGGGGTTATTCCTGGCTGTCTGCTCAGAAATAGCTCCTGGCAGGCACGGGGGACCATATGGGACACCGGGATTTGAACCAACCACCTTTGGTCCTGGATTGGCTGCCTGCAAGGCAAACGCCGCTGTGCTATCTCTCCGGGCCCGTATCAGAATTCTTAAAACTTGCTGTAATACATACCCCATTGGGTTTTTTTTTCTCTTTTTTTTTGTTTTTGTTTTTGTTTTTTGTTTGTTTGGGGGCCATACTCAGTGACACTAGGTTACTCCTGGCTATGCTCTCTGAAATCATTCCTGGCTTGGGCGACCATATGGGATGCCAGGGATCAAATCCAGGTCTGTCTTGGGTCAGCTGCCTGAAAGGCAAATACCCTACCACTGTGCTATTGCTTTGGCCATTGTTTTTTTCTTCCATGTTTCCCAATTAGCTGAGGAGCTGGAGAAAATAAAGGCTCTTTCAGTTTAAGAGACAAAGGTAAATTGCCTTGCCTATAGGTAACTCAAGTTCAATCCCTAGAATCACAGATGGCCCCTTGAACAATTCCAGGAGTAAGTCTTAAGAATTGCCAGGTGACCCACACCTATGGGCCCTTCAAAAAACAATGCTTAATGGAATACTATTGTGCCAGTAAGGTAAAATTGGGCTTTCTGGGACAAATTGGATAGATTCTGAGGTGGTTATGTTAAATGACATAATGAGTAAAGAGGTGAAAGACAGTCACTCGATAGTTTTATATATAAGTGGACTATCAGTAGCTAAAGAAAATTAAGTGGGCAAACAAACAAAAGTATCTTGTGGATTCTTTTTTTTTCGGGGGGGGGTCCACACCCGGCGGTGCTCAGGGGTTACTCCTGGTTGTCTGCTCAGAAATAGCTCCTGGCAGGCACGGGGGACCATATGGGACACCAGGATTTGAACCAACCACCTTGGGTCCTAGATAGGCTGCTTGCAAGGCAAACACCGCTGTGCTATCTCTACGGGCCCATCTTCTGGATTCTTATAGAACCACTGTCATGCTTCCTGGAGGAGAAGACATAGGGTAGGAGGAATGGGTGAAGGGTTCTTTTTGGTGGGTGCTTTTACTCAGATGTAAGCTGAACCCCTGAAATTGTATGTTATTGGTAACTAGCAATAAACTCATGTTTTAAAAAAAACAAAAAACAAAAATATGATCAATATTGTGAGTCATCGTGTAATTACAAAATCAAATTACTATGCAAATTCAGTGCCATACAAAATCCAATCAGATACATTCAGTACAATCACTATAATTGAGAAGATTGACAACGTTAAAATACTGGCAGGGTGCAGAGTGATGAACATTTTTAGATATTGTTTCTCAAAAATCACTACTCATGGAAAAGCCTGGCAGTTGTTTAACCTGCTTTAGGATCCAGAAATGCTATGCAGTGTTTAACAAGGGAATAAGAAAACAAATCAAGATTTGTAGAGGAATGATACTAGTCATTTTTTTTAATAGTAGCTCCAATATTGGGAGCATGTCCATCAGTATACAAGTGACTAAGAAAAGTCTTGTGTATTCACACAATGGCATATTCTTTCACAATTAGTAGGAATTCATTGCTTATATTTGGAATACCCCTCATTTCTTTCCATTTGTTCAAAGTTGTACATTAAAACACACCAGATGTCACAACTGAACAGAATGTCTCCAGACACCACAAAAAAGGACCTAGGGGAGAGTAAAAGAGCATGTACAGAGCCTATAGTTATTCTCATGACATTATGCTTTAAGGGCAGAGAAACCCTATATTTTTTAGGTCAAGGGAATTCCCTTTCTAATCTCCTCAATCTTTACTGTGCCTTTGCAAAAGAGTGGGGGGAAAAGGAAGCACATTATTTTTTCTTTTTCTTTTTTTTTTTTTTCGTTTTATTTCAGGCTCGTGATTATTGCATGGTTGTTATCTGTATTGCAATGATGTTTTTGGATTTTTTTTGTGGTAATTGTAGTTTTTGTTTTGTTTGTTTTTGTTTTCTTGTTTGTCTGTTCTTTAGTTTTCTTAAATATTTTTGTCTTTTTGTGATTTTTTTTCCTTATCCCCTCTCTTCTATTAAATTGATATTTATAACCCTCTAGGATGGACCCCTTCAGACTTTGTTGGTTGCTTGCTTTTTTTTTGTTTTTTTTTTTTCTTATTTGTTTTTTGTTTCTTTTTCTTTTTCTTTCCCTTCAAACAGAACCACATACCTTGAATCATCTTGTTCTGCCTCATAAATTGAGGGGGGGGGGGATGGATAGTACCAAGACCAAACAGTTGTATGAACATTGAGTAGAAATTAAAAAAAAAAAAAAGATCAGTCTTCAACACCAAATCCAAACCCTGACAACAGAATTGATACCCATTTTACAACAAACTAGACACAAAGGGCTCAATAAAGGAAGATATGGGATGCATGCTGGGTATAGGATTGAAGGGAGGACAACACTGGTAGTGGAAATGACCTGGGTTCAATGCCGCCATGTACCTAAAATATTATTGTGAAAGATTTGTAATCCACTTTGGTCACAATAAAAATTGTTAAAAAAAAAAAAAAAAACTTCGAATGTGATTCTTCTTATAGAGTACAGGAACAAATGAAATTAATCTTGGTGGGGTTTTTGCTTGTTTGTTTTTAGATTTTTGGGCCACACATGACAGTACTCAGGCTCCTGGCTCTATACTCTATACTCTATACTCAGGGATTATATCATGGTGGTGCTTGTGGGACCTTCTGAAATGCTATGTAGTGAACCTGCATAGACCAAATGAAAGACAATTTGCACCAGCTCCTGGTGAAATGAATATATGCTAGAAAATCTTTGATATTTGTCACCTTTGTGTTGGAGTTATGGAAGAGTGTTTGATGGGATATAGGTTCCCCTCCTTGAGTAGTGCTGATGTTCTATATTTTTCAGTAATTCATGTTATCCAAATGTTTGTTGAATTCCATTTTAGGTCTGTGCATTTGATTGTATTTAAAATTTGCATCAAAAGATAAACAACAGTTAGAGATATAAAAATGGAAAAAAAATAATTCTAAGCTTGGAAATAGAATCAGTGACCAAAACAGCTGTTTGTTTTCTGGGACTGTTCTCACTGGCCCTGGACAGTGCCAACTTAATGTTTGATAATATACTTCCCATGTCGGTTCATTGTCGATGCCTTAAACTCTTCTCTACATCTGGATGCTTCTTTCAACTCATCAAATTGTAGATTCTTAAGATTCACAGCCAGTGTACCTAAATAAAGGCTGTCCTTTCTCAACAGCTTACTTCCAGCTTTAAAGCACCTCCATGAAGAAGGGATAGTCAAAGCTCTATGTGGAAAACACATGTAATGAATCATTCCTTCCATTTTTAGGAATGTATCTAAAATTAGTGTGTTTTCAGTGTTTGTAGAATCATTGTTTCCCCTCTTGAACTATACATTGTAATTTGATTCATTCTGATGGAAAATAAGTACAGGTGATAATGAAATGTCTGGGGACAGTTGCAGGGTTTTCTTGACTGTTATCTCAAATGTTTCCCTAGTATTTCATGAAATAAAAATCGCTTAGGATGAGGGGAGTGGGATGAAGAGATAATCCAATGGGTAAGGTGCTTGCCTTACATGCAACAGACCTGGTTTTGATCCCCAGCATTCCATATGGTTCTCTGAAATGTCAGGAATGATTGCTGAATGCAGAGCCAGGATTAACTCCTGAGCACTGCTGGGTGTGGCCCCCAATCCAAAAACTAAAAAATAAAAATAAAAATCATATGAATGAATAGTACAGGGGCAATGCACTTTCCTGTACTCACCCAGGCTGTTTGATTCCAGATGGAGTCACATGGTTCTCCAAACACTATGAGGTGTGATTCCTGAACACAGAGCCAGAGCTGATCCCCTAGCACAACTGATGTGACCCCAGATTTTTTATGAAGGAAAGAAAAAGTCACTTGCTGTGTTTACTGCTAGTTTGGATCTTTTATTTTCCTACCCAGTAGGTCTGAGATCTTGTCTCGGTGGACACCATTGGCATTTGTGATTTTTTTTTTCCTTTCCTAAATCCGTCATCTGAGAAACAAGAAATTATGTTGCTTTTAGAGTCAAGGAAAAGATCCCAGACAGGACTTATTCCGTAAGTCATAGGGGTGATCTACTGTAGCTAAATAATTCAGCACAACTATAGAATGTAAAACTGAAAATAATATTGAAAACCTATTGAGTTGTGCAGTGGTCTTGTCCTTCTTCCACATGCTTTGTTTGCGTTACCTTCTTTTTATTCTCTGAAGAAACAGAGGTGATATTGTGGTAGTATAATGAGGTCCAGAAAGGCCAAATCCTCTGCTCACAGTCAAGCCTTAAATGCAGATATTCTCACCTCTGAGTGACACAGCTGCCATATGGTGAGCAGGATGACTGACTGCTTTCTCTGAAGGTCACAGTGATCTTCTCTGCTGGTGATTATTTGGGGAGGGGGTTTCACTATCATCATGGATTTAGAGTCCTTGATTTTTTGCACTTGAGGTCTTGGATGAGAGCAGGAAGACGCTGGAGGACTTTGCCAGGAGCTCCAATGTGGTCTTGTGGGGACAGCAGGCATGCCAACTGGCTTCATCAAAGTCATCAACATTGGCTGCGGAATGAGTGTGCAGGAAGTGGAGCCCATCCAGGTGCCAATCTAGTCTCTGCTGCCCACCCCTGCTTATTGCTTTCATGCTGTACATGAGGTGTGTCGCTTTTCCTGGCGTTTCTGCATCCATCCTTTTCACTTAACACCACAGTGATTATTTATGTGCATCATGCCTACAAAGAAATGTACCTGCACCATCACCTATGATGGCCTCATCTCAATAAGAGGCAGCTTCAGTGCTGAAGGCAGCATCTAGATACCTACTTTACTACACGTGGGAATTTAGTCAGAAAATTCACATGGTGAAACTTTCCGGGATTAAAGATGTGATGTCTTTGAAAAATGGTTTGGCATAATGTCTAAAAGGGAATAAAACTCGGGGAGAGAAGTAGAAGAGTATGAGAGAGAGGAGGATAGGAAGGAGAAAGGGAGAGAGAGGAAAGAGGGGGGAGAGGAGAAGAAAAGAGAAGTAAGTGGGAGAGAGGTCAGAGAATAAAGAAGAAAAATATCTGACCAGAGGCAGACAGGGGGAGGGTTGGAATGGCAACTGGGGACATCAGTGGTGGAAAGTATGCATAGTAAGGGCGTTGTACATTGTATGACTTGAAACCCAATCAAGAACAACTCTTTTTTTTTTTTTTTTTTTTGGTTTTTGGCCCACACCCAGGGGTTACTCCTGGCTGTCTGCTCAGAAATAGATCCTGGCAGGCACGGGGGACCATATGGGACACCGGGATTCGAACCAACCACCTTTGGTCCTGAATCGGCTGTTTGCAAGGCAAACGCCGCTGTGCTATCTCTCCGGGTCCAAGAACAACTCTTTAACTGAAAACGAAAAGCCCAACTGTTACATGATGAATAACCATGTAACCACATTGTTTAAATAAAGTCATTTTAAAAAAACTCACACAGACAGATAAAAAAAATGGTCAAGGTGAAGGTGGTGAGTAAGGGGGAGGAGGGAGGAGAGATATATGACAGCAGGGGACTTGAGAAATGACAATATTCCAAAGGCAATTGCAGCGTGTCAGTTAGAAAGTTTGCCAACCCTGAGATATGGACGCTCTAAAAATCTGAACATTGGTGGCTTTACATTTTATTTTTGGGAGAGATATGCTGATAAATGTCGTCTGTGTGGTCAAAATGATATGTTTATTGGGAAAACGACATATTTGGGTGTGTTTGAAAAATCTTACGTTGAGGGCCAAGGAGATAATATAATGGGTAAGGTTCTTGCTTTGCTTGTGGCAGAGTGAGGTGCAATTCCTAACACCCTACATGAGCCCCACAGGCATCATCCATGACCATAGAATCTGGAATAAGCCTTGAACATTGCCAAGTGTGGCCCCAAACAAAATAAATTGTCTTTGGGTGGTTGTGGGTGGGGTCCGTGTGACTGAGTGACCATGAAGCCATGAGAATTCATTACACTTGTATGTGATGGAAATTTTGAGTGATTGAAAAATGAAGCAGCATACACCTCCCAGCTAACTAAAGCAGTTCTTATTTTATTTTTTGCAACTTCATTATTGTTTTCATGACTCTCCCAGAGGTGCTGAATGCTTTTCTTGTTAGTGCTCAGGGCATCAAGAGATATGAGGGATCGAACCAGCTCTTGGGACCATCTCCCTGGTTGGTCCAGTTCTTACTTTCCACTTAATTTTCTCTAGCGACTGATCTCATTTTCTTCTTACTCAGATGTTTTAACCTGCTCAGATTTTGTTCCCAGAGTTTCCAACAGGATATTTCTAAGTACAATAAATTGGGAGGAAGCCATTGCCTTAAGCCCCTGTCATGGAGTCTGGGTCAGACTGGTTCAAATGAACCAATTCAGTAGCACCCAAATTACCTGCCAGAGAACCTCCTGGTCTCCCAACCCACTAAACATCTGCTCCAGGCTCTGGTCATGAAGGTCAGGTTTATGGATCTCTCTGGGGTGCATTTGCTGAAGCCAGGTACAGAACCGGGCACTTCTTTCTCCTGCACCTGCTCTCCTCAGGTGAGCAGAAACAGCTGTTGCAGGCAGAATAGCTTCACCCCTGGAGGTGGATCTGGAATGTTCCCAAATCTCTAATTGTTGTTGTTGTTGTTGTTGTTATTGTACAATCTCAGTTTTCATCGTTGCTTTTTTTCTTTCTTGCATCATGATGAAGCACATTAGGATGTCTTGATAAGGGCCAAAAAGCTTTGGGATTTTGACTGGAGTCAGTAAAATGATGATGAATCATTTGCTGGTGGCTCTGCACGCCATTTAGAGCTCGCTGGCTGCCAGGAGGTACTTATTGACCCTCGCTTGCCTCTGAGCCAAAAATGAACAATAGCTTTCATCCACCTGCCTCCCCTTTGTTGGGACTGAATGACTGCACACGTGTTCAGTTGAGCTCTCAGACCTGTAGTAACTGTTTTCCAGTAATCCCCATGAGGAGTAATAGATACACTAGATGTTCCATAGGACATTAGGAGTGAATTGTCGCAATGGAGGGAGCCCAATCCTGGATTGTAAAATTTCAAGTGTCTTGGCCTTGTTGTCTGATTATGGCTATGTTCATAGCGGCCTTTGAACATTAAAACACAGTTCTAATGTTCTTTCGTATACTCTTTTCTCTCTGCTATAACGGTTAGGCTTTTGACTTTTGCAGGCAGATGCATCATTGTTTTCCTACTGGCTGACTCTCAATGACTTTGAATAAGTTACTTAACGTCTCTATTCTCTGTTGCTTGTCTGTCTAATGAGGAGAATGACACAGCTCAGATCCCAGAGTTATAGTGGGAGTCAAAGGAGAACATGCATCCTGAGGACTTGGCAATGGGTCTGATAGAGGAAGTGGTAAAGAGGCAAAGAAGAGGAGGAGGAGAAGGAGGAGTGTAAGTGGGGTGTGAGTAGAAAAATTGGGTACTTAACTCTGGACGTGTCTTACCAGATCAGAAATTATTATTTCATATGAACAATACCGTGCATGTCAAAGCATCCAACTCGTGTGATTACAAGGGAAATATAAATACATGGGAAAGAAACATGCTTCGAACTTTTTGACATGTAATTGCATGCTAAATACATTTTAGTCATGGAGACAATGGAGAATGAGTTGTTGTCAGGATTATGGTAGTTCATTTGCTTTTTTGGCTGCCTACTCATTATCTAAAATGTTATTTTGAAGTCAGTCTGATGCAGTAATTCCCAGTTCAACATATTTTTGACTGCAACTATTTGGTTCTTTTGAAAAGTCAGCTTAGCTACTTATTAGTCATGGATTGCTCTGTAAATAGTAGCCATATTCAGAATTCTTTTATTCTTATATCATTCAGATCAGCATATCTCAAACTTAACGCTGATTGTGGCCCTGTCCCGACATTGTTTCCTTTCTTTGAGTACCCCTGTCTCAGAAGTTATCCACCAAATCTCATGCTGTGTTCCCCGTTTATGTGATTTCTTTTTTCTTTTCTTTTTTTTTTTTTTTTATGTGTCCCCTTGGAATATTCTGGGAGCTCACTGGAGCCCTGAGAGACCTGGTTGAGAAACACTGATTCTGACAGGCTTCTTCAATTAAAGGATACCTGTGGTGTCTATTTTTATAAAAGGATATAAATTGGGAGCATACTGATTTTCTGCTTCAACCTCTTGTACTTTCTCTGTTTGACATTAGGTGTATTTAGTCAATAAAGTTTTATTTAAATCATCCCGTGTGTGGTTTTCATCATCTTTTCCTTTGGATGCCACTGAGTGTCCATCTGTATGTCCATTATGACTTTCAACCCAAGGAAACTTTGTTCCACTTCTATGAGGTCAGACGAGTTTTTTTTTTTTTTTCCCCAAGTTTCTCAGTCTGTCCTCAGGGAATCTTGTTTCTTCCTGTAATTTACTTGTCATCTTCCTGGTTTGCTCAAAGCAGAATAAGGTCGAGGGCCTTATTCTATTTTCCTAGGCCTACTAGGCCCCACACTTCATTCAGCACAGAACTTTCTGAAAGGTCAAAGCACCTAGAGAGCAAATCTGACTTAAGTCCTCTTCCGGAGCAGCTGCATTTGTAGGGCTGCAGACTCCCAGCTCCAGCTGGAGGGCTGAGTGACAAGGTGGGCACAGTCAGTCCTCTTATGGGCTTATGGAATAGCCCTACTGGGACAGACCTCACATCTTGTCCTTTCTAACATGTAGTTGATAATTATTAAAAGGGTATCAGGGAACAATGTGTTTATGTCATAAATGCTTTTATGAGTCTTAAATTAAACCTTTCCTGTTTGTTTTAAAGAGGCTATCTCCTTCCCTCCTCTTGCTGTTTGGATATTTATTGACACTTCTCCTCTACACCACTGATGTACTCAGATTCCTTTTGCTCCTGCTCCTCATTGCTTCTCCTCTATCTCCTCTTCCCCCCTCATTTTTTTTCCTTCTTTGTACTTCTTGTTCCCACCCCCACCGACCATACTCTGGCACCAAGGGTAATCTAGGCATCCTCCCTTGCAAGTATTGGGAAGCCTTCAACCATCCAGAGAGGCTGAGTCAGGCATCAGCGGTGGACAGGAGTTTCTTTTTCACCACGTCACCACCAGCACTACTGTTTCAGACTTTTTGATATAGACTATTTTCACTGATGTAAAGTAATATCTTCCTGTCGTTTTAGTTTGCATTTCCCTGATGATAAATGATGAGAAAAGTTTCCATATGTTCTTGTTTCTCTTTATGTCAGACATTAAATACTACAGTTAAAGTTAAAATTCCCAGTGATCTTTTTCAGGCTTTATTTTCTTGCTCCCTCTTCTCATAGTTTTGCTGTTTCTGTAGAGCCACACCTGTGTGTATGTGTGTGTGTGTGTGTGTGTGTATTTTGTTAAGCATATAATTTTTTTAAGTGCTACTGAACTCTTTGAAAAAGTTGACCAGTCTGTTTTACTCAACGTTTTCTCTCATAAAGCTTTCCACGTTAACACTCATGTCTGTTCCACTTATTTTAATGGCTTTCTAGTATCCTATTATATGAATTTACAGTCTGTTCTTCCCTGTGGTGCTGGACACTTGGAGTCTTTCCAGTTGCGGGCTACAGACTGCAGTCAGCATCATCACCTGCTCTGCTTCCTTCCACGAATACAGATGAGGAGTATTAACTCCAGGTGAAATTTGGATGAATGGGTCTGGTCGCCCTCACTTTGCTGCCTGTTGTGGCCTAAATGTTCTCATACGCTCCCCCTCAGTGGTATTCCCATTTCTCACATCTACTTTCAGCGGTTTTCTTTGGAGATTAGATTCTAGATGGTCAGAAAGTGAGTTTCAATAAATATATATGTGGAAAATGATTATTTTGTGCTTTTTTTCCCCCCCTGCATAGGCACAGTAATTATTGGGGATATTGTAGAGGAAATTCCCTTGGCCTACAGTGGTCCTCAAACTATGGCCCGAGGACCACATATTGTATTTCTATCTGTTTTGTTTCTTCATTGCAAAATAAAATATATGCAGTGTGCATAAGAATTCGTTCCTAAGTTTTGTTTTTACTATAGTCAGACCCTCCAATGGTCTGAGGGACAGTGAACTGGCCCCCTGTTTAAAAATTTTGAGGACCCCTGGCAGGGTTTCTCCATCCCTGAAGTATATTGTCAGGGGATTAACTATAGACTCCTTGCATGATCATTTACTCTCCCCTCCGTGCTTTCGTGGTGTATGGAAGACTTCTGCTTCATCATGGATGGTAAAATCAGTCCTCTGTATCTAGAGATCTTGGTGGCTGTGCAGCTCAAGGAATGGAGCTTATGATGAAGGCTTTCTTTGTGGTTCTAGCAGTTCTGCTTCTTCAGTGTTGTTTTAATTCATCTTCTGTAGTTGGTGTTCTGGCCATTATGTTGCTCCTAGAATGGAGCCTGGGACAGAGTCTTTCGTTATGTTTCTGGAAGACCTGTTCCCTTGCAGTTGTCTCAGTCAGACCTTTGGAATTGGAGATCTTGTTTGTTGAACAGATTATAGACCAAAAGCTAGGTTAGAACTTTTTGTTATTGTTGTTGTTGTTGGTCCCAGGATGCATACTGTCTAGTCCTGGTTGCGACAACCAGTCATCTGTGTATGGCAATCTTGGTTTTTGCACAGATCAAAGGGTGACATGTCTTCTGATTTTGTCTTATCGTTGATGGTGAGAAAGGATAACTTGCTCTTAGATCTAGTTGTTCCCATTTCCTCTTTGTCGGTTATCAATGTAGAACTGGCATACCTTGGCGTCAGAGCAGTATTATGAATGCCCTGGAGGGGACTTGGTTCCTGGAGCTGTTGTGGAGAACTCTCGTTTCTATGCCTGTAATCCAGGAGTCAAGGCTGATGGTCGGTGCCTAGTTCCTGATTGATTGTTTTTTTTTGACGTCTTTATTTTGGTATAGATATTGAAGTTGATGTCTCCTTTTTTAATATATTATTTTATCTTATCTTTCTCGTTTTGCACTCTGGCATGATTTGAATTCAGAACTGAGACTATTGTGTGGTGCTTCTCTTTTTGCTCTAGGGCTTACTGGATATTTAATTTGACATTTATTTTTGTATTATTATGGTGTTTCAATTACCTTTTTTATGTCCTCTCTCAAACTGAGGCTGATAGCCAGTAGAAGGACTCCGCCCATTTCTGCATATTTTTATTAATTAATTTATTTATTTTAAAAAATTTTATTGCTTAATCTTTACCCCATTCTATTACCTTTCTTTCCCTCAAACAAAACCACATAATTCGATTTAGCTAGGCTAGCCTCTCAAATAGAGGGAGAAACAAGGGAGGGCACCAGGACCAAACAGATGTATGATCACTGATAGTAAGCTAGACAAACAGGAGACCTCCTACCCTAGCAGCCTGGGGGGTGATGGTGGGGGATATGGGTTGCAGAAAGAGAATGGGGAAGCGGGGAGGACAAATTTGGTGGTGGGTATTCTCCTGATTCAATGTTATTATGTACCTAAAATACTAATGTGTGAAAGATATGTAAGCCACTATGATCAAGATAAAAATTAAAAAAAAAAAAAGAAAGTGAGTTTCAAGAAATACACATGCTTCTGTATTTTTGTATTTAGATGCAGATAGACACATGCATTTGTCTGTGTGTGTGTATATGTCCGTATGTGTCTGTATTTAAGCACTGTGTTTATATCTATTATATGTCAGAATTTGCTGGCCACACCTGGTGGGGTGAAAGGCCTATAATTCCATCTGTTTAGTTTCTTTGGCTGCCACTACTCTTTGTTTATCTGTTTTGTTTTGGGCCACATCTGGCAGTGCTCAGGCTCTGCACTCCTGGCTCTGTACTCAGGAATCACTACTGATGGTCTCAGGGGATCATATATATGGGATGCCGATTATCAAACCTGGGTCTTCTGCCTACCAGGCAAGCTCCCTACCCACTGTGCTATTGCTCAACCCTGTAATTTGTTCAGTTTATTGGTTTTGATTTTGGGGTCACACCTGGTGGTGTTCAGGAGTTGCTCTTGGCTTTGTACTCAGGAATCAGTCCTATTAGGCTCAGAGACCATGTGGATGCTAGGGATCAAACCTGGGGTGACAACATACAAGGCAAATGCCCTACCTGCTGTGCTATTGGTCTGGCCTCTGGCTGCCACTGTTGGTGATGATTCCTGGCAAAGAAATTCTCTACTGGCTTCCCAGGACCATCTCCACAGTTGTGCTCAGTAGTTCCCAGCACACATCAGTGGCCTGCACTAGAAATAGCCCTAATTTTGACAGGAAATAACCACATTTTTTTTTTTTGGTTTTTCGGGCCACACCATTTGATGCTCAGGGGTTACTCCTGGCTAAGTGCTCAGAAATTGCCCCTGGCTTGGGGGGACCATATGGGATGCCGGAGGATCGAACCGCGGTCCTGATCCTTGGCTAGCGCTTGCAAGGCAGACACCTTACCTCTAGCGCCACCTCGCCGGCCCCAGAACCACATTTTTTGTTTGTTTGTTTGTTTGTTTGTTTGTTTTGGCCATACTGGCAGTGTTCAGGGATTACTCCTGGCTCTCAGGGGTTACTCCTACTCAGGAATCACTCCTCACAGGTTCAGGGGACCATATGGAATGTCAGAGATTGAACCTGGGTTCTAATTGGAGAGCATCTTCCTGAAAGGGTGTCCTGGGCTTTCTTTAATCAGGCCTTCTGCATCACCACTTCCTTGTTTGTGGCAGGAATGGCTTACCCAGCTATGCTCAGGACAGACTCTTGCTCTGTGTTCAGGGATCACTCCTGATGTGATGTTTGGAGTTCCATGCACTGTGGGGAATTGAACCATGTTAGTCATAATAAGCAAGGCAAGCACCTTACCCACTGTCCTATTACACCTCGCCTAACCTATGGACCTTGAAAATATGCTAGAAGTATTCATCGCCTCTCTCCCAGTAGCCCCTCCTGGGTGCCATATGTAGCACCACTGGAGCTGGCGAAATCCAGGAGTCACATTCTGGCTGAAAAGAGCACTGGCACAGAACATATAGGCAGGAAAAGATTGAGATTTGAAAGTAGCTTGTTCTCTTTTAAAATGATTTTATGAAATTTTCTTAATGAGATACAGCCGAATAAATAAACTATTTGTAAAAATTAATTAACACATAAAAGCATTTATATTATCTGCATGTATTGCTAACTGCTCATTTTCACAAATGCCTGGATGGTGTTTTCTATTGCCAAAGAAAATAAAAAGAAGGGGCCGGAGAGATAGCATGGAGGTAAGGCATTTCCCTTGCATGTAGAAGGGTGGTGGTTCATCCCAAAAGGTCCCCTGAGCCTGCCAGGAGTGATTTCTGAGCGAAGAGCCAGGAGTAACTCCTGGGTGTTACCGGGTGTGACCCCCCCCCCACCAAAAAAAAAAAAAAAAAGAAAGAAACAAAAGAAAAAGAAAAAACAATACTTAAACTTGGGGTCATGCATGTGTTTCAGTGGTAGTGTATATGTAGCCTGTTAAAGGTCCCGGGTATGATTCCTGATACTGAAAAAAAAATCAAACAAATAAAAAACTAAAAATGTAAATTAAAAAATAAAAAAGCAGGAGCTGGAGATACAGAACAGAGGATATGGTGTTTGCCTTGAGTGTTTGATCTCTGGCACCATATGGTCCTTTGAGCACCAAGCCAGGAATAACCTTTGATTAAAGGTGGGCATGACCTAAAACAAATAAACCAAAAATCAATAGTGTGGCATATATCTGTTGTTGACTTGGGGTTTTGAGCTCCTCAAAGAAGTGTGATTTGGGGGCTAGAAAGAAACTATAGTGAGTAAGGCATTTTCCTTGGTTGTGTCAGCCTGAGTTTGACCCCCAGCATTCTGTATGGTCCCCTGAACCCACCAGGAGTGATTCCTGAGTAGAAGTAAACCCTGAGCACTGCCAGTGTGGCCAAAAACAAAACAAAAAGTGGTTCTTTCCTCCTCTCTTTTTCCTATTAATCAATCTATCATCTGTCTGTCTGTTTGTCTGTCTATCTATCTATCTATCTATCTGTCTATCTACCTATCTATCTATTATCTATCTATCTATCTATCTATCTATCTATCTATCTATCTATCTATCGTATTTTAGTTTATTTTCATCTCTGTGTCCCACAGCTGTAGAGAGACAACCAGACATTATTACTAAGTTGGATATGGAGTGTGAAAGGGTGTTCCACTTTTCAAAGCTCTCACCCTTCCCTTCTCTGCTCTCCAGTCCCCTTCCTCAGAGCAATGTAGCTTTGAGATCCCCCAGTATGTGCAGACAACTAGCCTAAAAGAAACTGGAGGTGCTGGAGAGAAGGTACAGTGGATAGGATGCTTGCCTTGTGACCAACTGACCTGAGTTCTATCCCCAGCATCCTATATGGTTCTCCAGGCACTGACAGGAGTAATTTTTTTTTGACAGTTAACGAATAGAAAGTTTATTAGATAGCTTAGTACTGAGAACACTAGGCCAAAGAGATCTGAGATCCCAACAAACTTTTGCATATACCTTATCTACTTTTCTACAGTCTACACAAAGGCAGGAAAGCCAATTCCTACCTAACAAACATATAGTAATTTACAGAGGTTAGGGTATCCTAGATTTCCTGCCAGTATTAATTTCTGAGTACAGAGCTAGAAACATCGCAAGTTGTGTCTCTCACTCCCCCCAAATGAAATGAGTTGAAGGTCTGAGGACAGCCCCATTATGATTTTCCTGGACTTGCTCCATCAAAAGAAAACACAGAGACCTTTAGACTTGAAGTTTTTTGGTAAAATTTAATCAAATCTTTTTTTCTCCAGTTTCAATCCTACATTTAAAAGATAGATCACTATTTGATTGGACTCTTTATGCTTCATATAGATAACATGTGAAGCCCTTTATCTGATTGTACTATATGGAGAAGCCCTACTTTAATGGATCATCTACTCTTGATTGTCCCAGACCATTAACATCGATTATAAACACTTGAAATCAACAACCACTTTCCCCCAGAGACCTGATTTCCTTCATGGAAACAATGGCCTTCTTGGATCAGAAACTGAGTCAGAAAGTTGGGTGAGATCTGGTCATCTCCTTCCCATTTCCTTGAAGCTGTAGTCTAGAAACAAAAGAAGAGGTGGCTACACAGGCAGTGTTTATTCTAGAATGTTGGCCTGAACATCTCAATTACTCAGAGGACCTCCCACCCACTTCATCAAGAGTGATTCTCTCTGGAAATTTCTTTAAAAGTAACTCCAGTTAACTAGAACCCCACAGGGCTGTTGGCTAAACTCCAGGTGAGATGAGTAGGGTTGAGTGAGGGACTGGATCACAAGCTGTGATTCTTACAGGGGCTTCTCTCTGGTCAACCTGCTCCCAGCTAGACCAGGAGAGACATCTATCACCACCTCCGGGGACTAAACAGTCTCCAGAGCCAACCCCTCAAACAGCTGCCTATTGTGTAGACAAAACAAATATTTTCAGGAAAGCCTTCCTAGAAGTAACTTTTATTTTGTCTCTCGTTATTTCAGGGTTCTTTGCTTTGCTTCCTTTTTTTAAAATTTAATTGAATATTTTGGTTTGTGATTACACCAGCTAACACTCAAAGATTACTCCTGGCACTGTGCTCAGGGATCACTCTATTTTTTTTTTTGGGGGGGGGTCACACCCAACAGCGCTCAGGGGTTACTCCTGGCTCTACGTTCAGAAATCGTTCCTGGCAAGCTCGGGATACTGAGAATATAACTCAGGCCGGCCTAGTGCAAGGCAAATACCTAAATTGCTATACTATTGCTCCAACCACTTCTCTTTCTTTTTCTTAAATTGGTTGATAAGCCAACTTTTGTAGTAAAGTCTGTAATTCTCTCCTGATTGTTTTGGGAAATCACAATGTTTCAATGTTCCTGTGTCTGTAGAAATGAGACCAGCTTGAAATCAAATATCTCAATGATCAGCTCTTCCTCAGGAGGACACTTTCAGTTATTGCAGTTTTAAACTGGAGAGAATTTTTCACAGAGGCTGCCTGTGATCTGTTTTCTCCCCTAAGGTGACCATGAATTAGGTTTCCTCCTCATCATGATAAAATAAATAAGAACACATAATTAAAGCACTTAGTGGTTTTAACATTACATTGATAGGAAAATGTTTTGGTGACTGCGAAGGTTCTGTGGTTTGTCCTTTTCTCTTTCTCTTTTTTCTTTTTTTCCCCATCCAGTTAAATGGCTTCAACCCTGATAAACCTCCTTCAAATGGGAGTATAAGAAGGAGTCCTTCAGGGTCTGATGGACTGAGGAAATTTAGTTTCTGAATCTGTACACATGTCCATAAAAACATGGATGCTCTTTCAGGGTACAGACCAATTCAAAGACCAATTCAAATTCATTCCACTCGTAGGGAGGAATAGCCCAGCTTTTCTCTGGTATATTGTGATTCATGAGGTCTGGGGCCACCCGGGCTCATTTCACTGGTTTGTGTTCTGAGTTTTCTTTCATTTGCTTCTGTACTTTCTTCACCTTGATTCCGGATTTGAGTGTCTTTCTGCTCTGCTTGTTTCGTCTTTCTGTATATCTGAAATATTCCTTTGGTTCTACTGGTGTGTTCTCTCTTCATTTCTTCTTGTTCTCTTTGCCTATCCTTTTTTTTTTTCACCTGTCCCTCTACCTCTCTCTCTCTCTCTTCTTCTACCTTTTCCTTCCCATTTAGACCTGTGATCCCCTCTTGAATTCTCTTCTTGTCATAGTGATCTGTGGCCCTGAGAGATATAAGGTAGAAATGATGGTAGAAGAGTCACTAAATCTAACCATTGGACATTCTGACTGTGGTTTTCTGCCCAGACTCCTTAGGCTCTCCTCAAAGCCCTATTGTTCTATAGGTTCTTCTCAGGACACATTGTTATAGCGACACTGACATTATCCTACCATAGACTCTCATGACTGATGACTTATTTCTTTGATCTGTAAAATCTTGAGAGATGGAGACCTTAATTCTTTTTTTGAATAAATAATATGGATCTGATGGATTAGAAATTGTACTGAACATGCTGATTAAAATGAAACAGGGTTTAACATCATCTTGGAAATTAGTCACTCTTTATGAAAATTTATTTCAAGGGTCTCAAACTCAATTTACCTGGGGGTCGCAGGAGGCAAAGTCGGGGTGATCCTTGAGTGCAAAGTCAGTAGTAAGCCTTGAACATTGGGGGGTGTGACCCAAACAACTAAAACAAAACAAAACAGAAAAAGATTCCTGTAGGGCAGGGCCACAAGATGTTGTACTGAGGGCCGTTTGCAGCCCGCGGGCCGCAAGTTTGAGACCCCTGTGAAACAGCTGCCTCCTAATTTATGTTAGCTCAAGGTAGGTGATATTAGAATGAAATGGCTCTCGGAATTCTCCTTCTACATAGTATTAGTGCTAAAATAGTGTTTTTAATATTATTTTACTACCTTCAACATTGAATTTGAATAGAAATTGAGAGCAAGAGGGATTAAATGATCTGCACATATTCTAGAATACATGTTAGCAAATTCAGGCAACCTAAACATGGTATCCTGGGCTTTTTCCTCTTCAGATTCTTTAGCCACCACATCACATATGTCAGTGTTTCAGGCAAAAGCTCTCTTATTTCTGTGGCAACAAATCTTATTAACAGGATGACACTTTAAACAGGATGACACACTCATACATACTCACACTCGTTCACTCACAATTGATTAGAATTGCTGGAGTTGTAGTAGTTCTTAACAGGAATTCTGACCAATAAGCCCACGACATACCTGAAGTTCATTTTTATTCTAATATTATGTTATTTTCCTAATAATGCTGTATTTCTATTCATATTTTAATGATGAGGCCCTAAGAGACCCGTCAAAGTTATTTAAGCCTTTTCTTTCTATTTTTTCAAGTTAGTTAGATTAACATTTTACAAGGAGCCTGTGCTCAGTGACCAGAGTTCCTTCCCGGATCCTCTGCTCTAACAATCCAAGGCACATTTTAGATGAGTCCAGATCTTGTAGACATTCTACTCCTTCTAGCCTTGTACCCACAGTGATTTCTGTCTTGAAAAAGTAGGAGATTATTACCTTCAGGAGAATTGCCTTCATCTTAGACCCAACTAGAACTTGGATACTACTTAACATCATGAGTTGGCCCAATCATCAGGCAAGTAGTAAGTAAACCACCACTTAGGGGTCCGGAGCGGTGGCGCAAAGCAATAAGGCATCTGCCTTGCGCTAGATATTCTAGGATGGACCGTGGTTCGATCCCCGGCGTCCCATATGGTACCTCAGGCCAAGTGCAATTTCTGAGTGCATATCCAGGAGTAATCCCTGAGTGTTAATGTGTATGGCTGAAAAATAAAAAATAATTAAAAAAAAACAAGCACAAAAAACAACCCCCCCCAAAAAAAACACCATTAGAATCACCCTAGAGCCCCCCTTTTTTAAAAAAAAATTATTTTGACCAAAGTGAATTACAAATCTTTCACCCTAATTTTTTAGGTACATAGTGACATTGAATCAGGGGCATTCCCTCCACCAATGTTGTCCTCCTTCAACCCTGTTCCAGCATGTAGCCCATATCCCCTTCTATTATCCCCCGGGTTGCTAGTATAAGTGGTCCCCTCTGTGTCTAACAGTTAGTTGTAGATTGGGTGTGGATTCTGTTGTTGTTGGCTTTGGTTTTGATGTTTAAGTCTGATCCTTTTTTTATTTCTTCTTAATGTTCATACAACTTCTGGTCTTGGTACCCTCCATTGTTTTTCCCTCAATTTGTGAGGCGGAATAAGATAGTTCAAATTATGTGGTTCTGTTTGAAGAAAAGAAAAAAATGAAACAAAATGGGGCAAAAATCAAACACGCAAAAAATGAGAGTTCTTCTAGAGGCTGTAAATATCAATTTAAGAAAAGAAACGGAAAAAGAAAGAAACATAACAACAATACTAACAAAAAGTAAAAAAAAATAAATCAAACAAAATTCTCGAAAAGCACCACAGCAATAAAGACACCAACCACACAATAACCATGGTCCTGAAATAAGAAAAACTAAGCAAAGCACAAAAAAAAAAGAAAACCCACCAAACAAAACAAAACAAAAAACAAAAAAAAACAAGCAACAACAATAAAAAAACCAAAAAGTTTAATTTGAATTTGTGCTTCTCTCTCTCTCTCTCTCTCTCTCTCTCTCTCTCTCTCTCTCTCTCTCTCTCTCTCTCTCTCTCTCTCTCTCTCTCTCTCTCTCTTCTTGCATAGGCACAGTAAATATTGGGGAAATTAGAAAGGGAATTCCCTTGGCCTAAGAGATACAGGCTTTCTCCGCCCTTGAAGTATACTGTCATGGGAATAACCACAGGCTCCATACATGTTCTTTTACTCTCCCCCTTGGTCCTTTGGTGGTGTCTGGAAACTTGCAAGGAAGAAAATTAGGGGAGGGAAAGCATTTTTGATGTCCTTCCCTCTCTAAAAGCTGCCCCCCCCCAAGTGCCATAGTAAGACTTCAACACTAATGATTTCTCCTCTTCCAGTGCAGAGCTCGAGATTTTGATCCTAATCAGTGGTGTCACACGAGGCTCCTGTTTTTACTTTAAATATTGCATGCTCTGATGCAGCATGTGATCAGCACTCCCGCCCTGCAAGTAGATATTGTTGGTGGCACATCATACGGAGGCTACTTGAGTGAAATAAGCTGCTGTTAAATTTAATGAGGAGGCTGAGTGTCATTAACTGTATGCTTATTCAAAGAGTTTCCCCCCAAAACAGCTGCTCCCTTGTCAGAAATGTCACTTTGAAACAACACCATCGGGGCAGAGCCATTCCCAACGTTCTCTTCATGGAATCACCTCGCTTTTATGGATTTCTTGGTACAGGAGGAACACACACACACACACACACACACACACACACACACACACACAACACACACAAATACGCACATACATACATAGACTCTTTATTTTCCAAAGCTTCACCATAGTTTTGCTGCCTAAGAGACGAGCCTGGAACATGCAAGAAAAAGGAGGCCCCATTCTTAAGGAAATCTTTTCATTAACGTGGGAGCAAGTCGGCCTCATCCCTTTGTGTTGAGCTCCTCTCTTCAGCGCGTTAAATATTAAAATTCAATGAAAAAAATCATTCTCCGGAAGGGGTGGTGTGATTTACTACAGCCTGGGTAGCAGTCCTGTACTAAAAATCAATGGCACATGTCCTCTTTCATATTCATGATGAGGCAATGTCTTTTGGAGCATGCGTTTTAAAATATGAGCATTTGGGGTTCTTTTGAAATGCAGAGATGACAGCTTCAGAAGTGCCAGTGTGTGCAGTTGGGGGGATGGGGAAGGCCTAATGGAGGAGAAGGGAGAAGAAACTGAGTGTAAGGAGAAGGGAGAAACTGTTTAATAGACAGAGCTGTTAATAGCCCTCTAGGGGATATATATATATATATAAAATATATATATATATAAACATATATGTGTGTATGAAAATGGGGTTTTTATTAGTGATGCTTTATCTCTGCAGAGTCCGAGTTTTTTGTTTGTTTTCCCTATTTTTGTTGATATTTTTATTTAATTATTAAATTTATTTATATTTAACATATATCCCCACAAAAAAAAAGTGAACATCTTGGCTTTTTAAAATTCATTCTTTTTCTCCTTTTTTGTTTTGGGTTGATATCACATAGTGCTTAGAACTCACTTCTTGCTCTGTGCTCAGGGGTCACATCTTACTGTGCTTGAGGGGAACACAGGTGGTGCAAGGCAAGCACCAAGCACCTTCAACACTGTACCGTTTCTCTCACTTCAAAGTCTTATGTGGACACCTTGATGGGCAACCATCACTTGGCAAATGGAAATCATGAAATGTAAACAACATAATGGGGCACTTGGTTCTTGGTACCCAGAGACCAATTCTTATCTACTGGACATGCTTCTAAGAAGCCAGCATCTTCTCCTCTAGCATGATGGGTTAGTTTTGTTTGTTGGTAAATAGCCTGAATCCTTCAGGAGTTTGAACTGTATCCCACAAACAGTGGGGAATGTTCAGAAAGGATGAGGCAGGACAGGGCTTCATTGGAAGTGTGTTTCTAAAAGATCAGTTGTAATAGCCCCAAATGCTGTATTTCCTTTCACCCAGGAAAAGTGGGTCTGGAGCAAGGGTCACTGCAGGAAATAATCCAAACAAAGCTGAGAGTGAAATTTGTGTGTTCAAGTAGCATTCTGTCTAAACAAGCTGAGAGAGGGGTGGGGGGGAGATAGAGAGAGGAAGATAGAGACTGAGACCAGACTACAGTTTTTATTGAGTGCAAAAAACAACCCCAGGCAGGGAAGTAAGGACAGAAGTTCTATCCTAACCCAATTCCTCCCAGGTTTGCTTGATACCTATTAAGTAGGAAAATCTCTATTTTGGTGGGTTTTTTGTTTTGGTTTTTGTTGTTGTTGTTGTTGTTGTTTCTGGTTTTTGGGTAACACCCATCAGCGCTCAGGGTTTACTCTTGGCTCTATGCTTCGAAATCACCCTTAGCAGGCTCAGGGGACCATATGGGATGCCAGGATTCGAACCACAGTCCTTCTGCATGCAAGGCAAATGCCCTACCTTCAGGCTATCTCTCTGGCCCGAAAATCTGTATTTTGGGTAAAAACAAATCGTAAACAAACAGATAAAAAGAATCCAGGGATAATCTTTTTTTTGGGTGTAACCACTTTGTAAACCAACACCTGCAGTATGGAAAAAAATGGACCCACTGTTGGGGACTAAAGTGTGAATGAAGGGACCAAATAAGAGGCAACTTATTGAAAGTCATAAAGCATTTTAACCTCATTGCTGTGCATAGAGGATGGATAAAAATAAACAGATTCTAAGAAGCCAGGAATGCGGGCTTCTTAGTACAATACTTGCCTTGTATAAGAGAGGCCTTCTGTACTATCCCTGGCTGTAGAGAAAGGTAGGAAGAGATAGAGAGATAGAAAGAAGAGAGAAAGAGAGGGATGAGAGATATGTTAGCTGTGCTCAGATTTATGGATAAGACATAGTGCTCTGAAAGTGGACATGGTCTACAGCCATAGAAATGACTCAGCATACAGAGCAAGTACTTTGTGTATTGGAGGTGCAGGCTCCATCCCTGACATCACGTGGTCTCCTACATATTACCAGGAGTAACCACCAAATCCTGACCCAAAGCTTAGCATTCATCCAAAGCCTTTACCAAAGGTCTTCATTTGGATGGCCTAAATAAATTCTTCTTCACAGTCCCTTTTCTCTTTGCTCCTTGCCATCTCTCTCGCTGTCTCTCTTACTCTCTCACTCACTCCCTCTCTCCTCTCTCCCTCACTCTCTCTCTCTTTCTCTCTCTCAATGCCGAATATCTTGATTTTTGATTTCAAAGCTTTTCTAAGGATGCGAGTCTTTGAAACAGTGTCTCCTTTAATCTTCCAAGCATCATTATTTGGAGATGTGCTCTTGAATAAAGTGATGCCAGGATTGGCAAATGCATGCTCATTACTGTATGAGGCTGAGCTCCTTTGAGATCTTATAATTTGGCATTAGTAATATGCATCATTTTAGAAGTCTACAGAGATCAGTCTTGATGTTCCCTCTTTTAGCTCTGCTGCTTTTACAGGGTTCTTCTATATTTATTGGGGGGGGGGAATGGTATGATTTTCTGTTCCTATATGATTTCATTTGATTGCCCAATCAAAGCTGCATTTTCCATATGCTTGCACATACAGACTGAGAAGAAGAGAGCTTTCTGCTTACAGAGGATCTCTAACTCCTCTATATAAAACATTGTCTTTGAATGTGCTTAACAGTTGTAGCTGGAGTTATCCACCTTGTAGAAAAGAGACAATTCTGAAATCCTTGCACACAGGGCAGAATTGGGCTTGTTTTATTTTGTCATGATAAGCAAAAGTCCTTTAAAGATTTAAAAGTATATTCCTTTGTTTCCCTTGGGGTAGAGAGTACTCCAAGCAATGTTCAGAAGATTCAGCACCCCAGAGTTATTCATGGCCAGTGAGGCCTTGCTTGTATGCCAAGGCCAGAGAATGTGGTGATGATGCTTGGGCCTTGTGGTACCTGGTGCTACCTGAGCAAGCCTGGATCCGGGTCTCCAGGGCCATGCTGAGACCCAAACCCAGGTCTGCTACGTTCTAGGCGTGAACCTAGAATGCACTAGTACCTAGTACCACTGTGCTACCAACCAACCCTAGAACTTTTAGTCTCAGCAGAGGCTGCATTTGCATCTAGAATCCTGTCTCAGCATTGAGCAGATGCATTGAGCATGAAAGGTCCTGGTTTTGATCCCCAGTACTGTAACCCCACCCCCAACAAAACAAAACAAATAACTAATGTTGCTTATACTTCAAGCCCATGATCCCCTTTAAACATATCTCTTACTTGCTTCTCTTATTTCCACTCTGGGGAAGCCTCTGTTCTTTCTCTTGAACATGAACCCCCTTTGTCTCTCTTCACATCTCTCTTTCTCTTTACATTTTCATAAATAAAAAATGTATTACTTCACCAAAATTAAAACAAAACCCAAACAGTCAAAAACAAAATAAATGGTGTCATCTCAAAGATAAAAATAACAATTCCAAGAAATGGAAAGACAGCAGGCTGATCTCTCACTATTGTGGTATTGCTTCACTGCTGTGAAGAGAAGCACTGAGTTTTGAGGTGTGGGACTTTGCCCAGGGAGCTCATTCCTATGGTGAAAAGGGAGGAGCCAGCTGGAGAAGAGGATGGTGACAGAGAAGAAGGTGGAGTGTGTCAGATAGCCCAGCTTCTGTGGGATTCCATGCACAGTCACAATGCTATGTCTCAGGCTATAGTTGGTCAGCACAAAGATATTTGTTGAGAGAGAACAGTAGCCAGTGCAGGTAGACTTAGCCCCCACAGCCATCTCTATTACTTCTCTTACCACCTGCTAACCAGACCATAGACCATAGAGGAATGACTACTGCTTGACTTCCACTTCCAGTGTCCTATAGATTCCTCTCTGGTCTGGCTTGAGCTCAGAACACTGGAGCAGGGCCCAGGAGGGGAATTCCATTCTAGTCATTGTACACCCAACGAATGAACACAATACACAATCGGAAAAGTAGTGACTCCTGAAGGGAGTATACTTTTTATTTGTTTTTATTTCTCTGTCATGTGAACGACCAGAATGAGTGAACCCAAAGAAGCATTAATATATTTTTCACTAGAAGACAAGTGCATGTTAGATGTGCAGGATGGAGTGAGGAGTGCTGCTCACATTGGATTTGGTTGAGCCTAACACAGATTACAGAGCAACACTCAGTGTTGATTAAAAAGGCCCCATTTTCTTTAAGATCCATAGGGTTATAAATAAGATTCATTTAACAGTTCTGATTAATTCCTTCCTGAACCTTCATTGGCAGGCAAATAAAAAGCCAGAGTGAACTGGCTATCACTCCATCTAGATTTTAATACTGGTAAGTGTTAAGACCAGTTGTGTGACTTCACATATATATTTCTTAGCTCTTTCATTATTGCTTATTTATCAAAATTGAGAGAAATAATACATATGGAAACCAAGACACAGTTTTGAGTCTTCAGTTAATTATTACTTATTATTGGGGGGGTGTTTCTTCTAATAGACATGAGGCTACTTCATTGATAAACATGTTTCTCTGAAGATTCTTTAATAAACAGGCTCCCTGCATTCATATATGTGGCCTGAGTACACTAAAATTTGTCTCACGAAGCTGTCAAGTGACTATTAATGAAAATGTGTGTGTTCTGATGGCGGGGTGTGTTCGGTTGCTAAATTCCTAGGATCACACCTAGGAGCCAGCACATCTGAGGTCGATTCTCTGCTGCTGAACCACTAGAATCTTTATATTTTCAGCCAGATGTTGGGTTCAGCCCTAGAATATCCTAGTTTGCTATACAACTCATATCCCAGAGTGTCTGGGCACAGTAGTGACTGCCAGGCATTGGATTTGATGTTAATGAATTTTACATTCTTTCTGGCTTTTTCTGTTTGTGGTTTCCTCCATCCTTTTTGATAAACAGGGTTAGGTTAACTAAACAGTCAAAATTCTTCCGATGAAAATGCAAAAGCTAAAGTCGGAGGTCATGGGATGAAAATGGATATGAATCCTAGCACAATTTGTGTGTCTGATATAATATGGATAATATGCTTTTGTATGGCAGAGAACTTAAAAAAAATCTTCCCAAATCTCTAATGCAAGAACAAGTGGGGATTAGGTTAGCAGAATAAAAGTGGAGACCCGAAAGAAGGTGGGTGGGCATCTGAAGTTGGGATCGGGGTTCATTGCCTTTTAGAATCGATCCCTCAAAATCTTCATTACTTCATGATATTAAATTTTGTGAACCATGGCACTTTGCTGAGTGCCACTGCTGCCTCCTATCTAAACTAGAATTGCACACATGGTCAAGGAGATTTTATTTAACTGCTGTAGGGGTTTTATTGAAAATGTGATGAAGACATTTTCTTTTCAAGTGGTCCTGGTTGGGCTTGTTATTTCCCAACCTGGTACTTGGAACCAATTTTAATACTTGGAGCTGCACCCAGGCCACCCACAGGCAAGGCCCCATCTCTATCCCTCAGTCTGCCTTGGAAAGGGTTGTTTGGAAGGTGAATATACTGAGGTTGGGGATTACCTGCTCTAGACCAAGCAGATCCAGATCAGAACAGCAGATCTTTGTCACCAAGAGGTGGCACAGTGGTGTGGCCTTTGGGGCTTAGCAGGTTTATAGCTGGTGGCATGGGCCCAGGAGAAAAGAATCTGACTGAAGTTGGACACTTCTCCCTTCTGCTCCCGACTCCCCAGAAGGCGAACATTCCTAGTGGTTACCGAGCCCTGTCTCACATTCACATGTCCTAAAGGAGGGATATATTGGTATTTTCCAGCTGTGCCTGTCACCATCCAAGCTTCTTTCGCCTTGCCCTTCTGCCTGGTTACTCTCTCTCTGCTGGCTGGTTATCCTCATTAAATCCATAGTTCTCCATATGGTTTTTGATGCAAGTCAAATGGCCTACTGGTTTAGCTTAAGAGCTGTGCAGACTCTCACACCTCTATAATGTATGTCTCATAGGCTTCAGAGGGAAATTGCCCTGAAGACTCTGGGGTTTTGGCACTCCAGCCTATGAATGACAATTTGGGGCAGGGCTGTGTGGGGGGGGGTGGTCTGTGTGTGTGTGTGTGTGTGTACACAACCTCAGCAACCTGAGGGCAACATCAGCAAGCTAATAAACATGGCTGCCCAGGAATCGGGCTAATTCTGTGGGTCTTGGATAGTGCCTGAGGATCTGTGCATCTAATATGTACCTCAGGAAACTTGGGGAATGTCTAGCAGGGCTGCCACACCAAGGTGGCTCAGTGTAATACATACCACCACAAGTCCACCACAACTGTGGAGGGTCCCAGTGTGAGCAAATAAACGTTCCAGGTGTCTCATTCATGCAGACTGAAAACATTATTCATTGTTTATATGAACATCAAATTCAACTCTGCTTTCTGTCAGACCCTCCCATTGATGGAGGGAAAAAGATTTTTGCTGCTGAAAGAGCTCTTTGAACGTGGAACCTGGATGCCAGCTGACTGACTTCTAGCCAGAAGCTAGGGTTCCCTTGGGCTGGAAAGGAAGGTGCCATTTCCAAATTCCTTGTGGGTGCCTGGTGTTGGGTCTACATTGGTTTGTCCAGAGTTCTGGTGTTGAGGTCCAACCTCTGCTAGCACTGTTTGAACTTTCTGGCTGATAGTGTCTTTCCTGGGGGAAGTTAAAACGGAGCCTTCATCGATGCCGCCTGGGTGTCCTTGGGAAAAGAGAGACTTTTTCTTGGTCTTCACATAGGGCGATTGTCACATGACAAAGTGTTGCTGTGGGGATGACATTTCTGCTAGCCAAAGACCCCCGAATCACCTCAGCCTCCCAGAAACCAAGAGAAGGACCTGCGATCTCGTCCTCTCTGCCTCTGAAACGGGTCCCCACTGCCAACAATATCACCCTCTCTAGGACAAGAATTTTTTATTGAGGTCACTCTTTCTATGGAACTTTGTCAACTTGATGCTAGTAAACTAATAAACATGGCAGTACCAAAACTGGGCTGAAGACCTCCCTTTCTTTTTTTTTGGGGGGGGGGAATCACATCTGGCAGTGCTCAAGGGCTACTCCTGGCTCTATGCTCAGAAATCACCCCGGCAGGTTCAGGGTAGCATATAGGATGCCAGAATTCGAACCACTGTCCATCTGCATGCAAGGCGAATGCCCTACTGCTGTGCTATCTTTCCAGCCCAAGACCTCCTTTTCTTATCCCTGTGGAAAATCTCTGGAATGTAGGCTGGAGAGAAAGATGTTGTGCTCTTCATTTTCAGAATATAAAAGTGGAAGCTCAGGGTCTCAGAGCTGAAGCTCTAGCGACAGTGGTCCTCAAACTATGGCCCGCAGGCCACATATTGTATTTGTATCTGTTTTGTTTCTTCATTGCAAAATAAGATATATGCAGTGTGCATAAGAATTCGTTCATAAGTTTTGTTTTTACTATAGTCAGACCCTCCAATGGTCTGAGGGACAGTGAACTGGCCCCTGTTTAAAAAGTTTGAGGACCCCTGCGTCTAGCAGACAGAGGAAACCACTACTCAAGGACGTCATAAGCACCAATAATGATTAGTACATAAATGAGATATTTTTGTTCAGAATAGCCTTTGTAGAATGAGTGTAATTTCCAGATAGTTTTTGTGTATGATCTTGAAGATAATCATTAAATTAGTGATTCACCTTTTTGGAGGGGAGTGAGGAACACTGGTGGGGGGGGATCATATCCAATATGTGGTCATATCCATATAGTACAGGGTATACTCCTGTCTCTGTGCTCAGGGATCACTCCTGGTGTGACTCAGGGGACCACCAGGGGTGTCAGGGCTCCAAAAGGGGATGTGAAAAGCAAGTGTCTTAACCCCTTCTCTCTGGCCTTATTTTATGGATGAAAACCAAAGCTTGCTTAGAAATCTCATCTGGATATAATCAAAATAATAACCACTGAGTGATTGATCTGAGAATGAAGTCCAAGTTTTCTCTGTTCTCTTTTCCTTTGAGACAAGAAAGATGCCAGTTGTATAACTCCACTAAAGGCTGGTGAGGAAAGGATGTTCTTTTTGCCCATATGCACAAGATTAATATATTTTGTTTGGGCACCATCACCCAAAAAGCCCTCATTTCTTGAGCATACCAATAATTAGGATCATTTGATACATGTAAAGATTTCCTGCTGTTACAGACGTTTTTGCTTATGCCCTCTTTATTTTATCCAGAGGCCAGTTTGGATCATCAATTTTAATTTCTGGGCATTACATTTTTGCTAATGTTCAAGCATTTCTCAAGGGATCGCTTATTCTCAAATCTTTGTGACCAAGAGAATAATTTCAATCCTCCTTCGCTCTCTCCTCCCGTGTCTTCCCCAATCCTGAGATTTGTGACATTCCTTTGAATTTTCACAGTCATGTTTTCGGTACAGTAACTCTATGGTTAATGTTGGCTTGGCATCATGGAAGGGAAGGTTTCTCACCAGAGGTGATTTCTGGCTTGCAGAGTGTGTGGCTTCTGAAAATTGTTGCTTTTATGGGGTGGAGAAGTTTCTCCGGGCTATTTCTGTGAGTGCAAGATCAAAGTCAGATGAATTTGACAACTTTCCCCAGGAGGGACCACCCAAACGTTTGATAGCTCATGCCCACAATCCACTGCCATTTTGTTTTTAAGGGAAACTTTATGAAGAAGCCCCCATTTCCGCTGTTGATTTTTATCACTCAGTATAGGGTAATTTTCTTATTGTTAAAAATTCATGCAAATTTATAAAAGTGCCTTGTGATCCTCTCTTTCCAATTCCCAATGTCTGCTTGGCTTCTATTTGTTTCTTTCATCTCTTCCTCCAAAGCAGATCTGTTTGACCTCCCTGCCCACCCAGGGAAACAGTTGGCTTTCCTGGACTGGCTCCTAGAAAGGATCAGACTTCTCAGTTGGTTTGACCAGACTTCCCAGGTCAGGTTGGTTTCCCAGTTTTTGCCAATGCTTATTTTTCATAAGGAAAACGGAGTGTTGATTGGACCTTCTGTTCCTAAGCATGTTATGGTAAGGCTTGCATTAGTCTCAGATAGTTGAGGAATGGGGTGGAGGGCATGGACTGGTTCTGGAATCTGAGTGAGCAGATAATCAATGATGAAATTTGAGCCCTCTTAGGAAGATCAGAGAGCTTATAAACAGGGGATGAGTTGAAGGTCTAATCGTGAAACTGAGGGTTAAGTTAGTTAGAGGGAAATTCCTGAGGTTCTGTCATTCCATCCTGTGGAAGGTCATTTCTGGCTTTAAAGACAGAGTAGAGTGTTGCACCCAAATGTTAACTTTCCAGGCCAGGCATGTGTCTCCACTGTCCTCTTTGAAATAGCACAGAACCCACTCACTTAATGGGCAGTGATCAGCTTCTTTTGGCTTTGCCTTTAAAAGCCCAGATCCTGTGTTCCATGAAAGTAAAGTTCCATGGGGTAAACCCCATGAAGTGGGTAGAATGTAATGGTCCATACCCAGGTCTTGATAACAGGACACTGTGATATATAAATGGTATCACTTGGGGGATCAGGGTGAAGGTGTGCAGAAGACTTGACTGTTTGTAACTTCTCTGAGTCCAAAGTTATAGTGAAAAGTTTTAGAAAAGGAAAGGAATTATCTACAATTTTTGGAGAAGTCACTGAAAATGACAGATAGGTAGGCAAAGAGGCCAAAGAAATAGCCAGCAAAGCTCTGGAGTTAGGAGAACTCTCCAGAAGAGCATCCCCATGAGGAGAGCTCTGCAATTCCTGGTGCAAATGGAAAGGCCACACGTGGGCCTCACTTATCTCCAAAGAGGAAGATTTGGAACTTCCCTGATTTTTCGTTTTACTAAGCCAGACTTCAGTTTAACTTAAAAGAACAGTGTTTCAGGCCCCCAAAATGCCATACATCAGCAAGTTTGAAATATTGGACTTTAATGGGGCACTACTGAAGTATTTTCATTTGAATTCATTTATGGGCTCTTTTGATATGCTCTTTCTTAATAGAGGTTTAACCATAGTCAACTTCTTGTGAAGTCCTGGTTTATGGTAATTAAGTGAAGCTGATACCACAAGGATACCTGCTTTCTAAGCAGTAGACATTGGTAGTCATTTGGGGAGTGGTGGTCTGGATTGATGGTAGGTCACTTACAGTGCTACCCAGTACCTATTCCTGACTCTGTTCAGACCTGAAGGTTGCACTAGTGAAGGAGAGTGTTCTTTTTTATAACTTAAACCCAACAAAAATCTTGTTTGTAATCATGGTACCTAAATAAAGATATTATTTAAATTAAAAAAATAGATTCAACAGAAAAAATAAGAACTGATTCCTTGTCGTGCTCAGGGACTGAGCAGGAATTAGTTATTTATATTTCATGTACCTTGCCTTCTGTACTTTCTTTAAGGCCTGACTATTATATACCAATTTTATTGAGTCTAATGAGTGAATGAAACATATGTCTATAGATAACACATATATATTAAAAATAAGGTGCTGTAGTGATAGTATAACAGGTAGGGTTCTTGCCTTGCATGCAGCTAACCCACATTTAATCACTGGCATCTCATATGGTCTCTAGGACACTGTCAGAAGTAATTCTTGAGTGCAGAACCAGGAGTAACCCCTGACGATAGCCAGGTGTGGCCCTGAAATGAAAAAATAGTATATAATCTAATGTGTGTTTTGTGTATGATTGACTACATGAGTAACATTTTTACTATACAGTAAGATTTTATAGTGAATATATGTGAATTTTATGTGAATTTATTCATGTATATTGTGTGTGTGTGTGTGTGTGTGTGTGTGTGTGTGTGTGTGTGTGTGTGTGTGTGTTAAAACAGGAGAAATATTTCCCAGTTCTGAAGGCCAGAATTCCAAGATCAGGGGCCAACCTAGTCTTGGTTTTTCTGGAGGTCTTCCCTTGATTTGCAGATGGCATCTCCTCCCATGGTGTATCTCATTTCCTCATTAGTCAGATCATACCCTCACAGTAAAACCCTCATTTTAATTTAGTCATCTTTTCTAGGATTCTCCACAATTATCCTCACATTCTTAGATGCAAGAGATTAAGTCTGCAACCTACCAAATGAGGTGAGAGGCACAATTTAGGCAACAGAAACTGTTGTCTGCAAATACATATATTCTCTGAGAATCCACCTTGTTCTGAGGTGTACATTTCTGTCATTTTTTTAAAGCCAATCCAGTTCTTTTTTTTTTTTTATCAGTGATCATTTATTTCTGTCATTTAAGCCTGTAATTCCAAGACCTCATTCTTCAAAGGTAAACTTAAAGAAAATTAGAAGGAAGGTGCAGATATTTTATGTGCCCTGCACCTACACATGCCTGGCTGCTGCATTATCAACATCCCACCCATATCCACAACCATATTGTGCATATATCTTGCTTGTGCATATGAATTTAGACACATTTAGGCCCGTGAGGCATGTATCCACCGTCTTGTATTTAGAATATTTCCACCACCAGAAGAATCCTCTGTGTTCTGCCTGTAACTTTGTGTGGTCTCTTTTCCTCTCCCATCTCCATTCTTGACGCCATTTTCAAACTCTGAATCCTTAATTTTGACTTTTCCAGAATGCCATATACTTAGAGTTATCCATAGTTACATAGCCTTTTTGATTGGTCTTTTGTTTTCTTTTACATAGTAGTAGACACTTAAAGTTCCTGTTGACTTTCCATTTATAACTCTTTTTCTTTTAAGTGCTGATTAATGACCATTGTCTGGATGTGCCATGGTTTATCTACTAAAGGACATCTTGATGGCTTCTGGTTTGGGCACTTAAGAATACAACTACTATAAATTTCCACAGAGGTTCATTAACTTTGAAGTGCTAGACTCTCCGATGAAAATCTGCCCATATCTCCCCTAATTGTGAAATCTTTCTCATCAAAACCAAAATTTTTTAATCTAAAAAAACAAAAATACAAAAAGCACAAAACCTTGGTTATTTTATATATATATATATATCTTTTACCTTCATTTATTATTGTTATTATTATTTTTATTTACCTATCTATTTTGGTCGATTTCTCTGTTTGGGTGTGATTATTGAAATCGTTGTCCCCAGTTATACTTATTTTTTTCTCTTCTTTTCTTTTCCTTCGTTATGTGCTATGCCATGTTTCTTATTTCAAGACCATGGCGTGTTTTTGGTTTTTTTGTTTGTTTTTGTTTTTTTGTTTGTTTGTTTTGCTTTGTTTTTCGTCTGTTTTTTTGTGGTGCTTATCGATATAGCTGGAGTCCTCACTGGATAATTGACACTTTTTTTGGTACTGGTGGAGTGTTTCACCTTCTTTCTCTCCTTCATCTCCCAAATCGATGATGAGAGCCTCTAGAAGGACTCCACCCATTTTGGGAGTATTAGACTCTTACCCCAGTTTATTTATCTTCTCCTTTTCAGGCAAAACCACGCAACTTGAACTAGCTAGTCCTGCCTACAGTTAGAGGGGGAGATAAGGGAGGCATCAAGGGAGGCATCAAGACCAAACAGGTGCAAGACTACTAAGTAGTGGGTTGGATACAGAGGGGACCACATATTCTAGCCGCCCTGGGGGTGAGGGAAGAGGAAATGGGAGGTAGGACAAAAACGGAGGGGTAGGGAGGACAATTTGGTGATGGGAATCCCCCCTGATTTTATGTAAATATATACCTAAAATGTTATTGTCAACAATATGTAAGACACTATGATCAAAATAAAAATTATATTAAAAAAAAAGAAAAAAAATTATAAAAAAAGGATAAAATTTAACCATTCTCTAATTCTACCTTTATATAAATGTTGCTGTATTTTGTGTGTTCTAATGATTCTAAAGCATATGAATGCATATTTATTGTTTTTCATCCTTTGTCTGAAGGCGACATTTCTCTGACTTAAAATCCTGGTGTCTTATATTTCTTTCTCTAGACATAGTAGGCACTTGGGAGACTGCATAGTTATTTTATGTGGTGGGACCTTCGAAGACAGTGCTCAGGTCATCTTCATTGTGGTGGTCCACATAGGAGGCTGACACAAGCAAAAATGCTAGCTCTTAATTTTCATGAATGCCCTTGCCCTCATTGGTAGTCAACAGCAGCATTGCTGTTATCCTGGAGTAGAATATCCTGGAGTCTGTGACTCATGGAGTCTCATCAAGGTCTTCTTGTTACCAGGAGGCTCCACTGCAATATATGTGCCTAGTGGTGAAAGTGGTTTTCTGTGAGAACTCAGCAGAAACTAATATGTCAGTAGTTACTGAGCTGGAGGTTAATGGAAAGAGGGTAAATAGAAAGGGAGGCTGAAAAAAGGGACAAAATTAGCACAATACCATCTAAGCCAACACATCAGCTTTCCCAGTACAAATGGAAAAGGTCAAGGTAGCTAATAGGTGTTGAAAAAACAGGCACTAAAGTAGTACGGGTTTAGTTTTCTTCTTCATTAGTCGAAGGGCGATTAAATACTGGTTCCCAACACAGCTGCTGTATTCTACATCTTATCTGTTGCATTTATGATTTAATTGTTTTAAAGCACAAGCCCTTTCTAGGATAAAGGGGTGAAGACAGTTCTTTTTTCCTCCCTAAAAATGGCTTAATGTGGTTTTAACAAATTGAACCCTGAAGAATGGGCTTCCTTGTGTTTTCTGGCCATCCAGCATCTTTGGAAGAATCTAGAATCCATGTAACACTTTGGCCCCAATCCCAGGCATTTTGCACCTTTGCATGGAAGAACTCAGAGACCTATACTCATGGCCAAAGCACAAGGATGTGACTGAGATTCTATTAGCAAAACTAAATTCAGAAGTGAACAACCTGCTGGGCAAACCCCACTTCTGCTCCCACAATGGTTGGTAGCCAGTCCCTGCAAGTGGCACTGTTTATAGGGTTGAATTCCAGGTGTGGCCGAACATTCCATTTTCTCATTAGGTCCAGTTTCTACATGATTTCTGGAACCTCAGCATCTAGCCTCATTCTCAATATTCATTTATATAAATTCCTCGTGCAGACATACAGAATCAGATGCTGTTGCTTATCGCTGTAGGCTACTGTCCAGTCTCAGTGTCATGAGCATCTCATCTGGATTCTCCAACTAACTTCGGTCTGGTTGTGTTTTGGTGATGTGTCAGGACAGGGGGCAAGGTCTGGGCTTCATCTCTTGACTTAAACTAGAAATGCAGTCCAGTACAAGTTGAGTGAAGAGAGAGAGAGAGAGAGAGAGAGAGAGAGAGAGAGAGAGAGAGAGAGAGAGAGAGAGAGAGAGAGAGAGAGAGAGATTTGGGCGCAACAGATGTAAAGGAAATTGAATAAAGTGAGGAGAGAGATGAAGTCACTGAAGGAAACAGAATAGGCAAAAGTCATGCTTTGGGTGTTAAAATATGAGTCATTCCCACATTTGCCTGGGTGTTAGGAAATTTCACATCACCAGTGTCTCTGTCTCTGTCCTCTCTCTCTGTCTCTGTCTCTCTCTGTCTCTGTCTCTTTGTCTCTCTCTGTCTCTGTCTCTGTCTCTGTCTCTCTCTGTCTCTCTCTCTGTCTCTCTGTCTCTGTCTCTCTGTCTCTGTCTCTGTCTGTCTCTCTCTCTCTCTCTCTCTCTCTCTCTCTCTCTCTGTAAGATTTAAAACGTTAAGGGGAAATATTCAGTTCTTCATCTACATTAACCAGAATTAATTTTGAAAAAATAAAAAACACTGAAGTTTATGATTATTGTTAATATACTGTCATTCACAATTTTATTTAGGTAGTGTTAAATAATCTGCTTCCTAAGCCATAAGGGCTACTTGTATCTGGAAAGCACTTATAATGAAAATATGCTTCCAGAGATTGTAGACCCCTGAAATTGATGTCCAAATATTCCTAGTTTGGTAGATTTATCTTCCCATTGATAATTTTCCTTACTCTTGATCTGGAGAATTTCTGTCCCAGTGTTTTGCCAGTAGGGTAATTAGGAAGCAATATGACCTTAATAACAATAATAATGAAGCCCCAACAGCTCATCTTTCTTGACATGCGGGTGATTTGTATAGTTAAAGTGCCTCTCAGACATGTGGAAGTAAAAGTGATCATCTTGCATTTTCTTATTACAAATTGAAAATGTAAAAACAACTCAAATTATTTGGTGGATGGATTAGATGATCAGAAATGATCTTTGAGCCATTTAGTGCCCTGCTGAATACTTTTCGTCTCTTAGAAAATATGCCTCATGGAGGTTAAATTATTTGCTTAGGACTGTTGGTGTTCGTTTTCAGTTGATGTTTCAGAATTATTTTATCTGTTGATTTTTTAAATTGTGGTCTCCTCATCGGTTTTCAGTTGATAGTACTTGAAGGGGGCAGAGAGTGCTAGAGATCAAACTTGGGAACCCACTAGATATTCTTTCTTTTCCCTGAATGTTTTCCTGTCCCACAGATTATTTTAAATGGATAAAATGCAGCCAAGACTGATTTTGCTATGAGTTTCTAATTTCTGCTAATTCTAAACTTGATCTCAGAATCTAATGCAATGGCCTTATGGCCCTTGCTAGCATGTTTGTGGAGGCAGAAGGATGGCAGATTGGCCCATCATCAGAGGTGCTTAGGGCTTACTCCTGGCTCTACACTCTGGCTCTATATTGTGGTCACTGCTGGTGATGATATATATGATATATGGTATATCACCATATATGGTGATCATATTTGGTACTGGGGATCAAACCAGGTCAACAGTCTACAATACCCTTTCATTTGCTGGACACATTGAATTTAGGGGCTCTACCCACCAGTCCTAGTTTTAATGATCAGAAAATAGTTGTTCTTATTCTCAGGACCAACCTTGCTGCTTAATTTTACTGACTTTCTGCAGCTTTCAGTGGTTACTGAAAATTAGTACCTTTCACTTCCTACTGATGAAATAATTTTTCTTCCATTGGAGTTGCACTTTGCCTGGTTTCCATTCTGCACACATGGCCAAGCTAGCCAGCAATAAGAAAGCTCTTGAGCAAGAATTCAGCCTGATTTTTCTTTTCTTCTTCTAGAGAGGAGGTGTAATTCAAACTCTTAAAACTTTCCCACTCCCTCTTGGGTGCCAGGCCTGTTTTGCAGAAATAAATAAATCTTTGTATATTTGTAGGTTATTCTTATGAGTGAAGGGCCTCATTTTTGTATATATTTTAAAGGCATATACTATATTGCATCAAATATAACAGGACATTCCTATGAAACTCATCCTGACTTTGTGATTAGGGCTTCCATTCTAAGCCAGTTCCAGGAAGATTAACGATATCTAACTTAGTTCAGTTCCCTTTTGCTGCTTGAGTTACCAACTTTGAACTTAAATAAAGCATCTTCCACCCAAGGAATCTTTTTTCTTTAAAAAAAATGTTTATTGATACCTTTGTGATTTGAAAAGTTCTTTATAATTGAATTCTAGAAATATAATGTTTCAGGACCAATCCCATCACCAGTATCATCTTCCTTCCACCAATGTTCCTAGAGTTCATCCTATGTCACCACCCTCTACCCCAGCCTGTCCACACAATAGGCACTTTTTTAAGTTTGGTTGTTAAAGTTTGCATCTTATGGTTGTGTTGTTGTTGACTTTGGCTTGGATATTTAGGCCTGTCTTTTTCTTAATACTGCCAGTGCACCTCTGAAACCCCTTGGCCCTTGTAACTCATAATTTCATATGTGTCTTTGTATCTTTCTCCTTTTCCACTCCAATTCTTTCCTTCTGCTCACTATATTCTCAGGCTTAGAGTGTTCTCAACAACTCAAGGATATTTTTTTTTCTTTTTGGTCACACCCAGCAGCACTTAGGGGTTAATCCTGACTCTGCTCTCAGAAATTATTCTTGGCAGGCTCAGGAAACCATATGAGATGCCAAGGAAAACAAAACAAACAAACAAACAAAAACAGGGCCCATCCTGGGTTGACCTCGAACAAGGCAAACACCCTACCACTGTGTTATCTTTCTGGCCCCTCAAGAAATTTTTTTTAGTGCTTGTCCAAATGCAGGTGTAAAGTGCATTAGAGTCTAAGGTTTCTGATACTTTAGACTCCGAAAAAAGTCTTGGTTTTGAAGTTTTTGCCCTACTTTTTTTTTATAGTATTCCTAAGTGTTGGATAGTTTTTGTGTGGCAGTGCAGGAGGAATTCAACATATCAGTGAACACTCTCCATCTAAATATGAGATTGACAAAGGACAGTGTCCAAATAACAATTTTTTTTTTTTTGTTTTTGGGCCACACCCGGCAGTGCTCAGGGGTTACTCCTGGCTGTCTGCTCAGAAATAGCTCCTGGCAGGCACGGGGGACCATATGGGACACCGGGATTTGAACCAACCACCTTTGGTCCTGGATCAGCTGCTTGCAAGGCAAACGCCGCTGTGCTATCTCTTCGGGCCCCCAAATAACAAATATTTTAAGGCTCTCCACAAAGTAGCACTTTTATGTGTGTGCATGTGATGTTTTGTGAAAAATTTAAAGCAGGCTGCTATTGTGAAGGAATGGCAAAGATTCCTAATTAAGGATTGCTTAATTTCTCTGTGCATTGCATTCCATATTAGGCTTTAATTATTTGCGTCCAATAAATTCATGCTTTTTCATCCAGAACAACGGACAGTGATTTATAAGGTCTGACTTGGGACTGTGATAAGAATAGAGGAGTGAAGGTTGAATTTTGTAGCTTGACTTGATTTATCCACTGATTCTCACTGGGAACCTTTTTCTATGACAAATAGAGGTTTATAAAATATGTCTAAGTTGGGGCTGGAGCAGTAGCACAATGGTAGGGTGTTTGCCTTACATGCAGCTGAGCCAGTATGGATGGTGGTTCGATCTCCGGCATCTATATGGTCGCCTTGAGCTAAGGGCGATTTTTGAGCACAGAGCCAGGAGTAACCACTGAGCACCCCTAGGTGTGACCCCCAAAAATAAAAACAAAAGCAATTAGTCTAATTTAGTATCATACAGAGTTTATGACATTTGTAGAAGGGTTTATAATTTAAGCTACGTTGATATTTCATTGGAAATGTCCTAATAAAATGAGTAAATAGCATTATTTGCATTCAGTACATGTGTAAGCATATCTGAAGGTAATTTGAATATTTAACATATGAGTATTTTGAGAAGAGATATTATTTTGACTCAAATGTTTTACTAAAGCAAGGTAGTAGTTATAAAAAATATCGAGTTATTTATTTATTTATTTATTTATTTATTTATTTATTTATTTATTGGGCCACACCCCGTGGGGCTCAGGGGTTACTCCTGGCTATCTGCTCAGAAATAGCTCCTGGCAGGCATGGGGAACCATATGGGATACCGGGATTCGAACCAACAACCTTTGGTCCTGAATCGGCTGCTTGCAAGGCAAACACCGCTGTGCTATCTCTCCGGGCCTTCGAGTGATGTTTTTAAATGGCTCTTTTGGGGGGAAGAAATAAGTACATATAAAAATTTTGGAGTTTACAATGTTCAGAAACCCTAATGGAGAAATTTGGTTACTGACTGACTTACCTGCTAAATAGTTAATTCTAGCTTATATGATAAATACTTGATTAGATGTTCAGTGATGTTTTTCTTATAGGGTATAATGTTATTAAAAAAAAAAGGAAAATACCTTGTTTGGTTAAATAATAAAGAAACCCTTGTTTAATGATTTTAGGGTGTACTAAATTTTTTAGATTCTCCTTGAATCTAAATGGGAATGTATCTTAAACTAGAAAATTTTATAAAATTTTTTCTTGTATTTTTTTCTTAAAAGTCAACTTTTGTATTTTTTTTTTCCCGTGGAGGGACACATCCATCAGTGTTCAGAGCTTACTCTTGGCTCTGTGCTTAAGGATCACTCCTGGCAGTACTAAGAGAACCATTTGGGTGCTGGAATTTGAAGCTGGGTCAACCATGTACAGAGCAAGCACTCTATCTACTGTATTATCTTTCCAACCCTGAGAAACTCAATTTTAAGGGTTACAGCCACCTTATTTTTTTGAAAGCTTTTTCAATTTTTTTCAATCAACACGTAACATAAATGGCATATTTCATATTGTTTATGTCTTAATTCCATTATATTGGCAATACTTGATTTATAAACAGAATTCTATATTAAGGATACTAATTATAAACATTGGAATGCTCCTAGAATTTCAAACAATATTCAGAATGGCAAAAATATTTAGTGAATCCTGTTATATTTTAGACAGTACTTCTAAGAGCTTTGTTTTTTCTTTTTCATGGTGGCATGTCGTTTCATCTAAAAATAGGAGGGGGATTGAAATAAAAATCTTGACAGATTCCAGCATACTTTTTTTTCCTAAGAATTTTAGAAAAATGAACTCATGCATGTTGAAGGATATTCTGCAGAGCTCCATTAATAGCTTGAAGATGACATCATTAGCCTAAAACAACATTGCATTTTATTTAGAAAATGGAATGAAAAACATATGAAGAGTATTGGTGCATGATATCACTATGGGAGAAATTGATGGCATGAAGAGAATCAGAGCATCTAAATTGACTGTGGTAGAGTTAGTCATTCACCTCTAAGACTTTCTATATGTTGAGGTTTAAGATTGTTTGCATAAAGGATGTTAGCACTAAGCCTGTGGGGGGGAAAACTAGGCTGGGCATATATATTCGTCAAGAATCTGTTAGTCTTTGTAAGAGTTAACATTGCTTTGGGGTAAACTCTGTAAATATTGAGAAATAATTCTTGTATCACACTCTGGAGAAATGGAGCCAGAATGGGCTGGAGAAAGACACCTCTGAGAAAAATTAAAGGAAATTGAAATTGTTTGATTTGAGCAGGAGAATCGAGACATGCGGAGCTATCTAGGAAGAGGCACCAGCTGTTCCCCACTTTTGTTAAGCCAAGGGTAAGAAATAATGCGTAATAATGAGAGGGAACCATTTTCAATTTGGTTGTTTGAATAGTTCCAGAAAGAAAAGCGAGCATCTTCAACATTCTGAATCCAGAGTTAGAATCTCATGCTAACTATAACATGTCTTGAATCAATGTCTAACCAACAAAGGCCTAGTTCTGAGAACTTGGGTTGAGATCAAGGACTATGTGTAAGAGCCTCTCTGAATTTTGTGATTTTCATGACATTGAATAGCAGACTAAGTAAGAAAGAATTTCTGAGAAATGTGTCCCCTAATAGTATCCTTTTAGTGGAGTAAAGTACCATATGTTAAATAGAGCCATGAATGTAATGACTGTATATACTCCACCACCTTTGATATCAATTAAGCTGACCTTCACATCAGAGAGTCTTTTTGATGATACCTTAAGAAATGTCAAAGGAAGCAAGAGAAGGTTAGCAATGCCACTCATATTTTCTTTGTCATTATTTACCATGCATTACATACACAGGGTAATCCGTCAGCCAACTTTAATTTCATAAGCTATTCATTGTATTTAAACAGTGCCTTTCTTATATTAAATATTTATGGCAGTCTTTGAGAGGAATACATTAAAATGGCAGATGGGGGTCGTTTTAAACATTTTCTTGATGGAAGGCAAGGGACCCCCTTGTGAATTTATAGTCTGCTTTCAAAGAAAGTTCACAATGTCTGATAATAACCCAAGGAGGCACGAATTTCCACCAATTCCCAGCTCTGTAATTTCAAAAAGCAATGGCTGCAAACAGTCTTCATGCTTCAGCACCTCCCATTGTAAAATTGTTTGCAAGGGCAGTGAAGAATGGTGAGCAAAAACATTTACAGTTGTATTGCCTATTAATAATTCAATAGGAGTATCCCTCCTTTGCATTAATGTTTCTTTTCCATTGATTTTAAACCACGGGAGCAGAGATAAGTGGAAAATCAAATTTTGGACCTTTGTCAGTTGGGCAGATACGCCGTGGACTCCAGAGATCCAGAACTTGAAGGATGGTGTAGAAATTAGGTGCTTGGTTTTTGAAGGGAAGGATATGGCTTCTTGGCTTTGCTTTTGTCTATTTCTCTTAATAGTCAATACATTTTAATATGGGAATAATGGTTATCTGTTCCCTCCTCTGCATGGTATCTTTTAACTTAAACATACAAGAACCATGCCTCCTTGTTTTGCTTTCTCTGTTATCATAAAAACAAATGCCTCTCGGTAGTAGAAAATTAACTGAATCCAAAAATGCAATCTAAATTTTTGTTAAAGTATAGACGATGATGGATTAATTGTATCATTTGACTAATTATCCTTGAAATGCTTCTTTCTTAATTGGTCTCATTCTGTTTTTATTTTTCAAAGTGATTAGATTATCTGAAAATCTTTAGCTTTTTAGCAATTCTATTGTTTTTTTTTATTTGTACATTTATAATAGCATCAAAATTGGATTGGGCTTAATTTTACTTTATTTAGTTGTTTTGTTTTGTTTTGTTTTTGGGTTTGTTTGTTTGTTTGTTTTTGCTCTGGGAGCACCACTCACTGGTGCTCAGGGCTTACTCCCGGCCCTGCACTCAGGATTTGTTCCTAGTATCCTATGCTTGGGGATCATATGTAATGCTAGGAATTGAACTCAGGCCTACTCCATGTGAGGCCAGAGCCTTATCTGCTGTACTGTCTTACAGACCCCCAAACTCCACAATTAGATTTTTTTTTATTTAAATCAAATAATTTTTATTTTGACCAAAGTAAATTACAAATCTTTCACAGTAATATTTTAGGTACATAGTGACATTGAATCGGGGTCATTTTAAGATATTTTTTGTAGCAGACTGCCTTTGTTTGAGTTTAATCTTTTCTGGGTGACCCCAGCCATGTAGATTGGCCCTGTCCACGTAAGTCAGCCAGTTCTTCTGGCAGATGGACTGACGCTAACCAATGACCATGTCATTCCCATGCCAACTCGACTAACCTCTCCTCTTTGAACCCAAATGAGACAAGGAGAATAGGCATGTTATTTCGAAGAGAAGCAGCGACTGCTTTCTGTTTTTTAGCACTTGTTTAAATACTCTGAAACTTGTTTCCTTTGTCCCTTTCATTTCAACTTGTCTTTTCTTAGAGTTAGTTTAGAAAACAATGTCCGTATAAAGTGGATTTTTCAGCTCAAACATGATTTCTGAAGTTCTTGCTTGACAAAAGTCCAAGACAAGCCACGTTAAAACAACAAATGTAATTTTACCAACACTTAATGAGTTAAAAAGCCGACTCAAACCAAACTAATGAAAGCTATTTAAGAGAAGTCAGTTGAAGTGGATTTAAGTATTTATTTCATTGCTTTTGGAACTCCTTGACTGTTAACACCATGAATGTGAATTTGAGAAAAATTAACTTGTTTTGAACTCTATAAAAAGTATTTTTTTCTTTTAATTAACTTTATTGTTTTTAAAGCCGTGCATCAAGCCTCTATTTCTGTGCTTGGGTAGTTCCCATTTGCAAATGGGGCCATTTCTGCATATAGGTCTGAATAGGCTATGCCACAATTATCCTTTTTATTTTAACTTTACTGTCAAAGAAGTAGTTTTCTTCTCCAAATGAAAATTCCAGAGTAACTCTAGTGCCTTAGGAACCATATTGCCATTTCCAATTTCCAGAGGCAATGGCCCCTGGTCCAACAAATGAAACCCATATTGAAACCTGGAGGGATTCAGAGCTCTTCATGATAACTTGGGGGGTCACACATCATAATCACAGTTGCTAGGATTTGTGATTTGCTTTGTGCCAGACTGAGATAGAAATGGCTTTCTTGGAACTATCTCAGCTGATCTTGACATCAATCCTAGGAGCTGTAGATCTGATTATCTTCAGCCACAAACCTAGAGTTAACCCATCCAAGTATACCTCACTAGTAGGTGATGCAGTCAGAATTTTAGCCTATTAAAGCTTATTCTAGTCTATGTTACTATGTTATTATGAGAAAAAAGGATGTACATCTATGAGAGTATCTATAATTTTTTCCTAGTGTCAGGGAGTAGGGGTCATTCTTTTTGTCTTGGAGTCTTTCTAGGACTGGGCCAGTTTTCTAAAGGGAGAGCATCAAGCAGGTTAACAAAAGAGAACATCCTATTGATAGCATGCAAAATGGAGATTGCGGAGAAGCCACTGCCATACAGGTGCCAGGTTAAGAGACCTGAGCACCCAGACAAAAAGGGCCTGACAAAGAGGGACACCCACATCTCTTACTGTGAGAGTGACAAGATGAGTGTTTAAGATTGAATGGACTCCTGAGTGATAACCAAAACTACTACATTCTTTAGGGTCTTCAAAAGGAGGGGGAGCAATGATTGCTTTTTTTTTTTCATAAAGAAATGGCAAAAAACTGAGACAGAAACAAGAACTTTTCAATAGTTTCTGTGTTGTGTTCTTTTCTGGAAAAAAATAATTTCTTGTTATTGACTTATAATAACCCAATATTACTAGTGGTCCTTTTTTCAGAGGAGACATAGGAGATACTAATGCACTCCTGGGACACTAGATTAATGGCTAGTAAATGGTTATCCAGGGGACTGGTCACCTAGCACTCCTTCTGAACAAAGCTGTTTTGTTGTTAGGTAAGACATACTCGGACAGGTGGACAGTCTCTACAAAGGGTGGAAAGTACAATTAAATTTTGTCAATGCATGACATCTTTAGAATACTTCTTCTTTTTTTTTGGTTTTGGGGTCACATCCGGCAGCTCTCAGGGTTTACTCCTGATTCTATGCTCAGAAATCACTCCTGGCAGGCTCAGGGGACCATATGGGATGCCAGGATTCGAACCAATGCATGAAAGGCGAATACCTTACCTCCATGCTATCTCTCCAGCCGCTAGAATTCTTCTTATAGTGATTTCCTACTTAGAATAATAATGGGATTTTATTTTTGAAAAAAAAAAAAATTTGCCCTTGCTAAGAAAGAAGGCTAGATATTTGAACATTTCTCTCTTTTCTGCCCCATTTCAATACTTCCTTTAGCAAATATTAGTAGAGAACTTGTTAGGTGCCGTAATTATTGTACTGGGCACGTTTCAGTGAATAAAGCACATACCCTTACTCTAAGGAACCTGCAAAAAATGTTTTCTCTGAAATTTGCAAGGAGTTATATTTCATAAGATTTTTGGTGAATTTACCTTCCAGTAGATGACCTCTACATATTTAATATGTTTCTCAGACATCGAGTTCTTTTCTCTCTGTTCCTTACTGTCCACACATAACTCTAATGTAATGCCTTTGTATCTCACTCTTATCTCTCAGTTCTGTGTTTCTTCCCTCTGTAGTAGAAACCCTGCACATCCTAGTGGCACATGAACCATTTCCCAACTCCCTTTAAAAACAACGGAGCAACAACACAGTGAAGAACGCCTTTGCCTGGCACGCAGCAGACCTGAGTTCGATGCCCAGTATCCCATATGGTTTCCTGAGCCTGTTAGGAATAATTTCCGAGTGTAGAGCCAGGAGTAACCCCTGAGCATGCTGGGTTGCATATGTCCCAAAAAACTGAAACCAAACCAAACAACTCTTGGAATTAGAACTGGAATCATTCTGTGTTAATTCAAGCCAGGGAAGTGAATTTAAGACGTTTAAAGAAGAAACTATTTTCTTTCCCTCTTCTTGATAACTTTAAATATATATATTCTATATTTTATATCTCACACCATAATTTACCACATTGTTTCTCATACAGTCATTTTAGGCATTCAATATTCAAACACCATTTCCACCACCAGTGTGACTGTCCCTTCACCAGTGTCCCAAGTTTCCTACCCATCACTAGAACCTACCTCCATGCAGGCATAACAAATGTACTTCATGTTGTTTATTAGAACACAAAGGCAAATACAATGATCAAACTTGGATCAACCAGGGTCAATTTGAAATAATTGTCATGTCTCTCTATAGTGTTACTATAATTATTGTCTGAGGATTTACTAGGCTCTGTGGTTGGTGCTATTTGAGCCTTTGGTGTTATTGATTAGCCTCCTGAGATAGGTAGATTATGTAAGTTTTCTATCAGAATTCCTGTAATACTATTGGGTCAAGTCTTTTATAAAACATTGAGGTGTCCAGGATCTATAGATCTGAAGTAAATTTGGTGGCTTGGCAATTTGTTAAGTTTAGATCAAGGGGCTGGGTCATTTTCTGTCAGAGGGTAAAGGGTGTGGTGCTGGGCTGCTGTGGTTCCTGCAGAAAGGGAAATGTGTCCCTTCTCCTTCTGAGAATGTCACAGAGGGATTAGTCTGGAATGGACTCCCTGGGAAGTATCAGTAGACATAATTTTCTTTTTAACTTGGTGTATATTTAACTCTCATGATCTTTACTCTAGCATTTCTCTGTGTATGATTATCAGAAATTGTTAAGATTCACCCCCCAATTTTCACAGCCTCTTATGTATTTTGATACTGTTTCTATTGATATATTTGGGGTGTGGGATATCTGGATTTTCTCTGGATTTACTACATATTCAGTGCTCAGGAGTCACTCCTAGAGGTGCTTTAGAGGACCTCATGTGGTATAGAAGGTTGAACCTAGGCCAGACACATGCAAGTGCTTACTCCACTGTACTCTTTGGCCTCTTGAATTTTTTTATACATGATATTTTTAAGTTCATTAACATTTGCAACCCAATTTCTTGCTAGTCTTGTTTGTACTCAAACAGAAGCAACAATTCTGATTTGTGGGTACAAAGAAATTACAGGGGGTGGGTGTTGACTTCTGAGCTCTCAAGTCAGCCTCTGTTGATCTCTATAAGTTGAATTGACATCATGAACTCAAACCTCAAAGGCTTTCCTTTAGTAGAAAGGTCTCACACCAATGGTTATATAAGTCAAGTGAACCCAGATTCCTTCAACAGTAAATTCCAGAATCCTGTAAAAGCTCACTTCACAGAGCATCGAATTTCCCAGCCCTTACCAAAATGCTTAAGAGAAATGGAGGCAAGGGTATTGTCTAATTAGTTCCAGAGGCACCCTCTTTTCTCAAGGAGAAGTGTAATCATCAGGGGAACCTCCAGGAAAATATCCAACACATAATAGTAACATTTGGCATAAGTCGATTACCAACCTGACCCTCCCAGATCTTTTTTTGTGATATTGCATTTAATTTTGTTAACTGCATTAAACAGTTGTGTTGGGTAGTTCTTATTTCTTCTCAGGTCAATTCAATTAACTGCCCAAACACTCTTCATTTTATCATCAAAGGAGCTAGGAATCTAAAATTGTTAGCTGAATCTTGAATCAGAATGTGTCTCCCAGTGGAGGGGTGAAATTGGGAGGCAGTTGCTACTTGCTTCTGGAGGCCAAACCCACAAAAGCCATCCCTTGAAGCCACCATTTTTTTTTTTACCATCAGAGTAGCTCTGACTGAAAGAACTCCCAATGCTTCTGAACATGTAGGGTCATTTCTGTATGACTCACCTTCCTCAGGAGTCATTCCCTTTACCTCCAGGCAGTAAGATCATTGTTTTGGTTCTAGAGGCCTTTCCTTCTGGCTTTTACTGGGTTAGAAATAAACAGAGGTGGTGTTTATGTCAACAGTGTTCTTTGGCCCAATAGGTGTCAATTTGGAAGCTAGATGCTAGCTGACTCCAAGAAAGTGATGAGATATTTATGAACTAAAGACCAGACTCACCAAATGAAGAATGCCTCTGCAGTCAGAACTTTAGCACTTTTGCCTGCATGTTATAATATATTCACTGTGAAGTCTAGAAACCTTATAAATGTATGACTGGCAGTTGCCTAAGGCAGAAATCTTTTACTGATGCAATGAGATAAAAGTAATTAAGCTACATGTAGACTGATGGGTAATTAAATCCATGTGAAGCATTTTGTAACTAATTGCTATGTTCTAATCACAGATTGCTTTCTATTTGTCAAGGTAAGTGTATATAATTACACAGTCCTTATTTTCTTTAATCTGAAATCATCCCAGTTGGGTGAATATTTTAAAGCAACTCTGACTCTTTGGATATTTGGTACATTTCTTGCATAAAAGACAATTTGCATATTTTGTCATTTGTGGGCCTTTTAGAGTAAAAAAAAGCTCTCAGTGGCCCTGCCAGTAATTCTATGGTCAAGCACGATTCCTGCAATCTAGGTTCTTTGTTCATTCAGAAGATGTTTTTTTTTATTTTTTATATTTTGGAAGCCTGGCTGGTTATTTATTGAATTCCAGCTGTGTTCTGAGTATCATCTGTGCTGTGATACCAAGTCACAGTTATGTAAAAAGATGAAGGACCAGTATGTGGACTGGAGAAGGCGATTTCTAGTGACACAGGCTAAATGAATCTCTCACTCAGATTCAAAAGTCTTGAATTGAGAGAGCATCATTGTGGAGACACAGCTAAACTTCTTAGCACCTCAGAACAGTGTGACTGGGTTGTTCCTAGAACTATGGCCAGATGGACTTCCTTGGTGAGGGCAGATGTTTACACCAGACACCCATTCAGAGTTTAGTCTTTCTAAGTAGTTTATGCTGCTGCCTAATGCCAGACATGTGTGATTATAGGGCCTGGGACGACAGGCCTGTGTCTCACTCATCTCTGTGCTAGTCACTTAGGGCCTGATGTTTGACTTATTTGGTTAATATTTGTGACTCTGAGTGGACAGAAGGGATACATACTCATTTTCTGCAAATTTTTATTAACTTCCTTTCTTTTCTTGTGAGGTTTTCCTCCTCAATCCCCCCCCCCCGACGTAATATTATGATGCTATTATTTTAAAAAAAAACACTTTATTTCACTTTACATATAGTTGTAGTAAATGGTATTCATATAATCTTTTTTAAAATTTTATTTGAGGCACCAAGATTTATAATACTGTTTGGCCATTTGTTTTCTTCAGGAAATATCTGTCATTTCCTCTCCTTAATGAATATTTTTTAATTAAGGTACTACCATGACTTACAAAGTTCTTCATAATAGAGTTGTAGTACATAATAGTCCAGTACCATCAAATCCGTAGGATTCCTTCAACCAGTGCTCCCAATTTCGTCCTACCTGTGCTAACTCCCAGCATCCCTCCTGAACAGATATATTTTAAAAGTTTGGTTGTTTTAGTTTGGATGTCCTATGATAGTGTTGTTGGCTCTGGGGATTAGATATATATAGACACCTCACCTACACCTCACCAATGTACCTGAGGCCCCTGGCTCTGTCTGCCTTTTCATACATGTGACTTATAAACCCTAGTAAGTACAATGGATATTCTTTAACTTGGGTTAAAGAAAAGTGCTTTTCTGAAACTTATGGTATACTTGTTAGAGAATTTAATAACTTTCCCCTCACTAGTTTTCCCTTTTTTACCCCCACCTCCATGTTTGGCTACCCAGTGGAGATCAAAGTTGGATTTCTGACTACCTACTGCCCCACTCTGGTCTGTGGATATATGCTGTCACTCTTCCCTTATAAAAAATATTATAGTGTTATTATAGTAGCTATGCCACTGCCTCATTCTGTAGAATTTCCTTTGTACTTGTCATAAGTCATTTCTCAGTATCCATGTGTTTGTTCTACATCTAATTTTAACATCCCCAAATATATGGTCTTTTTTCACTGCCTACTGACTAGCATATTGCCCTGGCTTACTCATGGTTATCTAATCGGTGTTTTGAATATTTAACTTAAAAACCTCCTGGAGATTTGTTTGTGATTTTTTTTTTTTTTTTTTGGTTTTTGGGCCACACCTGGCGGTGCTCAGGGGTTCCTCCTGGCTGTCTGCTCAGAAATAGCTCCTGACAGGCACGGGGGACCATATGGGACACCAGGATTCGAACCAACCACCTTTGGTCCTGGATCGGCTGCTTCCAAGGCAAACGCCGCTGTGCTATCTCTCCGGGCCCTGTTTGTGATATTTTTAATGAATTTTTTTCTTTTATTGAGGCACTGTGTTTTCTGAAGATGTCCATAATAATGCTTCAAGTAAACCATTTTCTGGATGGTTTTATAAAGAATAACTTCTGAAATACTTCACAGGGTTCTAATATAATCACTTTAAATGATCAACCTCTGAGCTCCAGTGGAATTTCCCAACATGCTTCTGTGTAAAACTGAGGATCAAAATGCTCTGAAGACATAAATTAACCATAAAACGAAGGGGAAAAACTCTAAACCTTGAAAACTAAACGAAATGCCCCAAGTAACTGCATCAAAGAAGAAATAAAAAGGGCCAGAGAGATGGTATAGTGAGTAAGAATTGATCCCCAGCATCCCATATGGTTCTCTGATTACACCCTGAGCATAACCAGATGTACTTTTAACCCAGAAAAGATTCACCTGAATGAGAATTAAGAAATAAACTATCAGAACGTATGGACAATGCAAAAGCAGTACTAAGAGGGAAATTCAAAGCAACCTGGGCGCACTTTAAGACAGAAAAAAAAAAAGGCTCAAATCAACCCAGCACATATCTTTTTAAGAACATCTGGGTGGAACATTCAGTGTTCAGGGGTTACTTCTGATTCCACTCAGGCATTATTTTCAGTTCTCAGGATACCATATAGGATGTTGGGGATTGAACCGAGGTTCAATCAACCCAAGGTGGGTGCCTTACCCTGTGTTATCTTTCTGAGCCCCTCTAAGCACAAATCTTAAACACCTGGAGAATGAAAAACAAATGAATCCCAAAATTAGAAGTGAATAATAAAAGTTAGCACAGAAATCAATAATCTAGAAATAAAGTAAATAGTACAAAGAGTCAACAAAACCAGGAGCTGCTGCTCAAATAAATGAACAAGATGATCCTGGCCTAAATTCATGAGTAAATGAGAAAGTACCCCAAGACATGAGATCCATTTTATTTGGGTATATAAATTTTATTTGAAATATAAGGGAGGGATTACAACAGACCCTTCAGAAATTCAAGGTAGGTTACTAAGAATAACTTTACACCAGTAACTGAAGAACTTTCATTAAATGGACAAATTCGTAGAATCATGAAACTTCTCAAAACTGAACAAAGAGAAAATAAAAATATGAATAGGCCGATTACAAGCAAACACAGTGAAAAAAGTATTTTAAAATCTCTCCAAGAACAAAAAGCCCTGGTTCAGGTGGATTCTCTAGTGATTTCTATTAAACTTTAAAGGAAAACCTAACTATGTTTACTCCTCAAACTTTTCCAAGATATGTAAGAAAAAGGAATCCTTCCTTAAGTCTCCAATGAAGCCAACATTACACTATTACCTAAAACAGGTTGAAACACTGCCATCAAAGGCAATTTCAGACTAATCTTTGTAATGACTATTCGCACAAACAATTTTCGACAAAACTATAGTGAACTAAGTCCAGCTATCGACATCAAAAAGACCCTACACCACAGCCAGGTGGGATTCATTTCGGGGATGCAAGGCTGGTTCAACATACACAAATAATTTGGTGTAATATGCCACATCAGTAAAAGGAAAGGCAGGTCTGGAGAAATAGTTTATCAGGTAGGGTTTAGCAGCTTACTTTACATGCAGTAGACCCAAGTTAGATTCTTGACCTCCCATATGATCCCCTGAATTTCACTGGGAGTGATCTCTGAGCATGGTCAGGAGTAAGCTCTCAACAGAGCCGTGTGTGACACCCCCAAGACTAAATAAGTAATAATAAAAAGGAAAGATAAAAAATCACACGGTCATATGTAGAGAAAGTTTTTAGCATAATTCAGTATCCATTTATGATAAAAAAAATTAATCTTGGGCCTGGAGTGATACACAGTGGGGTAGGGTGTTTACTTTGTACACAGCCAACACAGGATTAATCCCGATCATCCCATTTGGTCCTCCAAGCTCCACAAGGAGCACCATGTGAGCGACCCCTGAGCACTGCCACATATGACTAAAAAACAAAACAAAATTATCCTTAACAAAATAGGGGTAGAAGGAATCTTCCTCAAGATAGTCATAACCTCTGTAACAAACCCACACTATATAATTTTCAGTGGTACAAAATCTAAAAGCATCCCCTCAGATCAGGCACAAGGCCAGGACATTTATAGTTCACAAAATTCTCTGTCATAGTAGTGGCCTCAGCCTCTCAGATATTCTTTAGGAAACTTCACTGGGTCTCAACGGCTGACCACTTCATGATGTTTACACCTTGTGATATAGCTCAGAAGACTATTTTTTTGTTTTTTACTGCAAAATAATATTCAAAATATAAGTGGAAGAAAATAAAGCATTGAGTTCTAAAATGTTAAAGTACTAGTTCTAAGTATTAAAGTGATCTTGCCAACATAAGTGTAATAACACTCAGAGGTAAGAATCGTCAGTGGAACAAAGAGAGTGGGCAAAGATATGGGTAGAAAGTTGGTATCTAAATGGTTTTGAATATTAAATTCTTACTGCAAAGACAATATATAGATGATCTCATTTGTGTAGTATGTGACGTGATCATTTCTAGAAGCTTCTTGTGCTGTCTTTTTTCAGTCAGGAAGTTTTGCTCAGTGCTGAGGGAACTAGGTTCTTGATTGGCATTAGCCTAAGTCTGGATGAGGCCTATCCAGCAAAGACACTGAAATACAGTTGTTAAATACTTGGTTTGTTTTGTGTTGTGTTGTTTTGATTTGTTTTTGGGGTGTTTTTTTTCAGGTACAGGAAAGTTATTCCTCTTATTTTGAGATTAAATTTTTTATTTTTTGGGTTTTGGGCCACACCCAGTGATGCTCAGGGGTTAGTTTTGGCTATGCACTCAGAAATTGCTCCTGGCTAGGGGGACCATATAGGATGCTGGGGATCGAACCTCGGTCCATCCATGCAAGGTAAATGCCCTACCGCTGTGCTATTGCTCCAGCCCCTGTTTTGAGATTAATTTGGGGGGGGGGCGGGGGAGGTGGTCACACCGGCAGCATTCAGGGGTTACTCCTGGCTCTGTGCTCAGAAATCGCTCCTAGCAGGCACGGGGGACCATATGGGATGCTGGGATTCCAAACACCATCCATCCTGAATGAGATGCTTGCAAGGCAAATGTCCTACTGCTGTGCTATCTCTCTGGCCCCAGTTTTGAGATTAATTTTTATCACTTTGTTAAGGTGGTGTCTATAAGCTCTCTCCACTGTAAAGTGGCACTTTTTTTTTCTCGATTAGTATCTTACAGGAATACACTTCAAAACCATTTAGATACCAACTTTCTACCCATATCTTTGCCCACTCTCTTTGTTCCACTGATGATTCTTACCTCTGTGTGTTATTACTCTTATGTTGGCAAGATCACTTTAATACTTAGAACTAGTACTTTAACGTTTTAGAACTCAATGCTTTATTTTCTTCCACTTATATTTTGAATATTTATTTTTTACATATTGGCTCTTAGATATTGCCCTATTTATATTATGGCTCAGATTTTCCCAAACTGTCCATTTAGAGCCTCTTCAAATAATTCCTTTATATTTACTCATAGCTTTTTTTTCCTTGAGCTTTTCTTTTCCACAGCAAAAAAAATAAAAATAAAAAAAAATCTGTCTGATGATTTTCTTGTATCAATCTTAGAAGCAATTTTTTTTTTCCCAAGCAACTCTTGTTTTTGTTAGAGAATGATGACTCGAAACTCAAAGTCTGGTTGCTAATTGTCCTTTTTACATCTCATCTGTCATCTTCTAGCTTGCTTTTTTTTTTTTTTCAAATTTGTGAATTTCTTTTAGAATTGAAAAATAACTCAGGCGGTTTTCTATAAGCTGTTCATCTTCAAAAAGTCACTAGTGACAACTATTTTTTTTTCCCTGTTAAGGTGATGTTCCACATTAATGGATAGAGCCGTCTTAAGTCTCAGGATGTTGTTTCTTACCTGGTATAGTATTAAATATGATCACTCGGTGCTGGGATGCATAAATTACATCTATTAATGGAATTTCAATTTATTACGAGTAGTGTTTATGACTTACTGGTTTGATATATGTTGGATCTATTGGGGCATTTATGCGATTGTACATTTTCCATTGTACTGGAAATAAGCAAGTATGTTTTGTATTTTGTTTGAAGACTATGACTTTATTAGTGACACTTATGTCAATGTACTGGAGAGCTTGGCTCCTAACTCAATTTCAAATGATTTGCTCACTATTTCTTCTCACCCATCTATTTATATTTTCCTTTCTTTGGAACTTTTTGCTAATTAAACATTTTAGTAAACAAGGATTTATTGGATACCTATTGTTTTCTCAGGTGCTATTCTAATGCATCATTAGACATGATATATGAAAATTTTTGTCTTATTTGAGCTTTCTTCTATTTAGTCTTGGGACAGAGAAACAATAAACAAATATCACTAGAAGTTATATAAGATATAAGGAAGAAAAGTTTTTTCTTCTTTTATCTTTTCTCCTATCCTGCTATATTCATTAATTTCTTTCCAAGAATATCATTAGATATCTTTAGAATAAAATAAGTGAATGGAAAAGACCCTCTCAGATTTTATTTTATTTTTTTTAATTTTTTTTATTTAAACAACTTTATCACATACATGATTCTGTTTGGGTTTCAGTCATGTAAAGAACACCACCCATCATCAGTGCAACATTCCCATCACCAATGTCCCAAATCTTCCTCCTCCCCACCCAACCCCGCCTGTACTCTAGACAGGCTTTCTATTTCCCTCATACATTCTCATTATTAGGATAGTTCAAAACGTAGTTATTTCTCTAACTAAACTCATCCTGTTTGTGGTGAGCTTCATGAGGTGAGCTGTAACTTCCAGCTTTTTCTCTTTCATGTCTGAAAGTTATTTTTGCAAGAATGTCTTTCAATTTTCTTAAAACCCATAGATGAGTGAGACCATTCTGCGTTTCTCTCTCTCTCTCTGACTTATTTCACTCAGCATAATAGATTCCATGTACATCCATGTATAGGAAAATTTCATGACTTCATCTCTCCTGACAGCTGCATAATATTCCATTGTGTATATGTACCACAGTTTCTTTAGCCATTCATCTGTTGAAGGGTATCTTGGCTGTTTCTAGAGTCTTGTTATGGTAAATAGTGCTGCAATGAATATAGGTGTAAGGAAGGGATTTTTGTATTGTATTTTTGTGTTCCTAGGGTATATTCCTAGGAGTGGTATAGCTGGGTCATATGGGAGCTCGATTTCCAGTTTTTGGAGGAATCTCCATATTGCTTTCCATAAAGGTTGAACCAGATGGCATTCCCACCAGCAGTGGATAAGAGTTCCTTTATCTCCACATCCCCGCCAACACTGCTTGTTCTCATTCTTTGTGATGTGTGCCAATCTCTGGGGTGTGAGGTGGTACCTCATAGTTGTTTTGATTTGCATCTCCCTGTTGATTAGTGATGTGGAGCATTTTTTCATGTGTCTTTTGGCCATTTGTATTTCTTCTTTGCCAAAGTGTCTGTCCATTTCTTCTCCTCATTTTTTGATGGGATTAGTTGTTTCTTTCTTGTAAATTTCTGTCAGTGCCTTGTATATTTTGGAGATTAGCCCCTTGTTTGATGGGTCTTGGGTGAATAGTTTCTCCCACTCAGTGGGGGGCTCTTGTATCCTGGGTGCTATTTCTTTTGAGATGCAGAAGCCTCTCAGATTTTAGCTGAAGAAAGTCACATGAAACAATACAAAAAGAATTATAAGGGCCAGAGAGATAGCACAGAGGTGTTTGCCTTGCAAGCAGCCGATCCAGGATCTAAGGTGGTTGGTTCGAAACCCATTCCATATGGTCCCCTGTGCCAGCCAGGTGCTATTTCTGAGCAGATACCCTGGAGTAACCCCTGAGCACCGCAGGGTGTGGCCCAAAAACCAAAAAAAAAAATTTATGATTTTTAAAAATACATTTTTTCACTAGAATATTTTTGGGGGGGGGTTGGGCCACACCTGGCGGTGCTCAGGGGTTACTCCTGGCTATTTGCTCAGAAATAGCTCCTGGCAGGCACAGGGGACCATATGGGACACCAGGATTTGAACAAACCACCTTAGGTCCTGGATCAGCTGCTTACAAGGCAAACACCACTGTGCTATCTCTCCGGGCCCCAAAGAATATTTTTTAATATTGAAGTGAAAAGTTGGAAATTTCAGGTGGTATTTCCTAGAAGAGATTTATTTAACTTAATAGAAGTAATTACAAGTTCTTAAATTTATAGAACTTTAAATCAATCTCTAAAGCTATAATAATTGAAACAGTATAGTACTTACTAGGCTTTTATGCCAATAGAACAGAACTGAGAACCTACAGATCATCAGACATATGGATTGCTAATCTTGAACAAAGAAACTAAGTATGAATAGAACAAGAAAAACCTCTTCAATAAGTATTGTTGGCAAATGTTGAAAAAAAATAAATTATACTATATCTCACACCATGCATACAAATCAATTTAAAATGGATTATAGACCTTGACTATTAGCCCTGAATCTGTAATTTAGGATCAGGAAAATATATGCAAATCATAAAATTGCATCTAAAGGTACTTCAATGCCAGTAGCCAGAGTAAACAAATGAGACTGCAATGATTTAAGAAGTTTCTGCATCTCATAAGAAATGATGACCAGCATAAAAAGACAACCTAGGGACCCCAAACTCTATTCAGAAAAGATAGCTTTTGCATATCAGCCGTCATGATGAAGTGAGGAACTGGGACCCAGGAATAGTGGCTAGGATTTGTTGATGGGAAGAAAACAAAATTAAGAAAATAAGAAATCTTAGATTTACCATACTTTCTTTCTTTCCCCTAGGAAGCAGAAATGTGCCCTTCCTTGCTCTGGATTCATTCTGTTAGTTTCTTTTTAAATGTGAGTCTTCTTGCATTTTGGTCTTTTCTAACATAACTACCTCCCCAAGAAAAGGGGGAGGAAGGATAAGCTAATTTCCTTGAGAAAAACTGTACAGTGACATCTGTTACTCTTTTTCCTGTCCCTTATTAGATGTCAAATCTAGTAATCTGAGAATTCTGAAACCACATTGATTATTCATTAGCTTAAACATGAGCATATTAAAAGATGGCATCATTGAGTGCTTTCAATTGCTAGTAGATATTCTTGCATATTCATTGCATGCAATAGTGAATAGGTTACCAGCATATGACTTTGTGTATGTGTGTGTGTGTGTGAGAGAGACAGAGAGAGAGAGAGAGAGAGAGAGAGAGAGAGAGAGAGAGAGAGAGAGTTTTTACTGGAAATTAGATGTGAGGGGAGAAAAAGCAAGAAATGTATGTCCAGAAGAGAACACAGGCTCCTCCAGAGTGGAAGTAGGCAATCAAAGCAACATAGCGCCAAGCTAGCTAGCTATGTGTTCAAGAGAGAATACATGTGAGCTCAAAACACAAGCACCAACATGTAATTTGTGATCCCTTAGCTCTGTCTCATGAGCTCAAGCTTCTTAGAACTGCAGTCCCCTCTGGGTCCTTGTTCATAATTCATTTTCACTATTAACTCCTCATTCATTTCTTGTTAGCTCTGCTGACCTCTTTGTGGTTCCTAGGGAGCTGCAGTTGTACTCATGAAGTGGCTTTGGACTAGCCCACCCCCTTGAACAATTCTTCCTTCTATGAGTCTGTTTTGTTCTTTTTTTTTTAAGTTCTTTAGGTTTTGGGTTATTGTGAGTCTCACTCATCTCCCGTCAAATAAGCTATCCTCTTCCCAGTGACCTTATCATCTATTCCCTTTTTTGTTCTTTTTTTTTTAGTTTTTGGGTCACACCCGGCAGCGCTCAGGAGTTACTCCTGGCTCTATGCTCAGAAATTGCTTCTGGCAGGTTCAGGGGACCACATGGGATGCCGAGACTCGAATCACTGATCTTCTGCATGAAAGGCAGAAGAAGCCTTACCTCCATGCCATCTCTCCGGCCCCTATCCTATGTTAAGTTTATTTATTTATTTTTGGTTTGGGGGCCATACCTGGTGATGCTCAGGGCTATGAGCTGAGAAATCGCCCCTGGCTTGGGGGACCATATGGGACACCAGGGGATCAAACCATGATCCATCCTAGGTCAGCTTCATGCAAGACAAATGCCCTTTGATGTGCCACTGCTCTGGCCCCTATTTTTTAATAAACAATTATTTTCACATGACAGACTCTCATTTAGTGTATCTCATGAAGGAAGAGTCCTTACCTTTGAGATCTGGAGCATTGTCAGATTCAGAATATTATCACATAAAAATTGGTTGGAACACTGATGGAATGAATGAGTGCATAATGTCATATCTGTATGAGGATAGCTGAACTATACACTGGAACTACCTTTAGATGAACTATCAAAATGCAATGGAAAATAGAAAAGTCTATACTTTACATCTTTGAAATGTTAATTTACAAATTTTGTGGCCATATTCAAAATTTCAGCATCAGAAAATTCGCCATCAAACTATTCTCTCTCTTAAAAATATAACTGTCTGTTCGTCATCTTGAAATCAAAGTGATTGGCCCAAATAATGCAAAATCCTTTTCTTTTTTAATTTCGCTCACCTTCTAAATTACTTGCCAGCTCTTAGCTTTGGAATCTAGATAAATGTCTGTCCATCACCTTGATAAGTTAATAACAATTTTTTTAATAACAGTCATTTTTAAGAATGTTGGACTATACTGCAAGTTTAGAACCTGGCTTAATTTTTTTTTATAGCAGAATAACGCCTCTTCCCACATTCTGCTGAAACCCCAGAGACCCTATTTCAAGGTATAATGCCTATATTCTCTCTAGAGAATTCTTTTAGAAGCTCTACAAGGGCATTAAAGGGGATAAACTTAATCATGCCTTACCTGGCTTATGGCAGATTCTGAAGACTGGAAGTCGGATATTTTCAAATCAGATGTCATCCTTTGGTGGAATTTCATTTGCCCCCCCTCAAATTCTGAGTGAAGTATGGAAATAAACACTCCAGATTATTTCTGTTTAGTAGTAACATTATCAGTTTCTGCCAACAACTACTTTTTTCTATGTAGCACAGATGTCAGAAAGCTGTGGATAATACTGCCTCATCTTTACTCTTGTGAAGAAGACAAAAGTGGCCATTTAAAGTTTCTGATTTAATTGTTGGATCTGAAGTTACTGTACTCAGAAAGTCTTGACTTTAACTTGAGATGAGTTGTTTCACTTATACTGTCCAGGGATCACCATACAATGGTGGTAACCTCTACCCAGTCTTGTAGAGAAGTGAAGAGACATTCAAACTTTATTTTCTGGGTGGAGAGATAGCACAGCTGTAGATTGTTTGCATTGCAGGCAGCAAACCCCGGATACAATGGTTCCATTCCAGGCATCTCATATGCACCACCACCACCACCCCCAGCCTGCTAGGGGCAGTTTCTAAGTGCAAAGCCAGGAGTAACTCCTGAGCACAGCTGAATGTGACTCCCACCCACCCACCCCCGCAAAAAAAATTTATTTTCATATTATCCAGAGAACACTCGTGTTGGTGTTTCTTTTTATAATATGAAAATCGCAGGCACTCCTTGTACATTGTGTGTGGAACTTTGTGTTTCTGTGCACATGTACAAATTCATACATGTACATGGAAAATATCTTGAGAACTTAATTTGTGTTATATATATATAGATAGATAGATAGATAGATAGATAGATAGATAGATAGATAGATAGATAGATAGATAGATAGATAGATAGATAGATGTCAATTCCACCTGAAGAATCAGACCCGTCCACACTTAGGGTGGGACAGTCTATTTTGAAGTAAGAAAAGAAAGTCTGGCCGGGGTTGGGGGGAAGAGAAGAGAAAGAGGGAGAGAGCCAGAGGAGAAGCATTAGAGAGAATGCTGCTCGGAATAAGCTTAGCATAGAATCCATGTGAGGAAAAGCATATGGCGGATAGGGAGTTGGACTAAAGCTGGCTGTCTCCAATGAAACTTTGACTGTTTGTGAATTACTTCTCCATCGCTACTACCCTGTATGTTTAGACTCATCTGCCGAAGGGACTAAAGGTGTCCTGCCGAGAAAGGCCTCACCCAGACACATGGACATTAGACATTATATTTTATAGTAAATCAACACATAGGCATATGGTGACAAGATGTTATATAACATTGTATATATGGGCGTGTTATATAACATGTCTTCACTTAGCTTATTCCACCCCACTTTTTCCCCACCTCAGCCCAAAAGATGCTTACTCAAATCATTATTATAATGCACTGGAGTATAGAATTTTGCACAAGACGCTTAAGAACATCTAATTAGGATGACCAAGGAAGGTTTCCTGGAAGAGATAATCATTATGCAAACATGAGTGGAGGGTGTCTTGTACAGAATCGCCTATGCTCAAGTATGGAAGCTGAGTTACATATTCCATGCAACAACAAGTAATTCCCTCTGGCTACAGTGAAAGTGTTGGGCAGTGCATCGTGATTATGGGGGAGGACTTTCTTGCTTTCAGATGATAAATGCTGATATATTCAGACTGAAATGTTAGCAGGTCTAGATCTCTCACATAGTTCAGAAAAATACATTTCCATCTGATACAGAGAAAGAATGCTCACAACAGGTGGACAAAAATTATTCGTAAGTTTAGGTGAAGGGTCTTACAGGTGTTTGTCATACAACTCTTTAAAGCTTTTCTGTAACATTTCACATTGTTCGAATAGAGGGCAAGACCTCTAAGTCACATCACTTAAGTTTGCCAAGGTACTTAGTATAAGCATGACATCATTGAAGTGCAAGCTAATTAATGGCTGTCCTGAGGGTGGCTTATTATGTTTATAAGAGACTATACTAGTGCTAGAAGTAAAATAGCCTGCTTGGATTTGTTAGGTTGCTGTCTCCCCCATCCATAGCCTTATTGAGAAATCGCCAACTTGCGTCACTGTGTCAGTTTGTACTGAACAACATGATGGTTTGATTGATTTATATGTTGTGAAACCATCCTTCAGCTCACATGTATCATCTTGTATAGATACAATGGAAAGAAAATAAAGAAGAAAAGAAAAAAAAAGAAAGTAATTGTCCTGTAAGATAGATGAGGGTCTGCTCTTAGAACTTACTCAGAAACCCCTGCTTCAGAGTTACCATTAGTTGCCTTATAGATGGCTCGTTCTTGTTTTCTCTCATAACTGGTAGTTTCTTCCTGCCCTCTGCCTCTGGTAACCACAAATCTCATCTCTTTTCCTGATTTGATGTTCATTTTAAATTCCATATTTAATGATCTCTTACAGTACTCATCTCATTTCCCTCTCTCTGTCTCAGTTCACACAGAGTACTATCTTTCAGGCCTGTCCCTGTCTTTAATAAAACGGTCACTTACATATTTTTTTCTAATCTGAAAGGAAACATGAAACCCTTGAGTATCAGGAGGTAGAAATGGGTCCAAAGGAATTCTGATGTCTGATTTTGCTTGTAAAGACATAGGCTACATAATTAGATGGTGGTCCTTTATCTATTTAGGACTCAGGGGTCTCAAACTCGCGAGCCGCAAACGGCCCTCCATACAACATTTTGTGGCCCTGCCCTAGAGGAATCTTTCTTTGTTTTGTTTTGTTTTAGTTGTTTGGGTCACACTCCCCAATGTTCAAGGCTTACTACTGACTGCACTCAAGGATCACCCCGACTTTGCCTCCTGCGGCCCACAGGTAAATTGAGTTTGAGACCCCTGATTATATAAAAATATATTTATTACATACCTAGTTGATGTAGATTTTCTTCTTGCCCTCTAGAATTCTTCAACTGCGGATTCCATTTATCACTGGTGATAGCTTTTATGTTTTCTAATCCTTATTTTTAGACATGTAACTCAGAATAAGTAAAGCGACCTATTACGGCAAAAAATTTCCCCAATGATATAGCAGCAAGAGCTGCTAGCACAATATTTCACTCTCTGACCAGGTGAAATCAATCTTCACCCATACTTTTAATTATTGCAATTCTGCTCAGACATAAAAAAGTTGATAGTGAGTTTCAGTCTTTTAAAATGAAGTTTGGAGAAAGCTGGTAGTTTTTTTTTTTTTTTTTTTTTCAGAATTTTCTTCTTGTAAGATGATTTTATTAAGTATATTATTTTCTTTTATTATTAACCTTTACATCTTTTACTTTTCCATCCTCTGTCATCTCAAATTACTAGGGGGCAGAGATCAGAATCCAGCTGGTAAGATTGTTCTTTATTCAGGGAAAAATAACTATGTGTCTCACCTATATGCTGATCTATAATTACTTGGGTAAAATGATAATGAATTCTAATAACTAAGCTTTTTGCTGGCTTTTCTCATGTAAGATGTGTTTTATTCTATTTGCTTTTCTGTTTTACCAAAATTGAGTCAGTAAAAGAATAATAGATGATCTGATGAATCTATCCTTCACTGGAAAGGCAGGATAGATTGAGCTTATTTATTGCCTTAGAAAATAGGTAAGATGAAGAGTTTTGGGGATAGTAAAATTTCTTCTTAGATTCTTCCAAAAAAGTTGATAATTTTCTTCCACTATCCTTCCTTCCTTCCTTCCTTCCTTCCTTCCTTCCTTCCTTCCTTCCTTCCTTCCTTCCTTCCTTCCTTCCTTCCTTCCTTCCTTCCTTCCTTCCTTCCTTCCTTCCCCCCTCCCTCCCTCCCTCCCTCCTCCCTCCCTCCCTCCCCCCTCCCTCCCTCCCTCCCCCCTCCCTCCCTCCCTCCCTCCCTCCCTCCTTCCTTCCTTCCTTCCTTCCTTCCTTCCTTCCTTCCTTCCTTCCTTCCTTCCTTCCTTCCTTCCTTCCTTCCTTCCTTCCTTCCCTCCCTCCCTCCCTCCGTCCCTTCCTTTAGCTCTTTTTCTCTTTGTTCTCCCCTTCCCTCCCCTCCTTCCCCCTCCTCGTCCCTCCCCTCCCATCGTCTCCTCTTTCAGTCATCGCTATTATATCAGTTCTTCCAGTTTGCTTCTCTTTTTCATTGGATGTGTTTGTTTTTTTCCTGGTATTATGGACATGCAGACCCAGCCTTTCTCATGCAGCTAACATCATAGCTGCTTTGAGCCAATCCAGTTTGCCTTTCACTTTTCTTTCTTAGCCTGTGCTAATCCTCTCCCTACTCCTACAGAGAGGAACCTGAGATTCCTAGCTTGTCTGTCAGTGTCCCTTTGCCAGCTCTAGGCTGCTTGTTAATCTTAGGTCCCAGCAGTTCAATGAGGTGTCCATCTCTCTCTGAACTCCAGGAAATACAGGGTACATGCTAGAGAAGGAAGGATCTGGTCAACCACTTAAAATAAAAGGAAGGATAGTGCTCACCTGGGGATACTCAGGGAGCATGTGATTCCAGAGATCCAGTATAGTCCTCCCTCCTGGACTCTAGCCTTGTGAGCCTTCTCTTTCCAGTCCTTAAGAAATGTGGATGTGCAAATTCAAAATGAACTTGCCAAGGGATATAGCTCGGAACTGAAGTCCTTAAGGATTGGAAGCATTTAGGCAAGCACTTCTGTCCATCTGTGCAGTGAATTAAGTGCAGTGACAGAAGCAAATCTACGGTCCCCCAGGTCCACTATGATCCACACGGTAGAGTTCCTCCATTTCCTTCGTGATTCAACTACCCACTGATCAGGACTTGCTATTCTCCCAGGAGAAACGAATATCAGGCCTGGAAAGCCCACATAGAGGTTCACCTTTCGGGTGAAATAATTCCTAGGTCCTTAATTGTTCAAGGGATCCCTGTCATTCAAATAAATGGCAATAGAACTTAACTCTCAAAGAGGAGTTTGAAGTTGAACTATTTAAAGGTCTAAATGTTCTCACATCACTTACAAGGAAAATCATCTTCAACAGGTCTTAGGGCTCAAGGGGCAAAGGCAGAGGGGCCTTCACATTCTCAGATTCTCTCGCGGTCTGTGTTTCAAAGCAGGTTGCTGGGCTCTGAGGAGACAGCAAGACTGATATTCCTGTTGTCAATGATTTGGGTTACAGCTGCTTCCTCTTTCTGTGATTTAATTTGAGGTTTCAGCCCACCAGGGGGCCACTGGTCCCCACCTAGGCTGCTCTGAGCGAGCTGTGATATTATTTCTACTCCTAGCCAGTGATTTTCCCCTTCTATATTCATCTAGTAACAGCAAAGGCACCGTTCCAGGAACTCACTCTCTCCGCAGAAGGCGGAACGTGGAACCATTTGGATGGAAAAATTATAAATTAAAATTATTCTGTTCATTTAAAAATATTCATATTGTGTTGCTCAAATGCCAGTAACTGGAAAATCATGGATAATGTCCTGTTTTTATAACCTCTTTCAGAGTGTTTTAAAATCCATTTATGTTGTTACTTAGCCATCTCTTTTCATGGAGTGGATTTTGTGATAAGGTTTTTTTTTTTTTAAGAGTGTATGAATTTCAATGTCTAATGGTACATATAATATGAAAATAGTGATCACACCACTAATGGCAGCTGAGAATTTAGAACAGAAAGATATTTACTCAATGAGCAGAACATATTTATAAAATTAGAAGACTACGAAGATAGTTCTGTTGTCATGCAGATCACTTATTATTTTTATTATTATTTTGATAATAAAAGTCTTTATTAAAGATTACAATTAAACGATGGCTTATTATCTTTGTAATTACATATTTAATTAGATATTACTTAGATATTCATATCACCACTAACCTTCAGATAGTAAAAACACCTTTCATTCTTTAGTTGCACTGTTCTTTGATACCTCCTGTTTTTAATACTGTTATGAATCCATTTCTTTGGCCATATCAAATCTTTTTTCCCTTGAGTTTTCTATGTTATAGTTCAGCTAACTTTCTCCCTGAAATTGCTTACCTAGAGAAAGGGGGGAAAGTGAAGAGATTTTCATTTGCGTTGATTTGTTCTTTAAAAAGATATTGTTGCTTATTTATTTACTTGTTTACTTAATTATTTATAATTTTCTTCTTTTTAATTTTGTTATTTGTATTTTTAGAAATTACTTTATTTGAACACCTTTTTATAAGGTTATTCATGATACAGTTTTTTTTTTCCACAGTTACAGATTTGTTCATGATTGATTTTTAGTGGGACCACACCTGGTGGTGCTCAAGGGTTATCCTTACAGTTAGGGATCACTTCTGGCAGGTTCCAGGAACTAGTATGGGATGCTGGAGATCTCATCCGGGTCAATCACATATAGGACAAGTGCTCTAACTACTATGCTATCTCTCCAGCCCTCTTTTTTTTAATCTTTTATTAAATTTTAGTTATTATATGAGAAAGCATAATGGTCAATGATACTAGTGGTCTTATAAATGTTTACACTTTTAAAGGGATTGAAAATTTTTGCTTTTTGCTTTTTTTATAATGGGAGATACACCCAGGATGTACTCAGGAAACCCAGGGGCAGTCGCAGTGACTCTGGGTTAGCCCGGATGTGGCCAGGCTCAGACTCTGTGGTGCTAGAATGCCCAGGTGATTGCCACATGCAAGGCAAGCACCCTCACTCCTTGGACTGTCTCTTGGGCCCTTTATCCTTTATTCGTCAATTTTAAGTTCATACCAACAAGAAGTAATGTGGTCTATTTGTTTTCTCTTAGATTGTTTCTGGAATTTTTCTCATGTGTCAACTAAAGACAGTTTCAGATGTTCCTTTGAAGACTCTAGAAATAGAGCTCTTTGGTTCTCATTCCCATCTATACCTCTGTGTCTTGAGTATATTATGATCTTCTTCAGAAGCAATAGATCCCCCTTCACAGGAACATGACATTCTAGACCCATTTTATGTTTGCATTTGACCTTATAAAATCAATGAATTCTTTAATTGAAAGATTCTGTGCGCCGTGAAAACCTGTTAGCCTTGCTAACTGTGTTTTAACTGTTTTAAATAATGTTAGGAGGATCCAGAAATACTTTCTTCCAACTCTGGAAGAATCTTTTCGCGGGCCATAATAACCTGAAGTCAAAATTCTTAGTCACAACAGGAACCAAACATACATGAGTTTTCCTAAAGTCTTGTTACCAGATTTTCCAACACAGGTACTTCTTTTACACAGCATCCAGCTTAACTGAATGTAGCAATATGGTGGACTCTTCTTTTTAATTGAAGCAAGATGATGTTAGAAGAGTTACTCAGGGAAGATGAGTACCAAGGGCATTAATAATCGGGAATTTAACTGTACTTGACATTTTTCTGTGAGTTGGTGACAGACTGATGATCGAGCTTACTGTGGCGGGGATCTATCCTGTGGATGAGCATTTCAGTTTCAACCTCATGAATCTCGGTGACGTAGATTTAGCCTTGATCAAAGTGCTATGGAGGAAGCCCCGTTGAATTGAGTGATTGTAAATGTTAATCACTTGATAGGACACACAGCTAATTGACAGTATTGTTATAACTTTCTGGTGTTCATAAAAGGAACTTAATAACCTATTGCCACCACTGGATAAGCTGTTTTGTTGTTTGTTTGTTTGTTTGTTTTTTTCCGCTCCCTGCAGTTTAATACCCAGATTGCCTCGCATAATAGTGTTGAGAAATAGTGCATTGCACAGAATAGTGAAGGGAACAGCTCCGCCACAGATTTGTTAATTCTCTCCTTTGGTTCACAGAGGGAGTTTGTGAGATCTGGTTGACCAGTGAAGACACGGGGGCCTATGGCAGAGATATCGGCACCAGCCTCCCTGCCCTGCTATGGAAGCTGGTCGAAGTGATTCCCAAGGGAGCGATGCTCAGGCTTGGCATGACAAACCCACCTTATATTTTAGAGCATCTGGAGGTAAGGAACAATGCCCCATATCCCAACTCATACAACACAGCCCAAGCTCTAACCTTGACAATGTGCCAGCCTCTTAAATGTCAGGCCAAGCCACCACTGCCTGATTGTAAGGGTGCATGTGACCATGAGTGCAGTGACAATCTGGCCTCCCCTTCTTTTGTCCACCTGGTCTTCGCTTCTGGCCATTAATCACTGCTGCCTCGATTTACCCTCCCCGCCCTTGCAGCCCATATTGGTTTTCCTGTCACTGCCTGTCACCTAACAGGTCCTCAAGCCTGCTCGAGTTGTCTAATAGAGGGTGCTCCTAATACGTGGCACTAATTTACAACCTGCAGGCCACCTCACGTCATTTGAACTATTTTTCACCCTGCCCATAAGTTAGCTGGCTTAGATGTGGGCATGCATTTTAAAATCTTTTCTTCTCTAGAGACAGAAAGGGGTGAAGCAGAGTCAGAGAGAAATGGAACTTGAGAGTCTCCTGCTCAGTTAATGTATGATCACAAACCTTAAAAGAAGATGTGATAAACGCAGATGTTTACAGCTTCAGTTCTATTTCTTTTACTGAGCCAGGATTCTTATAACCCACCAGTGTAACTGAGCTGGAACCTTGGATGTGTGTGCGAGGGAATGTGGCATTGAGAATAAAGGCTACAATAATTAAGAGCAAAGAAGACAGACAAGGGGCCACCATTTAGATGGACAAGTACATGCTGGGGTCTGTGACCTTGCCTCGAAAAATAAAATGATTATATTAGGCTTAAGTTACAAACTGGCAGTCTAAGTTGGAGTGATGTGTAAAGTAGAAGCACAAGTCCCTGGTATTTTTAATCAAGCCATTTTTTTTAATTTTAGTTTGCTGAGAAGAACTTATTTGACAAATCTAAAACCAAGCAAGAGCGGTTGCTGAAGTTTACTGCATAAACAAAGTTCAGATTTAAAGATTTAAGAAAAGGTCTTTTTGTTTGTTTGGTTGGTTGATTTTTGGGTCACACCTGGCATTGGTCAGGGATCACTCTTGGCTCTGCACTCAGAAATTGGTCTTGACAGGCTTAGGGGACTATATAGGGTGTTCGGATTGAACCTGGGTCTGTCCTAGGTCGTCTGCATGCAAGGCAAATGCCCTACGACTGTGTGTATCACTCTGGCTCCATTTAAAAAAGGTTACTTTAAATTCAGTTAAGTTGATTTGGGGTTTTTCCTGATCCCAATAATGTATTTTAGAACTTTCAAAAAAGGAGTTGATAGGAATTTGACTATTAATTATCAACTAGAGGATGAGGAAATTTAGCAATTTCAGGGTTTTTTTTTTTGCCAGCTTTTTTTAGTCAAGTCATATGATTTATATGTTCCTTTTGGTATGTTGGACAATGTAGGAAAATTAGGATTCTCTTTTTAAAAATGTCACAGACATACCAATTTTCACTTGGTGCTTTGCTGCAATACTTGAAAAAGCAAGTGTTTCTTTGTAAAAATCGAGTATTACTGGTTCCGTTGCAGTCTTGCTGTGTTTGCAGTAAGCCTGAGGCATGTATGGTGTAGTCCAGCAGCTATGCTAGATGTGTGATGGGTAAGAAAATAAATCGATCAATATATGGTTAGTTGATAGCATAATCCATTGCCCCATGGTTGCTCCACTCAAGAGAAGTTCAAATAGTCAACATGGGGAGGTGCAAGGGGGGCGCATTTTGGCTCTGAGAAGACTAGCCAAACACTGCTTTGAATGAAATTTAGCATTTTAATTAAATGCAGGATCGGGGAAATGTATGCCATATTTATAGCAAAGCCTAAATGTTCACCCCGAAGCTAGTTGATTTCTGAAGAGATATTTGTACAAGTCCACAGAAGATGCTAAGTATAACTTTACACTTTACCTGAAAAACACCAAATATTTATTCAGCTCAGAGATTGCCGTTGAAATCAGAACCAGTTCTGATTGTTAGGACATGGCCTTTTAAAATTCTTGTTGCAAAATATATCATTGTCTTTCTCTATTGTCCTTCTTCTACAGCAAAGACTTTTTGAATCCATTGCTGGATCTACCCCAAACTAGTCCCAAACAGTTGAGTAAATACAAGAAGGAGAAAGATGAACATCCTTCTTTATAAATAGAAATTGTGGGGCCCCCACTATAGTCTTGAACTTGAGAATCTGAACATTTTGTCCAGAAGTCAAAGGTGACAAAGAAAATAAATGTTTAGTGCGCAAATTGGTCCCCAAGAAAGCACTTGTCTGGTAGGGAGTGATCCAGTCATATTGAGCCACACCAGGGAGAAAGTAGTCATGAAAAGCCAGAAGGCTACAGTTCTGTGGTGTCCTCTGTGGACTAGCTTAGGGCATCAGCAGGGAAGAGCTGGAACCTCTTATCTCTTCACACAACAGCACCTTCTCCCTTGGCAGTTCTCTCTTCCTCTGGGCTAGAGGGTGTAGTGAGCCCAGTGTTTCACCAGCACAACCTCCAGGACTAGAAGGGGCACTGAATGCTAGAAGCTTCTCTGCTTCCCCAGATGGAAAAGGAGCCCCAAACTGTTGGAACTCAGCCCCCTGCCACCAAGACAATCTATTTCTTATCGCCTCACTACTCTTTTTTGGTCTGATTGTTTTGGGGCCACACCCGACAATGATCCAGGGGTTACTCTTAGCTGTGCGCTCAGAAATTACTCCTGGCAGTGCTTATGGGACCATCTGGGATGCCAGGGGTCAAACCTAGGTTGGCAGCATGAAAGCTAAGTGACCTACCCACTGTACTATTGCTCCAGCCCCTCATTGTCTCTCTACTTTAAACTATGGCACAGAAATGGCTTGACTGATCTAAAGAGTGGTAAAGACAGTTAAAGTAAGAATTGGACGGAGGAAGGAGGGAGGGAAGTATTTAGGGAGGGAGGGAGGGAGGAATTGAGGGACAGAGGGAGGAAAGGAGGAAAGGAGGGAGAGAGGGAGGGAAGGAGGGAGGGAGGAAGGGAGGAAGGAAGGAAGGAAGGAAGGAAGGAAGGAAGGAAGGAAGGAAGGAAGGAAGGAAGGAAGGAAGGAAGGAAGGAAGGAAGGAAGGAAGGAAGGAAGGAAGGAAGGAAAGGAAGGAAGGAAGGGAGGGAGGGAGGGAAGAAGTGAGGAAGGAAGAAAGGGAGGGAGGGAGGAAAGGAAGAGAGGAGGAGGGAGAAAGGAAGGAAGGAGGGAAGGAGGGAAGGAAGGAAGGAGATAAAGGGCTAGAGTGCTAGTGCTGTGGGTATGATGCTTGCCTTGCATGTGACTGACCTGGGTTCTATTCCTGGCACTCCGTAAGGTCCACTGAGCCTGCCATAAGTGAGCGATTCCTGCACTCAGCCAGATCTGACTGTCCCCAAACTAAACAGTTTTAAAGCCAGACAAAAAGATGAAAGCAAAAAATAAAAAGCCCTGGTGAATGACAGCCAAGTCATCATCAGTAAAATTGTAGTGCTAAAAGGAATCCACTCTTGAAATAATCTCACTCTGTTCTCAGAGTGAGTTTCTCAAGAATTGGGATGGCTGGTCTCAGCCCTCCAGTGTTCTAGAAACATCTCCATGAGGCAGACCTTAATTACAGAGTACTCCGCCTGACCATATTCCTTCCCTTTCCTTCACTTCACATCACCTGGGCTCTGGAGACATTTGAGAAAACTCTTTTACCAGCCTAAAAAAAAACTTTTTTTTTTTAAACTCAGCAGTTTAAAAGGAAAATCACATAAAGGAAACACACTGCTCCCTATCTTATTATTTTAAAGTGCATTGTGGGAAATAGATCTGCTAAGAACGTACCTTTTAAAATCCCCCTAGTCAAAGATGCTATTGCACCTCACCTAGGTTTCATTAGCCAACTTCAATTATTGCCAGCACCTTATCTGATAGATATTGATTAACGTGTAGTGTATAAGAGGAGGGGAAGGAGAATTCTTCATGCCTCACAGGCAGGCGAGTAGTTAGATGTCTGATTGGAACATCTGTAAAGTCTATTTTTAACTCAAAACTTCCCCCAAAATGTTGGATTCACTTTAAATGGTGCTGTAACTGACAGATAACCTTACACACACATATGCATACATATAATGGAAAGCTATTCTAAGAATGAAGAAACATAACTTTCGGCTCAGGTGTTGCTTATTAAATTTTCTTATACTGTAAGAACACTGGACAAAAACATTGCATTAAAATTGTGACGGATGCTAATGTCAGGGATGTTTCTGCACTACCCAGAGGATAAACTCCTTTGCACATACACAGAGCTTTTAAAAGGTTTCTTCTTTGATGTCCCTGTTCTGTCTCTCTCTCTTCTCTCTCTTCTCTCTCTTCTCTCTCTCCACTCTCTCTCTCTCTCTCTCTCTCTCTCTCTCTCTCTCTCTCTCTCTCTCTCTCTCTCTCTCTCTCTCAACCCTGCTGCATATTTTAAGTTTCTCATTACCCTCCTTTGCTCTTTTTATTGTTGTTACTGTGATCAGGGTTTTCACGTACTTGATTTGTGGAACTTGTACACATTTGCTTCCAGTGCCTTGAAGATAATGCACTTGTTGTGGCCGTGGGTATCCATAGTACAGTGTGTCAGGAATCCCAGATGGCATGTGTGGGGTGGTACTGGGGTCCAACTCATGACCTTCTGCTTCCAAATCAGGCACCTGGCCACTGATCTCTTGCAGGACCCATGCCTGCTTTTATTACTTAGCCATTTCAGACTCCATTTTTAGTTGTACTTTTTGGCTGTACCTGTTTGCTATGTTGTGATAGTTGACAATAACAAGTTAAGTAGAGACACTAACATTTTTAACTCTAAATGCTGGTCTCCTCATCTATTGTCTGAATCTCGGCAAATAAATGATATTTCCTCCCTGTGCTTTTGCTTCCCTATTGATATTGCTAATATCATAATTTTAAAATAAAATAATACTCAGCTGCACTGAAGTCTTCCTTCCAGAAAATGGAACAGTTTTTGAATTTGATTACCTCAGAAACAACATATCTTAGTTATACCCTCTTAATGGTGGGTGGTTCAAACCATGATAATCAGTTTTAGTCTAACACACAGGAACACCAAAAAATTGTGATAGAGGAGCCAGAGCAATAGCACAGCAGGACGGTGTTTACCTCGAGCATGGCCAACACTGGGCGGAGCCCAGTATGATCCCCAGCACCTCATATGATCCCCCTAGCCTGCCAGGAGCAATTTCTGAGCACAGAGCCAGGAGTAAACCTTGAGCACCACTGGGTGTGACCCAAACTCCACCCCAAATTGTAACAGAGCCTTAAATAAGTATTATTCAGTCTTACTGCTAACTTTGTCCCAGAAATCACTACCTTTTTTTTTCAAGAGTGCATCATCATTATAATAATCAGTATAATGTTGGGAGTGCTTATAGTTTTCAAGAAATGCTTATGGATGCTTTGTTATATATGTTTTCTCCTTCTGTGACAAACTAGCTCACTTCATTGTGCTTTTTACAAAGGCAATGTTTGCAGAAGACCCCAGCAAATAATAATTGGCCAAACCACAGAGTCGATTAGTGGCAGCTAATCTGATTTCTAATCTTGTCTCCCTCTTAAACATGTCTGCTCTCACATATCTTCCACACAGCCTGCCTGGATGCTTCCCCTGTTTTTTCCACACTTGGTCAGATTCTGCTTAACTTGATTCTGTTGACTACATTAATGAGGATCCTCAACAGTTGCCTGTATATCAATCCAACAAAACTGGAAGCTCTTTCATCTTTGCATTTCATTGCCCTTGAGAACATGCTGTCATGAATGTAGATTGACTGATGCCCTAGCTCTAGTATGCCCCTGTCTCTACACCGTGTCTTATATTTAAGTGCCTCCCAGTCTGTGTTCAGCATCTACTTTCGGTGAAATTTGTAGGCAATCATCAGATGAGCTTTTCACTGCTGAATCACATGCCTTTTTGTAGATGCTTGATGTTGGAAAAACATTTGTCTAAGGGATGCATTTTATTTACCTGCTCTGCTCAAATAGCATAGTGATATTTTGTGGATTACCTCAAGCAAATGAACTGACCTATAATAATTGAACTTGGAGCTTATCTAGACCCTCAGCGCTGCTCTTTTTTCATGCTGTGTCTTGGCTTATCACTTGGCTTTTTAATAATCTCACCCATCATAGAAGTCCATAGTAGGTGATCCGGGAGGAGAAATTAGAGTCAGGCGATTTGTCTTGTTTTTCATTTTATTGACTAATAGGGAAAAGCTAGCAAAACTATTATTGGTCAGTAAAGGACGAGGAGAAACAACTGTGGAATTTATTTATCTAAACTATACTGCAGCTCCTCTGTAGTGAGACATATAAAGTAGCTGCTTCCCTTCAAGACTTCTTTGAGGATTTAAAATCTTTGTGCATAAGGCAGAGTCTGGTCCAGAAGGGACAAATTGATTTGTCATTGAGTGTAAATGCATGTCCAAAAGACTGCTCCTACATTCAGGTCATTAGTCATGTTAGTCATTGTTTATATTGTTCTATAAAATATTTTGAAAATTAGACTAATATTTATATTGCTATTCTACAACTCTAACTTGAATTACAATTTAGTAGATTCGGGTTTGATTTGGTTTTGTGGTGGTGCTTACTCCTCCCTTGGTGCTCAGGGATAACATCTGGCAGGGCTCAGGGCATCATATGGGATGGCAGGGGATGAAACCCCTGTGTGTAAGGCAAACCCCTTGCTCACTGTACACTCACCAGTTATACAATGTAAGTTTTTTTTATAGGATTTACACTCAGTATATTTTTTATGTTTATATCCCATTATGTAAGATTTATATGGTATAATTTTAAATGCTCCATTGGTGGTGGGAAGGATGCCCTGGTGAAGGGTGATGTACATACATCATATGGCTGAAGCCCAACAAGGAACGATTTTGCAACCATGGTGCTTAAATAAAAATATAAAAAGTAATGCATGTTCCATTGGTTTTGGGGTTGAGAAATCTTGTCATCTCTATGACAATCAATTTATTACTGTTCTTAAGTTTTGTATATTTACTTCCACTTAATGACCTTGTATTCTAACCTAACTATATGTTTAGCAAAATTAATTTATCTAGTAGAAGACAGTAAATATCTGTCAAGGGCTTTTGGTTGGTAATTTATGAGTGCTTAGAGTATATTCTTGGCACACTTTTTAAAAATGTCTCATAGTTTCAAAGCAATAACAAACTCAACCTGCTGTGCTTCTATTTTATCAAAGGAAAACAGAATTTCCAAAAGGAAATCAACTGTTCACAAGGGGTTTACATTTTTTGTTTCCTTAAGGCTTGTACTTGTAATAAAAAATATGTAAATAGATGTTGTGCTGTTATGTACAAAATATTTTTCCCTTTTGATAAATAGAAGAGCCTGTCAGATGATTTATTGAGCAAGGAGACAGAAAGGCAAAGTCCTTTGTTCCCGCCATTCACATAGAACTTTTGGAAATGTCAGCATGGGGTTGGACACTGTTACCGTTTCATTAGCGCTTTACTTCATTTTTAAACCTTGACATTCGTGAAAAGAATTCCAGAGATTGGAGAAAGTCCTACAACTGGAAATGAAGCTCTGTGCCTGTCCAAAAGGCATAAACCTTCTCTGAATAGTAAAAGGATCAAGCCATAGCAAAAAGGTGATATGATTTCACAGGATACCTGAGAGCTGGGAGGTGATGACCTGCTCTTGTGTAGTCAATTCCACTACTTTTGCTAGAACATGAGATTGAACTGTTTCTTCACCTCAGCCTGCCCACCATCATTACGACACATTCTAATCCTATGGCTTTGCAGGTGAAACCATATCTGGTGCATCATCCAACATAACTCTCCTGTCAGATCTCTCAGCTAAACTGCAGGCTCCAGACTGTACTTATGTCTTTGCTCAGCTTTCCCATGACCCACTTGTTCTTCTTTTTGCTGGGATAGTTCAGCCCCTAGTTCCAGTTCCTACCCAAGAAGCCTAAACTTTCCTTGAACGCCTACTTTTTCTGCTACTGAGCCTCTGTTTGTAATATCCAATCTGAGTAATGATGTCTCATAATTATATGGACTTCCAGGACCCCCAAAGTAAGAAACTCATAAATCAACTTGATCTCAGCACGCATAACTCTGGATTTGTCATTATAACAGATTCATTAGAAACTTTTTTTTTAAGTGTCATCATCTCAGGTTTTTCTCATGGGAAAATTAACTATATTTTAGGTGAAAGTTTCTCTTGGGTATGTCTGTCTTCTTGGATTGCACAGTGGATACTGCACTGTGGAAAAGCTTTATTTATGGAATGGGTACTTTCTTCAGATTCCTTCACTGGGAGTTTTATCTGTTCCAATTTCTCAATGAACAGATAAGCTTATTTCTTTACCCAAGGTGAGAATTCAAGTGGTCCAATCAGTTTTATTTGTGGTAAATTGCTACCTGTACTTACCCAAAACAGTCTCATCATTTGTTCTCTTACAATTTGTTCTTGAACATTATTCATGAAATACAGTGGCCTATAACATTCATTCTCCAAAGCGATAACCATTGTCCTATGAGCCCAATAATAGGAATAAAATGTATTTCAAGATGATATAGAAAGATGTTAGCCAATACATTTCAAACAAAACTATTTCATGGGTGGACATATAATACCGAGTACATGGCAGCTACTTTTGTTTCGATATTGCCCCTTTGTCCCAGGTCTGAGTCCAAGGTTCCTCCTCTTCGAATTGGTTCTTTGCCCACCAAGGTTCTCACTTCTCTGATCTTCCTTGGTGCAAGTATGTTGCCTTTTTGAATGGTTTCCAGAACCACATGGCTGCATTAGCTGTTGACAATCGTTCCCTACCTCACATCTCACAGAGTGTTCCCTACCTCACACCTTCTATAATTCCATATCTCATGCCTCCTACAGTGAACCCACAAACTTACATGGAGCCTTGATGACCTCCAGTCACTTAGGGCTAATAATAACTCATTCCTAGCCCAATCAACTTGTCTGTCAGATAAAACCTTCACAAAGCAGTGGTGGTAGTATGAAATAATAGAACCCAAAATTAAAATCAGAGGAGAGGAAGTGACAATGAAAGTCACTCTGTAATCCATGCCCAGAACTCAAACAACAAAACAGAATTAAGTTTGTTGGGATAGTTAGAGCAGAGGAGGTAAGGAGCTACAACCATATGTATTTCTCAGAGAGATTTTGGAAGAGGTAGGGGCCATAGAGGATGAACTGCAAAGATTCATTCCAGGTAACGAAGGATACAATGGGAAAGCACCGTAAAAGATCACCTAGATCAGTGAGTGTCAGTGAACAAAGGTAATAGCCCAAACCAGTTCCTAGTCAGTTCCCAATCATCCATCAGATAACTTTGAATGATGAAACTCAATGATAGAGTTATAAGAAAGAGAAACACAGTGTTTCCTGCACAGTGAGACTAACACACCTCACAGAGATTGGAAAAAAAAAGTCTGGTCATGGATGTATGGAAAAAGCAATCTTCAACCATTGCTGAATGTTGCCTGATCCTGGCCTTTTAGAAAATGATATGGACACTTATCCAAAAAAAACTACACATCATCTTCATGTATTTTTACATCTTTTCATCTACTCCAAGGGCCCAAAAGCTATTCAGAAAAGACATTTGTGCTTCTGTGTTCATTGCAGCACTATTTACAATGGCCATTATCAGTAAAGCACTCGAGTGTCCTGCTATAGATGACTGGGTAAAGAAACTATCCTACTAGGTTATAAGAAAAGATGAAATTAAACAGTTTTCTGCTATCTGGATGAAACTGGAGATTATCATGCTGAGTGAAGTCAGCCAGGAAAGGTTCAGATCGAGAATGATCTCTCTTATATATGGAATATAAGGAAGCATTCTGGGGCTCATTCTTCAGCCTTCTTCCACTGAATAAAGCCGATGTCTCTTGAAGCCTGACTGCCTGTGAGTTTTCTACCCGTGCTGGAGGAGAAAGAGTTCATCCTCCATCCCATCACCTTCCAGCCCCATCAAGAGCTGACTTGCAACATAATGGCTAACAAATGCAATAAACCTGAGAACTGGTGTACAGAACTGAATTTCCCATAGTGGGAGTCCAATGTGGGCAGATTTGAGAGGTGACCTTGACAATGGAAAAATGAATATTCTAAGAGTGTTGGAATATTTTATTCATGAAACCTTTATCATTGTCTGTATTATAAATAATAGTGGCTAAAAATTTGTTTTTATTTTGGTGCCATGTTCTGCAGTGATCAGTGCTTTAAAATATATGAGATGCTAGGAATCGAACCAGGATCTGCCATGAGCCTACCCACTGTGTTAACACTCTGTCTAAAAAAAAAATTCTTTTCAGACACTTTCCTTGCATGTGGCAGACTTCCATAAAATCCCGGGCATCACTTAGTATCCTTTAAGCACTGCCAAGGGTCACTTCTGAGCATCATATATTGTAGCCAAAAATCCAAAAGAAGAAAGAAAAGAAAAAGAAAAATCATAATTGAATATATGAAATCATGTCTCTTTATATATGTATCTATTTTATAAAGCACAATACTTCAATAACTATTAAATTGTATAGTACTTGAGAAGCCAGGAAATTTGCATATTTCTGTGGTAGTATTCAAATGTATATATTCAAAACTCTTAATATCTGATTATCCACTTGCCTTTATAAAGGAGGATACTTGTGATGTTAATGGTTTATTTTCCTGTTAAAAAGCATTTCACATTACCAATTTCTGGAATCCTTAATTGGCAGAAATAATGGACTTGGTTTCTCCGTCACCTGTCAAAATTAGTATGGTTCAAAATCCATAATACACTGGCTTTAGCACCTCCTTTATTTAGGAATTTGGTTCTGCTCTGACCTGAAAAGCTACCTCACTGCCTTTTGCCACCACAGAGAGTACATAATTCATAGAGTTATTGGTATATTTTCTTTATATTTTCCCTTAGGATTTACCAACTTTTCTGTATTGATTTTTTCCTCTTGGACTCTGAGAGAATACCTTAGGTACTTGCTAATTCAGCACTTAGTAAAATGAAACCCCTATATTTTATCAGATGGTAATGGAGTTCTGTGGGTGAGTCATAGGATGAACTAGAAAGATCGGTAACAAAATGGATAGTTCTTAGAAGAGTTGAAGGACATTCCACATGTATTTTTCTGAAAACAAAGTGGAATTCTCTTATGTGCTTCAGTTTATTTCTAGTCTTTAAGGTTGCATTTTGTTCTAATGTGCATTTTATTCCATATCTTTGTCCACCCCAAAAAATAATTCTTATGAAAATGGAAAGTTTAAAAGCTAAACTTGAAGGATTTTCAATGCCTGTTTAACATTTAAAAATTATTTTGTCCTAAATTGGAAATGCATATCTGATTAAATTATTAAAGTAATAATACTGCTGGTAGCATGTGGTCAGAAGAAAAATTCAAATAATAAGATTATTGTTCTTATTTCCCAAGTTTTTTTTTTTAGTTTACAGGGACAAGTATATTACGGTCCCTTTTTTTTAATATGCTTTAGCTTTTAATATTTTTTACATTTTTATTATGGTAAAAGTGAATTACAAATCTTTCGCAGTAATATATATTCTAGGTTTTATTTAAAGTCACTGTGAAAAATATGGTACTTACAAATAAGTGTTTGATGAATACAACTAATATGTGGCAATAAAGAATTTTTATTGTCATGTTATAATATACCTATGAACCAAGCTTTTGGGGGGCTGTATCTCTCATACAGCAGTTAGGGCAGTTGCTTTGTATATGGCCAACTCAAGTTTGATTTCTAGCATCTCATCTGATCCTCCAAGATCATCAGGAGTGATTGAATCTTAAGTGCAGATCAAGGAGTATCCCCTGAGCATTGCTAGGTGTGACCCCAGAACAAAAATAAACAAAATTACGCTTCATATTACATTTACTTGTAGAATTCATCTACGCTGCTTTCAAATTGGTCAATTGAAATTACAGACATTAATCTTTTTTGTTTATTTGTTTTCTGGTTTTTTTTGTTTGTTTTTGGGCCACACCCATTGACTCTCAGGAGTTACTCCTGGCTATGCACTCAGAAATAGCTCCTGGCTTGGGGGAACCATATGGGACACAGGGGGATCAAACCCTGGTCCATCCTAGGCTAGTGCTTGCAAGGCAGACGCCTTACCTCTAGCACCACCGCTCTGGCCCCAGACATTAATCTTTTGATTTAATTTGAAATAGCATTTACAAACTTTATTTATTTCACCTCAACAAGTCCTTACTATTTGATCATCTGTTCGTTTATGTATATTTATATTTTCCCCTTAAGATTGCTTTAACAAAGTCACACAAGCTGTGTGACTTTAAAAGACATAAATTAATGTGTTTGTTTTCTAAGCCAACAACTAAGAATTCAAATATTATCTTTATGGAATCCCTGAGGAGGTGAACTTGTTTTGTTCCTCTCACCTAACTGCTGCTGGTTATCCTTGGTTCATGTACACATCACTATCTATTTCAGCTTTCATTACAGATATACTCTTCTCTCTGTCAAACTTCCTTTATGCAAACAGTCACTGGAGGAAGCCTACTCTGATTCAGTATGCCACTTTCGTATGGTGATGTTTGTCAGGAATGTTTCCAGAGTTTAGTTTTTAAACTTTCCATTTTCATGTGAATTATTTTGGGGGCAGACAAAGATATGAAATAAAATGCACATTAGACCAAAATGCAACTTTAAAGACTAGAAATAAACAGATGCACATAAGAGAATTCCACTTCGTTTTCAGAAAAATACATGTGGAATGTCCCTCAACTCTTCTAAGAGCTATCCACTTTGTTACTGACCTTTCCGTTCCATACTATGCTCATCCCAGAACTCCATTAATATCTGATAGATTTGGGGGGGGGTATGAACTTCAATACTTCAATATAGCTCTCAGGGAAAGATAATATAGAATAACTCACAACAGCATTCTTTTGTGCTAAGTATATATTTTCTAGTGTACCTTTTTTGGGGGGTTATTGTTTCTTTTACAATATTTAACTTAATTTTTTAGTGATTGCCTTAGTGGTCTATTATAATTAAAGCATTATTTATAACCATCTCTTTTAGGTTCATAGTAGAATTATATTAATACACAGAGGTCTTTGCTCCTCATAAAACTCAGGTTTTTTATTCCCCTTTGTGCTATTTCAGTCATGCATAGTGCATGCTATCTTTATAAAATATTCTCCTGTCGGGTGCAAAAGTAAAATTATGGGAGAGTTAATCCACACAATTGAGTTGGATGGTTGAGAGGGTGAGTAGGAGGAACGTTGGAGTCTGTGGAAGAGGGAGATGGGTACACTAGTTTGAGTGTGGTGTTGAACTCATTGTTCAATTTTGTATTATAAACCATAGAATCTCTATTTTTTAATATAATTTTTATTTTGATCATAGTGGCTTACATATTGTTGACAATAATATTTTAGGTACATATTTACATAAAATCAGGGGGATTCCCATCCCTAAATTGTCCTCCCTACACCTCCGTTTTTGTCCTACCTCCCATTTCCTCTTCCCTCACCCCCAGGGCGTCTAGAATATGTGGTCCCCTCTGTATCTAACCTACTACTTAGTAGTCTTGCATCAGTTTGGTCTTGATGCCTCCCTTATTTCCCCCTCTAAGTGGGGGCAGGGCTAGCTAGTTCAAGTTGTGTGGTTTTGCCTGAAAAAGAGAAAATAAATAAACTGGGGGTAAGAGTCTAATACCCCGAAAATGGGCAGAATCCTTCTAGAGGTTCTCCTCATCGATTTGGGAAATGAATGAGAAAAAGAAGGTGAAACACTCCACCAGTACCAAAAGAAGTGTCAAATATCCAGTGAGGACTCCAGCTATATCGATAAGCACCACAAAAAACAGATAAAAAAACAAACAAAACAAAACAAACAAAAAACAAAAACAAACAATTAAATATATGTTACAGTCAGCACATCTTATAGTTAGTATTTTTAGAAAGTTATCTTTTAAAATTAATTAGAGGGCTGGAGAGAGAGCACAGCGGTAGGGTGTTTGCATTGCACGCAGCAGATCCAGGAAGGATGGTTGTTTGAGTCCAGGCATCCCAGATGGTCCCCCGTGCCTGCCAGGAAAAATTTCTGAGCACAGAGCCCGGAGTAACCCCTGAGCACCGTCGGATGTAACCCCTCCCCCCCCCAAAAGAAAACAAATAGAAAAAAATCAGAATAATAAGTGACACATACAAATAATTTCTAATTTTATATTTACCTTTGTAGTTATTTTGCCAGTGCTGTTTTATTTCTTAATTGCAATTTTAATGACTGTTTAATATCATTTTCAGCCTGAAGATTTTCACTTAATATTTTTTTTTATTCTTTTTATCACACCCAGCAGTGCTCTGGGCTTGCTCCTGGCTCTACACTTCTGAGAGCTATGGTGCTTATGATCAAACCTGGATCAGCTGTGTGCAAGGGAAGCATCCTTCCTGCTGTACTATTGCTCAATTCTTCCATTTATTATTTCTAACACTGATCTACTAGAAATGTGTTCTCTCCAGTTTTGTTGGTCAGAGGGTATTTAATATTTTCTTCATATTTAAAGGATAGTTTATCTGGATATAAAATTCTGAATTGACACTTTATCATTCATCAATTTGAACATTTCCTCCAACTGCCTATGCTTTCTTTCTAGCTTATTCCCTCTCTCCCTCCCTCCCTTCCTCCATCTCTTCCTTCTTCTTTCCCTTCTTCCTCCCTCCCTTTCTCCCCCCACTTTTATCCTTCCCTTTCCCTCACCCTTCTTTCTTTCCTTTTTTCTTAATTGTTTCATCTAGGATTCAAAATTGATGCACTTCCATGACCAATAAAGTGCTAAAGACCACTGTCCTGATGTCACTTTTTTCTTCCTCCTTTTTAGAATTTTTCCTCTCATTCAGTCTTGGAAGGTGTGTGTGTGTGTGTGTGTGTGTGTGTGTGTGTGTGTGTGTGTTTAATTCCTATATTTATAGGTTCTCCAAGTAGTTATGTGTTAGTATAAACAACTTGGTATAATTGATCCTTTGTGTATCTGTGGTATTTATTGTGTTTCTTTTTTTACTTTATTAAACACCATGTTTTATAAAATTTTTTTGTACTGCATTTCCTTCAGACATTCAATGTTTCAACACCAGTGCCACCATCAATGTGACATTCTCTCCTTTCTTGTTCCCCAAGCCCTCGTCCCCATTAACAATAACAAAATAATTTATTTTATATTGCTTGTTAGAACTAAGTGGCCAATGGAGTTATTAGGAAATGCCTCAGTACAAGAAAATTGTGTGAAAATTTTTATGTCTCACAATGTTATCTACCCCATTTGATCACATATGCCACATATGATCTCTTGAGTCCAAAGTGATCCCTGAAACACAGAGCTAGGAGTAGGCCTCGAGCACCTCCAAATGTGGCCCCAAAATGAACCCAAAATAAAATTAAAAGTTTAATACTTGACAGCTTACCTCTTTGATTCTGCAGTGTGTCACAGATGTGATCTCTCAGCTGCTACGTAGCTAAAAACCTAAAGGAGAAATTTCATGTTCAGTGTTGATCAAAGTTCAGTTTTGATCCAGGTTTTATAAAATAGTTTAACAACTACTTCTCAGTGTCTCTTCAGGTCCTAACCTGACTCAGTTATGAGTAACTGCCATGGTTTAGGGAAAAGGACCATCAGTTCTTTTTGTTATAATTAAAGGTAGAAGTTTCTTTTTCACAGTCTTGCCATTTCATACTTTGATTTCTTTGTAGCCTTCAGATGGGACTAGAAGAGTCCATTATTATACATTTTTTTCCTGTGGCAATACATAATTATACCTAGTAATGCTAAATACTTTGTGAAAATATAAACAGAAAACAGATGTTGTAGAAAACACAGATACTAAAAAATTGAGCTATATTTGAGGATGCCACGTTTTTGTACTTTGTTCAGGCTATAAATTAATAGTTTTATTATGGCCTGATGAAATACAGTATGTTTTCTTTGAAGTAAAATATGGGAGTTTTGGTCATTTTGCACATTTTAATGTTTAGTGGAAAATGAAAATGAATTTAATTATTCTATTATTGGTTGTTGTTTTAGAGACATGAATGGCAAAATGAAATGAATGCAGATTTCTTTTTTAAAAAAAGGAATATAGAATATTTATTTTAATTTTCTTTTTTGTTTAGAAGACTGTCGTCAAATGGGTGACAAGGGCTTGCGAAGTAGCCTAATTCTTCAGTGAATTACCTTGTTCTGTGACCTCCTTGCATCTTATTTGTCTTCAAAGGATTTTAATTTTAGGCTTCTATAATTTAGTAATACTCATAATTAGCCTTTCATATTGGCAAATGACAACAAATTCTTTTCTTAACTGTTAATTAAGTTCTCCTGTGAAAAGTAAGTGTATAATAATCTTCAGTTTTACAATACTGAAATTTATTTAGGAATAAATTATTTAAAGCTAAGGTTTTACCTAGAGGCACATAACAGGACATTGAAAACACCCAACTGAGAATTGTAAATACTAAATTTATCGTTTTCCTCACTGGGCACATTTTATTCTTGGTAAAATTAGCTGTTGTTCAATGCAGATAAACCAAATTATATCAGATATTTTTTATGTATCTTGTTGGTAGGGGCCAGAGGGGGGACGTTAATAATGTAGAAAGAAGGTTATCTAATAAAACTATAAAGTCCACTAGGGTAAAATAAAAATAGCTGTTGATTCTGTGGTTACATTGGGAAAGAGCAGGAAATGATGATTGAGGAATATGGATAGATTGCGTTAGGTCAGGGGTAGTTTAAGTGTGGGAAACTATATTTGAGACCAAAGGTGGCTGAACAAGGATAAAGAGTTTAGAGCATAGTTTGGGCAAATCAACAGATCTGTTTTCACTGGAATATGTTTTGTTCAAGTTAGTATCTATTGGAATGCATATGGAAACCTGACAGTGGGTGTAGAGATGGGAAAGGAACCTGAGTTCTGGGGTACAGGGACCCAAACTCAAGTGCAGAGACTTTGTTTTTGTAGGACAATGAATGGTGTTGAATTTTTTTTCTTGATACTAACCCCCATTTTTTAAATTACATATCACCCCAAATACTTTTTGATTGGTATTGGATACTGTTCCTCTTTTAAGAAGCTGTACATGGTGTAATTTTTGCATAAAATGGGAAATTATAAAATATAATTCTAATATCAGTCTTTAAAAATAACAAGTTTTATTTCTTCTGCCCTCTCCCCAAATCCAGAATTCCATTCTGTGTTATCTACAGAATTAGATTCAATTTAAATAATGTAGTTCTAAGCTCTGAAGTCCCATTCTACCATTCTCTGTATCAATATATGTGTGTGTGTATGTGTGTGTATAAATGAAAAATTTAAAAGATTATTTTCTCCACAAGTCTCTAAATGAGAGAGAGAGGGAAGGAGAGAGAGAGAGAAAGAGAGAGAGAAAGAGAGGTTAGAGAGATAATACAGGTGTTAAAGTGATTGCCAATCCTTGTTTGATTCCTGGAACCAAATACAGCCCTAGGTTCTCCAAACGCAAAAATAATATTTAGAAAAGTTATTGAGTTGTCATTAAATTGTCATTAAATTTGTTTAAAAAGCAGTTTTAAAATAATTTTTAAAGGTTTATTGAGTTGTCACTAAACTCTTACTAGTATACAAATCGCCAAAAGAGAATAAATTATTGGGACCAGAGTGATGCATAGAGGATAGGGCTGTTGCCTTGTATTCAGCTGATCTGGGTTCAATTTCTGCCATCCCATGTGGTCCTCTGAGCCTGACAGAGGTGATTTCTGCACTCAGAGTAACACCTGAGTGCCACTGGGTGTGGCTCCAAAAAAAAAATAAGAATAAATTATTGTCTAGTAAGGAAAAATCTACTAATTTATTCTGAGCTTTTTCTGTGGTTTACCTTCCCATGATTTCACATATACATGTTGAAGTACAATACAGACATAAATCATTATGTTCCAAATATGTCACTATATTCATCATGTTCCAAATATGTGAGTCACATACATGTTATAAATTAACAATAAAACACTGAGAATATATTGAGAACACTTTCATAACATTTATTAGAGTGTCTACTAAATGTCTTATTGGTCATTGTAGTTCATCTCAAAGGCTATGCCTATGTTATCAATTAAATTTCTTAGCAGGAGGTTATTTAAAGGGAAAACTCCATATGGTGGCCTCAGCAAATTTCTTGATCTAGAACTTTTTTAAAAAAATTTTCTATTAGGGCCCAGAGAGATAGCACAGCGGCATTTGCCTTGCAAGCAGCTGATCCAGGACCAAAAGTGGTTGGTTCGAATCCCGGTGTCCCATATGGTCCCCCATGCCTGCCAGGAGCTATTTCTGAGCAGATAGCTAGGAGTAACCCCTGAGCACCGCTGGGTGTGGCCCAAAAACCAAAAAAAAAAAAAAAATTTCTATTTGGAGATTGGAATAGTGGGCAATTGGAATATTGTTATGTAAGAATATTGGAACACTGGTATGTTGGAATGTTAGAATATGGACATGTTAAAATGTCGGAATATTTGTATTTTTTTAATTATTTAAGCGCCATATTACAAACATGTTCATGATTGGGTTTCAACTGCTGCCCCACACCTGGTCTTCAGGACACCATTTTCAAAATTTTTACACATCCTGTTTGAAATGAGTCTGCATTAGGTCATTCTAGGGAGAGATTCTCTAGAGTCCTATGAAGATACAATTTGAGAAATGGTCTGGGTATTACATAGGAAATTGTTGGTGATTACCTTCACCCTTACTTCTTTAATAATCTTTTGTTAGACTCCCTGACATTTCCTTTCTTTTCCTACAAGCTTTCCATATTCTTATTCTCTAGCTAACCATAAAATATCATCAATGACAGAGTATTCATTTGGATATGGTTTTTTTTTTCTCCTATAAGACAAAAGGAAACTCATAACACATAATACAGTGCTTTTTATCTCCTTAATCATTGTTTATGTCTAGCCAGTTCTGATGATGGGTAAACATAATACATTAATAATTTATGTCGGTAATATATTTGATCATTGATAAGATGAAGTTCAAAGCCTACTCTGTCTTTTTTGAAAGTGTCTTAATGCTGCAAAATTTAAAAGCTGAATAGATTTATGGCTCCCATGATTGTTTCTATCCTTGTTTGGCAGACTCATGTGAAAAAGTGCTTTCGATTTTTATATTTGAAACTACAGACTTTGACTAAATAAAAATAAATCTTTATTTCCTGAGTCATTCTTTAATTGTTTTTAAAGATTTTTAAAATGTTGTTATTTTTATTTATTTTGGCTTGGGGGAACAAACCTTGTGGTGCTCAGGGCCCATTGCTGGTTTTGTGCTCAAGAATGACTTTGGCATTGCTTTGGGGAGATCAAATGTAGGGATTTGAATCAGTGTTTGCATCATGCAAGACAAACACCTTAACTTCTTTAATATCTTGTTCTCCAAATTTTATATATCTTAAACATACATATATCTTTTAAACTTTAATTTTTAAAGAATAAAACAATGAAACTCATTACATCTTTGAAAAGTAAAGTTGGCTCACCAAATAGAACTTTTTCTGGCCAGTTTATACATGCTGAAGGATTTTAGTAAAGTCTTTAAAATTTATAAAAGCTAAACATTTCTACTGAAAGTATCTAGTTAGAATTTTGCAGACTTATTAAATTTAATTTTTAATTGAGATGGGATTGACATTAACTTTAAGTATAAATTTTAATGATTTAATATTTGTATGTACTGCAAAATGATCATTGTAAGATGAGTTAACATTTGACAACAATAAATCATTGCTGTATTTTTCTTGTGATAAGATCTTTTAAGTTCTACACTCTGGCAACCCCTAAATTATGCTACATATTATTTTCAGGTATAGTGTCTATTTTATATCACTACATATTGTTTCCTATGACCTAGTAAGGTTTGTTTATTCTGGCACCTAGTCCCCAACCCCTTATCCCTACCCTTGGAAACCACAAAGCTGGGGCTCTTTTGATTTTAGATTCCATATACATTTTCATGTTTTCATGGGCTATTTTTCTTTTGTAATCACACATCTCACCAAATGTTCTCTTGGAACCCTCTATTTCTTTGTAAAAGACAAGAATTCCTTCTCGTCTTGTCCATGTATATGAATGGGGACTGGGAGAGGATCATTTTTCTTTCTATTTATGTTCAATCATAGAGTTTATCAATATGTTTTTTTTCCTAGAGTTTTAGGATTTTAGGTTTTTCATTTTATTATTTGATTCATACTTGTGAGCTGACAGGTGTCTACTGTGTAGTAAGATAATAGTCTGATTTCTTTGGCATGTGGTCATCAATTTCCCCAGATTCTATTACGGACTGATTATTTGTCCCTGATTTATTGTCATCATTATTTGTACTTACATGCTATTTAGGGGCTATTTCTATGCTATTCCTGTGTTTCTGTTTTCTATCAGTACTATCCTTTGACTATTTTAGCTTTGCAGTATGCTTGAGATTGGGGCATTGGTGGTGGGAAGGTTGCACTGGTTGAAGGGGTTTCAGTTTTTTTTTTTCATAACTGAAATCCAACTACAAACATGTTAATAATCATGGTACTTAAATAAAGTTATTATTTTAAAAAAAGAGAGTGTTTTATGGGATAGTGTTTAATGATGGGAAGATGAGCAGGAAAATAATATATATTTTTAAGGAGCCTGTTTTTTTTGTTTGTTTGTTTGTTTGTTTGTTTTTGGCTTTTTGGGCCACACCCTGTGATGTTCAGGGGTTACTCCTGGCTACGCATTCAGAAATCGCTCCTGGTTTGGGAGACCATATGGGACACTGGGGGGTTGAGCCACAGTCTGTCCTAGATCGACCACTTGCAAGGCAAATGCCCCACAGCTGTGCTAGTGCTTGGCCCCTGCTTGATTTTTTTTTAAACATAATTTTTATTTTAATTGTAGTGGCTTACATATCGTTCACAGTAATATTCCAGGTACATATTTACATTGAATCAGGGGAATTCCCACCACCGAATTGTCCTCCCACAACCATTCCATCCTGCCTCCCATATCCTCCACTCTTCCCCCCAGGGGCTGCTAGAATGTGTGGTCCCCTCTGTGTCTAGTTAATTACTTAGTGGGCTTATACCTGTTTGGTCTTGGTGCCTCTATTATTTCCCCCTCTAGTTGGGAGGCGGGGCTAGAAAGATCAAGTTATGTGGATTTGTTTGAGGAAGAGAAAGGTAATATAATGGGGTAAAAATCGACTAAGCCGACTATGAGCGGAGTCATTCTAGAGGCTCTCGTCCTTGATTTTAGAGACGATGGGGAATTTAAATAATATTTTTGGGTGCCTGGAGTGGGAGTGTTGGACCATTTCCATTAGTGGTCAGGTGCTATTCTCAGGGATTCCTCCATATAATATTTAGGGGACCTTATGTCTAGTCAGATTTCAAACCAGGGACACCCACACTAAAAACTAGAGCCTAAAATCTTGTACTGTCTCTCCATCCCCAGTAAGGATTCTTTAGTGACATTTGTCATGTAGATTTAAATCTGCCTATCTCGTGGATTAGAATTGTTCTAGGTCCGTCTTCCTTGTGTGAAATTTCCATCTGCACATAGTTCATCTATTTTTTATATTAAAATGAGTGTGTTGCAAATAGAACGTTTCTTTTGCAAAAGAAAATGAAGGCTTTGCTTTTATAGCTTATCCATTGCCTGTTGTTTCTCAGTTGCCATCCATTTAAAAAATATGCCTGGAGTGGTAAGCTTCACATGCTGGATGTGCTTGTTCTTCTACCAGCGCACCTTGTACCACTTCTCTGAACCTTAGATTGAGTAAAATTTCATCCTAGGCTTGTTTGGGACACTACTTGCCCACATATTTCTGGTAGTGGGTCCTTTTCAATTTTGTTTCTTTCAGTTGGACCCTCACCTCCTTCTCAGCATTTGCCCTCCAAACCCTGAGTTCACATACTTTTCACCTGTGGATCCATTAAATACCCGTATGGCCCCAGTTGAGAAATAGTAGTTTAGAACATCATGTTTATTATATAAAGATCTCGTGCTATTATGTTAATGGTTACTATTACTGCTTCATTCCTTTAATAATTATTCTGCTTAACTATTTCATGTCCATCTGGGTTTTTAAGACTCAAGGTCTTAAGTAATCTTTAAGAAGCCCCCTGTGTTGCAATAAATTTGGGGTAGAGGAGGGATTGAATTGCACTTTTTTTTCTCTTTCTACTTACTTCATTGTTATTTTTATGTTCTTTTTGACCAAAGAAATTGTATCCTTGTCTGTTTGTGTTTTCTGTTCTCTTATCTTTGCTGTAGAGGCAACACTGCTTCAAGGCACTAACTGCTTCAAGAACTCACCAGATTGGATCAGATATAACTTGTTATAAACTTTATAATATAATTGTTTTGAAATAAGTATGAGTAATTCATTTTTCTTTAATTATTTCTGTATTTTTTTCTTTCTTTTTTCTTTTTCTTTTGGTTTTTGGGCCATCACTCCTGGCTTGGGGGACCATATGGGACACCTTGGTCTATCCTAGGTCAGCCGCATGCAAGGCAAGCAACCTACCTCTGCATCACCGCACCAGCCCCTGCATTTTTTTCTTTCTATTTTTTTGTTTCTAAAATCTCAAAAGTAAATTTTATTTTATTTATTTATTTATTTATTTATTTATTTTTGGTTTTTTTGGGCCACACCCAGTGATGCTCAGGGGTTACTCCTGGCTGTCTGCTCAGAAATAGCTCCTGGCAGGCACGGAGGACCATATGGGACATGGGGATTTGAACCAACCACTTAGGTCCTGGGCTGGCTGCTTGCAAGGCAAACACCGCTGTGCTATCTCTCCGGGCCCAAGTAAATTTTATTGAGATAAACTTTAACTATTAAACTTTTGAAGGAAGTGTTTCCTCATTGTTTTCTATACTCTAATTTCCCTTTGCCTTTTTTTGTTTGTGTTTCTTTGTTTTTGGTTACACCTGGCAGTGCTCAGGGGTAACTCCTGGCTCTATGCTCAATAATCGCCCCTGGCAGGCACAGGGGACCAAATGGGATGCCGGGATTTGAACCACTGTCCTTCTGCATGAAATGCAAATGCCTTACCTCCATGCTATCTCTCTGGCTCCTTCCCTTTGCCTTTTTACAAAAAAAAAAAAAAAAAAGTATTTCATTCTCAGAAGATTCTGAAAGCCTCAAATGAACAATTGTCTTTACAATTATTTCATCAAAGAAAATTACCACTGTGTATTAGATAAAAGAGCAAATAGAGAATCATTAAGCAATTCCCCAGTGTGCTGCTTATCTTTCCCAAGTGTACTTTGAAAGATACCATTGATAATATTACGCTAATAAAAGCAGAATTGATGGGACAGGTCATCAGATTCTTTTATAAACACTGCATAGGTTTGTTTTTTTCAGTAAAATGGGATAGTGTGTGCATTGACTGTTACAGTTGACCTGGAATTGTAGTTCTGGATGAAGCCTGTTGCTCAAGTATGATAATTTTTTTCTTTCATTTCTATTGGACCACTGTCATCCATATACAGTTGTATTTTAATGTTTTGAAACTTGGCTAAGAGATTTAGACTTCAGAGTATCACAACTTATTTGGTTCTGTATTCAGCTTGTATTTATAACCGCTATTCGTTGTGGCATATTCTTTTTGAACATCTTCAAATGCTACTCTTCGTCCTGTGTAAAAGGATAAGGCACTATCTTTACCAATGACCTTGAAAATCAAAGTCTCTTATAGCAACCTAAAAAGCTATTTTGTGTTCAGAATCCTTAAGTGTCAGGAATTGATGAAAACTTTATTCAAGTCGTTTCTACTTCAGAATTTTGCACATAGAAGAGAAAGGGAGAGAGACATTGAAAATTGCTGTTTTTGGTTTGGTTTGGTGTGGGGCCACACCTAGCAGTACTCAAGGCATACTCATGATTTTGTGCTCAATGACAACTTCAGGCAGGCTGGAGATCAAATCTTGATCAACCATAGTAAAGCTAGTACCTTATCCTTGTACTTTCTTTTTTTTTTTTTCTTTTTTTTTTTTTTGGTTTTTGGGCCACACCTGGCGGTGCTCAGGGGTTACTCCTGGCTGTCTGCTCAGAAATAGCTCCTGGCAGGCACGGGGGGACCATATGGGACACCGGGATTCGAACCAACCACCTTTGGTCCTGGATCGGCTGCTTGCAAGGCAAACGCCGCTGTGCTATCTCTCCGGACCCACACTTGTACTTTCTATCTTTCTGGTCCCAATACCACTGATTTTAAACCTTCTGCTCCCAAGCCCCCAAAAAGGAATATTCATGTCTACATATGTTGTAAAGTAAACAGACCTCTGACTAGAACTAGGAACTAGGCAAAACCTAGAATAGTCTCACTTGGAGAGAAACCTGAATATTGGGCAATCCATGTTTATAGTCTGCTGCAGTAACAATGACATATCTTTATTCTAGTGTGAGGCGTTCAAAGAGATGCAAGTCAATCACTCTATAAGGTTCTTTGTGTGTGTGTGTGTGTGTGTTTGGGTCACACCCGGCAGGGGTTTTTCCTAGCTCGGTGCTCAGAAATTGCTTCTGGCAGGCATGGGGGACCATATGGAACGCCGGGATTTGAACCGATGACCTTCTGCATGATAGGTAAATGCCTTACCTCCATGCTATCTCTCAGGCCCCTCTATAAGGTTCTTACCCAGATACTCAGTCCTCAATGCAGACCACAATCTCTTTGCATGTTTAACAAATACAGGAAAAGTCTGCTTTGCATCCTGAATCCTAGAAGGCTAGTTTGAGTTTTAGAAATATTCTCTTAGCTGTGTTACTTCATACATGAAGCAACACTACCTAGAACATGTAAAAAAAAAATGTTGCTGCACTCTTATTCACTTTGCCTTCTAAAACGTGAAGCAAAAGTCATCTGGAGGTAGTGTCATTTTGGAAATCAGGCCACAATTAAATAAGTTATCTTTATATCAGCCTTTAAAGTCAGCTTTTCTTCATTATTGATATCACATTTAAGAGAAGCCAATTCAGCGATCTTGACTCTCCTCTCATTCTAACTTGGTAATACTGTTAAATTGATCAGCCTTTGATTTGTTTTTGATATTGTTTTAACAGTCAACTCAGTCTTTTGTGATGGTGAGAAAGTCAGTTTTCTGCATGTCACAGATTTTTGTCTTTTTTTGCTTAGTAGCAAATTAGTGACACTTGGGCTCTGCCCAGCTCAGTGCTCAAGGGTTTCTCTCAGTGGCACTCAGAGGACCATCAGATGGCAAATTTGAACCTAGTGCTCCAACATGGAAACCATGAGCTCAGTCCTTTTAATTCTCTTTCCATCTCTCTACAGTTATCTTCAAAGATAAGTCTGTTCACACCATAGAGCATTTCAATAACAAATTTCACTGTTCATTTTACTCGATTCTATTTTTTAAATGAATATGGTGAAATTGATTTTTTTACGGTGCGTGTTCAGTTTTACACATTTAATTTAAACATGTAACCATCACCACAGGGTATAAGAACTCTCTTTTGATGTATTGGTCTTAAGCTAAGTGTAATAGCAATTTTGAAATAGAGCAAGAAACTTATAAGTTGAATACAAATGTGTACACAATTATAGCCCTTTTAGCACTGTGTGGCAATGTATATCTTTATCTTCATAATGTAATGAAGGATTATTGACTCTGACACGCAGATGAAGTGATTATAGTGAGGAAACATTGAAATCTCTTTAATGTTTTCTATGAACATTTATCAGAACAGACATTCATCTCAACTTGTCTTAACACTAGTGAAATCGTTAACTCTTTAGCAGCTTAGAAGCAAATTTCCTCTTATAATGGATGCATAGATCAAATGTAAGTTAGAAATTGTGCATAATGTCTACCCTTTCCATTTTTGTGACATAAAAATCACCGCATTTCTTTTACATTCATTTGCTCTCCAAAGCATTAGAGTGGTCATTTATTTCGAAATTTCTGAACAAATCACTTAGTGACTGCTGTGGTGTCTTTGTTGAAGTAATGGATGAAATGTGGCTCTTGGTTGTTATATTTTGGCTTCATTTTTGGCAGTACTGAAGGTGGCTTGTACAATAGGCCTTCTTAGAATGACTGTTTTGACTCTTACCTAGAAATCTTTGTAATCCTTAATCCAGAATGGCTTTGCTGATTAATTGATTGGGAGATTCAGTCATTTATTTATTCATACCCTGCTAATTTAAGTACTGAAGGGCTAGTTGTTGAACAAGGAAATGGTGAAAGAAGATAACAGACTATTTTCTTGAAGTGTAAGCATGTATGGTGTCCTTGTGAGAAAGAGAATTGGTTCTGAGAGGTCTCTGGCATACGCTCTGGTGTCAATGGATACTTCTAACTGTGTGGGAAAGGAGATTTTAAAGGTGGAATACAATGACAACGAGATTAAACCTTGAAAACATTATGCTACATGAAGTAGCCAGACAGAGAAGAACCATTATTAGATGATTTCTTCCTCTTTCAGAGAGACATTAAGAATTGTGATTGCAGGGGGATGGGGTTGAGGGTGGAGAAAGTGTGGTAAGTAGAGTTACTGAATCATGGTATCAGGTCTCCCTGTGAGTGGATAAAAAACATTTCTGGAGATGCCACAATATCATTCACATGCTGTCTCTTAATTAAACACCTAAAATAGTTAACATGAGTCTTTTGACGTAGCTCAGTATTAAAACTCCTGCTGTGCAGATGTGAGGCCCTGAATTCCATCCTCAGCACCTCCCCACATCTCTGAGGGCGATCCCCCAGCACTAATGGATGTAATCCCTGATGCTACAGCAATTTTGTGACCCCAATATTGAAAAACAAGAACAAAATAACAACTACAGATGTGTGTGTGTGTGTGTGTGTGTGTGTGTGTGTGTGTGGTTTTAATATAACTGAAGCCAAAGACAAAGTAAGGCATCCCTAATTCTTTGTTTTTGAAGAGAATCAATTTTGGAAAGGAGGTTTTTGTAACATGTTTCTCTGTCTTTTCTATTTATAATAATTTTTTTTAAAATGTTTTCTGTTGTAACAACTGTTTCCAGTCAAATATATTAGTTTAATTTTGTGCTAACAATACATAGAGCTAAGGGCCAGAGAGGTAATAAATGGGTAATTTAGACACTTGCCTAGCACGCAGCTGATCTTGCTTGATCCCCAGTACCACATATGCTTCTGTGAGCTCCATTGATCCTAGAACAAGGCTTAAATCCAGACAACCACTGAGTTTGGCCCCCAAATTAAAAGCCAAATGATCAAAATTTAAACATTTGGGTGAAATTTGTTTTACTACTTTAATTAGCTAGGATTCAGAATATCTGAAATAGTTTGTAGGATATGATCTATCTAACAAATTGTGAATGTCTGTTTTATTTAAATTAAAATTTTCTTACAAAAGTTAACACAAATGATCCTCAAAAAATCTAAACCAAAAGTGTCCCATTACAAAAGATCACTTATTGTATGATTCTTGTTTACATGAAAATTACAGAGTAGGAAGGCTATAGAACCAGACAGTCATTTACTATTGGGAGTGAGAAGTAGGCTATAAATGGGGAAAATATAGATTTTTAATGGAAATAGCATTGGGTTTAGAGGGAACATAAATTCTCTAAAATTAGACTGTGATGGCATTTGCAAAAACTTGTGAATATACTAAAAAAAAAGTAAATTGATTATGGTTAAATTGTATGGTACATACATTGTACGCTAGTAAAATTATTTTGAAATATCTAAAGTATGATTTCTTTTTGTCTAAACTATCTTTGCCATTTATTTACATTAGTTGAAAATAGCAAAGTAGTGTCAAGTTTAGCCTTTCAAATATGCTTAAGCTTCTATCAAAGCTATTATCTATTTATGTGAATGCAAATAAATCTGAATGCAAATGTTAAGATATTTTATACACTCTCATACATAAGTGCCTTTTTAAGCCAGAAGTGTATATATTCAAGTTTAAGATAAATGCATTTGATTTCATGACTTCATGTCAATAAAAGTGGAACTTAATAGTTATTTCAAATATGCACATACAAGGAAGGTGCATACCTTGCCCACAGCTGATTCCACTTTGATGTTCTTCGCCATGTATGGCCCCACAAGCACCAGGAGTGACCCCTGAGCACAGAGCCATGAATAATCAATCTCTGAGCATCACCAGTTGTATTCCACACCCCCTACAAATCCATACATAGACTAACTTTTTCATTTCTATTAGTTTTTATTAAATTTGCTGTGATTTTTCTTGACTCTTTAAGTTTGTAAAATTTGCAAATAGTGAGATGCTTACCACTTAACTACAGAGGAGCTTCATGAAGAAAAATTGCTTTATTGATGTGCTCAGTCATTCTTAGGTCCCAGCCTACATAATCATCGTGGCATTTATTTTAAATGATCTTGTGATATCAGTCTTTAAGTTTTAAGTAGCTGTTGGTCTAAAGCAGGGGTCCTCAAACTTTTTAAACAAGGGGCCAGTTCACTGTCCTTCAGACTGTTGGAGAGCCAGATTATAGTAAAAACAAAAATTATGAACAAATTTCTATACACACTGCATATATCTTATTTAGAAGTGAAGAAACAAAATGGGAATAAATACAATATGTGGCCCGCGGGCCGTAGTTTGAAGACCCCTGGTCTAAAGAGAGGCTTGTTCCATGGTCCCTGTTATGAGAGTTCTATTGTATGTAGAAGCACACACATGCACACATGGAAACACAGACATGCACAAACATACATAGATACACACCTTACCCTTTTTTGTGCATATGCCAACTTTCAGGCTCACACTCTTTCACCTAGCTCAGAGACCCACCCTCCTCATTTTTCTGCTACCTGTATTGTGTACTAAATGCTTTTTTTCCCTTTGCGTAACATACATCATTTATAATCCACTGCTTTCAGAGGATTTGTCCTGACTCCAATCTGAACATCCAGAAAACTTCAACACGGGCCTCATGGTATGGCTATCTGTAAATTGCCTGATTTCCTCTCACACACAGTTTGTTTCTGTTTGATTTTTTCCTCCTCATTGCAAACATTAATGCAGGCTGGTTACCGTCTTGCCAACTTGCTGAAACGGTGCTTATTTATCTGTTCTAACCAAATTGAAAATTTGGCTTTCTGTCACCAAGAGTAGTAGGCTTTCCTTCTAAGTCAACTGAGGTGGGGTATTTTGCAAATCAGTGGCCACTGTGGAACTGTAGGCAGAGGAGTGAAGTATCATTCCTGCTTTTACAAAAGCATCCTGCCATGGACTTATCCTCCTGGCTCTCGTCTCTATTGTCTCTGTATACTGTTGTCATACTACTTTATTTTTAACATCCCACAAATGATCATTCTTTATCTACCCCTCTCCTTCTGACTCATTTCACTGAGCATAATTCTTCCCATATCCATCCATATATGAACAAGTTTTCTGACTTCACTTTTCCTAACAGCTGCATGCTATTCCATGATATAGATGTATCACAATTTCTTCATCCTCTCATCTCTTCTCAGGCAATTGGGTTATTTCTAGATTCTGGCTGTTGTGACTAGTGCTGCAAAATCTGGGGTTTAAATAAAGCGATTAATTTCTTAAAATATTAAAATTAAAAAAATAAAAAAGTGCTTTCAAAAACATGTAATAAAGCTTCCATCTTAGATATTCGTGTCAAAGTTCAAAGGTAGTACTAGAAATGGTTGTAAAAAAAACACTCATAGTAAAAGGAGTTCTGTGATTTCTTCTTTGGTTACACCAGAGAACCTAAAATATAAGCCAGTTCTTCAAAGGAAGAGAATTGAGCCTCAGCAATAAAATAGGAATAACACAGTTCCTTAGATTATAGCCAAGGCAACTATGTTATCCCTTGGAATGAATTGAAGGGATTCATTGGATTCACTCCTCAGTTCCACATATGGTCCCCCAATCCCTCAGGCATGATCCCTGAGTACAGAGCCCAGAGTAAACCCTGAACTCTGCTGGGAAAGTCAACAAAACTTAAAATGAAGATGGTGGAACATGACTAGGGATATGATTTCACTGACGGAGCAATGCCAAGTGTGAGACCTTCCCTGAGTTTGACTCTCAATAATGTATATCATCTCACCCTGCAGAATGACTAGTTGCCCTCCAGCACTTCCTGAGGGGACTGACCCCAATAAAAACATAATTTGGCAGGTTTTTTCACAGTGGTGCTGGGGACCACCAGGCCTATATGCTTGAGAGTTCTCAGATCAAACCAGAAGCCCTTTGCATGCACTGCAGCTCTACTGTATATCCTCTTGGCCCAGAAATAAAGGTAAAGGAAACAAGGTTATTCAATAATCCACCAGTGCTAAGAGAGCAAAGGGAAAGAAGGAGGGTTACAAGTGTGTTTCTTGTCTCTTTGGATTCCATTCATCTCTGGGAAATTCTGCTTCTTGGTAGAACAGACTTGGAGGTCCCACTTACATTTATTTTATATTCCAAGTGCCCAGCATTATAAAAGGTTCAAAGTCTGTGGTTTGAAGCTAATGGTGATTAGTGGAAGGACATCTTATTTTAAGAGCTACCGGGAGTAGAGGGATAAAAAAATCACCCACGTTGTCTTCCTGGTTTGCTATGGACATTGTAATTGATCAGGGCAGGAAGTGGGGACATATGAGCTGTCTCACTTTTCTCAGGGACGCTGCACTCCCCCTTAGGGCCAGGGCTCCTGCTTGCTGGAACCTCTTGCAACTTGATCCTATGCAGATCAGTTGTCATACAGTCATCTCTCCTTTTCTCCTAGCTCAGTCACATCTGGAAAAGCTAGTTTTTGACAGGTGCCCAGGCATCTGTATTAGAGTATAGTTTTTTGTTTTGTTTGGCTTTTGAGTCACACCCGGTAGTGCTCAGGGGTTACTCCTGGCTCTATGCTCAGAAATCGCCCCTGGCAGGCTACCATATGGAATGCAGGGATTCGAACCACCTTCCTTTTGCATACAAAGCAAAAGCCCTACCTCCATGCTACCTTTCCGGCCTTGTATTCAAGTATGTTAGCTGTGAGTTTTCACTACTATCCAAGTCAGAGTCTCAGTAAATTCACCTCCAGCACATGCCGAATGGGCTTCACAGCAGACCTGGATCCCTGAGGTCTCAGACCCCTGCTCAACTCTGCTTTCCAGATGAGTAAACCACAGCAAATTGGATGGTTTGCAATGTCTTTTTTAATTCTTACCATGGGAGGAGGGGTGTTTGGACACAGGTATTCTTTGTTTGGTTTTGGTTTGATTTGGTTTGGTTTTTTGGGCCAAACCTGGTGATGCTTAGGGGTTACTCCTGGATCTGTGCTCAGAAATCACACCTGGCTTGGGGGACCATATGGGATGTCAGGAGATCAAAGTGCGGTCCATCTTGGGTTAGCCATGTGCAAGGCAGACACCCTGCCACTTGTACCATCGCTCCTGCCCCAGAACACAGGTATTCTTAAATGGTTTCTTGATGAGCAGAAATGAATATTAGGAATGAGAGAGAATTCCAGTAGAAATTGAAGATCCTCAAGGTAGAGCCAGAGAGATGGCATCACAGCTAAGATGCTGCCTTGCACTTGTCTGACCTGGACTCAGTTTCAGGAAGCATATATGGTCTCTGGAGGGAGCCAAAAGTAAACCCGAGTCAACACACATAGTTTACCCATTATTGGATTCACAGTGATATGGTTTTGTCTTGACCTCAGCTTCCATGCACCTTATATATAGAATAAGGCTCTGAAGAGTTTTGTGAAAGGGATCTGAGTTAAGGCATTACTCAGTTACTTTTCTCCTAAATAAGAAATTCTTTGGGGCCGGAGAGATACCATGGAGTAAGGCGTTTGCCTTGCATGCAGAAGGACAGTGGTTCGATTCCTGGTGTCCCATATGGTTCCCCGAGCCTGCCAGGAGCGATTTCTGAGCTTAGAGCCAGGAGGAACCCCTGAGTGCTGCCAGGTGTGACCCAAAAAAAAAAAACAAAACAAACAAAAAAAATAAGGAAAGAAGTTCTTCAACTCCAGTGCCTACTGAGTAATCTTTATAGGACTAAACATACACACATCCATTTATGCATAGTTTTTCTGATAAAGAAGTTATGGATAAAAGATATTGTGTCATTGAATATCTCAGTCAAGATTTTTTTTAAGTAAGCAGGTGATTTAAATGATCTTTCTGTCATCTGTCCCATTCATTCTGATGTTGATGAAATACTGCTAACAATACTATTGTAAAGCAAAAAAATAAATTATCTTTCTTCCTGTTGGACTTTAAAAATGCTAATATTCACAACCAATGAAAAGAAAGAAAGATGCTGAGGTCTTGGCTGAAAACCTCTGTATGTCCAACCTACACTAACTAAACAGTGATTTTGTGGTATTGCCTGGATCTTTTGTTGTGTTTTGGTTCTTTTAGGGGGAGGGTCACACCCAGAAGTGCTCAGGAGTTCCTCCTGGCTCTGTTCTCAATAATTTCTTCTGGTAGGTTTGGGGGACCATATGGGATGCTGGGGATTGAACCACTCTCCATCCTGGGCTGGCCACATGCAAGGCAAATGCTCTACTGCTGTGCTATTGCTCCAGCCCCATATTACCAACATCTTTGGCTCTAGAAGATGTCCAGTACAGTCTTCTTATGTCCATGGATGGTAAAACATGTGAAAAAATGCAGTACTTTAAAAATTAAAAAAGAAATCACTGGACATATGCAAGTTATTAAAGAATAGCCTTTTCCTTAACTTTTTAATTTCTTTTGTCATCTCCTTTTATCACTCTTCCTTCTTTTCCCCTTCTGCATTTTCTCTCTCCTCTCTCCCCATTGATGACGAGATGGCACAAAACAGAGACAGGACCAAGTTAGATTTCCACATAAATGTATAGATTGTTCATTTGATCACTCTGTCATAACCCTTCACTCTCCTTGGAGGAATTTCAGTACACTCTGGATTATTGTGTTCCCATTCAATTTGCTGTCTTTAAACATTATAGTTTAGATTTTGCTTCCAACTCTTCACTTCTTTCCCTTCCTAAGTCAGTGTTTTAAAGGCCCTTGTCCATGAAGCACTGCAGTAAACTGACTGACTTCACTGTCTGATATGGTGTGGGGTTTTGCATAGTAGAGACTCAAGAAATATGTGGTCAGGCACTGGAGAGACTACAGTAGATAGGCACTTGCCTTGCTGAATGTCAACCCAGGTGCAATCCCTAGCACTCTGCACCTGCCAGGAGTGATCCCTGAGTGCAGAGTATTCAGAGTCCTGTATACTGTCAGGTGTGGCCCAAAAAACACATGTGTGTATGTATGTTTTTGTTCATTAGCTAATTGATTGGGTGGGTAACTGAATAGTGAATAACTAAATAGGTGAGTTAAATGTTTCTTTAGTATATAAGTATATAAATGTATATATACAGATAGAATGTGTTTATATATATAATGTTTTAACTTAGTCTAAGTTTGAAAACTTTCCTCGAGTGCATCAATTTTGACGATCTCAGCTAGATGCCTTCAACACTGAGATCCTATCAATAACTGAGGTGCAGTTTCCCCTGTGAGTGTAACGAAGCAAACTATAAAACTTGTTGAGAAGGATGATTAGAGCACGGTCATCAGAGCACTCTCAAATAATCTTTGCTCTTGAGGGATTGCATGACTTTATCTGTTTTGTCACCTACAAGAAACAGAAGTGGAGGAAGTTCCTCCTTACCAGAATCCCTGGAGCTTAATACACAGTTGCCAGACAGTCTTCACTGTAGCTGCCAATGGACATTTGCTTTGAGCCTAGAGGTCTGGTCATTGTGTTTTTATCTTCATGGGCCTACATTTGGGAGTGTCTATCTGATGGAAACCACTCCCTGATTTGTGAAGATGTCTCCTATTTTTTTTTAAACTTTATTGATTCATTGATTAATTGATTTGTTTCTGGCCACACCCAGTAATGGCACTGGGGGTCACTCCTTGTTCTGCACTCAGAAATTGCCCCTGGAAGACTGGGGGACCATATGGGATGCCAGGAATTGAACTAGGTCCCTCCCGTCAGCCGTGTGCAAGGCTGTGCTATCTCTCCGGCCCCAACCTATTTTCTCTTGACACTGTTTGTTTTTGTTGTTTACAGGAAATGGCGAAAATCCTTAATCACCCCCGAGTCTATTCTTTTCTGCACATCCCTGTGCAGTCGGCCTCTGATTCTGTGCTCATGGACATGAAAAGAGAATACTGCGTAGCTGACTTCAAACGAGTCGTGGATTTTCTGAAAGAGAAGTAAGTCTGTTAGTACTGAAGACAATAACCATTTCTTGTTCCTTTCCGAAGCCTGTGGCCCAAACGCCCTGACTGCAGCCACAATTGAAGGGAGTAGAGAGAAGGTGAGATCCTGGAGCTTTCAAAGCCTTCATGTTCTGGAAGCTTCCTTGATGTGCCTTCTCCTTTCTCCTACGGCCCTGTCCACCTTCTCTCTGTGCTCAACGTCCATTAATGTATATAAGTGTGCCCATCTCAGGTCATGTGTTCATTTCGATACCTGACCTTGGAGAGAAATAGTTTCAACCTGGCATCAGCATCTTTTGATATGGTTTTTTGGAGTTGTGAACTGATTGTTGACGTGGAGGTAGACCAAGACCTATCACTACCTCCTAGATAATTTCCACTAAGGAGAATGTTATAAAAGAGTATCTGGAACTGGGGCTGGAGAGATTTATGGAGGTAGGGTGCTGCCTTGCATGAAGAAGGACGGTGGTTTGAATCCTGGCATCTCTTGTGGTCTCCAGATCCTGCCAAGAGCGATTTCTGAGCATAGAGCCAGGAGTAACTCCTAAGCACTGCCGGGTGTGACCCCAAGAAAACAAAACAAAACAAAACAAAAAAAGAATATCTGAAACTTCTCTGCTTTTACAAACTTAGGTCTGTAGCTTGCTTGAAGAGTTGGGATTTATCAGAAGGTTTGGGGGTTCGATTTTTTTAAAGTTCAAATTGCTGTTGACCAAAATTAAGGTATATTTACACAATCTCAGACATGAATGGTAATTTCGTTTCCACAGAAAACACTTGCAGCCCATAATTATGTTCTTCAAAATCCTACTTCTCATCATAACCAGTGAATGCTTCTGTGCTTATGGAAGGCAGGAAATGAGGGGGAGAAGGGGGACTAGCCAAGGTCAGAAAGAACCTGCTCCAGACAGCCAAGGTCATTCAGTGCCTTCTTAAAACTCAAGGTCTGTTCTCCCCTCTGGGGATGATAGCATTTATCTTGGCATATTTGTGGTATGTGTGTTTTCATAAATTTTTCCATCATTTTCTTCTCTGTTGTTTTTCTTAATTAAATTACAACTTTGATTCCCATCTTATTTATAATTATATGCTTTGTACCATTTAGGACTGCGACATGGATATGATTGCTATATACAAATTGTTAGTAGTTATTATTTTTTAAATAGTCACTTATCCTGAATACATACAAGTCTTTTTAAAAAAATTTTTCCTTCTTTCTTTTTGCTTTCTGCTTCCTTCTCTTTCTTTACTTTGTCATTTTTTTTTCTTTTTCTCTCCCAGGCATCTCTGGATTATCTTAGCCACCAGAAATAGACACTTTCAAATGTGCATACAAACTAATACTGTTAATTGTTTACAAATTAAAATCAGCAAATAAAAGGTATATTTATTCCAGGCTTTTGTAATTATGACTGTTAATTATAAATAGCCTTCATCAAAAAAATAACAGAATAATAACAAATTTCTACCATTTTTAATACTACCTGATTCTTTATTAATAGTGTTTTTTTTAATTTAAAGCATTGTAATTTACAAAGTTATTCATAACTGATGGTGTTTATTTTTAACATACAACATTTTAGAACCAATCCCACCATCAGTGTCCCCTGAGCCCATCCTATACTTCCCCTCCAGCCTACCATCACGACAGGCACTTTTTTAGGTTTGGGTCTCATTGATTTCATTGTTGTTGACTATAGCCCATCCCCCCATTCTTCGTGTAACCTTACCTACAAGAAAGATCCTCCCATTCTGGGAGGAATCTTGGGGAGGCTACAAAAGGTTTGGCCTCAGGGCAAAAAGGGATTTTCATAGATGTAGGATGGGGGAGGAAGCAGGAGGAGATGGCTGAGGGACAAGGTACAATGCAGGGCTGAATAGAAATCCAGCATAAAAGATTATGAGAAAAGCCACACATGTTGGCTAGGGTATGAATAAAGCTTATATTTCCTGAAGCCTGCCTGTGAGAGAGCTTTCTACCTGCCGAGATCACCTCAGAACCGCCAGCTGAACAGGAGGTGCATACACATGGTCCTGGGCTGGAGGAGAAAGGCCTCCATCACCATCCACCACCATCCAAGCCCATTCAAAGGACATAATGCAACAGTTGACAACACAGTTTGGATATTTAGTTAGTTCTGTCCCTCTTTAACATTACTATTTCACATCTGACTTTCTTCTCCTCTAATCTTTCTTCCATTTCCTCATTCTGCTCTGGGGCCAAAGGTATTTTAGACAAAGCCCATTTAAGTCATTGTATTCCTTCATGTAATTATTCTAAATACTACATATGAGTAATACCATCCTGTATTTACCCTTTTACTTCCGTTTTACTCATTTTCTTCATGAGGTCTTCCATGTTGCAGCGAATTGCATGTTTGTATCATTCCTCCGGCTATGTAAAAATACTTCCTGGTTCTTAACAGAACTCAAGTCATTTATGTTCATTTTCTTCTGTTGGCTTGCAGTGCTCCTTTACATTTATTCTTGTTTATTGGAAGTGAACTGGTTTCATAGTAGATGGTCCTTTGGGGGTACCCTGGCACTGGTGATAGAATGTTCTCAAAATTGCAAATAAACTGTTACCCTTGTGAAATATCTTGCTTCTTGCTTACCAGAGCAGTAATAAATAAAGAATATGATTCCTGTCCATTGCATAAGCTTTGGCCAAGCTCAGACATGAATCCTATTCTACAAAACAGACTAGAACACTTTCCAGATAGTCAACGTCAATATGATTCACTAAGATGAAGGAATTGACACCTCTCCTTTACCTCTCTTTTGGGATAGTGCTGACTCCGTTGTTAAAACTACTATGGCTACTGAACTGGGTAACAATTTCACAACAGGTTGTTAGCCTTTTATGTTGCTCCAAAAATAAACCTGTTAAATCTGTTGCATCTTGAACAGTTTCAGAAGAATCTGTGAGCTGTGGATGGGTCCAAAAGAAATGTTGGCATCAAGGTTAGAAAGTAGCCTTTTGCCATTAATTGTAGGCTAAGCAAAGTATGACATTTCTCTATATTTTCAGTTACCACAAGACATTCATGTATCTATTCTAGAACTATAACTAGTCAGAAGGTCCCAGAGCTACTCATCTTAGGGCTCTCCAATATTTCTAGCCCTAGAAATACCAAAGTCCCCTGGAAAGAAATGAGAGATATCAGAAAACACCCCATCTGACTTTGATTTTATCACGATTTTCGTTTCAAGTCTGGTGGGTTGCTACTGTAATTGCAGAGTTTGTCAATGAGCATCTCTTAAAGGTTGTGTTTCAGTTAACTTTGTGTTGTGGGTCTGTAGTGTGTACAAAATCAGCCTGACATATAAGTGCACCCTTTTCCTTTCATAACTTAAGTATTGGAAAATGTCAAAGGCAGTCAAAATGAAAATAGATACAGGAGAAAACTCAATAGCTGCCCTTTGTCAGGCGAGTAGAAGCGGAGAAGAAATAACATTATCACGATTGTAATAATACCATCCATGTGGAGTTTTAGGTGCTTTTATCAGAATCATGAGATTGTAATTTGATCTAAAAAGTTCTATAGCATGTAAAGTATGAGAGCATATTCTCCCCTGCTGTGAGCATATTATACAACTTTGCTTAGTGAAAAAGTTGGCTTATCCTGGACTCAAAAGAACACTCAGTGGGCTGGAACACATGCTTTGCTTGCAGGATCCTGGACTTAATTCTCTGCTTGGTCACCTTAGTAATGAGGAGTCAAGAGTGATCTCTGAGTACTGAACCAACAGCAGTCCCCTTGCCCTGCTAGTTGTGACCCCAAACTAAGAATAAGAAAAAAACTGACCTTTCCTCCCAGCCTCCAGCATGTATCCATTCATCCAGCTAAAGACTAATTTTCCAATATGATAGATATTTACAAATACATTATTTTCAACAGAGTCCAGCTCGGCTATCTTGCTTTTTTTTTTTTTCCTGTTAAAACTTGTCTAGTTCTATGGTCAGGTAGATCAATGCATATTAGAAGCAGCTAAATTGCAGGGATTTCATAGAAGTGCTTATAGTCACAGCATAAAATTCTATTGTCCAATATTTATTAAAAATGAATGCAATATTGTCCTTCTTATTGTGGCATTTTTGTGGGTGCCTGACAATCATTTCTCCAGGTACTTTCAATGCTGTATTTGCTGCTCTCTTCTGTTTTTTGTTTTGTTTTTTGTTTTTGTTTTTTTTTTTTAACATAAACGTGGCTCTTTGCATTCACAGCTTTCCTTCAAAACTTTTTCTTTTTTGGCATTTGAACCTTTAACAAATAAGAGTCTCGTTTTATTTTTCCTCAAGCAGTGTGAGACTTCTCAAATATCCGTATGATGTATTAAAATCAAGACATTTCCTCATCTGTTTCCTAAAACAATCCAGTCTTGTAGAAACCACCTCCAGCCTTACAGCCTGAAATCTAAACTATGGATATTCACCTGAAGCTACGAGCTTTGAAACTCCTAACTCAGCAGTATTGGGGGGTGCCATGTTTTTCAGATGGTGGAAGTGAAATCTTTTTAATTAATTTTCTTTACAGTTGAAATTGGCTCTTGTTTTAGCTGGGAGCAATGCGAGCTTACATGGGAGCCAACTTGACGCTGATTCATTATTCTCCTTAGTTGTTTGAAAGTTGGCAGCGTTTATCATAATAGCAGCTGGATTGAAGATAACCTAGTAGCGTTGGCACATGTTGAGGCATATGGGAATTTATGAAATCATGCAACCTTTGCAAAGAAAAGTGTCTGAATTACTTAATATACTAATTTAAAACAGCTGGCCATGAGGAGGCAATCATCAGACTTAAATGATTTTATTCAGATTTATTAATTCAATTGGAAAACTTGCTAAGCAAATTTGATGTTTTATTGAAATGGCTAAGATGAGTTGTTAAGAATATGAAAGAAAACCACATAGAATCCAAGCAAGAGGTGCAATTACAGTTTTAGAGAAAGTTGTGTTTTATCATTTTTAACAAATAGGTTATGAATGTTAATACTTTCATTAATTGTCAGTTAACTCTCTACTCAGTTATTCTCTTAACATATTAGCCAGTGAAAATGTATGAGCTCTTGGGACCAGAGCAGGCAGGGCACTTGCCTTGCATGCAGCCTATCCGAGTTTCATCCGCGGTACCGAAATAGGTCCTCTCAGCCTCATCAGAAGTGATTCCTGAAAGAACTTGGGTATAGATTAATTGGGCCTCATCCCCATATGAGGAGCTCAAATTTCCATATGATCCATGTAGTCACGAATACTGTTTAAAAGCAACTTTCAGGAGCAGAGCGATGGTGCAGCAAAAGGGCATTTGCCTTGTATGTGGCTGACCTAGGATCTACTGTGGTTCGATCCCTCGGCATTCCATATGGTCCTCCAAGCTGGGATCAATTTCTGAGTGCTTAGCCAGGAGTGACCACTGAGTGTCAGCAGTTGTGGCCCAAAAACCAAAATTAAAAAAATAAATCAAAGGAACTTTCAGCATTGTTCTTTTAAGCCTAAGCCCTAATGCTAAATAAAAGAAATTTTGAGTCTTCCACTTCACATATCAATGTGTGAATGAAAATATATATATAAATATTCTATTGATTGGACACATTTTAATAAATAAATTATATGGAGCCAGAAATACAGTACAACAGGTAGGATACTTGCTTTACATGTGGCTGGTCAGGGTTTTATCCCCAGTACCCCAGATGGTCCTTCACACTTGCCAGGAGTCGTCTTTGTGTACAGTGCCAGAAGTAAGCCCTAAGCACCACTGGGTGTGGTTCCAAAACCAACTAGATAAATAAAAATGGCTAAAGGAAATATTATATATTAAGAACTAAATGTTTATATAAATTATTTTGTTGGAAGTCCAGTGGCATATAATTTGCATTAATTACACTTAAACTTGGGAAACAAGATCTGTCTCCTTCCCCAAGGAAGTGCAATGGAATGATTGCATGACCAGATAAGATTTTACCTACAAGTTGCATGCACCTAAAGTAATCCCATCTTACTCTTCTATCTTTAAGTTGGATATTTGATGGTATGCATGGGGCTTAGTATGTACCTTTAAATGTCAGTGTGCTGTGTACTTCTACATGTTACTTAAAGACTATTAAACCCTAGGGTTGAGATATACATTTACATACTAATTCCTAAGTTTATTTCTATACCTAGAAACACTTCCCAGTAAAATGTCACAGTCAATAAACTAATGGGCTCTCCAGGATGAAGAGGAATCATTTATTGGAGAAACTAAACTAAAAGAGAAGGGACAACCTTACAGAGAAAGTTCCATTCTCTAGTCTGACCTGTTAGATTCAGATAGTGAAGAGGTTCAGGGAGTGAAGCCAGGACCACTTTGACAGAAAGATTTCTCTGAGTTACAGTTACATTGTCCAGGCTTTCCTGTGACCTCCTTTTCCAGTCTATCTACAAGAAAACCATGTTAATCCATTAACATCCCTACTCCTTCCTGCCATTGGCCCCAGTCCGCTGATCAAAGACAAGTTTCAATGTTTTCCTGTTTTCTGTCTAGTTTTATTTGGAAAGGTTTAGAAATTTAAGTAACAATTGTTTTTCAGGCTAGAAGAAAAAAATTGAGTAAAATATTTAGAAAGGATCAGATAATTTCCCCTTTTTCCAGATAGAGACCTAGTTGGTATTTTCTATACTGACTCATCACCTTCAAAATAATTTAGGTAAAATATTTCCTTCAAAAAAATTTTCCTGATTTAATTTAATCTTGTCTCAGACCTTTAACCATACCATTATTTTGTATTATTCTAAAGGTCTCATTTACTAGTTTTATCTTCTGTCAGAATTCTTTTGTAGTAGTCATCAGTTCTATTACTTTGCTCTCTATCCCTTGTTATTTTTAATTTTTTTTTCAAGTAAATGAAAATCTATCATTGGATCCATTTACCTAATAGAAAAAAATTAATTATTTCTTTTTCAACAGGGTTGTCTTGAAGGCACTCACTCACATTCATTATTGACTTAACTTTATGTTTTTCTTTTAGCCTGACCAAGAGAGAAACATCATCACTTATGAAACAACCTCCTTCTACTTTGAGTCATATGTTAGAATGTGATTGCCTTATTCCTTTTCAAAATCCTGATGCTTTGCCTTCTCTTCGGCTTTTGTGTATTTTTCACTCTCTTAGTATTTTCTTGTAAATGTAATCATCATGCCATACAGCTATGACTTATAATACTAGTAGTAAACATTTTACCCTTCATTGACAGAGCTTGTCATATTTTGTGCCTCGCATATGATGTCAGGATTTATAAAAAAAACCTAGCTAAGTATGCAGGGGACACACACACACATACACACAAACCCACATGCATATATATTTGGACCAGACCTCGTGATGGTCAGTGATTAGTCTTGTTGAACTCGGACTGGCTGCCTGGGCTCCGACTCAGGTCAGTTGCATGCAAGATAACTGTCTTACCCACTGTAAGGCCTATATATAGGTAGATCTTTTTAAATTTATTTATTTATTTATTTATTTATTTATTTATTTATTTATTTATTTATTAGGAGAGCACTGAACAATGCTCAGGAGTTTCTCGTCTTTCTGCACTTAGAAATTACTATGGCAGGCTTAGGGGATAATATGGGACTCCAAGGATTGAAGCCAAGACAATTGCTTACAAGACAAGTGTCCTACCCACTCTACTATCATAATGGCCTCTGGACAGGTAGTTTTAACCTACACCAAAACGGTGCATGCCCGACTTTAGGATGTCAGGGCTTAGTAAATGTCAGGATTGAAAAGATTTGCTGAAAGCACAGTTAATTGATACATAACGGGACTAGATTTTTCAACTTCTCTTATGTGGCAATCTTTATTAATTCAATATGAAATATATCTGTTAAATGATTTTTCATTTTTCACATATTACTCTGGTGATAAATGAAATAAATGGAATAGTCACAACATCTTTAATAATGTTTAATATTGTAAGTTATGAAATCAAGGACTTATTTGGGGGATGGAATGACTTCCATACTTTGCTCAAAAGACCTGATGGCCATTCCTGGTGATATTTGGCCATTCTGTGAAGGCCAATTATTCAATCCTGAAATAGCAGGTCTGCTCTGGCCTAGTTCTTTCAAACTGTCATATTTTCAGTGTTTTGCATCTGTTAGTTTATTTCATCTTCAAGGTTCAAAGATGTTAAGTAATTTTAGTGGTAGAACCATGTTGAAAACTCAGACAATGTGAAACTAAATCATTACTCATTTGTTCTTTGTTGTGCTCTGCTGTTGGTCTAATCTATGATAACTCATTCTCGGAAACACTAGGTAGCATTAAAGAAATAAATTTGTAATATGTGCTTATAAGGGAAGGTGAGGAGGGTAAATATGAGTGCCAAGGATGATTCCTTGTAACCTTAATTCAAGACCCAGGAGTCAATGTCATAATATAGCTAACATGGGGAAATAGAAATTGGAGAGGAAAAGGTAATGTGTTTGTATACCATACATGAAAGTTCATTCAAAATAGATTAAAATCCTTGATGTTAAGACCCACATCCAAAATATACACAGAGAAAAACCTAGACAGAGCACTTCACAAATGTGACTTCAAAGATTATCCTCAGTGATTTGATATCGTTGGCAAAGAAACAAAAGCAAAAATAAACAAATGGGACTAAAACTTTTCAAAGAAGTTTCTGCACTGTGAAAACATATCTGGCTAACACCAAGAAAGGCCTGTGTTGACCAAGAGGAATACCACTCTCTGACATTGGACTAATATATTCCAAGATCTATAAAGCACTTGTGAAATTCAATAATAAAAAAGGAACCCAGTCCAAAAAATGAGAAGATGAGTTGAATAGACATTAATCCAAGATGAAATACAGATGGCCATGAGGCATATTAATAAAAAAAACCTACTCATCCACAATGATTTTCAGAGATTCAAGTCAAAGTGACAAGGGGACATCATCTCACACCAGTAAAAATGGCTTATTTTAGAAAAGTTGGAAACTATCAGTGCTGGCAGGGATGTGGTGAAAAGGGAACCCTTAGATACCATTGATGTGGATGTTTATCTTGTTTGAATTCTATGGAAAATGTGGAGACTTCTCAAGTATTAAAAATAGAACCGCTAGGATTGGAGAGGTAGGGTTTTCCTTGCAAGCAGCAAACTTGGGTTCAATCCCCATCATCTCACTTTGTCCCTACCCACCCAAGACCTACAGAAGAAATTCTTGAGTGCAGGAATAACTGCTGAGTATCAATGGGTGTGACCACTTCCAAAATATAGAACTCTCGTGTGTTCTAGCAGCTCCAGTCATTATCCTAAGAATGCAAAATCACTAGTTTTAAAAGATCTATGCATGCCCATGTTCATTGCAATGCTGTTTACAGTAAAAAAAAATCTGCAAATAGCCTATATTTCTAATAACAAACAAGTGGATAAAGGAATTATGGTCTTCATATTCAATATATTACTACTCAGCTTTAAGAAAATATGAAATCTTTGTCTTTTGCTACAACGTACATAGAGGATATCGCATCAAACAAAATAAGCCAAAAGGAGGAAGACAGGTATATTATGATTAAGACAGATCATACATGGTATGTGAAGGAACAAAGCATGGGAGTAGACAGTATCCATTGCAAACTGACCATAGATTCTGACAACCAAGCAGAGAGTGGGATCTGGGGTGTGTGTGGATTAAAGTGATTTATGGATAGTGGTGGAGCATGGTCCTTTGTGAATGGTAACAGCAAAGTTAAAATAGGGTTTTAGTGATGGGGATCAAAGCAGGGTTAACCATATGTGTTGGCAGTCACCTTAAATCCTTTATTCTCTCTCTCTCTTTCTTTCTCTCTCTCTCTCTCTCTGTCTTTCTCTGTAACCCAATAAGTAGTTTTCTTTTTTTTTTTTTGTGGTTTTTGGGTCACACCCGGCAGTGCTCAGAGGTTATTCCTGGCTCCACGCTCAGAAATTGCTCCTGGCTGGCACGGGGGACCACATGGGACGCTGGGATTCGAACCGATGACCTCCTGCATGAAAGGCAAACGCCTTACCTCCATGCTATATCTCCAGCCCCAATAAGTAGTTTTCTAACTTAAATTGCACTGACATCTAAAACAGACTGGCCACCACCCACCCTTACCCCCAAATAACCTAATCAGTGAAAAGGCATTTGTCAGAGGAAAGAGCGAATGTGGGAAGAATGGTCAGAGGGTCGTTTGGTGATAGGACTGCATATTATACACACAGAAGAATGAGGCTAAACTTTGGGAATCCTGTAATAATATAAACTAGTGATAACTCAAAAAAAATGATTTTCTGCCAGGAAAACCAAAAGGTTTCCTTATCCTCCAATGTAGATTCCCTTCTGTATTCCCTAGCATATCAGCCTACTTTCAGACATTTATAATATTTGTCTTTATCCAGTCTACATACACCACTATGTTTCAGAGATTTGAGATGAACTGTCCTCATTTCTACTTATTTCTTGCTGCACGCAGCTGTATTAAGTGTCCAGCACAGCCTCCTACTCATACAGAGCTTTTTTTTTTTTCGGTCCCATCATTGTTGTGGGACTGCCCTGGATTCACCACTTTTGCCTTCCCATCCTCCTCTGCTGAACTTAGACCGAGACCTCATGCTTGTATCTAGGATGTTATGTTCTTGCTGAAAAGCAGGTAGAAGTCATAGGAGCACAACTTGTACAGTTCGTGTCATTTTGAATATTCTACTAAGAATCCTCAGTATGATCAGAAAGTTACCTAGTCAGCAGAGACAATATGGTAAAAACTGGTCAATCAGCTCAGGTTTGTTTGTAAAGATTAGCTCTCAAGTTGTTTACATCTGGCCAGCTTAAAGACACCCAGAAACAACCTCTGTGGGTTAGTGCTGAATCCAGAGAGCCTATATTTTGGGTTGGGAGATGGGTTGGAAGTTTTCCCGAGTGCTATTCAGCAGGTAATTTTTGACAATTCAATACAAAGGCTTTTGGGTGCCAAGCACCCTGCAGCTCTTATTCTCAGTATCTGGGAATACCACTAGGGCCCCTCCAGACCATGCACAGGACCTCCAGAACTACACCTGGAGAAGTTTAGGAAGATCAGTAGTATCAGGAATCAAACTAGGGTTGGGCGTATGTAAGGCATCGGCATCTTTCCAGCTCACAAAACTTACATTTTGAATGTATTCAACTAATATTTATTAATCACGTCACATATTTGGGGGGCATAGAATACTAAAAAAAATTGTTGGTTTTGGTGCCTATCTTCTAGGTGCTGACATTCTTCAGCCATAATTAGTATTCTTCCTATTCTTATAACCATAATATTTAGTAGCAAAGCCTAGCATTAACTCTTGCAAAGAGGAAGGACCTACTATTTACCTTTCATGAATAAAAAGGAAGTATTTGGGATGTGGTTTAAGTGATGATCATATCTCTAGCACGTACAAAGCTCTAAGCTTTATCTTCAGCTCTGCATGGCCCCCTAGCATCATTGGGACTGGCCCCTAAAAAACTAAAGGAGGAAATACTGAAAGCTGGTCCTACCAAAAGGTCAGCCTATTCTTAAACAGTTAACAAAAATACATATGCATGTATGTACTTAATTTTACTTGTAACATGATAAAATCACCATTATAAGGAGCATCCTAACTAGATTATATATATACACACATACACTTATATATGTGTATTTACATAGTTGAATATTATAGTTTATTTTCTCTGGAGAGAAAATAATCTGATCTATGAATCAGGTGCATACCTGATTCTGGGTCTTGTTTCCCTAGCTCAAAAATAAAAATATTTTAATGTGCTGACCATTACATCAAGGATATTGAGCTTTCATATTTTGGCCCAAGATGACTACTTGAACTAAATCCATTGACGTCTGTAGAGAAGTGTGTCTTCTCACCCTTTCAGTACTTCCTGGAAGTCATGCCCCTCACTTTCAGTTGGTCAGAATCTAGTCGCATGGTCTTAGCTGAAACAAAGATTCAGCCATGTATGGTTCAATTTGAGGGACCTCCTGCCTGTTGAAATCCAAGGGCTCTTTTGGGACTAAGTGGAAATGACAACATAACTAGAATTCTCTGTTACAACCTTCTCCTATTTGGTGGTAAGGGGTGGAACCCAGCCGTGCGCTCTACTTCTGAGCTACCTCATAATGAATGAATGTCGAAGGACATTCTTCCTGTACCCCCATATGATTTTTTTTCTGTTATTTTTCTCTTTTATCCACTTGTCTTCCGTGGCTCTTGACCTCCGAGGCCATATCTGAGGTAGTCCATTAGGAGGTTGGGAAAATTCTGACACTTCTATGCCTCCTTATTTTAGAGTTAATGTGATTCCAGAAGTTACTTGAATAATTATACAGTTATTGTCTACACAGAACACCCTAGTGACTCTTTGGCAACCCAATTCCCTAAAAACTAAGTAAGTTTCTTATTTGTTTCTGGTTAGTTCTATGAACCAGGGAAGCCAACAATCACATCTGGGCATGGTTAGAACCAGTCTATTATTTAATGGCCATCTGAAGCATTGTTTCCTCCCATCCCTGCCAGAAAACAGCTGGTGTATGGTCAGACACTAGTTCTGTCATGTTCTGTCTCATATGACTGTGACATTATTCTTGCTTTGCTTATTTTTTGCCAATCCACAGACCTCAAAATCATGAGATTCTCTGTTAAATTAAACTATAATTCACACAGAGAGAGATTTTCTTAGTTAAACTGCTTGCTTAAATCTCAGTTTGCAGCTGGCTAACTCCCTTTTGGCTGACTCCCTTTTGGCCAAGACCAATAAAAAGAGACCAGCCAAGGGCTGGAGAGATAATACAGGGGGTAAGGTGCTTACCTTGCAGGCAGTGCTGGCGTCCATTGCTCTAGTCTAAATCTCTGAAACTACATATGGTCTCCTAAGGACAGTCAAGAATAGCCTCTGAGAAATACCAGGTGTAGCCCTTGTGCCCACTCTCAAAAAAACACACAAAACAAAACAAACAAAGAAACAAACAAAAAACAGAGCAACCAGCTCTATATTGAATCTTTAGAATTTTGGGTTATACTTTCAGCAGCACAGACTTGGTGGATCTTCCAAGGTTCAACAGGCACCCATTTTGCCAAGTATTTTGCTAGCAGGTATTGAAACAGGAATTGGCTCTGTAGTCTGCAGGATGGGGACTTTCTGCTTGTTGCCCAAGACCTGATGGCATACTTTGATGTCCTCTCACACAACATACCTCACTTGAGAAAGGGGTTGTTTGGATGGTGAATAACCATAAGTTATATGTATGTGTGTGTGAGAGAGAAAGAGAGAGAGAGAAAGAGAGAGAGAGAGAAACAGAGACAGAGACTGTCACAGAGGCAGGCAAGGGAGCTGGAAGGAAACTGGGGACATTGGTAGTAGGAAATGTGCACTGGAACACTGCATGACTGATACACAATCATGACCAACTTTTGAACTGTATCTCACAGTGATTCAATTAAAAATTCAAAAACAAAACAAGATAATATCTCAAACAAGACAGATATGCTCATATTTTCTGAAGTAGACAAATGAAGAGGTAGTGATCTGAAACTTGTAGAATGGCCCCAGGCTCTGGAGCAGTTATGCAGTATTCTGTCTTGTGACCCAATTGATCTCATCAAAGAATCTCTTGGTCTGTCCTGGCTGCTTAAAATCAATTTCATCTAATCTGTATTTTGTCCACCCAAAGGAGAATAAAATAAGGGGATGATGCTCCCTACTTTAAAAAAATGAATATTCTTGAAAATTGTACATCCTTGGAGATTGTACTATCCTTAGCTAAAGGGAAGTTTGTAAATTGTGTTCCTTCCAGCCATCTGTGTCTAGCTAAAATTCTGTCTCCGTGGGAGGCCATGGGAATGGATGGACAATAATCAAGCTTTGTTACTACAAATTGGGGATGGGGAGCATACTCAGTGATGATTAGGGTTTATTCCTGGCTTTGTGCATGAGGATTGCAACAGGAAAGACTTGGAGAACAATACAATTGTTGGGGACTGAACCCAGGTCCAGACAGATGCAATGTTAGTGCCTTTTCACTGTAAAGTCTCTCTAGCCATGTGTAGGCACATTCTTTTTTAATAATAATATCTTTATTTAAACACCGTGATTAAAAATATGATCATAGTTGGGTTTCAGTCATAAAAAGAACACCCCACCTTCACCAGTACATGCTGCCAGACGTCTTGCGTCCCTAAGCAAAACCTTAGTGGGGTCAGAAAAACCTTCACGAAAGAATGCGGGTACACAAGGCGGACGAAGATGAAATATGAAATAAATGAGACCACACAAAATGCATTGTATGGGGACCCACGTCTATGAGATGAGAGACAATTTTACTTTTTAGCTGATGACATTTTAAGCACAACTCTGGTATGCAAGGTAATTTCAGGGAAAACAAAGGGCAGAGGATCATTAAGAGGGACAACACAATGGTATGGAACCCTAGAATCTACATATCAAAGATCTACCCCATGTAGGTGAGAAAGAGCCCTGCTAGAGGTAAGGGGAAAGATGAGGTAGAGATGTTTTTGGGTAAGCAAAAACAGGTTTTTCAAGAAACAGGAGGAGAGAAACAGGTTTTAGAAGAAATATATTTGCAGTTGCCGGAAAATGGATTTTTGGGGGGACTGAAATAATTGTTTACCATCATGGAGCTAGACCCAGAAAAACAAGCTGCTGGTGCCAGGTGTAAGAGTTACAAATAAACTAGCCAGCGGAGAGCTTTTGGCGGGCTTTCTTTGGTGCTGAAATTTCTTTGTGACTGCGGGATAGCTAAGGCCGAATTTCTGTAGTAGAAAAGGAGACAGAGAGAAAAACGCAGAATGGTCTCACTCATCTATGGGTTTTAAGAAAAATGAAAGACATTCTTGCAATAATAATTTTCAGACACAAAAGAGAAAAGAGCTGGAAGTTCCAGCTCACCTCAGGAAGCTCACCACAAAGAGTGATGAGTTTAGTTAGAGAAATAATTAAATTTTGAACTGTCCTAATATTGAAACTGTATGAGGGAAATGGAGAGCCTGTTTAGAGTACAGGCAGGGGTCGGGTGGGGAGGAGGGAGATTTGGGACTTTGGTGATGGGAATGTTGCACTGGTGATGGGTGGTGTTCTTTACATGACTGAAACCCAAACACAATCATGTATGTAATCAAGGTGTTTAAATAAAAAAAAAAGAAAAAGAAAAGGAGACAAAAATCAAAAGAAAAGGAAAAGAGAAATATAATGTCATAGCCATGTCAGAAATATAGCCAGTAATCCACGCAAGGGTCAATGATTGACTTCTCCAATGGGCCTCAATGCAGATATTTCTTGGGAGGAAAATTTGGAATTGCACCAGGAAAGCCAAAAGCCACGTCTGGTTCGTGCTTCCCTAATAATTGTAGACATGCATGCTGCATGCCTCTAAAAGTACAACCTTCCCATCACCAATGCCCCCCATTTCTTCCCTCCCCACAACCCCCCTATTCGAGAAAGGCTTTCTATATCCCTCACTGACATTGTTATTATAGTTCTTAGCATAGTTATTTCTCTAACTGCACTCACCACTCTGTGGTAATCCTCATATCTTGAGCCGATCCTTCCACCCCTTATCTCTGGGAATTATTTCATTATCTTTTATTTTTCTTAAAACCCATAGATGAGTGAGATTATTCTGTGTGTCTCTCCCTCTGACTTACTTCACTCAGCATTTAGTTACCATGGTTTACAAGGTAGTTCATAATAGAGATTTTCCCCCCATAGTTACAGAGTTTTCATGATTGAGTTTCAGTCATACAATATACACCATCCTTCACCAGCTCATATTACCCACCACCAATGTCCTCAGTTTCCCTCCTGCCCCCTCAGCCCTCTATCCTACATGCCTCTGTGACAAGCCTTCCTTTCTTCCTTACTTCTTTACTTCCTCCCTCCCTTCCCTCCTCCCTCTTTACTTCCTCTCTCCCTCCCTCCCTTACTCCCTTCCTTATTTTCCTTCTTCCCTCCCTCTTTTTCTCTCTTCCTTCCTCCTTCCTTTCCTCCCTCCCGACCTTCCTCCCTTCCTTCCTACTTTCTTTCCTTCTCTCCCTCCCTTCCTTCTTTCATTTCTTCCCTCCCTTCCTTCCTTCTTTCCTTTCTTCCTTCCTTCCCTCCCTTCTTCCCTACCTCCCTTCCTCCCTCCCTCCTTTCTTTCCTTTCTTCCCTCCCTCCTTTTCTTTCTTCTTCCCTCCTCCCTTCCTTCCTTCTTTCTTTCCTCCCTCCCTTCCTCCTCCCTCCCTCCCTTCCTTCCTTCTTTCCTTCCTCTATCCCTCCCTCCCTTCCTCCCTTCCTTCCTTCTTTCCTTCCTCTATTCCTCCCTCCTTTCCTCCCTTCCTTCTCCTTTCCTTCCTTTCTAAAATTAGTATCTAGATTTTCTGGTTCCAGTACATGTCTTCTCTGCCAAGTATATGATTATACCTATATTTTAGCCCGTGAATCTAAACATCAAAGAAAATATATGTATGTATGATGGGTCTGAAATTCAAAACCTGTTCTTTCCACTATATTTTGTTGGCTACGACTACACTCACATGTATATTTAATTTCTTAAATTTAAGACACGTCTGTTAATTTTTCCAATTGTAAATTCATAAATGATGTAATTGAATAAATGGGACTTTTGGTAACTTAAAGACTTCCTAAGTCTAAAGAGAATACTCCAACATAGTCATTCATTTCACCTTTCTTCAGGCATTGTTTTTATTCTAGCATATTAGAGTCAATTCTTACTTTAGTGCTGACAACCTAGTTCCAATTATGATTAAAGATTTCTGTTCTTCTATTGGCAATTTGGACCTTTCTGCTACTCCTAATTGCAATGGCAGGATGTGACTTAGTACTCCCCATTTCCTCTTCTATAAGATTTCTAAAAGGTGAGCTAAATTATTCTCCATTCCAGTCTATTTAGAATGTTCTGAGATTTTTTTTCTTTTTTTCCTCTTAACTTTCTCCTGGTAAGTCTTACGAATTTTTTTTTTTCTTTTCAGTTAGCTCTTTTCTCCTGAAGCCCTTTATGGTGCCTGCTTTGACCTGCCTTTCTTCTGTTCTTCATCCCTTCTTATTGCCCAGCTTTTTGAAGTTGGACCTTGCTCCCCATTTTTTGAACCCATTCGCCCCCCTTCTCTTACTCCTTCCTCCCCAAAACTCTGGCCTCTGTTCTTTCTACCCTCCTCTCCCATTCTTCGATCTTTCTGCTTGTTTGTCTTCTCTTTTATGTTGGCCAATCCCCTATTTTCAGTTCCAGTCCCAACCTTCCCCTCCCTTTCTCCATCTCTTCTTCCACTCCCCTAATTCCTCTCTGTGTGCAGCCATCTAACTCTGGAAAGGGCTCTGTACACTGGGGTTAATTGTCATCTCAGGCACACACGTGCTTTCTTTTCAGACATCCTCTTCCTACAGTTCCTCATTATCCTATTAAAACATCCCCTTGTCCATCCAACCACATCAGAAACATTTGGGGAGCCTTATCTTCGTGCTGTATGGAACCTGCCAATGGATCCGATGAATCTTTCATACAAACACTCATGTGAGCCCTCTGGGTCTCCTGGTCACTGTTCTCATTGTGGAAATTTTTTTGAATTTCGCAGCCACATAAATACTTCCTGACTTTAAATTCACTTCCTCCAGCTCACCCTTCACTTTACTGCCAGGATGTTCTTTCTAAGGTACAAACTTTGTTTTCCTTTCATCTGCATTGTTCCATAGTTCCCATTGCCTCTGGTGTAAGAACAATAACAACATCAATTTTATCTCCTGCCACTCCCTGTTGTCTACTAGTTGCCAAGAATATTATACTGTATATCACACTTATCACCTCCTTTTTGTTTAACTACATCATGTACATTGTTGTAATGGTTGCCTCAATCATTGGCTTCAAGAGTCTTATGTGTATTTTTAGCATCTACTAGAGTACTTAAAATAAACCTTTTAATAAAATATTTTATCTTAATAAAGTAAACCTAAGACTAATGTCTACTTTCGGTTTTTTTTTTTTTTTTTTTGGTTTTTGGGCCACACCCGTTTGATGCTCAGGGGTTACTCCTGGCTATGTGCTCAGAAATCGCCCCTGGCTTGGGGGGGACCATATGGGACGCCGGGGGATCGAACCATGGTCCTTCCTTGGCTAGCGCTTGCAAGGCAGACACCTTACCTCCAGCGCTACCTACCCGGCCCCTAATGTCTACTTTCATTGATCTAAATTGAGTTGTAGCATAGAGGACCTTGAAATCAAGAAGTTTTAAGGACAGACACGGGTCACTGTATAGTCAGACTCTGGTCCTAGGTCAAGGGAACTAATGTAAAGGTCTTATTGGTTCCCAAGCTCAGCTGCTTCTTTCATATCCTTAGGCTGCATCATCATCTAAATGCAGCAGGATTTGGGAAGTAGACAGAAGTGAACCAAATCTCTAAGGTTTGGTTCGATGCATCTTCCTCTACTAGGCACACCGCACCTTTATGTACCATATTTAATTTAACTGATTCAAATTTAGATGGCACAGATACAATATTGTTGACATTCATTTTGATTTGGGAGGGCATTTTTGTTTGTATGGGAGCCATCCCTGAGTGCTCAGGGTTTACTCCTACCTCTGTGTTCACGGATTACTCCTGGTGGCCTTGGGGATCATGTGGGGTGCTAGGGATCAATCCAGGTTGTCTACATACAAGATAAGCACTTGACTTGCTTATGTTTTTGCTGTGCACAGTTAACTCCATTTTACCAGTGTCCAAGACCTTCCACCATTCCCTTTATGTTAATTCAAGTCTACCTCTTCATGCCCACACGCATCCTCTTACTGCTTCCTAATCTCAGTTTCTGGAATCTGGCTTGAAGGGTTAGTCTTGGTTCTCTTCTTATGTTGTTTACCTGTATATGGCAGATGAGTGCTATACTAGTATTGAGATCCCATGGATTTATTTTGCTAAATACAATACCCTCTAGTTCCATACAGGTTGCAATGTACTACATATATCATTTTATTTTTTCTTAGAGCTACCTAGTATTCTAATTTGTATATATATCACCATTTGTTGGTTCATTCTTCTGCCATTGGACATATGGGCTTTTTAAGTATCCTGGCTATTGTAGTAAGTGTTACCATGAAGATGAATGTACATATATATTTCTCAAATTAATAGTTTACTACAAGCAGTACTCTGATCTGGAGTAATTATATTCTATGGAAAATAGCCTTGACAATTCAATTAATCTTCTTACCCTGCTTTTTATGATTTTTATATTTTATGTTTTTTGTCCTTTATTTTTGGTTTTTGGGCCACACCTTGGGGCACTCAGGCATTACTCCTGGCAGGCTCAGGGGACCAAATGGGATGCTGGGGATTAAAGCCAGGTCCATCCTGGTCAGCTGCATGCAAGGCAAAAAATGTCTAACCACTGTGTTATCACTCCGAACCCTGCTTTTTATAATTCTTTTTTTTGGGGGGGTTGGTTTTTGGGTCACACCAGGCAGTGCTCAGGGGTTACTCCTGGCTCCATGCTCAGAAAATTGCCCCTGGCAGGCACGGGGAACCATATGGGATACCGGGATTCGAACCACTGTCCTTCTGCATGAAAGGCAAATGCCTTACCTCCATGCTATCTCTCCCGCTCTGCTTTTTATGATTCTTAATTACCAACCTTCTTTGCTGAAAACAGTGATTTCTATCATTATCATTATGCAAAATGACTTCTTCCAAGTGATTGTTATATTTCTTTATGATATCAGTCTTTACATAACATGGGCAACCTGTAGCCCAAACAAAAAACAACCACAGAACTGTTCTTAATTCCCTGTCTTGGGTGTTCAATTTAATTCCTTCATCGCTGAAATGTTTTAAAGGGTGTAAACTGAGGGTACGAAGACTTTTAGGTCAAGTCACCAATAGGAATTTGACATTTATATGAATAAGAATAATATCAGGAGTTACAGAAACTAATAGAGAATTGCAAGGACTATCAAGCACTGCGCTCGAGGCCATAAATTGATTCCAGCAGGGGTCAAACTGGAGGGCCTGGTGCTCTGCATGCTCTCCCCAGGGGAGCTGCCATAGGCTTTGGTGCAGAAACAGAAAGGGCAGAGCGAATTTACACCTTCCTCAGACAAATTGCCGGAATAGTCACCTCTTGGAGAGGTGTGGATTAATAGTGCTTCTTATTTAGAGAGCTAAGCAGAGAGCCTTTGATGATTTTTCTAGAAATAATATTAAGCCCGGGGAATGCAGGCTCCTAACGTTGTCATGTCTATACAGATAGGCTCAGACCCACACTGTATATTTTAAGACAAGAGTTTCACATTACTGTTCCATGCTGCGGAGATAAGTGAACAGGGCTTTGCAGAGAGCAGACTCAGTGTTAATGACCTCAAAGTGCTCAAGCCCCAGACTGGCTCATTCCAAGACCTATTTGTATTTGAATAATTATATTTATGTCTTGGGATGTTTGCCCAATACCTGTTTATTTCATGTTGCCTTAATGGAATTCCCGTTAAAATGAAATTCCCAAATGAATGTTCTCCTAAGTAATCAGTTATATTTAGGTGTGTGGAAGGATTGCTTGTCACCTTGCGCACTTTGGGTAAAGATCCACTTTGGACTCAAACAAACCTATAAAGACCTAAAATCAGATCATGCAGGCTTGTCCACTTTTGTTTCCAATTATTGTTACCTTATATTATGAGGGCTGAGATTTGTGTGTGTGTGTGTGTGTGTGTGTGTGTGTGTGTGTGTGTGTGTGTGTGTATTTGTGTGCCTGTGTGTGAGTGAAGGTCCTAGGTGAATTCTTTGTTCAACTTATCCTCACAGGTTTTTTTTTTTTTTTTCGTTTGTTTTGGTTTTTTGAGTCACAACTGGTGGTACTCAGGGATTACTCCTGGCTCTGTGCTCAGAAATCACTCCTGGCAGGCTCAGGGGACCATATAGGATACTAGGATTTGAACCAGGGTCTCTCTTGTATTGGCCGTGTGCAAAGCAAACACTTTACCGATGCACTATCACTCCTGCTCCTCCTCACAAGTTATTAAAGTGCAGTTTCATCCACACTGAGACTAATTGTTTGTTTACTACCTTTTCTTTTTTAAAAAACTTGGCCACTCACTGAGAGAAAAACTAATTTTTATAAATGGATCTTTACTGATCTAAGTTTTGATCATTCAATTTGCCTTTGTCTTGTAATGAACTATAGGAAGCAAATTTGTGCCTGTAGTATGCAGGCTAGGGTGATGGGTGGAAAATTAGGGACACTGGAGGAGGGACAGTCAAATGATGAAAGGACACTTAATGCCTGAAACAACTGTATTATAAAAACTTGGTAAATCATAATGTTATAATAAAAATTGTTTTTTAAAAATGGGGCCAGATAGATATCACAGTGGGTAGGGCATTGATCCTGCACTTTGACAAAAAAGAAATACAAATGGCCAAAAGGCACATGAAAAAATGCTTTACATCACTAATCATCAGGGAGATGCAAATCAAAACAATGATGAGGTACCACCTCACACCACAGAGATTGGCACACATCACAAAGAATGAGAACAAGCAGTACTGGTGTGGATGTGGAGAGAAAGGAACTCTTATTCACTGCTGGTGGGAATGCTGTCTAGTCCAATCTTTATGGAAAGTGATATGGAGATTCCTCCAAAAACTGGAAATTAAGCTCCCATATGATCCAGCTATACCACTCCTAGGGATATACCCTAGGAACACAAAAATACAATACAAAAATCCCTTCCTTACACCTATATTCATTGCAGCACTATTTACCATAACCAGACTCTGGAAAAAAAAAAAAACTAGGCCACTTTTATCACCCTTTTTGTTGCTTTATTATATATCAGTCCTTCATATATTAGGTATTTTGTTGTTGTTTTTTTTTTTCTTCAGAATAATGTCAAGATAACTTATTTGTATTTTATTTGCCCATCACCAATGTCCCAAGTGTCTCTCTTCCCCACCCCACTCCCAGTTATTTTGTTTTTTAACTAATTGATGTCTGTTTTCCTTGTAATCAAATGATCCTTTTACTTCTCTCTTGCTTTCTCTCATTTCTTGAGAAACTGTTTCTCCAGGTGCCTGTTTCTTCTAACACTGCAAATGGATCCCACCCCCTTTTTTGCTCTAATTAAGATCCCATGGGGTATTCTTTCCACTGCTGTGTCAGGTGCTGTGTATAAAATTAGAGTTCCTCCAGGAGTTTTGTTTTACATTAAAAACCAGCCTGGAGGCTAGCGAGCATAAATATTAGTGGCTTGGCCTATGACTGGATATATGAAATTTAAATAATACCTTTGCTAGGAGCCTGAGGAGTCACTCAGTTGTGGCAGTAGCCCTCGGTTCTGCTTTTGTGAATCATTAAATTTCGGTGTGTAACGATGTGCATTACTGTGATTTAAAAAAAAATCTTAATTAATTGACTGTACGTAGGAATCATCATTCATACAGTGGCAGAAAAATAGAATCTGTTTTAGCCAATCCCTCAATATGTTTCAGATGCCAGCAGACCACTAGGTGATGCTAAATTACACGATGGCTGTGTCATTTTTTTTTTCCAACTAGCATTGAGGAAGGATAGCCATTGCTTCTGGTTGAACTTTGACTTTCCACCTGGAAGCTTTGCATTTATATTTTCACTCCTTCCCACCCTCTGTAGATAATAAATTCATCTCAAGAAAAATGTTTCTCGAAGCTTCTACATCTTAAAGGACAGGGTGTTCATATACAAAGACTACTCACCAAATGAGAGATGCTATTCACCCAATATCCATCTGATAAGGGGATAATATCTAGAATATACACAATACTTTTAGAACTCAGCAAGAAAAAAATGAACTCCATCTCAAAATGGGGAGAAAAATGAACAATTTTTTTTCTAAGAACATAGATAGATGGCCAAAAGACACATGAAAAAATGATCCGCATCACTAATCATCAGGGAATTGCAAATGAAAACAATGAGGTATCATTCTACACCACAGAGACTGGCACACATCACAAAGGACAAGAACAACTAGTGCTGTTGTGGATGTGGGAGAAAGGGATTCTCTTTCACTGCTGGTGAGAATGTTGACTTTGTCAACAGCTTTTGGACATTTGAGAATGCCCCAGCTTTTTTGGGAAACAATATGGATATTCCTCAAAGAACTGGAAATCTAGCTCCCATAATGATCCAGCAATATCACTCCTAGGGATATACCCTAGGAACATAAAAACACAATACAAAAATGCCCTCTGCACCCCTATGTTCATCGCAGCACTATTTACAATAGCCAGAATCTGGAAACAACCCAAGTCACCAAAAAATGATGAATATTAAAGGAACTGTGGTATATCTACACAATGGTATATTATGCGGTTGTTAGGAAAAATGAAGTCATGAAATTTGCTTATACGTGGATGGATATGGAGAACATTATGCTGAGTGAAATGAGTCAGAGAGAGAAGGATAGAAATAGAATAATCTGGGCCAGAAAGATAGCATGGAGGTAAGGCGTTTGCCTTTCATGCAGGAGGTCATCGGTTCGAATCCTAGCGTCCCATATGGTCCCCCGTGCCTGCCAGGAGCAATTTCTGAGCCTGGAAGCAGGAATAACCCCTGAGCACTGCCAGGTTTAACCCAAAAACCACATACACACACACACACACACACACAAAAGAAATAAAATAATATTACATATTTATGGTATATAAGAAAAATAAAAGATAGTGTGATTAAAATATGCAGAGACAATACAGAGAAGGACCCGGAGGACATGTACATAGTAGGAAGCTTTGGGAAGAGAAGAGATGACTATGACAGTGAAAATTGGAACTGATCACTCAGGACAATAGCTAGGTGTTGGATGGAGATAAAGTGATATACATGGTATCCCTTCATTAACAATAATGTAAACCAGGATGTCTAAAGGGGGAGGGGGCAAAGCACCTTCACCAGAGGCAGGTAGGAAGGAAACTGGGAACATTGGTGGTGGGAAGTGTTCATGGGTGAAGGGTGGTGTACATTGTAAGACTGGAAGTCAATCATGAACAACTTTGTAATCGCCATGTTTAAATTTAAAAACATTTTGAGGAAAAAAAGAAAAGAAAGACCTTGGATTGGTAGAGATAGGTGTGTTTATATGTGTTATATATATGTGTGTATATATACATATATATATGTATATATAAGTTCAGATCACAGTATAAGGATTGTGATGGGTTGCTGTCTTGGCATGAAATTTGCCAATGATGAACCCATTACTACTGCTGCAGATTATATTAAAGACTTGTCTCACAGAGGAGTACTTCTATGCACTATAAATAAAAAGTTGTACTATTGGGGAAAAAAATGCTTCATGAGCATTTGCATCCTAAGTAATAATGTTGAGAAGTTTTCACAGCTTTGTTGTGAAAGAACTCTTTTTTTCTTTCTTCCCAAGAAAAATACAGAATGAGTTGTATGTTTCGACTAAAATGATAGTATGATCTTGAATAAGTGGAGTTAAACGGCAGCTTCCAAATCAGTCTGTTTTGTCTCCTTTTTTTTAAAAGCAAATCCCGGAGATGTTTCATTGGTCTCTCTCTTCACAGTTCCCCCCTCCACCAATTCTCATTTATTTAGTGGTCAGGTCAGTGTCTGGCACTCCTTGGCACCTCCTGGCTGCCTTGAAAGGCTCATTCTCTCTAAATGTCAGACAAATACATAGTTGCCTGTCTTGAAAATGTCAACTAGAATTATAGAAATGGATTAGATATTGGAGATAACTCACATCTTCAACTAATTTTGCTCTTTTGAACAGAAATGTATTCAAGCAGATACCCAGATTACTGAGATGTTTAGCAGAAAGAAAAGAGCCAAAGGAAAATAATTTTTAAGCCTAACTTTATTAACCAGCTACCTTATTCGAGCTAGCCAAGTGAGATACTAAGCTATTGTTCAAATTTTCTTCCAAGCAAGAAATTTGGCATGGGAGTCATTAAAATCGGAGTCTTGAGGATAGCAAATATATTTTGCCCAGTAAATGAGAGCACAGATTGTGGGTCAGATAAACTAGGTTTAAAGTTTACCTGTCTTTTGTAATTTGGGTTTTCCTAAGTTACTTAATATCCCTGACCTTGGTTATCTTATCTGTAAAATAAGGGTAATAATAACCCTCTTTAAAGATTTGACCAAGTTAAATGCTGAAATAAGCTTTAAGTTGGTTGAGAGTAGTGCTTGGCGAGCATTCATTCACCAATTGTTGCTGCTTTGCTTTCTACTAATAAAAAAAAGCAAGTCTACAACACAGAACACACTAGTACTTAAAAAACACGGGGCAAGATTTGATGGCATAAAACTACAGCTCATTGCACATGGCCTGTGTAATCCGAAAGACTCAAAGCATCAGTGATGAAGGAAGAAACACTGGGGAAATACATTTGGGGGTTTATTTTCTTTGTACAGTGGTCTAGAAAATGGCCCCCTCAGCTAGGTTGGCAGAATTCATCCAAGAGATTGAGAAAGTGGATTGAAATGCAGTAGTTTCACACTCATCGGAATCTACACACTTCTCGAGAAATGGGTGATCCCTGTTGGGACAGTCAGGGCAGAAATTAGACTTTTTTTTTTTTTTTTTTTTGGTTTTTGGGTCACACCCGGCAGCACTCAGGGGTACTCCTGGCTTCATGCTCAGAAATCGCTCCTGGCCGGCTTGGGGGACCATATGGGACGCCGGGATTCGAACCGATGACCTTCTGCATGAAAGGCAAATGCCTTACCCTCCATGCTATCTCTCCGGCCCCTAGACTTTTTTTTTTTTTGAGGAAATATTTCTCATCATGTTTTCTAGATCTTTTTACTTTTTTTCATTTTACACCCGATGCTGCCAATTTTTCAGCTATTCTCAGGTTATAGACATCTCCTCATTATAGACATTTGCTTTTCTGAAACACCTTCCAGTCCTATTCCCTGAAGATGACTTAGTTTTATCTGAAGTCATTTCTGGTGAAGCATGCTTCTCAATAATGTCCTTCTAAATTGAAATTGCATTTCACTTGGGGTCTATAGTCTGTTGAAGGAAATGGCCATTATTTAAGGTTGGGAATGTTGAAATGCCAGTATGCAAGATATTTTTGTTTAAGGCCAAAACATCTGTCCCTAAAAAGAAGTTTGTGTTTGTTTATTTGTATTTAGGTTGATTTTTGTTTGTTTGCCTGCTTTTTGATGCAGCTACATTCAGCAGTGCTCTGGTGTTAATCTTGGCTATTTACTTAGAAATTACTCCTGGCAGTGCTTGGGTGTGTGTGTGTGGGGGGGGGTGGTCCATATGAGATGTTGGGGATGTACCTGGGTTGGCCACCTGCAAGGTAAACACCCTTCCTGCTACACTATCTATAGCTCTGGACCTTTGTTTATTTGTTTTTAAAGAGCTCACCAGTATCTTAGAGGAAAACTGACCTCTTGGTGAGATGGCTCGGACTCTCAAACACCGCCACTCCTTTTCTGGGCAGAAATGTCATTGTCTTCCATGTCAGCATTCCCTTTCCAATCTTGCTATCCTATAAAATGGCGGTGCCTTGTTCCACTCACTGTTGAAAAATAAATACCAAAAATCCATCCCACGTTCCAGCAGCTGAGACCTCGTTGCAGGGTTCATTGGGAGCATTATTTACTAGAGGGAGATTATCTCCACGACTGTAGTGGCCTGGCTGGTGCCCAGAGTTCTGGGCGATGTCACCAGTTTCAGTTACTTCTGAACAATGGGTTGTGGCGGGAACTGGGGCAAGTGGCGGGCTGACTGTACCCAAGTTGTTGATTTATGCTGTCAAGAGAGCTTGAGTCATGCTTGGTTCTGACACTAGTTTAGGTCAGCTGGCTTAGCTGCAAACCATTACCCGTAAACTCTGCTGCCTTCCTGTGTGAGGCCCCATTCTCGAGGCCACCTCCTCAGTGCTCTTAGTAGCCTTGTCTGTGCTGAGGCTTCCACCTCTTACTGCTGCCCACTGCTGATTCCTGCCACACATCCCCAAGACCTGCCATTGGTCTGTGTGCTTGGTGTAACCTCTGTTCACCAAGCCCTTTCCTTGCTGATACTGAATCAGAAATGCATGGGTTTCTTATCACACTCCCCATCACCATGCCAGAACTGCATGATTTTCAAAGAGAATTCCTGTCTGAGCTATTTTAGGTGAGGGCAAGGTAGCTTAGGCATTTACATGGCATTGGCATGAGTCATCCTTCTTACCTTCACATTAGGTCAGGTGAAATCCTGGGGGAAAGAGTGATCTAAGGCTGAAGGCATGAGGATCAATAAAGGCAGTAGAGGGGTGGAAAGAAATGAGCACTTGGCTTAATGTGAGTTTTTTATTAAACTGTTTGAAGATATGCATTTTTTTGACTTATAATTCACACACACACACACACACACACACACACTTCCCATCATTCATCTTTGGAATTAGCAGCCAGCTGAAATTTAATCAGACCTAAGATAATGGAACCTTGGATTCCGGAATCTGTTTGCCCTGACGTGATTTGAAGCACACAGATATTCCTTTTAGTTGGTTCTTTGGAGGGGAGTTTTAATGGTGAGGTCTGTGGGGAAATGAGCAGCTAGGGGTGGCCCCAGGTGGCTTCTCTTCATACCTAATTCTGAGTCTCAGGAAAATGCTTTGTCGAACTTACCTTTGTGTTCTTTCTGGAAATGAGACTTTGGTCTGGAAAGCCAGAAGGTCCCAAGGCCTTTATTTCAGAATATCAAGTCAGGTGCTTTGCTTTTTCCATACCACTACCAAATATTACTTTTTTTTTTTTTCTCTTTTCTGTTATTTAAAATCTTCCTAGAGAATGTCTATTAAAGTTTCTCCTGGTTTGGGCCAGAGCAGTAGTATAGCAGGTAGAACATTTTCCTTGCCTTCAGTTGGCCCAGAAACCCCTGAGCCTGCCAGGAGTGGTCCCTGAGCACAGAGCCAGGAAGAAGCCCTGAGCACCGCCAGGTATGGTCCCAGCTCTGTCCCTCCCCAAGCCCCAAAACAGAAACAGCAAAATTTCTTCTAGTTTATATTTTAACTTTATAGTGTGTTATTTATTTTAGATCTATATGCACATTTCGCAAAAATCAAACCAGAGTGGCACATAGTATTGTTACTTACTATAATTCATATTCACTCTGCTTTTTCCACAGCACAGTTGGAATAAGTCTGAATCATATTTTAGGGTGGTGGTGGGGATTAACCACATCTATTGGTCTTAAATAATATTCCTGGCCCTGTGCTTAGAGCAGTCCCTGAAGTACTCAGGGGACTACTTGTGGCACTGAGATGCCAAGTGCCTTAACCCCTGTGCCATCTCCAGACTGCTCTCTGGGGCTGTGACTTTTCAGTGAAGTAACAAAATCCAATTCCTGGGATATGTTAATCACATCTGATAAGGAACTAATAAACTAGAAAAAATCAAGAGGAAGTTAAGATTATTTTTCTTTTGTCTACATAAATCACTTCTAAGGACAAACAATCCTCAGTTGAACGTTTCAATTTCTTCCTTCCTTCCTTCTTTCTTTCTTTCTTTCTTTCTTTCTTTCTTTCTTTCTTTCTTTCTTTCTTTCTTTCTTTCTTTCTTTCTTTCTTTCTTTCTTTCTTTCTTTCTTTCTTTCTTTCTTTCTTTCTTTCTTTCTTTCCTTCCTTCCTTCCTTCCTTCCTTCCTTCTTCCTTCCTTCCTTCCTTCCTTCCTTCCTTCCTTCCTTCTTCCTTCTTTCTTCTTTCTTTCTTTCTTTCTTTCTTTCTTTCTTTCTTTCTTTCTTTCTTTCTTTCTTTCTTTCTTTCTCTCTCTCTTTCTCTCTTTCTCTCTCTTTCTTTCTTTTTCTTTCCTTCTCTCTTTATTTCCATCTTTCTATCTTTCTGTCTGTCTTCTTTCTTTCTGTCTGTCTGTGTCTTTCTTTCCTTCCTTTCTTCCTTTTCTTTCTTTAATTTTCAGTTTTTGGTCTACACCCGGTGACTCCACTCAGAGCTGACTCCTGGCTATGTGCTCAGAAATTGCTCCTGGCTTGGGAGACCATATCGGACACTGGGGATTGAACTGCAGTCTGTCTTGGGTCAGCCATGTGCAAGGCAAACGCCCTATTGCTGTGCTATATAGCTCCAGCCACTGAACATTTCAATATCATGTGTGATGTTTTCTTTTAAGTTTTAATTGTTATATAAAATACCAAACCCAAAAACCCTGAAGTTCTATTTTAACCAAGAAAACACAGATAGTCCTGGTCCTGAGACTAGCAGAACTTGCCTGGCCTTCTTTCAGCCACCACACCAGTGGCTGCATATAGCAAAGTTTTTTGTTTCTTTCCTTGGAAATAACCAGCAGCCCAGAGCAGTTTGGAAGATTTCCCAGTGCAAATCACTTACTTCCAGAGTAATTGTGACCCTTTAGAGCAGAGGTCCCCAGACTTACTTGGCCTCTTATATTCTTTTTAGGGGAACAAATTTTGTTTTCAGTGTCATTCCCTGGAAATAGAGCTTTAAAGTGAACACACAAAAAGTGCCTCTCAATGGACATCTCCTGATTCTTTCAGTCGCCTCCGCCCATTCTGAAAAATGCAAAGAAGTAGATAGATTCCATATTCTTCTACCAGCAGGATTTCTTTTTTAGGTTGGAATCTCTTTTTTTATTAATCATTTTTATTTTGACCAAAGTGCATTACAAATCATTCACAGTAGTATCTTAGATACATAGTGACATTGAACCAGGGGCATTCCCATCATCAATGTTGTCCTCCCTCCACCCCTGTTCTTATCATGCATCCCATATTACCCCTCCTTTATTTTACAACATTTTAACTTTTATTTTTTGTTATTGTTTTGGGGGTATTTTTTTGTGGGCTGCGGGCATACTAGCAGTGCTCAGGGCTTATTCCTGGCAGTGTGAGATCACTTCTAATGGGGCACAGGAGATCATATATGCCGTTGGAGGATCCACCATGGATTGGTTTTGTGCAAGGCCAGTTCCCTGGACCTTGTTTTGTACAGCTTTTAATAACTGTTTGTTATTTAGCAAAACATGTGATATCTGAACAGTACATATAATGCATTTTGCCAATTAAAGATAGAGATTTAAAAATAATCTGCTTGTTTGAGAGACCATTAAAAGTTGACATTGAAATAAATCATTCTAAAATTGGTCTGGTTCATTGTTCTTTGAACAGTCACTCACCTTGTTCTTTTCCACCCTCAGAATTATTGGGCTTTTGTTCTTTGGTTTGATTTTGTTTTTGATGGAGGAGGTTTAGATCATATGAATGGAGGAGCTATTATTTTTATTACCTTTATTTATAGCGAGAATGACTTTTTTCGGAGTAAGCACTCTTTAATCTTCTTATAAAGCTTTCTGTATGTTTTCAGTTCCACTTTTTTAAAAACCCTACTCATGTGTGCTAGTTTATTTTTTGTCTTGTTTCTGTTTTACTTTTTTTTAAAAAATAGATTCAAGCAAAGTTTAAAGAATTGCAGAGGTGATGAATTTTCTGCTTTTCTTAGAATTTTCAGGCCACCCTCTTATTTTCTCAGGGCCCTGGAAACTAACCATTTTAGAGCATTCTTCAAATATTTAAAAACTCTGATTATTTTCTTTCAGATAAATAAACAGTGAAGTAATTTTATAAACCTCTGCCCTTATTTCAGGCTACAGAGAAATTTAGCAAGAAATATCAAGCTTCATTTCAAACATTCATGCCAGCTTTCTCATTCAACTGCTTGCTTCTTATTGGTTTGTATTCAGACATGGAACACCTTTATAGTATAGAATATAATGAAAGTTAAATTTCATGTATTTATAGGGCTCTCTAAATTTAAACTGAGCTCCCATTAAATTGTATTTATTTCTGAAGAAAGTACATTTTGAATAATGTATCTGTAGCTAAATATTCATATATTTGTCATATTGGAAGGTGATACAACATTTTATTAAATTTACTTTTTTTTGCTTAGTTATTTCTCATTTTAGGCCTTTGGTTTGTTTTTTTAACTTCTATTGCTAATATATTTATGAAGCAAAGCTAAGATAGTTACTTTTCCTGTTCCATATTTTTACTATAAGTAAATTATAGATATTCAGAATTCACTGTATAATTTTTCTCATTTTGTGGGATTCTTTTGAAATCTGTGAAGGTAGCTATTTAGAGATCAAGTAAAAAGCATTGTGGAATTTGAAAAATACATTTCATCTTTGTCATTTCAATCTGAGTTTCATCTTTTGAGTGAGAGGATTAGCTTGAACAAACTCAGAAATTCACTTCTGCTCTTCACTTTGGAAGAGCTCCTTCCACAACTTGGAATATTTTTTTGATTATGCAGATTTATATTGTGTCTGAGCTTTTTTGGTGCATTCTTGTGGCTTTATGATATAGTCTTGATCTTCTGTGTAATATGCTTCACAATGAGTCTCAGCCAGAAAGGCAGCGACCGGTGACTTTATTTTTTAGATGAGACAATGCAGGCTTTTAAGAGGCATTTCTAGGAATTCACTTTGGAGAAAACAGGCCACGTGGAAAGCCAGACTTTTCTGCAGTCTTAACTAAGATGTTATCAGAGAAAAATGGATTTATTTTTAGCTTTTTTTTTTTTTTTTTTTTTTGTTATCTGTTGTTGGACCTGGTTTCAAGAATTGTGTGCATTTGCTGTAATGGCTAAAGGCTCATCATCCCCTTCAGCTTACTTAAGCCCTTCTGTTCCCTGTTCATTGTTCGTGTCATGCTCTCCATCACAGCGTCTCTCTGACCATCCAGGATTCTGACTTCCATCTTGCTTAGATTTATTGTACTTTGTCCTTCTGATGCTCTTCAAACATCTCTGGCTTTATTTATGATCTTTCCCTGCTGCATTGGCCTTACCATTGGCACCCACTGGCACCACTCTAGGTTGCTAACCATGCCTGTAATCACCAACTTTCAACTTACTAAAAGGAGTCCTATGATTTAATATCTGTTGAGCCCTCTTATGATCCATCACTCTCTTTTCTCACTTTAGTTTGTTCTTCCAGATCCATACTAGCCCAATCCATTTTTTTTATCCATTACTAGTGAGGTACTCTAATGTTACTGTCCCATCCCAATCAAGATAGAGCCATCAATGAGTCCCTTATCAACTCCCCTCTTTGCCAGGTTCAGAATGTAATTAGATTTTGGTTTCATCCTTCTTGCTTAAAAATAAAAATTTATTTTTAAATTGGGGGTCACATTTGGAAATATTTTAGAGTAACCTGTGGCAGTGGTTGGCAGACCACATCGTGTCTGGGATCAAGCTGAGGTTGGTGCTTTGGCTCTGATATTGTCTCTCTGAGCCCTGGTCAAAGAATCTGTTGCCTTTCTCTCCTGCAGGAATGAACCATAAACTAATTTTCATGGAAATACTAGGTCCTAGGGAAGGCTGATGCCTATGTTCTGGAAAAAACAAGTTAGAGGGGCAAGAGCCTGAGCAGAGCCATTGAAAACCTTGGGTACAGGACTCTAAGGTAGAGATTACAAGATCCAGAGTGGTATGTAGGACTTAGATTGGCAGGAAGGGAAGTGGGCTAAAAAAAAGCAGTCATTGGAGGAGACTTTCAGGGATCTAAGAAAGCAGCAGGTGGGCCTAGTTCTTAACAGAAATCAGAAAAAAGCTGGTGCTGGTGTCACCTGGTTATACTATTGTAATAGTCACCATGATGAAAATAAGCCCAGAGGGTATATCAGCAAGGGCTCTCCCCCCCACACACACATACACATATCTATTACAAGAATTTCCTGATCAGTTGTTCCCCTTCAGCACTCAGGGCTTAGTCCTGGCTCTCTTTTGGCTCTATGCTAGGCCAGCACCTTGTCCGTTGTACTAAGTCTCTCTCAGATTCCAACTCACCATTCCTATTTCCAGCAATAATAATAGATAACATGTAAGATTCTGTGCTGGGCACTATAGTAGAAATGCAAAGATGTTCCTCTCATTTGACCTTCCCAACATTCAGCTACTTTTCAGTATTGGCTTCAATTTGTAGGCTGAACCATAGAGGCTTAATAAGTCTCCAGATTGCATAGCTGGTTCTCAAAATGCCTGCATGTCCCATTGACACATGCAAGCAGTTATAGTCTCTTCTCCAAGGCAGCATCACTACTTTGTATTCTGTGCTTTTATAGGTGTTTTTATTACATACTTACGTTTTCCAAGTCACCACATCTTAAATGTTGGAGACATGGTGCTCAGTGCTGCCCTCCTTCTCACCCAGCCTGTCTGACATCTACCTGGTTACCCCCAGCTCCTTTTGTGATCATTCTGAATGACAAATAACAAAAAAGGAGGTCATTGAAAAGTGGATAGAGAGCATGGGTAAAGGGGGAGTGATGGAGGAATTGGTAGGCAAGTGCCATTTGCTTCTTAACCCAGTTATTTGTTGATGGGTGCATAGGTTGATTTCTGGTATTGTTAATGATACTACTATTAACAGATGGTACAACTGTCCTATTAGAAGAGTTTTTGTTACTGCTGTATGCTATTGTTGTCACATGCCATATGCTATATTACTGTTATGTGTGTGACTATTGGATTATATCAAATTAACACTTAACTTGGGGGAGTAACCCAACTCAAGGGCTTGGTGCCAAGGGCAATTCTTGTTTTTGTGCCCAGGGTCACTCCTGGTGTTGCTCTGGGTTCCAGGGATTAAACTGGGGTCTACTACATTCAAGGCAAGGGACTTACCTTACCTCCTTTATTTCAGATTTTAAAAGAATCTCCATGACCTCAATTTCCATAGAAACTACTTCAGTTTACATTCCCACCAACAGTATCCCAGAGTTACTTTTTTTTTTTTACATCATTGCCAAAACTCATTTTCAGTTTTTTTAGTTATAGGTCTTTTTTCCCACTGGTATCAGCGATACCTTCTTATGGTTTTGGACTGTGTTCCCCTACCAGGAAGCAATGAAGTTCTTTCCAAGCAATGACTTAATCTCCTCTACTCCTATACCCACTCTAAGGCCTAATCTCTTTCTATTGACACAACACACAAACATGATTGGAAAATGTTTCAGAGGCCGAGGTTTCTTGAAGGTGGCCTTTGTCTTTGTTTTCCCAGGACCCTATTGGTTCATGATTATCATCCTAGCAGTTCCCTCAATATTCACTCACCAATGACTCTATGTCCAGAGAATAGTTACAGAGCAACACTCTCCAGATCATTTAGGCCCCTAACATATCCCATCTTTTATAGCTCTTGTTTTCATCCATCCCAAGGCTGCTTATCTGTTGACAATTCATGGACCTCATACTCACTCCCTCACATCATTTATCAAATGAACAATTAAGGAAAAGCCATCAGTCGTGTCTGCCACAGTAAGTTGTGCAGATGAAATTAAAATAGAAAATAGCATTAGTGAGTTTGCGAGTGGTGAGATCATAGTTGTCGCTGGGTTGTTGGGGTAGGGAGTCAGGTCAGAGGAAGTTGATCAGGAATTGAATCAGCAGTAGTGTCATTAGACTCTTCTTTCCAGAAGGGAATGCAAGAAGGGAAAGTCTCTGGAACCAGCAGCGGAAAGGATGAGTATAGTGAAGCAGGACAAGCTGAGTTGATTTGTTCCATTAGTAGAGGAAAGCCTGACTTCCAGGGAAAGCCTCCAGTGATATTTGAGAAAGAGCTTAGGTTTAGGTCAAGAAAGGTCTTTTGAGTAAAATGGGCTGCAGAGGGTAATCCTGGAGAAAACAACAAGCAGCTGCCTGGGGAAGGAAGATGCAGAAAGTTGTACTAAATTCTAAGGAGAGACAAAACGAGGATGAAGACAAAATTCTGGTCTTGCCAGCTGGTTTTTGTCTCCGGGAAGGAGCCAGCCCGCTCTCTGGAACAACCACTTGTTGGCTTTGTGACCTTTCCTCCTCTGTGTTCTCTTGTCTTATCTCTAAGCCATCACTATTTCAGGCAAGTCTGACATCCCTTACTTTAAGTCCTTTTAATAAACATATTTATAAAATAAAAATCAGGTCTTAGGATTACACCTGTTTCATTTCAGATAAGTGGTCTATTAAAGCTGCTCATAGATGAGCTTGTCTGATAGGTTTTATATTACAGACATGGATTGAGTTGGTTTGAGCACGCATGTTGCTTCTGTCTCAAGGCTGGGATGTACCTGGAAAAGACCCTGGCCAGATCACTAAGGAAAACATCTGTGGCAATTTTCAGGCCAACACAAACCACCGATAAGTTCAACACAGAAAGGACTCATGTGAACAGAGGGTTGGATTAGTGGAGCTGGTTGCTCTTCTAGGCAAAAGAATGGATGATCTAATCTCTGCAAATTATTTTTTGTTGTACATTTCTTTTAATAACCCAAGTTTATGGGCCAGAGAGATAACACACAGCCGACCCAGTATAGACTGTGGTTTGAATCTCTGCATCCCATATTGGTCCCCAGAGCCAGCCAGAAGCGACTCCTGAGCATAGAACCAGTAGTAACTCCTGAGTGTCACCGGGTGTGACCCAAAAACCAAAAAGTTAAAAAATAAAATAACCCAAGTTTAGGTCAACTTTATAAATATGAGTAAGTGGGGCCTGAGAAATTTATTTTCTAAACCAAAGGCCCAAGAATACAAAAACTGATGTTGGGAATTTTATGTGTGAGTTCTAAAATTATTTTTTTTAAATGTTTCATCTGTCAATTTCACAATGTGACAGACTATTTACTTATCCTTGATAATGATTTTATGTCTCCTACTAACATTCATTTTAATGACATAGAACAAAATCGAAACAGGATGGCAAGCAGTTTTATGTCAAAATGTATATTCAATTAATATTCGTGCATTTTGACGTTTGTGCTTGAAATTCAATACGGGTTTTATTTTAGGATTAATAGCTCTAACAATAGCAACCTTCGATAACCACAGAAATATAATCATGGGAATATATAATGTATAATTAGAATTAAATTATAACATAATCTTTAATTATGTATTATAAATTATAGAATATCCAAAGTTAGATTTTCAGAGACCTTTTTGTTTGTTTTGGGCCCACGCCTTTCTGTGCTAAGGGATTTTTACTCTTTTTTTCTTTTTTTTTTTTTTTTTTTTTGGCCACACCCAATGATGCTCAGGGGTTTCTCCTGGCTGTCTGCTCAGAAATAGCTCCTGGCAGGCACGGGGGACCATATGGGACATCGGGATTTGAACCAACCACCTTTGGTCCTGGACCGGCTGCTTGCAAGGCAAATGCCACAGTGCTATCTCTCCGGGCCCGGATTTTTACTCTTAACTCTACTCAGTAATCATGCCTAGAAGTGCCAGAGTGAGAATATGCCATGTAGCTGATTGAGACCAGGTTTGCCATGGATAAAGCAATACCTTAACAACCTGTGCTGCCTCTCCAGTTCCTTTTGGATCAAGGTTCTAAGACCCTTGATGGAAGCATTTTTACAAAACTCTGATAATCAGGTCAGGGATATAGCTTAGTAGTAGGACACTTAATTTTTTGTTTGTTTGTTTGAGACCCTGGATTTAATGTCTAAGACCCTCCCTTCTTTACAGAAAAGCAAAAGAAACTAAACAAAATAAAGCACTGATACTCTCTTTATAGGATTATTCTGAATAAATCAGAGGCCATATGTGAGACAAGGAATGTCTAGTCTGTTCCCTGTAAGGAATATCATATACCCTGGTGTTTCTCTTTATAATTTTGAAACTGATAATGCTACTATTTTAAGTTTGTTTCAGTAACACTACTTCGATTTGTTTTGAGTATAACTCATACTTGAAAGACTTGACTTTTCTGTACTTTTTCAACTTTTCAAGATCATTAAAGAAGTTGCAGTCTACAGGTTCCATTTTCTTTCTTAGGAATATCTTTTCACATAGGTTTAATGCTGAATAGTATTATCAGTTCATGATATCATTTTATTTTGATGTTAATTGAACAGATTTATCATATGGAAGTCAATTATAAAATTCTATTAGGTTTTTCTTACAATATTTTTCTTATACTAGATCAGTAACTGCCAATTGAAGGTTTTTTAGAATCACCTTGGAATCACAATTAAATATATTATAAAATATGGACACTTTCTTTGGACTTGCAACAAAATACCAAAAAAAAAAATGCTTCTTGAAGTATGGTTTGTTTTTCTTCCCCTCCCTTGAAGTATGGTTTGAAGTCAGAAATTAAATATATCTCCAGATGTGTATGGGAATAGAAAACAAGCCTGCTGCTTCAACTTGATAACATCTTAAATCTATAAAGTACCTTAATATTACTTACGATTTAAACAACTTGGTTAAACTTTTTAAATTTCTTTCTTATTCTTTTTTGGTAGGGAGTTCATAACAAGCAATGCTCAGAGTTTATTCCTGGCTCTGCACTCAGAAATTACACCTGTCAACTCTCAGGGGACTATATGAGATGCTGGGGATTGAACCTGGCTCAGTCATGTGCAAGTCAAATGCCCTCCCTGCTGGACTATCACTCTGGCCCCCAAGAACAACTTAGTTATTAAAAAAGACCTCTGCGGGGCCAGCATGGTGGCGCTAGAGGCAAGGTGCCTGCCTTGCCTGTGTTAGCCTAGGACGAACCTAGGTTTGATCCCCTGGCGTCCCATATGGTCCCCCAAGCCAGGCACGATTTCTGAGCGCATAGCCAGGAGTAACCCCTGAGCGTCACCAGGTGTGGCCCAAAAACCAAAAAAAAAAAAAAAAAAAAAAAGACTTCTGCAGTACAATTTTTTACATAGAACCAAAAATTCACTCATTTTATATATAACATATAAAATATTTGTATACATACAAATATGTTTATATATTTCATATATCACATAGTATGTATTTATATAAATTTATATATAAATATTTATATCTACACAATAATGTTAATGTTATGTTTAATATTTAATATATGCAACATTTTACATTATATTTAACAAATATAATATCACACTTATATAAATATAAATAGATTACATTCATATATTAAGTGAATGTGTAAAATTTATCTTATGTTAAATATTTAAGAAACATCAGATTGGTAGCTAAAAATTGGTAGCTAAAAGTTTGACTAGAAAGTGGCTAGAAAGACAAATCCAATAGAATTGATGATAGGAATGGAAATGTACTATGTGCCCATTATAATTCTCAAACATCTCCAAAGTGGCTAGTGCAACTGGGGAAGTCAATCTTAAATTTTATTTGCTTTCAATTAATTGAATTATCAGAGTCACATAACAGTTGCTAAATGGAGTCAAAGGGGCTTCTTCTCATGGAGGAGGAAACTTTTTTTTTTTTTTTTTTTTTGGGCCACACCCAGTAACGCTCAGGGGTTACTCCTGGCTATGCGCTCAGAAGTCGCTCCTGGCTTGGGGGACCATATGGGACGCCGGGGGATCGAACCGAACCGCGGTCCGTCTCCTAGGCTAGCGCAGGTAAGGCAGGCACCTTACCTCCAGCGCCACCGCCCGGCCCCAAGGAGGAAACTTTTAATCTCATCCTTACGCTCAAAATAAGCGAAACCTTATTGCTGAACATTTAAGTCTTTAATGGGTTATTATTTCAGGATAGATTAAAACTTTCAGCTACTGTGTCTGAAAAATATTTCTGAAAAATTCAAAGGCTTAATTAGCCAAGAATGAGCCATTGTGGACATAACTTCAAGTACTGCCATACACCATACACAGTACCTGCTGGTGAATGATGTCATAGATTCCCATTTTTGTAGCTTGGACAGACATCCTTATATACCTCATGTTGCATACATGTTTAGCCGCATGAAGTAAAACAGGCCATAGCAGCTTCCATTTCAGTTCATAATGAATCTGTGTTTGCTCCAGTTTTTGGCCATGTTTCTTGAGTTGTCCCATGCAGATCATTTATGGAAGTGAACTTTAAAACTCATTCCTTGGGGCTGGAGTGGTAGCACAGGGTAGGGTATTTGCCTTGCAAGCAGCTGACCCAGGATGGACACCGGTTTGATCCCAGGAGCCAGGAACAATTTCTGAGCACAGAGCCAGGAGTAACCCTTAAACAATGCTAGGTGTGCGCCCCCCCCCCAATAAAACACCAAAAATTAAATAAAACATTCCTTTTTCATGGACACCACAAACAAACTGTTTCAATCTGCCTGGATTGGGAACATCTCTTAATTTGTTAAAATTAAGAATAAAGATTTGGAATGATTTGTTTCCTTTTCTGGTTAACAGTTGAGTTTGATTTCCATAGCTTTACCTCAATGTGGTACATACAGCATGGGGAGAGGGTAGTGGAGGAAACTGAGATCAGAGGTCTTGACTAGCTAGCTCTGGTGATCCAAATTGTTATTCACAAGGACTGGAGGCATACTTGGGTTTTGCCAAAACAAGAGACACGTTTTTTTTACTTGCTTCCCTGCCTTCATAATTGTTAATTAGCGCACACGCATGCTCACACACACACACACACAGACTCAAGGAGACTTTAGGACTTTAGTCTATTAAATCAACAGTTAAATCTGAAATTGTTTTGATTTAAAAGTGGAAGTGGAAGACCACTTGTCCCAATGATCCTGAAATATCAGTGACGTACTTTCTTTTTACCCTTTCTTAGCAAAGAGTTTACAAACTACTACTTTGGTCACAATTGGAGAAAGAGTGATAAGATGTACTTTTGGCGAAGTACTTTTTTTTTTTTTTCAAAGTACCTTTTATCCCAAGAGGAAGGAGGAGGAAAGTGGTTTGGCTGCCTGTTAGATTTTAGCCACTGGCTTTCAAGTATCCTCTGATTTAATCCTCACATCAACCGAATTAGTCTCTAAAATCAGGAAAAGAACTTAGACATATTGTCTAAAATATACTGAATTTAAAAAAATATCATAAAAATTCTCTATAAACTGAAGAAAGATTCAAAAAATAGTCAAATGAACATTTGAAGGGCCTGAAGGTGCTCAAAACAACAACAACAACAACAACAACAACAACAAATTCTGATTGAAAAAAGCTGAGAGTACTGGAAAGTTGATCATCTATGAAGAATACCTAACAAATACATGCCAGAAGGCTCTAAAACTGCTTAGTCAGAACAGCACCTCTCAGCATCTGTCAGTGAAGTAGAAGATGAAGTACTGGAACCTTCTGTGAACTTTACTTAGAGAAAAGAATTATTATCATCGGACAACATACTCTTTCTTTGAAGAGGAAACTAAATTCCTGGTGCTTTTTGTTAAGAATTATTTTTTTTTGTAAAGGTGTGTGGGTGGGGGATGAACTAGTTCTTGAAATAGTTAAGTTTACTTAACTGTTTTGTACTTAAAATAGTCTGCATCTAGTGGAGTTGGAGACTAGTATGCAGCATAAGTCACTTGCCTTTCCTACAGCCAACCCTGGTTTTAATCCCTGGCACCGCATATCATTGTAAGTGCCCCCTTCTCAGCACCACCAGGAGTTACTCCTGAACAGAAAGCCAGAAATGGTAATTGAGCACTGCAGGGTCTGGCCCAAGACCCATGAACTAGTCTCTAGGAAGCAATAAATAAAACTGAGGGTTTTTTTTTTTTTTTTGGGGGGGGAGCTTTTTCTTTAATAATTTTTAGTGGAACCAATCTGAATTATTCGTCTTTCATTGTTTAAATTTTTTAAGAAAAAGTCCACCAGAATATGTAGCCAGAGTATTTTTTTTTGGTTGGTTTTTCTTTTATACCCTGAGTTAGAAGCTCTCAGGGTTTGCCAATGTTCTGGTCTACTGAGATGAAACATTCTGGACCATGCAAGGAGAAAGTAGCCCTCTGTGTTTCTTGAACACCTATGAGGAGGCCAGTGCAACGGAGGATCCAAATCTTAGATTTCATTTGTTTGTAATTTATTTTGACCTAAAGAACCACACAGAGTTTATATTTTACCATGCTGGAAAATTCAGCTCTCAAGACCAGTCTCAAGCAGGATGGTTCATTCTCCCTTTTTTTTTTTTTTAAACTATACCATTTGGTTTGAAAAATGATTATGTGATGTGTTTACATTAGGCTTTTTGGGGGGAGGTGAGTATTGAGCCACACTGGCAATACTCAGGGGTCATTCCAGATGGTACATAGAGGGCCATATAGGTTGCTGGGGCCAAACCTGGATTGGCCATGTGCAAGGCAAATGCCCTGCCCACTGTATGATAGCTCCAGCCTTTATCTTAGACTATTTTTTAACTTGTATCCTGTACATTCCTGGATTTCAACTCCATGCTATAAAACATTGGCTGGGCTAAACTCAATAAAACTATATATGGGACTTGATATTTTCTCTTTCAAAAGGGAACAAATAATAAGTCTTGTTGAAAAATTACCGCTTGGGCCCGGAGAGATAGCACAACAGCGTTTGCCTTGCAAGCAGCCGATCCAGAACCAAAGGTGGTTGGTTCGAATCCCGGTGTCCCATATGGTCCCCTGTGCCTGCCAGGAGCTATTTCTGAGCAGACAGCCAGGAGTAACCCCTGAGCATCACCGGGTGTGGCCCAAAAACCAAAAAAGAAAAATTACTGCTTTGACTTTTGTCAGCAGACACCACTCCAGGCAATGCTCACACCTGTGGTGTGGCCACACAGGACAATTCAGGACTTGGTTGTGGTGATGTGGTTCCAGTGTCATGCTGACAGTGCTAGGCCCTGGATGGAGTCAGGGATCTAACTTGGGATCTTCTACTTGCTCAGAATGTACTCTACCATCTCCTCTGGCCCATAAGTTAGTATTTATGAAGCACATACTATGTGCTAAAGTTTGAGCTACAGCCTTCCTTCCATGGCCAATGTCTTTAGGCATTTTAGAGCCCAATGGAGAAAACTTAAAAACTAGCAAGTGATGCTTATAATAGACATTGAAAGGGGGGCTGGAGAGATAGCACAGCGGTAGGGCGTTTGCGTTAGGCGCAAAAGGACAGTGGTTCAAATCCCAGCATTCCATATGGTCCCCCAAGCCTGCCAGGAGCAATTTCTGAGCATAGAGCCAGGAGTAACCCCTGAGCACTGCTGGGTGTGACCCAAAAAGAGACATTTAAAAGGCAGGGAGTAGAGTTCAGTTTGGCCGACTTTTTGAATGAAGAATTTTCCTAGAGGAAATTCTCTATTGGTCAAGACTTCATTACAGTGTCTCCCAGGAAGAAGCAGTGCATGTGTGTGTGTGTGTGTGTGTGTGTGTGTGTGTGTGTGTGTGTGTGTGTGTGTGTGTGTTTGGTTTTTGGTTTTTAGTTTTTGGACTTCACTCAGTGATGCTCAGTGTTTACTCCTGACTATGTGCTCAGAAATCCTCCTGGCTTGGGGGACCATATGGGACACCAGGGAATCAAACCACAATCTGTCCTAGGTTAGCCCATGCAAGACAAATTTCCTACCACTTGCACCACCACTCCAGCCCCTCAATTCTTTTTGTTTGTTTGTTTGCTTATTTCTTTTTGTTTTTGAGCCAAATCTGGTGATGCTCAGGATTTACTCCCAGGCTCTGCACTCAGGAATCACTCCTGACAGGCTCAGAGAGCTGTATAGAATGCCAGGAATTGAACTCAGGTTGAACAAGTACTAAACAACGTCTCTACCTGCTGTGTTGTCACTCTGGTACCGCTTTCTTTTTGGGTTTTTTTTTGGGGGGGGGTTGACTTTGGTTTTGGGGGCTATATCCTGTGATGCTCAGGTTATTCCTGGTAAGGCCTCAGGGACCATGTGGGATGTCGGGGATCAAACCCAAGTCAGCCCCATGCAAAGGAAATACCATACTAGCAGTGTCATGGCTCTGATCCCTAATCTCCTTATTTCTAAGAACACTCTGAGGCCCCAGGAAGGGCACAGAGGGCAAGAATGGCTGTCATATGGGTCACAGGAAGACAAAATACTTAGCCCAAATACATACCTAGAAGATATTTCATAAGATAGGATTTCCCTAAAGCAATAATACTATGCTTCTTACTAATCATGCTTATTTTCATTATTTTTCTTTGGCTCATTAAACTGTGTATTAGAAAATCCTATGAAATCAAAGCTGATTTTTCATCTTGCAGTAAGAGCTCTCCTTTTGGGCACACATCTCCAGTTCATTCTTGTAATGCCTCTTCCTTTTTCTCGTAAATCACGCTCCGTAACACAGGAACTTCAAGGTTTAACTTCAAGGTTTGCCCAGTGTAAAGCTCTGACTCTTTTGGCATTGTATTTCTTCCTAACTCTTCTTCCAAAGGAAATATTCGCTGTTGAGTCTATCTTTCGCTGGTTCAGTATCGCACCACCTAAGAACGAGAATTCCCAAACACACACTGTTGTGTTTAGTCTCACGCTCAGCGTTTGCCTTGAGAACTGAAGCTGCAGGTAGCCGGGAACATGTAAATGGAGCAAGTTTATCAGATTTTTGCTGGGGATGTTGATACTAGGAGTTTCTGTCTCCTTCATTTTCCTTTTATATTCACCTAATGCAGAGTAGACCAACCATTTCTATTCTCAACAGCTTAGCATTCTGTTTTATATTGATAATAAAAAAAACTAAGCATAGAAATTGGCTCTTCTTGGAATATTGAAAGCACTTACGGTCTGTCCCTTTATATTTGTTATTTTTGTGTGCTTAATTTCTTGTTAAATATTAACAAGCTTCCTAGATCCCCAAAGATACTAATTTTAACTTTTGGAAGCATATCAGGAAGAAAAAAAGAAACAGGAATTAGAGCAATATTGTGCCTGCAGAAGCCATTAATGTTTTTTTTCTCTTAGAGAAATAAATGCACAGTATGGTTGAAACACAGAGAATGAAGCCATAATACCCAATGCCATCCACTAGACCTGCCATATAGTCCTCTCCATTTTTGATGTCTACTATTCTGTTTTTTTTCCTTTCTGTCCAAGCATGACAATTTTAATACTTTACATGGAAGAGTTGTAAACAAGAAATTAGTGGAGTTTCAGTGGCTAATTTTGTGCAGTAAACACTAAGTCACTTCCCATGAACAGCCCCCCTGATGCAACCCTTAATAAATGCAAACTTTATTTTTAGTAATGACCTTTCATAACGTGAGCCTTGATCCATTGAGATGCTGTTCACTTTGGATGCATCTCCAAATCCTTGTTTTATGCATTTTAAATCAACACACACTTGCTCTGAATTTATGCATGTGGATAGACGGAGATGTAATTTAAACACATCTGTTCAAATATGCATTTCAGATCAACTTGGTGCCGGCTCTCATAATACGATGGAGTTTTTGACGGGCATTATATCCCTAAAGTACACAACAGATGGTATTTATTAGAGAATGAATAGAAATGAAGTTTAAGGATGTTGAGCTTTTTGTCTTCAGTCACTCATTTTTTTTTTTAGTCCTCGGATAATAAGGGCCTAGAGTCTTGTGCACCTCTGATAGACCTTCGTGCACACTGTCCTTTTTCAGATGATGGTCTCATGAGTTGAAAGTAAAATTATATATATATACATATATATATATATACATACATATATATATATGAGTAGTTACTACTGAGAAAGTTAGATGAGAAGGAATAGAGTAAGTCATAGCCTATTTATAATTAGTACTACAAGGAATGCTCTTATAAGTCACTGGATAATGGGCTTATATATTGAAATTCTAATCTCTTCATCCATGTTAGGCATATGTCATGGATGTTTTTGAGGTGAACTACACCTAGTGACACACACTCAGAGTCTGTTCCTGGCTCTTTGCTCAGAAGTGATCCCTGGCAGTGCTCAAGGACCTTGTGTATAGTGCTGAGGACTGGCCCAGAGTCACAACTTCTGCAGCTGCATATGAAACAAATGTCCTGTGCAGCTTTGGGCAAATAGCATTGGATATACTGATTTGTCAACAGTTTCAGATAGAGTAAAAAAAACTGTTGTAATAAATAAGATGTATAAAATAATAAGATAATAAATAAAAATAATAAAATAAGATGTATGGAATATATGTATATATACTATAAATATATTAACATGCTATATTTATATAATAAATATATTGACGCATGCATTAGCAATATGTTACATTAACATTATAACTATGCATCCATTATGTATCTGTGTTATAAATGTATGTTAATATATGTATTCTATTTATATTTCTTATTCTAGTCATTAAATTATGAACCCCAAAGTAGATATTCTAATATATTTTATATAAATTTTGATATCTATCTTATCTAAAATAAAGATAGGTACCATTTATATATAAAAAAGATATATATAGTATATTGTTTATTTGGGGGGTGTGGGAGGATGGACCTGGCTGTCCTCAGGGGCTGCTCCTGGGTCTTTGTTCAGGATTAGGAATCAAATCCACACCACCTACATGCAAGGCATGCTCTTCCCCCATCTCCCTGGCCTATTATTAATCTTCTCTATTAATACCTTAGAGTAAGAAAAGAATGCTATTATATATTCCTGTTATGGTGGCCTAAAACAAATACACAGAAATCCATTGTCTTCCATATTAGTTTTTTTTCCGTGGTGAGCTGGAGCTGAATGCTGGTGATTTCAAAGACTCTAGGCCATTTTGACCTAAACCTTTAGTTCACTCTTCCCCACACTCATGTAGCCCTCTGTTTGCTCAGACCTGTAACCCACGTCCCTTTCTACTCATGCCTACAGAGGACAGGTGTGGACACAGATATAGCATTGTGTGCCTGTATGTTCTTGATGGAAGCTGGGGATTGTTACAGACTAGTCCAAGCTGGACCAGCTAGCTTTGGAAGCCTCTTTCTCCTTCAGTATTTACAGCACTGGGAGCCGGTTCCAAGGAGCAGTACCAAGGATAAGAAATACATGATCTGGGCTGGAATGGTAGCAGTAGGGTGTTTGCCTGGCATGTGGCTGAAACAGGACAGATGTGGGTTCAATTCCTGGCATCCCATATGGTCCCCCACACCAGGAGCAATTTCTAAGTGCAGAGCTAGGAGTAACTCCTAAGCAGCACCAGGTATGTTCCCCCCCCCAAAAAAAAAAACAAGCAAAAAAAGAAACACATTATCTACCTGTGTGTGTCCTTTGCTTATGTTGCTAAAAGCTCTGTTCTCTAGACACAATCTGGTGCAAGTCCACTAGACTCAGATTATTTGTGAGTCGTTACTGACTTCCCCAAATAGCATCACCAATAAGTCTTTATTTTTTTCCCCCCAGACATGGAAACAGGGTGGGTTGTACGTGTATAAAGGGGTTGGGGGTGTCTAGTGATGGAAAAAAGAAAAGTGATGATTTGCCAAGTAACCTGCCTTACGTTCAGCAGTCCTCGCAAACATTTGAAATTATTTGAAATAATGTCATTGCTTTGCATGGGAACACGTACATGAAGAGAAGTTAGCAGGGGTCCTGCTAGCTCGGAAGCTCATGCTGTTGTATTTATTGGAACTACGCACACCATCGGCAAACCTAAATGTGTGTGTTGTTGTTTTGTTGTCTTTAAATTCCTTGAAACAGAAGTTTGGGATTAAAAATAAAAACAAAATCTCAGGCTTCAAACCGTGGAACTGAATCCCCAATTTAATAAAACACAGAACTTCGTATCCAGTTGCCTTACTCTCAGAATTTTCACTCTTTCTCCCAAAATCTATTTTTCTTCGTCTCTCAGCTTTTTTTTTTCCTTTACCACACATCACACAACACTTGCCTATGGCATTTGATCTGGCCATTATGTAATTTGATAAAGGCGTAACATGTTTAAATTTTGATGAGTAGGGACTCAGCATTTTTCTCTAGCTCTGGGTTATAATTCTTCGTTACTCACATGCAGACTTGCAAACACCACATTATTAGACTCGCTGTGCAGATGGTGCATTTCATTGTTTCATGTTCATCAGAAAATTGATTTGAATACAATCAATTATCTGGGTCCCACACAGCGTTAGGTCTAAATAAAAAGATGAGTTGACTGGAATGTAGGTGACTTTGGGTGAAAGTATTTTTTTATTGAGGGGGAGGCTGAAACAATAGAACAGCGGGTATGTTGCTTGCTTTGATGGGGGTTTGAGCTCCAATAGCGTATGTGGCCCTTTAAGCACCACTAGGACTGTGATCCCTGAGCACCTTTGGGTGTGTCTCTCCTCCACCCACCCCTGCACACAGAGGTCCTGCATACATAGGCATTGTCTAGATACGGGCATCTTGTAACCCCCACGTCACCCTCAGGACTCTTATAAGTACTTAATAGGAAATATGGCCCAGCCTGCCCTGCATGTACTGACAGCCTCTGAGCTCAGGTTTCTGTCACTTTTCTTCACCATCTCCCATTCTCTCTCCTTTCTGTTGTATTACTCTAGAATTTATTTACAGTGCTCAGGTACCTATTCGTAGTGCCCGGGATTATAGTTATTCATCAGGCCATAGTCTAGCACTGAGCAAAGAATTTAAATGTGGAGGCCAGAGAGGTAGCACAGTGATAGGGTTCGATCCCCAGCATTTCATATGGTCCCCTGAGCCAGGAGTGATTTCTGAATGCAGAGCCAGGAGTAACCCCTGAAGACCGCTGGGTGTGGCCCAAAAAACAAACCCCCCCCAAAAAAAGTGGTTATGAGTAAAACTTCCCAATCTTCCGTTTTCTCACCTATAAAATTGAGATAACATTATTTCTTTAAGGAGCTCTGTGTGACTTGGCGAATTAATAAATGGGTATTTCAAAGACTACCTGGCATCAAATACAATGTAAATGCTTCCGTAGCAGTTGATATTACTATTTGTCCCACTGCTACCACCACGACTGCTGCTGTATTTCTACTAAAATTGCCACAGAATAGTACTGATTATTAGGAGTGCTGCTGCTACTAGTTCTAATTTTACTGCTACTACCAACTTAATTGCTACTACTGCTCTATACCTGACTTTATATTACTGAAGAGACTTTGAAGGCGGGTTCAGCATTGTACTGTTTTTATATATATTTTATGGCTAGAATGTAAATGTTTTTTTCCTAACATATTGTTTATGTAGAGTGTTGATTAATTTGGGGGTTTTTATTTGGCTAGTCCTCAAATCCTAAAGTGATTCTACCGCCCACATTGTAAAATAAAAGTGCGCGGGGTGTTGTTTGACTGCTTCGTTATTTAAGGTTCATCCACCCACCACTCCACATCTTGGTCACATGAGTATGATCATTATTCATTCTGTTCTTTTCCTTGGGAGATACTCTCTAGGGACACTTAGATACCAAGACTGGCCCACTCTGTTTGGAAAGCATTTGGGAATCACTGGATGATATGCCAATCCTGCAGGTTTTCATCGTTTGTGTCTTGCCTCTGAAAATTACTCAGGTCATCAGTTTTATTTTAATAACAATACATGTCTTGCATTTTTCTATCACAGTGCTCTTTTTCTTGTGATTTTCTATTATGTTCCATTCGTTTCACTTTTTTGTTGCCTTGTGTAGCTTTAGATGCCATACTTGTTAGTAGACAGGGATTATTCCTGGCTTTGCTCTCAGAGGACACTTTTGGTAGGGTTCAGGGAACCATCTCTGTTGCCAGGAATCAAACCTAGGTCAACCATATGCAAGTCAAGCACCCACCCACTCTATTATGGTGTCTGCCCCCCATTGCTTTTATTATTTTTCTTTTCTTTCTCTTTGGTTTTTGGGTCACACCCGGCAGTGCGTAGGGGTTACTCCTGGCTCTATGCTCAGAAATTGCTTCTAGCAGGCTCAGGGGACCATATGGAATGCCGGGATTCAAACCACCGACCTTCTGCATTCAAGGCAAATGCCTTACACCTCCATGCTATCTCTCCGGCCTCGCTTTCATATTTTCTTAACAGAAAACCTATCTTACGACTTCCTGGACAAAGTGACTATCTTTAGGAAGAGAGGAAAGATGATTCTGTGTGATAGTTGTCACTGCCCATACAACTCCTCATCCCCTTGTGGCATGCCCTGTGGCAAGATAAACCTTAGATGTGTTTCCAGGTGGGGTTTCCACATTGATGTTTTCTATCAGAAGGTGACTTCCATGAAAGCAATTTTGTTTAGTGTCATCAGAGTCACATGTAGAGGCTGAAGTGGGATAGAAGTATTCACTTGGCCACTTAATTTTCATCCATTATAGCATCTGTGTAAGGAAGGAGAGGCAACCTGAGATCCTTTGTCCCTTGCCAAGCCCACCAGCTTTGGCATTTCCCCTGGTATCTCTTCTTGCTCACCACTATCTTTCTGGCTTCATGTTGTGATCCCATGTGCCCCACCGCTCACCTGGCCCCTTTCTTCCCTGGTATTGCATTCAACTGAGTGACATGGATCTTTGAGTAGTGAGTAGTGAATTCACTGACTAGCAGTACTGTACAATGTCCTATTCTGTCCTCTGGCCCCTCTTTACCCTACTTGGTGATAGTTCTTTCTTCAGTTAACATCTGTGGGATTGGATGAAACTGTCTCTCTTTTAGTACTACTCACTGTCCTGTTAATGCACAGTAGACCACCACAGTTTCTATACTGGTCATTGTTCCACTGTATGCATGTCGCCTGCTGGCCCCTCTCCCAGCAGAGCATTACACTCCTTTTTGTACAGGTTTTCATTCCAGAGCATCATCACTTTGAGCAGTTAGTAGTCGATCCTGCTTCTGGACAAATCCCTTGTCACCCTGAGTTCTGTGGACGCATCATACCTTCCTGCTTACAGGCTCTCTTGGGCAGGGGGTGAAACAGGTGAAAAACAGGACTATCAACAAGTGACACTATGTGGGTCCATAAGGCACTAGTAGGAGCTGAACTGGGTGTTTGTGCCAGTGAAGAGCTGTCCAGGGACCAAAGTACCACCAGTGTCAGCTAAGTATGCCTCCTCATGTTCTTTTGCCAAAAAAATGAAAACTAAAATAAAAGATGATGTCATGTATGCTCTTCTCTAGACTTGCATGATATGGGACATGATGTAAAATGATAAAAATTAACAAGATTTTTTTTTCTAATTTACTGCCTCTCTGAGCCAAGGGCTAATTCTGGCTATTAACTTTTCTAGTCTCTGGGGGTTCCCCCTTTCCCGCCACATTTTGGCACCACTGAGATATGTGTGATAAAATCTGAGTTCTTGTGAATAACTTTTTTGTGGGCTACTGGCACAGATGTGAGAGCTGATGAGAAGTTTTTTTCTCCCTCTCTTTCCTTAGCTCAAAGCAATCGAAGGCCCCAGGCGCCGGAAGCCTTGTTCTGGTCCTTCCCTCTGACTGGGAACAACTGGACAGTTCTCAGAGTTCTTGTTTGTCATTAGAAGTAAAATACTGAAATCATCCAGGGAGGAAGGAATGAGAAGTTGATGTTGAGTGGGTGTTTTTGTTGTCTCATTGTTGTGGGGACATCAGATGGCTCTCAAGATTCTAGGTGGGAGTATCAAGCCAATGGGATGGCCTGCATTTCATTTCTGAAAGACGAGGCCTTTGGGGTTCACATAAACACCAGGTCTGGCCCAGTTCTACTTTCTCCCCAAATTAAAATTAAAATGTCACTAACACAAGCAAACAAAAAACAACAAAAAATACACTTCAGAACAGTGCCCAGCATAGCATTAAGTGTTCAGTAAAAGTCCTAGCAATTGGCACTGGAATATGTTATGATACCATCCTAGCACTAAATGAGTTCCTGTGTCACTGGCTCTTGTCTTCTACCTTCTGAAATCTGTTGTCTTCTTGCTGGATGACTTATACTAACTATGATACTCCCCTAGTATCCTGATAATCTCACATATAAAAGGCTTTATTTTTTCTTTTGCAACTTGAAATAGCCTTTGACTTTGAGTGAGTCTTTGAGTATCAGGAGGTCCAAAGCTACCGTGAAACATCAGGTAAGGGGTCTCAGAAATAGGCTCCCTCCAGGAAATGCTTGGCGGAAGTGCATGGAGTGTTTCCGGGTCACCTCCAGGGAATGCTTAGCAGAAGTGCTTGGTGTGTTTCTGGGTCAGAGAAGTATAGCTGAGGCTTTGGAGCCATAAGTAGCTTCATTTAAAAGCAGCCTGGCATTGAATTACCCCAAATTAGAGCATTTTTCTAAATAAAGAATCTGGTTTAAAAAAAATAAAATGTCCCTCTGCATAGGTTCCTATCCACTAAACCTTCTACATTATCTTTGAATGGCAAAGACTTGGCCACCTACTGCCCCAGCAGCTCTGATAAGTCTTGCTTATTCAAAGCTTACCCAAAACTATACTGTCCAGTGAATAAATGACTTCTGCAGGACAGGACTTGTCACCTATGACGGTAATGTAGAACTGGAATAGGAAATCCTCTGTGGTGCTCGCTTCGGAAGCACATGTACTAAAATTGTAATGATACAGAGAAGATTAGCATGGCCCCTGTGCAAGGATGACATGCAAATTCGTGAAGGTTCCATAAGAAAAAAAAAAAAAAAACCTCTGTGAGGGCCATTGTGATAGCCCAGTGAGTAGAGTGTTTGCCTTGCACATGGACAACTCAGTTTTGATCCCTGGCATCCCATAAGGTCCCCTGAGCCTGCCAGGATAGATTTGTGAGTTCAGAGCCAGGAGTAACCCCTGAGCACAGCCAGGTGAGGCAAAACAGGAAGGAAGGAAGGAAGGAAGGAAGGAAGGAAGGAAGGAAGGAAGGAAGGGAAGGGAAGGGAAGGGAGGGAGGGAGGGAGGGAGGGAGGGAGGGAGGGAGGGAGGGAGGGAGGGAGGGAGGGAGGAAAAAGGAAGGAGGGAGGAAAAAGGAGGGAGAGAGGGAGGAAAAAGGAAGGAGGGAGGGAAGGAGGAGGGAGGAAGGAAGGAAGGAAGGAAGGAAGGAAGGAAGGAAGGAAGGAAGGAAGAAGGAAGAAGAAGAAGAAAGAAAGAAAGAAAGAAAGAAAGAAAGAAAGAAAGAAAGAAAGAAAGAAAGAAAGAAAGAAAGAAAGAAAGAAAGAAAGAAAGAAAGAAAGAAAGAAAGAAAGAGAGAAAGAAAGAGAGAGAGAAAGAGAAAAAGAAAGAAAGAAAGAGAAGGAAGCAAGAGACTGAATTTCTTTGAGAGACTTGGAAAGCTTCATCAGGAATTCCAGCTGGCATTTTTGCCTTGAATTTTCAACTGAAAGTTTCAAATTAACCCAGATCATTTCGAATCATCTCTGGTATAGTCAGTGTTTTCTCAGTCACTTTGCTTAAGAGGAATTAAAGTCAGGAACTGGAAACTAGTTAGCACCTTTTTTTTTTTTGTTGTTCAAGTACATTTGTAGACTTGTATGTCTTGTCCTTGTAAGCAGAATGGTTCCTCTTCAGGGCTTTGGCTTTTGTTCCCAAAGAGTAACATGTCTCTTCCTGTGATCATCTGTCCTCTCTCTTCCATGCCAAGAAGATCTAGAAGTCACTTCTAGAACTTTCACATAAATATACGAAATGATTACCTGGACAGAGATGAATCCTTAATGATTCCTAATCAAGCCTAGTTAACTGACCAAGGCTATCTATTCTTTATCTTCCTCCCCCTGGTTCTCTCTGCTCATTACTTTTTTTTTTTTTTTTTGAGTCATACCGGGCAGCACTCAGGGGCTACTCCTGGCTCTATGCTCAGAAATCGCCCCCAGCAGGCTCAGAGGACCATATGGGATGGCAGGATTTGAAACACGACCTTCTGCATGCAAAGCAAATGCCCTACCGCTGTGCTATCTCTCCGGCCCCCATGCTCATTACTTTCATTTAATGCCCAACTTTATGGAATTAAGGTCATGTTCCAGGCTGCTGCTTCAGTGTTGGGAGTCTAAAAATAAGAAGCTGTACCCATCCATACCTACAAAGTGCTTGTGGCTTATTTGGAAGCCTAGGGCAAGGATACACAGATCTGAAAGATGCCAGGCCAGGTCTGAAGAAGGCCAGTAGGATAAAGGCCTTGCGAGTGAGCTAAATGTGAGAAAAAATCAGGAAAGATTTCACTTCCAAGGGCATCTATAAAGGAGGAGGAGGAAGAGGAAGAACTAGTACCAATGGTTGTGAGTGCATTATAAGTTAGATTACCTAGGCAAAGAAACATGTGGATATGAATCTTAGCAGTGAGAATTCAGTGATGGCGAAGATGGTGGATGAGGACTGGATGGCAGGTAGACGACTGGTTCTAAAACTCACACAGAGTGTCTCTGGAGGTACTTTGGGAAGTTCACTCTTATCTCTGGCTTGTTTGAATCTACATTGATAATACGTTTTGTTTACTTTGTGCATTATACAAGCTCTGTTGTGGACAGTTAACTCAGCTCCACCCTTAGACCCAAACAGCCTCAAAGAGTTAAATGAAGGGATTTGGCTTTGTTCTAATAAAATTTCATTTGCAAGAAGCATTTAATGGCTTCTTGTGAGTATGTGAGACATAGCTGACCAACTGGCAATCTGATGTTTAGAGTAAATGAAGATGAAACAAAACAAAATTCAGCTAATACAGAATGAAGAAAGTTGTGGGCTGAGTGGTAGCACAGCAGAGAAAGTACTTGCCTTGCATGGAAATAACTGGGTTCGATCCCTGGCCTCCCATATGTTCTCGAGCCCTCCCAGGAGTGATTCCTGAGCCAGGAGAAATCACTGAGCATTGCCAGGTGTGGCCCCAAAAACTCAACTGAAATTTAAGAAAATTTAAGAAAAGCATTTTACCCTCTTTTTTTTTCTTCTCAGCATTTGACAATACTGTATGAATTGTATTTTAGAATAGCAAATTACTTGAAATGTAGTATCTGGTGCCATTCCTTTTTCTTTGTGTGTGTATGTGTGTGTGTGTGTGTGTGTGTGTGTGTGTGTGTGTGTGTGTGTGTGTGTGTGTGTGTGTGTGTGTGAGAGAGAGAGAGAGAGAGAGAGAGAACCCAGATATACTCAAAGTTTACTCCTGCCCTGTGCTCAGGGATTATTCTTTTTGTTTGTTTGTTTGGGGGCCACACCCTGTAGTACCCAGGGGTTACTTCTGGCTCTGTGCTCAGAAATTACTCCTGGCCTGGATCTGTACTGAGTCAGCAGTGTGCAAGGCAAACACCCTACCACTATGTTACCACTTCGGCGGGGATCATTTTTGGTGGAATTTTTTTTTGGGGGGGGGGGAGTTATGAAACTCTCGGGATGGAACTGGAACCTGCAGCTTACGAGGTTAATGTCCTGACTCCTACATTATCTCCTGTAGCCCCAAGTGCATGCCTCTTCATTAAAAGTGCATCTATACCTATTTTATTTTTTAAAATAATTTCTTATTTACAGACAACTATTTTGAATATGTGATTTTCTACCCATCCTGAGGTGCTTCCTCAACTTCTGGTTAAGCATTCCCTTGAAAGAATGCTATGTTCTGTGTTTGTCTCTACAATTTCCATAGGTGGACTTTTTCTTATTCTTTTTTATTTTTTTTATCCTAAGTTTAATTTTGAAAGATTTAAGAAGCTCGCCCAACTTTGTATTTTTTTTGCCCTGTCTTGATATTCATTTAATTGGTTCTGCTAATATGAATGCCCTTTCAAATATGAAAAAAATAATAAAGCAGGAGAGAAAAGTTGATTATTTCTGTAATTGGATTTTCTCTTGAATAAAATGATTTCACCCACTTTATCTTTCTGACTTAAGCAATGGGGGTGGGGGAGCTGTCTTCTTTCTTATGCAGTCAGAATCAATGCGAGAAGGTCGAGTCCGGATCCAAGGTAGAGTCGGATGGCAGAGTACCACATTGGTTTGGGGTGTAATTAATTACTGGTGCTGAATATACTCTGGCCCTTGCTTTCATTCCCAAGTCTAAATTTCCACTGTGTGCAAAATAATTCCATCCAGGAAGAATTCTAATTACTTGAGTAATTATCGTCTTATCACTAAATGGAATTCAGACATTCACTGCAGTTTATGAATGTTAGAAATGTTTCATTTCCTTTTCACCTTGAATAACAGAAAAATACACATTACTGAATCTGGCTTCATTGAACCTTATAATTCGCGTTACCATAGAAACAGAAAAACTCATATAAGAATTGTGTTAACAGTAGCCTAGATAGTAAATACCGTCACTTTAGCCGGCAATATCCTCAAATGATTTTAATAACAAGACGTGTGCGATTTCTGTGCAGTGTAATAATATTCCTTTAAAATATCATAATCATATTATCCTGTATGCTTACTTTTAATTTTTAAAGCAATATCTTTGGTCTTAGGTAAGGCTTTGTGCTTATTCTAAAATATTTGCTATGGAATGCTTGCCTAGTGTTACAGGATAAAGAACTTAACTTCTCACCATATTTATTCATACTTATTTAATTTTTAGTTAACAGTGATGACTCACTTGCTTTATTGCCTGCAGCCAAACTGCATTCTGGAGCCATACCAGGGTTAGATAGAAGGGGCGAACTGAATTCTTGCTTGGGGTTCCCTTCCCTGGGTTGATTTGCTCTCTGACGTTAGCCTGTTTGACAGCACTTTTCTTTTAGGGTTTCAGAAAAATGCTGCCCATATTATGCTTGCTCAGTTTTTGCCACAAATATTTTATGATCACTTAAGTTTTTACCACTTTAGTTTCTGACATCTCAGGCTCTCCAGAAGTTTGCTAATCATCTGTCATTTTCCTCATCTGCTGCTTTCCTTTCTCATCTTCTGCCTATAACTCCTTTACTACAGAAAAGTAAAATCACAGCAAATTTAAACTAAACAAACCATCTGGGATTATTTTTTTATGACTTATTAAAAGTAGTTTTATTATTTTTAATTTTTGACTTGTATTTTTAGGGAGGGCATCATTTTTGTTGTTTTTTTTCCCCCTAAACTAATCACTACTAAATTTAGCCCCAAAGCCTTAAAAATCTTTGATTATAAATATCGCCTCTAATTAATACGTGAACTGTATGTTAGCATGTAGATTTTGGCTAATATTTAAAACCGTTTCTTCAGGCAAGCAGACTTACACTGCCTCGTAAAGGTCAGCTATTTTATGTGGTCTCCTTTGAAAAAGATCACAGCCAGTCGTTTCTAGGAATACATTTATACTCTTAGTGGTCTGTGTGTAAATGTCACCTCATTAAGATACTAGAATAGGGACACTGGCAAGTTTGTTTTGATCAAGGTCCTAAGAAGCTAAAGTAGGTATTTGTACCAGAGGACAGTTAATCTGAGAAACTTAATACACACGTGTGGGAAGGCTGGAAAAAGCAAAGACTAGGAGATGAGGTAACTGTGAGTAATACCTCCTGAAAGCAGTTTCTGCCCCCAGGATGAAGGGAGACAAAAGGGAAGAGGTTGTATTACTGGAACCTGGACCCAGTGAAGGGTTGCCCGCCACCCAAGGAGGAAGTGGATGCTTCCAGAAACAGAGATTTCTTCCTGCTCCCACCTTCTGATCATCCTCCCTGTGCTTTTTCTCAGGGCCAAACAGGAAGCTTGCAAACAAAGGCTCCAAGGAGTTTTGTAGGTGTCTAGCCCAGAGTTCCCCGTAGGACATGTGGCTAAGAGACAGCAGGAGGAACACCAGGTGGATTGTCCATAGCATGGGACCTGCTTGATATTAGCCACTTGCTGGTAGGACTTGATGAAACTGAACTCCCTGGGCATTCCGGATTTCCAAAGTGAGCAAAAAATGAAACAGCTATATCCAATGATTGGACTTCCAGTTTCTACTAAATATATCCCTCCAAAGATAATGGTTTAATATCTGTTAGGCATGTGGATTCCACCTTCTTGGTTGGACAAAAAAATGTCTAAGACAGAGTGATATTCACTCAAAGCTTGCTTTACTCATTTTCCTTATCATTTTTGGTTCACTTGAAATCACTTGTAGGAATGTTGTCAAATCTTAGTGGGGCCACAGAAGTCTTTAAGAAGCTGAAGGTAACACAGTGGGTGAAGCATTTGCCTTGCAAGCAGCTGATCTGGGTTTTCTCCTTGGTACCACATATGGTCCTCTGATCCCAACAGGGGTGGTCCTGGGGTATAAAGCCAGGACTAAGTCCTGAGTTCTACCAAGTGTGGCCCCAACTCCCCCCACCAAAGAAACAAAAAAGTATGGCCTTTTCCACCTGAAAAGTGTACATGTAATTTTGTGTGTAATTTTAGCAAGCCCCTAATATCCAAAGAAAGAAACTCTAGAATGACACATAAAGGTCATTGTTGGCATTGATACTTCTTCTGTTGTGTGTTACTTTGATCTTGATTCAGGAGTGTCTGAAATGCATGGTCTGGTATGAGTCAACAGTGAGAGTAACTTTCAGTGCTTCAACAGTGAATGTATTAGAGGGATAGAGATAGGGTCAGTTAGGAGGGTAGACAGATGTACCATTGGGTGGATGAGTTGGATGGATGGATGGATGGATTGGATTGGAAGATGGAGGGAGGGAGGGATTGATGGATGGATGGACGGGTGTATCATCCAACAGTCATGGAAGAAAATAGATTCACAGACATCCATTGTTGCATTAAATAATTAATGATGGATCTGGATGGTGAAGGATGGATCGAGGGATTTTTCTCTGCCATCCCAGGCCATGTGGCTCCGCAATCCCCATTCAGCTGGAGGGCCCCAGGTTTAGGTGAACAGCGGAATCAGACTCATCCAGAGACAGGCATCAGGAAGCATCAGCTTTATTCATGCCCTATCCACCACATGTGTGGCCTATATCATAACCTTTTAAGCATACAGTCATTCTTATCTAGCCCTGCATCTTAACTCCTGTCAGCCATCTTTCCTTTGACCTCCATGCTGGTCAAAGACCAAAAAGGGCAAAAGGGGGCCTAATCCCCTGGGTCAAAGGCTTTATCTACCTTTTCCAAGACCCCTCCCAGGAATGGGCGGGGTCTTGCAGGTAAGGTCAAGTTACCTAGGAAGAAAGGAGGGATGAGGCTTCAATCCATTTGTTATTTATTCATTCAAACATTGATGAAAAGAAAACCCAGGTACAGATCTGCTCTTTCCATTCCCAAATAAGGACTCCTGGACTAGTTTGTTACATATATCGTTATTTATTGAATTGGTTTTTACTTTTTAACTTGTGGTGGCCAATTCTTATTTGCATAATCAGTTTTGACATCATTAAATCTCCAGGAACAAAGCAACTGCCAGCATAAATTCTTCACAACTCATTTTAGGATCTTTTTTAGATCACACTGCAGCCAGAATGTGATTAATTTCTGTAGTTGTGTGGGGTTTCTTGGACTTTATACATATTTTACCAGGTTTTAGCATCTTTGAGGGGAGAATTTGTTCTTTTTTTTTTTTTTTTTTTGGTGTTCCCGAGTATCTCTCTGTGTCACAGAAAGTCCACCTGTTACTTTTTCATGCTGATTTTCTGTCATTTTCCACCAGCACCAGATGCTGAAGAAGGCTGAGTGGGATTAGGGGTCAATGCTGGTCTGGAATGGGTAAAGTAGAGCATAGCAGTGAGTTGGCATCTGATGAGCACCTACTTGGGTCCAGACACTTCTATAAATATAAAATACTTATCCTTCACCTAAGTTCCCTTCCTGTGGTGCAGGACAGAATGTATTTTATATATATATATATATATATATATATATATATATATATATATATATATATAAGCTTGGATGAAGCTTTGTAGAAGGGAAACCTGAGACTCAGAATATAAAGAAACTATTGATACCACATGAGACTTGAATCTGTTCGGTTTTAAAATCTGCCTTACGGGGCTGGAGAGATAGCGCATCAGTAGGGCATTTGCCTTGCATGTGGCCACCTGGGAGAGACCCCGTTTGATGCCTGACATCATCTATGGTCTCCCAGCCTGCCAGGAGGCAATCTCTCAGTGCCGAGCCAGGAGTAACCCCTGAGCGCCACTGGGTGTGGCCCCAAAACCAACCAATCAATCAATCAATCAATCAATAAAGTTTAAAATCTGTGTTCTTGGGGCCAGAGCAATAGCAGATAGACCACTTGCTTTGCACATAGTCAACCTGGATTTGATCCCCAGCACCATATATATTCCCAGAGTTTTGCCAGGAGTGATCCCTGAATCCAGAAACAGAAATAAACTCCAAACACCACCAGGTGTGGCCCAAAAAAAGCAAAGCATAACATAAAATCTGACTTCTCTTGGCTGTGTTTTCACGTGGAGCTGTAATAAGAATAATTACACCCACCTATATCGGGGAGCATGATAATGATGTTAGACATGAGCTTAGCATGTCTTATGAAGGATAAAATTAGCAGGCAACCAGTTGAAGTTTTAATTGCCTCTCCATTTACCCACATAGACTAGCAGAAGGAATCTTGATCAGATAGTGAGGTTTGGGTTTGAGTTTTGATTTTAACAATAACAAGGGCGATCTGAGATAAAATCATGTATCCTCTTTAGACCAAGACTATTCTCTCTTTACTAGGTAATTCCAAAGGTACAGCCAAATTTTTATCTCTGGTACAAAACTGCAGTACATATATTATTATTACAAAAAATTTTTGTGTGTGTTGTAAGTGTATGCTCCATCTCTGCTGTGAGATGACATCTCATATGGCATAGCGAATATCCAAGTGACTGCCTTGGGTTATAGTTTTAAACTATAGATGAGTTGAAACTAAGATGACTTTCGTCTTTACTCTTTAACTTATGCACCTCTAGAGTCTAAGCAGTATTACTCTTCTTCTCTGACTTATTTCCCTACATAAGCACTTATAATGATTAAATAAAGTCAACCTCATAGGGAAGTGTACCAAACAGTATGTAAATTTAACAAGTTGCCCAGAAATTAGTAGTAACAAATCGTTATCGCTCCAGCAGACCTACAATCATGGTTTAATACACTATGTGACAGGTACTGTACATGATAATCCGGACAGGTATTGATCTATTAATTCTCTGTAAGTACTTTCACTGTCATTGTCTCAGAGGAAAGGAAGCAGAAGACTATGAAGTCTAAATAACTTGCTCAAGAGCACATAGCTCATTAGTGGCAGAGCTTTATTGCTATGCAAGAAGAAATTTTCCTGCCAGGTAACGTGTCAAAAGTGGATGATCACTCCAACCATACGAGGGTGGTGTGTGTGTGTGTGTGTGTGTGTGTGTGTGTGTGTGTGTGTGTGTGTGTGTGTGTGTAGCTTAGGATTTTTTTTTTTACAAAAATTTAAAAAAAATTCTCAAACACATTATACATGTTGGATTGTTTCTCCTTCCTTCTATCACCATTTTCAGTTATTCAAAGAGTGACCCATATCATAGAGAGGTTCTCGGGTCACAGATTCAAGATTTTCTCCTAGTCCCTGTCATTCCATATTCGAATTTCCTGTTGTTTTTGTTGTTTTGTTGTTGGTTTTTTTTTTTTTTTAAATTATATTTGCCTTCTCCTCTTAATGGCCAGACTTAATTCTTCAACTGCACTCTTTTTTTTCTTTTTTTTTTTTTTTTGGTTTTTGGGCCACACCCGGCGGTGCTCAGGGGTTACTCCTGGCTGTCTGCTCAGAAATAGCTCCTGGCAGGCACAGGGGACCATATGGGACACCGGGATTTGAACCAACCACCTTAGGTCCTGGATTGGCTGCTTGCAAGGCAAGCACTACTGTGCTATCTCTCCGGGCCCTCAACTGCACTCTTAAAAACTATTAGGTCTCTTTAGAAAGAATATGTTATGGAGGCCAATTATAGGTACAGTATGGATACCTTACCCTGTGTTGTCGAGTGTTAAGGTAGAATTGGAAAATTTGCAGAATTGTGCAACTTCATCTCAACCCAGTTAGGCTGCTAGAGTTATGCTACAAGATTCTCAGTGCCTATTTGGAAGCAATCCCTGCTCCCAACCTCAGCCCCAGGCGACTGATCTGTTTTCTGTCTCTGTAGTTTTACCTCTTGGAATGTTCATCTAAATGGAAATCAAACAATAAATAATCCTTTATGTCTTCTGTTTTTTTTTTTTTTAATTTAAGATTCTGTTTCAAAGATGCATCCATGTTGGTGCTTGCATCGCATGGTTCTCTTTTTCATTTTTAAATAATTTCCATTGTATGGATATGCCACATTTTGTTTATTCCACAGTTGATAGACACTTGGATGGGTTCCAATGTGGAGCTCTTAGGAAGAATGCTACTTTAAAAATCCACATGCAGGCCTCTGTGTGGACATATGTTTCCATTTTTCTTGGGGAGCTAATTTGAAGGAGTCTTTCTTAGGTCCAGTAGGCTTGTTGTTTTGCTTTTTAAGGAACTACCAAGCTGTTTTCCAAAGTGACAGTATTATTTCAAATCCCTACCAACAGTGGATTGGGGTTTTCATTTTCTCTTTATCTATATCAATGTCTATTATTTCATAGTCTTTCCTCATTATAACTGTTCTACTGAATAAATGGCATCTCATGATTTTTCAAACTTGCCTTACCTCATTACTAATGACTGAGAAACTTTTATGCACAGATTAACTCTTCGTATATCTCTGTAATAAAGTGCTGGCTAAGATTCCTTGTCCAAACCACAGTGTTTAAATAAAGTAATTAAAAAAAATGATTCTTTGATCATTGTATAACTGTGTTGTTTGCCTTCTTTCCATTAAGAGTTATAAATGTTTTCATCAGGTAAATAACTTGCAAAGCTTTTCTTTCAGGCTGTCTTTTATCTTTTCATTTCCTTATTAATATCTTATTAGTAACAAACTTATCAAATTATCCAAATTCCTTTTTCTAGATTGTGTTTGGGGTGTTGGTGTTATATCTGTGTAACTTTGTCTAACTTAGGATCACCAAGATTGTTCATATTTTCTTCCACACATCTGATAATTCTAGCTTTATGATTTAACCTGAAATACTTTGTGTGCAAGGGAAGGAAATAATAAAGTGTTAAGGTGTTAAGCACTGTTTTTTTCCTTTTTGTTCCATGTGTGATACTAATTGCTCAAATCATTTGAAAGCTCCTCTCAATGAATTGTGTTGGCAATTTTGTAAAAAAAAAAAAATGAGTTAACTATAAGTGTCCACTTGTCTTTATATTCATTAATCATTGTCTCCATTACCATAAAGTATCCTTAAATCAAGTTATCTATACCACTAACATTTTTCTTTTTCAAAATTTATTTGTTCATTCTAAGTTCTGGGCATTTTCCATATGAATTTTAAAATCAATTTGGCTAGAGTGGTAGCACAGTGGTAGGGCGTTTGCTTTGCACACAGCTGACCCAGGACAGATGCAGGTTTGATCCCTGGCATCTCGTATAGTCCCTTGAGCCAGAATAACCCCTGAGCGCTGCTGGGTGTGGCCCAAAAAATAAAGCAAACAAAACATAAATATGTTTTGATATGTTGACAGTGGTTGCATTGACTATCAATCTGGAGATGTCATCTTAAATATGTGAGATCTTTCTAACCAGAAAAATGGTATATTATTGTTTATTCTTTTATTTCGTTAAGTACGTTCTATCACCAGAATACTAGTACAGCCGAGGGGTTCTTTCCTTGCAATTGTCTGACCTGGGTTTGATACCCTTCACCACATATGGTGCCCCAAACTCCATCAGCAGTCATTCCTGAAACTAGAGACAAGAGTAAACCTTTACCACTGTTAGGTGTGGGCCCAAAACAAAAGTATAATAAAACACTTCTGTCAGTACTTTCTTGTGTGGTCTCTTTTTTTCTGTTTGTTTGTTTGTTTGATTGTTTGTTGTAGATCAAACCCAGCAGTGCTCAGGCAGGTTCTGGGGTACCCAGAATCAAACTACCGTCCATCCTAGGTTGTACAAGGCAAATGCCGTACCACTGTGCTATCGGTCCAGCCCCCTCTCGGTACATTTTTTAAAAAATTGTTTAATTCTGTTTCTAGAGTATAGTTATAAACTTCTCAAATATATTTTTTTTGTTTAGTTTTTTTCCTCATAGGTCCTTAATAGATTTTTTTTTTTTTTTTGGTTTTTTGGGCCACACCCGGCGGTGCTCAGGGGTTACTCCTGGCTGTCTGCTCAGAAATAGCTCCTGGCAGGCACGGGGGACCATATGGGACACCAGGATTTGAACCAATCACCTTTGGTCCTGGATTGGCTGCTTGCAAGGCAAACACCGCTGTGCTATCTCTCTGGGCCCGCTTAATAGATTTTTATACCTGACAATACATCACTTCTAAAGTGAATGCATAATTATAAACTCTCAGACATATTTTTTTGTTTTATTTATAAGAGGGGTCACACTCATTTATGCTTAGGGCTTACGCCTGGCTCTGTGCTGAGAGATTATTCCTGGCAAGACTTGGGGGACCATCTGGATCAACTCGGGCTGGCCATGCACAAGGCAAGTGCCCTACCCACTGTACTGTCAGTCTTGCCCAAGAAATTTCTAAGTTATTTTGTGAACTCATTTACCACTAAATATTTTATTTATGTTAGAATAAATGCTAGATCACATTTCTGTCATTTAAGCTAATTCACCGTTTTAATTTTGTTTCATGATTATTCCCTAAAACTTCTCTGAAATGTAAATACAGAGAGTCTTACAATTGTAAACTTATAATAGTATTTATATGTTAGACTCACAGTTTCAATGAACATGAAGAAAATGATCACTTTTAAAAGAATTGGTATTTTGAAAATCCATCGCTTCTCAAAACTATCATTTACTCAGAATTAGCATTTTAAAATTGGGATTAGTGTTTTATTTTATATCCCTTGTAATTTCCTGATAAGCACTTAACTCATATGCTAATAAAATTTTAGTCCACTTCAAACTGCTTCAGTTTTCCCCGGTGTACTGAAGAGAATTACTCAGAAGGTGAATTCACTGTGTAAATGGAAATTCGTAGTTGGTTCCTCTAAAGAACCAAATTACATTTAAAAGCCTAAGTAGCATCATTTGTGTATGTACAACTAATGTATAGCCGAGCCTCATTAACATGAAAGTACAGTCTTTAGAAGCATTTGATAAGCTCTGCGTTTATGTTTGTCTATACTTTGACACCAATCAGTTTGCTTTGATACTGATTGGCAAAACTCTTTTCATTAATTCATCGTCACCTACCCTTATTATCAGGCATAAGTTTGTCTAGATTGCCAAGTATATTCATGCATTGAAATTCTCTTCCTTAATGTTTATTATATAATGTCTCTTTTTTCACTGTGGCCTCTAGTGCCCAAAGTAAGCAGGTGTTGCATTATACAGTATTCAACTGTTACGGACCAAGAAGGGATAGGGCAGGAGGTAGAAAAGCCAGTCAGGTACTTTCCTTTGGGAATACCCAAATAATCTAGTGCCAGGTTCATTCCATTCACAGCCTGAACAATAGCCACTTAGTGTCTATATATCTGCACTTTTTCATGGGTCCTTTCTCAGGCTTCTTTCCTTTCACTTCCCTTGGGGAGATGGACTTTTCTCTGTTATTGCTACCGTGTGTGATTCATTACTTTTATGATTAGTTGTAGATTTATTTTGTTCAGGGATATTTATAAGTCAGATGTAAAAAAAATGATTAAAGTTATTGATAACTTTCTATTTTTCTATGCTTTAAATGGTCTTCTGTCTGGGTTATTCTAAGAGTATGTACTTTTATGATTCTAGGATGTGATTTTCTTTTTTTTGGGGGGGGGTTGGGGGGCCACACCCCGGCAGTGCTCAGGGGTTACTCCTGGCTGTCTGCTCAGAAATAGCTCCTACCAGGCACGGGGAACCATATGGGACACCGGGATTTGAACCAACCACCTTTGGTCCTGGATCGGCTGCTTGCAAGGCCAACGCCACTGTGCTAACTCTCCGGGCCCAGGATGTGATTTTTCTAATTTTAAAGGAAAGTTAATAAAAATTAAGATTTTTTTTCAGGCATACTCTTGGTTTTTCTATTTTCTTTTTTCTTGGGGGGTGGGGGATGGGACGGATTGCAGCCACCAGTGCTTAGGACTTACTCCGGGCTCTGCAGTCTGGCATTCACTCCTGTAAGGTACTGGGAGCCATATGAGGTGTCAAGGATCAAAGCCAGGTTGCCACATACAAAGCAAGCACCCTGCCCACCTCTGGCCTATTTTTTTGGCCCACAGGCATACTCAGTCATTTTTCTCTTTTCTATTTATCTTCAGAGAAGATGTTTTGAGTTTATGGAAATTAACTCCCTTTAACTAACGAAACTGGGTAGAAATTTAAAAAAGAATGAAGATTATTTGTCATTCTCCTCTCACACAGGTTAAAAGCATGTCCTTGAGGAGTGAAGAAGTGACTAGAAGCAACATCAGGGTAGTGGTAGAGGGTCTGAACTATTTTGATAGTACTGAGAGACACAGTAACTGTCCACATCAAAACTATAAATGCAAGAGCCGGAGTGATAGTATAGCGGTGGGGCATTTGCCTTGCACATAGTCGACCTGGGATGGACCTGTGTTTGATTCCCGGCATCATAAGTATACATATATACACATATTTGAAAATATGCATATACAATTTCTTATATATATTACATATATGTGAATAAAATATAAGTCACCTATTACACTGCACATCTGATCCCTGATACCACATGATTTTCCAAGCACTATTGGTATTCAATTTACTTTTTATCAGTGGAAGAATTGAAAAACAAAGATCAGTAAATCTTCCATAAAATGAAACATAGGAAGATGTAGAAAGTAATAATGAAGGAAATTTAGAAAGTTAATTCAACAGATTTCGTACTCAAAGGAATCCCAGCTAGAGGAAGATGAGTTTAAAAATAACACAAGAAATTTTTCTAAAACTTATGGATTTTAGATTATGCCTTGTACACAGATTTTAAACAACTAACCCATAGGTTATTACATTTTGAAACATGTAGAATAAAATTAAAATTTTAAAGACAAAAGGGAGTGAGGGGAGACCTTTATAAATACAGGTACATCAGGATAGATCTGTTATATTTGTCAGCAAACTTGTCAGCTTACCCAAAACTAAAATAGTGCAAAAATCTTGCTGTATTCATTTTCTCTTGAGGTGCCATAAAGGTACCATGACAATCAGTGGGTGTGATTAAGACTTAGCAGAAAATCAAGAAGATAGAACTCAAATCAATTATTCTCTCAAAAACACAGTGTTTTGAAAGTGGAAATTAATCACAAAACAAAAAGTGAAGGGGGATAGAATTCAAACAGTTTGAAATTTAAAAAAAAAGTTTCAGAAAACAAGAGTCTTGAGTAAAGAATAATTTTTAAAAAAACATTAAAAATACAAAGTTTTGGAGATGGAAGGATTAATTATACAGTGGGTAGGGTGTTTGCTTTTCATGCTACCAGCCTGGGTTTGATACCCAGCATTCCATAAGGTCCCCTAAGCACAAGCAAGAATAAACCCCTGACATTGTCAGGTGTGACTCCAAAACAAGCAAAAAAATAGAAACTCTGGGGGATAAAAGGAAAAAATACATACTCAGACATGCTAAGAGATTAAGATTTGCCTGGGACATTGTGTGTGTGTGTGTGTGTGTGTGTGTGTGTGTGTGTGTGTGTGTGTGTATGTGTGTGTTGAGTGACACATCTGGCAGTGATCAGACATTGTTCCTGGTTCTGAGCGCAGCTGTGACCCTTGTCAGTGCTCACAGGACTAGATGTGGTGCTAGGATTTAAATCAGGATAGGAAGAATGCAGGGCAAGTGCCTTTTCTTGTGTATGATCTCTAGACACCAGGTATTTTTGTCCATGAAGCTTCTGAAAGTTTGTTCCAGCAGGATTTAGAAAACAAGAATAATGCCGAATGAGGAAGATCTGGGATAAAGGGGAATAAAGGGCTAACATGCAGGAGATCAGGAATAATGCTCAAGAATGACAGCTGATTCTACTTGAGAACAGCACACACTTGGAAGATACCAGAAGTAGAAAACTGGTTATCAAGAGGGAATATAGATGGAAATGGTGAATTAGAGAAGGCATCAAGGCTCAGAAAGTGGTATTGGTTTTTGCTATAAGTCTATGATGAAACTGCTAGATAACGTTATTGCCAATTTGTTGTAGGAATATAAAGCAAATTTATCTAGAAGTAGGTAATTCCTGTAGGTAAAAATAAATGTACAGGGACCAGAGAGATAGTCCATGGTCTAAGGCATTTGCTTTGTATGCATCCAACCATGATTTGGCCCTGAGCACCTCTAGGAGTGACTCCCAGAGCAAAGAGCCAGGAGGAAGCTCTGAACACAGCCAGGTATGCCCTCCACCCCTGAAATAAATGTATGTTAAAAAGAAAATTATACTATTCTAATGGGTACTACAGCAAGCAATGTGTTTGTAATTAGAACAATGAAAATATCGCTATATTAATTGAGAACATGGCAGTAATTATGTTTGGATGCGAAGGGTTAGAATTGCTCAAAGATCAAGGAACTAAATTCTCATGTATTGTGGCAGCAACGTCAGTAACTATTTCCTTCAAAATAAATAAATTTTGGAGGAGATATGAACATCTGTTTTAAAATACAAAGTATCTTAAAGTTATGATCGTCTCTTGAGGGTGACAGCGAACCAGTGTTTTCAGGAACTTTTTAAGTCTTTAGTGCTCTGTGAAATTCTTTCAAAATGTCCCTTTCCCTGAAATAAAAAGTTTCTAAAAGAGTAATGGTCTTTAAAATGTCAGGGAAATAGAATAATTATGAATTATAGTTGACCTTCTTCCATTTTTTGTCTTGTTTTCTAGAGTTCCTGGAATAACGATTGCTACAGATATTATCTGTGGTTTTCCTGGAGAAACAGATGAGGATTTTCAAGAAACAGTGAAACTCGTTGAAGACTACAAATTTCCAAGCCTCTTTATTAACCAATTTTACCCCAGACCAGGAACTCCCGCTGCAAAGATGGGACAAGTTCCAGCGCAAGTGGTAAGCAATTTTTTTCTCTTGTGCAGCCAATAGAAATAAAAGTGCATCCGCTGTGTTCTTCTCTGCCCTACAACTTGTTCTGAAGTTTAAGGGACACGGAGAGAGATGGTAAATGATCTAAGGGAACTTTAACAGCGTTTTCACCTCCTACGAGTGAAATCCAGATGACTTGGGGAAAAATTGAACCCATTTGACTTGAACCCATCACCTGTGTTTAGAAAATAAATTCTTGGCTATTTGAAAACAAGTCCCTGTTGAAATATCTATGACCAAAAAAGACCTTGATGTTTATCCTGCTTTTCAGAGAGCCTGTTGGTAACTGGTTACTCTGGGCCTGTGGATATGTTTTGATTTTATGTTGGGTCACCTCGGTACAGGCTGTCAGGTTATCATCAAACTCAGGTGTATGGTCCTTTCAAAGAGAAGCTCAGTTTTATCTTCAGCCTTGTGGTTTGTCCATAGGTAGGTTGATATAGAATGAGTGAAAGTAAATGCGAACAAGTTGAGATTCACTGTTAGCTTTTCTAGAAGATCCCAGAAATCATTGAATTTCTTGATTCGTGAGTTAAAAAAAATGGAAAGAGGTAGAAAAGCCTTAATAGGAAGTAGAATGTTCTTTTGGTGGTGGGGTCAAGGGGAGGTTGAGGCCATACTCCTGGTACCCAGGGCTTGCTCTTGGTCTCTATCAAGAAATTAACTCTTGAATCATGCACAGGGTTCACATTTGGTGCTGGGAATTCAAACCAGGGCTATTTGCATGCAAGATAAATGACTTAACCCCTTTACTATCTCTCAGGCTCCTGGGAAGTAGAATTTTGGAGGAGGGGGTGTCCCACACTCTGACATACTCAAGGGTTTCTACTGGCTGTGCACTCAGAAATTACTTCTGGCATTCTCAGGGGATCATATAGGATGCCAAGGATTGAGCCTGGGTCTGCCATATGCAAGTCAAACGCCCTAACCTTCAGACTAGAGAACAGTTTTTTAACTGAATTTTCTTTTACTTTGTTTCTTATAACCAATTGTGACTTAGCATTACATTTTTCTCTAATGATTGTTCATCAATAAATGCTAGAAGGAATACTTAAAACATATCCTACCAGGGCATATGTGACTATCAAAGTAGTATGAGACAGAGAATTCTCATTTTCGCGGTGGATTATTTAAAAACAATAACAACAAATATTTAAAATTTTACTTTCCCCAGCAAAATCACTTTGTCTTCTCAAAGCTTTATGTTGCTTTCACAAACATCTTTATCCATAAGAATAGAAAAGTTATTTACAGCCTGTTTAACTTTATTTCATTTTTTACTGTCTAATGTCATCAGTGGAAAGAGCAGATTATAACACCATAGTTAATTAAATTTCCACTTACATAAAGATAAGGAAAATCAATATCTTATCTCAACTCCTGTTTTTATTGAGATGTGGTTTCTACCCAGCAAACCATTTTCATGTGCAGGTCTGTGAATCTCAATGAAGTCATTTCACATCCTGAGTACATCACAGTCAAGGTATTAATTTTACCAGGTTATCCACCAAAGCTCCACCTCCACCCTTTGACCTTGTGGTGATCAACTTCTTGTTCCAAAACTAGCATTCAGCAGCTGCTAAAGTCTTTATTGCCCTGATTGAACGAACTAGTTTTTTTTTAATGATTTCAATGCCTTAGACCCTATATTACCTCTCGAATCTCCTATACATTTATTTATTTATTTATTTATTTATTTATTTATTTATTTTTGTTTTTGGGCCACACCCGGCGGTGCTCAGGGGTTACTCCTGGCTGTCTGCTCAGAAATAGCTCCTGACAGGCACGGGGGACCATATGGGACACCGGGATTTGAACCAACCACCTTTGGTCCTGGATCAGCTGCTTGCAAGGCAAACGCCGCTGTGCTGTCTCTCCGGGCCCCTATACATTTATTTTTACCTACAGGAAATAACTACTTCTAGAGAAATTTGCTTAATAATCTCACAATAAATTAACAATAATGTTACCTAGCAATTTCATCAGCTATATCAAAAACCCATCCCACTTTTTAAGCATTTGACGCCTTCTCTAATTCACTTCCACCTATATTTCCTCTGATAATCACTTTCCCATTTTAGATATCTTCCAGGTGTATGCTGTTCTCAGGCAGAATCAGCTGTCATTTTGGAGCATTATTCCTTGATCTTTTGTATTTTAATTCTTTATTCTTCTCTGTCCCAGATCTTCCTCATTCTGGATTATTCTTGTTTTTCAAATTCTGCTGAAAAATTCTTTCAGAAACTACAGGAAAAAGAGTCCCGGGAGGGGTGCCGGAATGGTTGGAAAAGGCACTTGACGTGAATGCAGCCACCCCTTGCTTGATCCCTGGCACTACAGATGGTCCCTTAGGAGTGTGAACAGAGCCAGATGTGGCTCGAAACCAGATTTTTTAAAAATGCACCTCAAAAAGTAACTCCAGTGGGGCCTGAGTGTCACAGGGGTATAGTGTTTGCCTTGCATGTGGCTGACGTAGGACTGACCACGGTTCAATACCCCAGCATCCTATATGATCACCCAAAGCCAGAAATAACCCCTGAGCGTCATCGGGTGTGGCCCAAAAACCAAAAAACAAAGTAACTTCAGTTACTGAGTATACGAACTTTTTGATGGGATCTCAGTCCCTTGGGCCCTTGCTAACCCTTTGATCTTCTAAAAGTTCATATTCTAAACTTTGCCTGCCTTTTCTAATTGCTCTTTACAAGATTATAGATATGATATTTGTTAGTTCACCTTAGCCAGAAGCAACATTCATGGCATAAAATCAGCTCACAGATCCGTTTGGTTCCTTCTATTCTGTTATCATCTAAATGTAGCCCCTTAGCATCTTTCTTACATGTTTAGAATTGATCCCCAGTTCTAGCACAGTTTTCTCTTTTTTCTTTTTTTTTAGATTGTATACTTGACATCAGTTTTAGGTTGACAGCAAAAGTGAGTGGAAAGTGCCTAGTGCCTCCATATGCTCCGCCTACACTCTGTGTCCCCTAACAAAGCAGCACTGTGATAAGCTGACAATGGTACAAAATGGTCACCGAAAGTCCTTGGGTGATGTCATACTACCGGAGTCACATCTCTGTGGATATGGACTGATGCGTCATGTCTGCATCCATCAATGTGATGCCAGAAATTTGTTTTACTGCTGAGAATATCCTCAGCTTTCTGCATTTAACTGACATCCTCCTTTTTCTTAATCCTCCATTTTTTGACTATCTCATAGGTTAGCCATTCCCAGACTGACCTGTCACTGAAATCCTGAAATCCATAGCTTTTCTTATATAACCTGGCTTCCTGTAAGATGCCTATATGGTTTCTCCAGGTTTTTGTGTGGCCTCATAACTCTCATTTTAACACTGAAAACCATTCCACTATTCCATCATACTGGTGGACCACCTTTTGTCTGTCAATCTACTGAATAGCATCGTATCTTTATCCAAGCCTTGGTAGTGATAAGCAAGGAAAGATGTTGGTAATAATGCTCTGCATCCTTTTCATGAACACACGTTTTCAATTTGTTTGCTAATTACCAATTGCTCAATTGAATGGTAAAGTTCAATTGGAAGGAGGTGTTGGGCTGTCCTGGTGGTGTCAGAGCTTGTCCCTGGATCTTTGTTCAGGATCACTCCTAGCAGTCCTTAGGGGACCATATTGGTATAAAGGATTAAGCTGGGTCCATGCAAGGTTTATGCAAGGCAAACTCTTTACTCCTTTGTACTATCTCTTTGGCCCCTGTTTAGTTTTGCAAGAGACTGTCCCCAAAGGAGTTGTATAATGTTTGTACTCCTACCAGCTGTGACTGAGTTTCCCTTTTGTTCCATATCCTGGCCTGGCATTTGGTCTTGTCGTTGTTTGGGATTTTCACCACCAATAGGGACTGTCATGATAATCTCCTTGATAGAATTTGCAATTCCCTGCTGACAGAACATTGAGCATCATCTCATCTGCTTCTTGCCATTTGTGTAAATCCCTGGCAAGGTGTCTGTCTACTCAGGTCTTTTCCTCATTTAAAATTATCCTCTATTCATACTGTTGATTTTTATGGTATTTTGTTTGTTTGGGACTATATTTAGTGACAAATCCTTTATCAGTTCTCTTCTGATATTTCCCCCCCTCATCTCATTTCTGGCTTGTCTTTTTTGTTGTCTTAAAATAGAGTCGTTCTTTTGATTATTGTATCCTTGCAAACACCATATATTTTGACTGCATGGTGATCTGAAATACAAACTTCAGCTCAGGATGGTTCTGAACCAAACTTTGAATGGCTCCAGCTGATTTAATCTTTGGTCAGTTCTATTGTCTTCTTAGGTTCCCAAATTGTTCCCCTCATGCATTTGCCCTTTAAGGAACCTTTTTGTCTTCATCTCTTTTTTTTTTATATTTTATTTAAACACCTTGATTACATACATGATTGTGTTTGGGTTTCAGTCATGTAAAGAACACCACTCCAAATCAGGTACCCCAGAACAGAACCAAGTTGAATCACACTTTCTGGAGCTAGCACTCCAAAGTCCCCGCTCCCTCTTGTCCAGGTAGGGAAATAGACCCTCTACTTTTTAGGGTGCTTAACTGGTGATTTTTGTTGTTCCTTGATTTGTAATTGCTTATCTCCAATCTCTGCCTTCATAGTATCCCTAGTGTCTTATTTTCTCTAAGCATCTGTCTTAGAGGACTCCAGCCATAACTAGATTCTTAACCTATCCTATTTTGTGTTGAGGGCTTGTTTTTGGCTACATCTGGTGATGTGCAGGGATTATTCCTGGCTCTGCACCCAGGCCTTGCTCCTGGTGGTGCTTGGAGGATCATATGAGATGTTGAAGACCAAACCGAGGTCAGATGCATGAGTTGTAAACACCTTATCCTCTGTACTATCACTCTAACCCCATTGTTCCTCATCTTAAAGAGTACTTCTGCATGACTTTGATTCCAAATGAGGTCACATTCTAAAGGGTTGGATTTTAATATGTCTTTTTCAGAGGGAGATACTGTTTAATCCACCTGTTCCTCCTTTTTTTTTTTTTTTTTTTTTTTGGTTTTTCAGGCCACACCCATTTGATGCTCAGGGGTTACTCCTGGCTAAGCGCTCAGAAATTGCCCTGGCTTGGTGGGACCATATGGGATCGAACTGCGGTCCTTCCTTGGCTAGCGCTTGCAAGGCAGACACCTTACCTCTAGCGCCATCTTGCTGGCCCCTAATCCACCTGTTTCTTTGATGATACTCCAAGTCAAAACTGGCCTGGAATAGTTTCATCATTAAATACGTAGAACCTTAAATAAGAGGAATGAAGCCTTACTGATAAAATCAAATTTGGCCATCAAAGAGAGGATATATGATATGCACTGAATCTTGCTTCTCTTCAGTTTATCAAAATTTGGAACTGCATATTCTCAAGTGTTTATATAACTGCTTAGCAACTAAACTTCGGTTGAATAAAACGTTTCCACATGAATATTGGGATTTTTTTTTAATCTAATTTATTTCCCATTTCCTTGATCATAAGAAAACTTCAGTAATGAAAGTAGAATTTAGTCTTTTCCTTTTCCTTTTTCTTTTTTTTTTTCTTCGGGTCACACCCAGTAATGCTCTGGGGCCACTCCTGGCTATTTGGTCAGAAATCACTCCTGGCTTAAAGGACCATATGGATTGCTGGGGATCGAACCCAGGTTCGTCCTAGGTCATCTGCATGCAAGGCAAGTGCCCTACCGCTGTGCTATCACTCCAGCCCAGAATCCAGTCTCTTATTGTATAAATAACAGTGTACCATATACTTTAAAACAGCAGCTTTTTATTATGCTGCCTTTTTTTGTTTGTTTATTTGTTTGTTTTGTTTTGGAGCCACACCCGGCAGCGCTCAGAGGTTACTCCTGGCTGTCTGCTCAGATATAGCTCCTGGCAGGCTCGGGGGACCATATGGGATGCCGGGATTCGAACCAACCATCTTAGGTCCTGCATCGGTTGCTTGCAAGGCAAACACCACTGTGCTATTTCTCCGGCCCCTATTATGCTGCTTTTATTTCCTCTACAGTGAGGTCTTCCAGAGTGTTCTTCCACCATAATGATACAAAGATTCAGCATATTCTTTCTTTCCTTCACAGTTAATTTCATCTTTAACACAAATTCTAGTAACTTTTTAAGTGAATTGCGGTTGTATTCTGATGAACAAAATAGTGTGTATTTCTTCATAATTTGAATTCCCAAAAGAATCTATCCTAATAGTGGTTTCACATATGGTTAGGTGGGAAAGAGGAATTCCTTTTGCCAATTCTTTATGACCTTTTTTTTTGTGGTTTTTGGGTCACACCTGGCAGTGCTCAGGGTTACTCCTGGCTCCAGGCTCAGAAATTGCTCCTGGCAGGCATGGGGGACCATATGGGACGCTGGGATTCGAACCGATGACCTCCTGCATGAAAGGCAAATGCCTTACCTCCATGCTAACTCTCCAGCCCCTCTTTATGACCTTCTTACCTTTAAAAAAAAAGGTAAATTTGTAATGAAAATAAATTAGTTAATATACTTTCATGAGAAGAGCAAGCTAAAGAGATTTCATATGAGATCACGTAAGCCAAATAAGAGTGACCTGACGTTGCTAGATGAAAGGTCAAATTTACGTGTTTATTTTTCAAGGCCGTTAAGATTTTCATTAGTCTTTATTAATCTTAAGTAGCTCTCACAATATTTTAGGACTGTGTCTAAGAGTCTTCGTTTTTCTAGATAAGGTCACTTACGTTTGAAGACTTTGGGGACCAGGGAAATAGGAGCACATGTGAAGCCATGAGAGTCTGACCCAGCAACACCCAATCCACCAAGCAACACTCAGTATAGCTTGGTTTTCCCCATCACCACTGCCCCTCGGCACCAGATCATAAAAACAGCATTCTTGAATGATAGGAGTATCTTCAGAGATCCAAGAACCCCTGGGAAACCTTCATAAAAATCAATTTGAGTGAGGGGAATGACTTTGAGCCATACCCAACAAGTGCTCAGGAGCTATTTCTGACTGTGCTCAGGAGTGACCCTGGCGGTGCTCAAAAAACCATATGTGATGCAGCCCAGCCAAATGCAAGGCAAGAGCCTCATCTTCTGTGCTAACTCTCTAGCCTCAGTTTTTATGCCTTTCAGCGTTTCTTTTCAACTGCAAGCTCATTTTAAGAAAATTTGATGCCCAATAATGATGTGGTGAAATCTTTAAGAGACCTGAAAAAAAATTAGGTGTTGAGCTGTTGAAATATTTGCCTTCGTTTCAAGTGTTGTTCTTTTCAGTCCACCTGCTTGCTTGTCATTGATCTTGGAACCTGAAAGGCAAGGGGCTGTCTTGAGATATATTTGGCATGAAAAGGTCATAATTCACGGACCCCCCCCCACAGCTCTTAGAATGCTTACACTTGGGGCTAGAAGACCACAGCTGGGGCCACTTCATCCCTAGGCCTGCAGAGGTCTTGCAAGATTGTTGCATAATGATGCCATTGGTGGGAGATAGAAGCAGTATGGCTGGAACTATCCACAGCTTTTTCCTGAGTGGGTGATTTTGTGCTGGACTCAAGGCAAGATATAGTGACTGCTTGCAGGGGTCTCAAACTCGTGGCCCACGGGCCGCAAACGGCCCTCCATATAACATTTTGTGGCCCTGCCCTAGAGGAATCTTTTTTTGTTTTGTTTTGTTTTGTTTTAGTTGTTTAGGTCACATCCCCCAATGTTCAAGGCTTACTACTGACTTTGCACTCAAGGATCACCCCAACTTTGCCTCCTGCGGTCCGCAGGTAAATTGAGTTTGAGATCCCTGGTAGAGTGTGAATAAGAAATGTTCTGAGGGCCCGGAGAAATAGCATAGCGGTGTTTGCCTTGCAAGCAGCCGATCCAGGACCTAAGGTGGTTGGTTCGAATCCCGGTATCCCATATGGTCCCCCGTGCCTGCCAGGAGCTATTTCTGAGCAGACAGCCAGGAGCAACCCCTGAGCACCGCTGGGTGTGGCCCAAAAACAAAAAACAAAAAGAACTGTTCTGAAATCCATTCTTCAGTGGAAACAGACCCCAAGACAGGATTAATAGAACCCAAACCCAGGAGGTTAAGAAAGTGGGGAGAATGAATAGTGGAGGAATTAGACAGTGTGATGGAGGGATTGGTTGGTATAGCGGCTCTAGAAGGATGAATTATGACTTCAATACAATTTGGGGTGGGGCGTGTCACACTGGCGGTGTCATTCAGGAGTTACTCCTGTTTCTACACTCAGAAATCATCCCTGGCTAGGGGATATTATGGGATGCTGGGGATCAAACCTGCATCCGTCCTGGGTCAGCTGCATGCAAGGCAAATGCCTTACCACTGTGCTCTGGCCCCTCAATACAATTTTAAACAGTGATATTTCACTAAAAAAAATATAGCTCGGAAAGTGTCCTGAAATCAAGACAGATTTGCTAGTTGTATAACAGATGCTGACTTTCCTGAATCCAGTTGCCTGAGTCTATAGTATACTATAGCAAACAGAGCAAACCCCAGCAGTGTAGTGGCTGGAAATTTTTCCATGTAAGTTTTTTTTTAAAGCCTTTTTTGTTTCATTTCTGGATGTGATCCTGAAATTTAACAACTTGGTATTTTAAAGAATATCAAGCTGCCTATATGTAAACAATCTTGATTTTTTTGATTACTTGGTATAACATAATTATATGATTTGTATAGTCTCAGGTTTTCAAATTAAACTGTTTTCTTTGGGGACAAGAAAATAAAGCATTATAGTATTTCCCAAAATGGGCAGTACCGCCTGGGGATTGGAGAAATTTGGGGTATTGAAAGGGCAGTGAAGCCTACCGTAGTTGGGGGTGCACTTTCTATTACTCAAAGAGAGAATATAAATTTCTGGGAAGCTCTGAGTAATTTTTTTCTGAAAAGGGGACAGTAGATCAAATAAATTTGAGACCCTCTGCTCTAGACTTGATTTCCAAGCAATCCAAAGGAAAAAAAAACTTTTCACAAGAAACTTGTAATTTAGTCCTTTTAAAGAAATGTATTAATGTTTAGACAGAGACAGTAGTGTTAACATTTATGGTATTGATATACAAAATGAATATGCCTCTCCTCTCATACCGCCAGATCCAAAGCTCTCCCTCACTGCCCCTCCATTTCTTTTTGTCTGTCCTTCACCCTACTCCCATCACCACCACCACCACCACCACCACCACCGATCTTTGATCATTTGTTTTATAATCCAGTGACAAGAGTTTTTTTTTTATTGTTCAGTACTTGGATTTTTGCACCACACACTCAATGGTCAGGCCTTACTCATGATTCTGTGCTTAGGGATCACTCCTGGAGGTGCTCAAAGGATAATATGGGGTGTCAGGGATCCAACCCGGTTTGGCTGCATGGAAGACAAGAACTCTACCTATTGTTCTATCTCTCCGACCTCAAGTTATTTTTACTCTTACTGGAGTTTTTAGCCTGACCCTACTCTTTTTGTTTTGTTTTGTTTTTTGTTTTTGGGCCACACCCAGCAGTGCTCAGGGGTCACTCCTGACTATCTGCTCAGAAATAGCTCTTGGCAGGCACGGGGGACCATATGGGACACCAGGATTCGAACCAACCACCTTTGGTCCTGGATCGGCTGCTTGCAAGGCAAACGCCACTCACTATGCTATCTCTCCGGGCCCATGACCCTACTCTTGAATTTCAGCAGATGAGTTCATAGGGTCCTTCATGGTATCTCTTTATCAATAGTAGGGAAATGTGAGCTAATTTAAAATCCAGGGGATGGCTGGAGATCTCCTACCTTGAGTGAGTTTCTTTATATATAGTATATATTTATATATAAATAAATATTTATTTATTTAACCAATGGAGCATTGACTGAATGATCCTCTAGGCCTCTTGAAACTTCCCATCAGGAGGCTTCAAAGCTACTTTCTATTTATATTTAAAAAGATTTAGAATGCTTTTTTTTGTTTTACATCATTGGCCCAAATGTGTCACCTTCATAAGCAAAGATTTTTTACTTTATTATCAATATGATGGAACTTTTGTGTTTGTTTGTATACCCATGAATGACTCCCTCTTGAATGTGAATTAGGAATAATAAAGCATAGTTGTTGAAGTACTTGCTTATGTAACTTCGGTTTGGTGGCCCTGAGAACCAGTTATGACAGAAATGATTGGTTTACCCATGGGCATGACCTAGTCCTAAATATGTTATTTTATATGATACAGAAAATTTCACAGGTGTGATTAGATTTAAATTAAAGTTCTTGATATGGGAAAATAATTGTGGACAAGCTAGTTGAATTCAGTGTAATCATTGAACCCTCCTTTCCTTCCTTGTTCCCTCCTTTCCTTCTTCCTCTCTCCCTCCCTATACTCCTCCCTCACAACCCCCTTCTTCCCTTCTCATTCCTTCTCCCTCCTTCTTACTTCCTTTATTCTGCCTCCTCCCTTTTCTCATCTTCCCTCCCTTCCTCCTTTCATCTTTCCTTCCTTTCTACCTTCTTCCTTTCTCCCTTTCTGCATCCCTTCCCTCCTAAAAAATAGAAGAGAAAAGCCAGAGGGTTAAAGTTGGAGGAAGTGGGGATTAAAGCAGGAATCAGAGTGAAAGCTTCAAATATTAAGGATGAGGCCATGAGCTAGGGATTGTAAGTTTATTTAAAAGCTAAAAGAAAAAAAAATGCAAGGAACAGATTGTCCCCTTAAACTTCCCAAAGAAACCGATGCCTTGGTTTTAGTCCATAAAACACATGTTCAGCTTCCACCCCAGAGTGTGAAAAAATAGTTTTCTTTTAAATTTTAATCCACTGAGTTTGTGATTAAAAATGTTGCCTTGGGGCCGGGCGGTGGCGCTAGAGGTAAGGTGCCTGCCTTCCTGCGCTAGCCTAGGACGCTAGCCTAGGACGGACTGTGGTTCGATCCCTCAGCGTCCCATATGTTGCCTTAACAATAAGAAAATAGGATGCTGTCTATAGGAGATTTTATGTGTTTCGGGTATATCCCATAGAACTCAGGGGCTACTCCTGGCTCTGTGCTCAGGTGTAACTTCTGGTAGTGCTCATAGGACTATATAGATTCTGAGGATTGAGCCAGGGTCAACTACCTGCACTGGAAGCACCTTCACCCCTGTACTATCTCTGATGCCAGACCCTGGGATATATTGAACCTGAGAACATTGGTGATTTGAGGCAGCTAAAATAATTGATACGTGAGTCCCTTGTTCTTCCTAGTGTTTTCTATGCCCCCAAATGACACTTGTTCATTTTGAGGTCTGTGGAAACCAACTCTCCTTGCCAACCAATTAGTATCGTTATCGAATACGAATTACGATTTAGTTAGCAGTCAATGTATGTCGCACATTGTTCGGAGCACTTCTGCCCTGTTATCTGACCTCATTCTCACAACAGAGCTGTGAGAGGAAAGCACTGAAGCTGTCAGTTTGCTCCTGAGGGAACTGAAGCTCTGAGCAATGCTTCTAATGGCCCAAGTCACAGACAGAAGCTTCTGCCTTCCTCTTGCTCATAGGTCTGGCTCTTCCTCCAGGCTCACTTTGCTCCCAAAGTCCCTGGCTGCTTGTAGTTTCCAACACATCTAGTTCATCTCCTCCCTCAGATGTCCTACAGCAGCGATAGGAAATTTCTTAGCCAAGGGCCATTGGGATATTTCTAACATCCAGGGATCAGACAACACATGCCTGGGGACCGAGAGATCCCAGAGATAAGATCCTTGCCTTGTATGCATCCAACCCTGACTCATACAGTATACATCTCCGTGAACTCCTTAGTCTAGGAATGACCCCTAATTACTACCAGGCTTGCCCCCTACTTCAGCCCCCCCCCCCAATTTTTTAAATATAATACAAACAAGCCAAAAAAGAGGCACAGAAGCCTGCGCAGCCAGACACCAAGACCAGATCACAGAATTTCACAGACCTTGTATGGCCAAATCTCTGCCTTGAAAGGAACAACATGAGAAGTTACCTCAGGATTATGAAAGCATGGAAGAGTAGCTACAGAGAATAGTACAGCACTTAAGACTTTTGGCTTGCATGTGGCTGGCCCTGGTGTGCTCCCCAAAATCATGTGATGCCCCAAGCATCTCTAGGCTTGATGCTTGAGTACAGAACCAGAAGCATACCAGTCGTAGCCCACTCCTTCCAACATTCCCCCACTTCAAAAAGAAAGACAACATTAAACACTTATTGGGCATAACATCTGGACATTGTTGTGTGTTTCAGGTGTGCAGGGTGAATAGAGGGCAAGCTACATGGGCCATTGTCAACAAGTGATCCTCGGAAGACAGGATCTGACTAAGATGGTCAGATAAACAATGTTCCACCACTCCCAGCTGTCCTGTGGATGGATAGTAGGAAGCTACTGAGTCACAGGGATGGCTGTTTATTTCTAAAAATTTATTCTAGATTTAATGGGAAAGGAAGAAGAGTCAGAAAGGAGTCAATTAGGAGATTGTACAAAACAGGTTTGGAGAGTCTTGTGCAACTTGTTTTCAGGCCACCAGTAAGCATCTTCTCTCAATCTGTAGAACTCTAAGCCCTGGAATTTTCTGCATGGCAGCACTTTGCTTCTGTGTTTCTGAAGAATTATTAACTTGCCTGATTCCTCAAGGCCATTATGTTGGTCCTTGATTGACTCTTGTCTCCTCGATCCAATACTAGGGGAGGCAGAATCTTTGACAAGGATCTTACAGTGTAAGACACTGTGTCTTGCTTCTGATGTTTGTTCTTGCTTGTGCTAGATGTGTTCTGTTTCTTCACAGCCTGAGTTTGTTCCCTGGAGTAGGCCCAGATTTCTACTACTTCACTGGAGTAGCACTGGCCTGTCTAGCTCCTGTCTGTTTAGTCTCTAATATTCCCCCTCCCCCATACATATATGATTCCATCTTGTCTTCATGCTTTCTACACTACAGCAAGGAGCTGCACCTTCTCCTTGGAACCTCTACATTTCTCCTTCTGTTTTGGTTATTCTATGCAGCTAATCTTATCATGGTGGCAGAAGTGATGGCAAGTGTATGTATGTGTGTGCCTGTAAGTGTGTCCTGGTGTTGTGTATTTGTACCTTCAGGCTCTATCTGGGTTGAGGAATATTTGGAGAAGTTAAAGCTCTGAATAGAATATTTTGTTTGGTTTGGTTTGGTTTGGGGGCCACACTCAGCATTGCATAGGAATTACTCCTGGATCTGTGCTCAGAAATCACTTCTGGCAGGTTTTGAGGACCATATGAGATGCCAGGGATCAACCCCAGGTCAGACAACTGCAAGTTAAGCATCCTATCCTCTGTACTATCACTCTGACCCCCCTTTTTTAATCCTACTTTCTCACACCGAAATTCACAAGGAAAGGGGGGTGATAATATCTGGAGCTCTAAAGTATATGAGAATAAGAAGGACTCAATGAATCTGAAATTAAGCTGCGTAGAGGGAAATCTGCTTATAAGGAGAAGAGCTTGACCTGGCTAGAAGTACCAGGCTTTTCAGTTGTCGATTGTAGTCTTGAATCTGAAACGTTAGAAAATTTCACAAATGTGGAAAATGTCATGAAAGAAATAACAAGAAGAAAGAAATAATAAGAAGGAAATATTTTGGTGTTATAAACTGTGGGAACACATGTGACCTCACCCAAAACCAAATAAAGGGGCTCAATGAAGTATTTGTGAAATCTCATCATCTTCACTTCCACCAGTGAATTTTTTTAAAGCATAGATTCATGACAGATTTGAGTCATTTTATTCGAAAATCCCAATCCTGTCTTTTCTCTGTCCCCTCTTCTTGCTTCCCTTCGACTCCTTTTTCTGCCCACTGACTCTGGCCTCTTGCCTTCTGCCAGATCACTGCCTAACTTTTATTATGTCCTATATGACATTAATGAGTTGAACTTCACCATCGAACAAATGGGCCAGTGAGGTCAAACCACAGAATGGGATATGCCCTAGACCAGCATAAGCTACATTGCTGTGGTTCTAGGACTTGATTTTGCTAGGGGATGACAGAGAAGCAAATCAGGTTGTTCTTCATGACTCTTCAGCTCATTGTAAAGCATTGCAAAAGAAATTCAGAAATGGCTCAGCTGTAGAACCATCCCTAGTCTTGGGACGACAGTATTTCAAATAAAATAACCTAAGTAGAATATGAAGTGTGTAATTTGAGGTCCTTGAATTCAGCAATAGTCATCTTAATAACACTATAGAAAAATCATTGAAAAGATACCTTGTTGAAAATATGCTCTGCTTGTTTTTCATAGCTTTGGGGGGGCATATTTGGTGATGTTCAGAGATTACTCCTGGTTATGTGCTCAGAAATCGCTCCTGGCTTAGGGGGACCCTATGGGATGCTGGGGGATTCGAACCACGTCCTTCCTAGGTCAGCCTTGTGCAAGGCAAATGCCCTACCACTGCACTACCGCTCCGGCCCTCTCATGGTTTTTTTTGACTTGACTTTTCTTTTGGCATTTATATTCTATCTTGTTCAATGAATGTATGATTAACAAACTAAGAGAGAAATGGCTCGGAAGGTATTTTTCTCGAATGCTGAGTGCTGGGGATGAGGGCTGAAAAAGAATCTGAGTTTATGCTCAATACAGAGACAATACATTCTCTTCATCAAAATACCATTTTCATTGTAGTTCAGTTACATTTTTTCCAGTAGTGATACATGCCTTGTTTTATATAAGTTTCAGTAAAATTACAAGTATATTCATAATTCTGTTATGCCTCTTATCTAAAACTATTATATTAATATTGTAGTATATAAGTTGACCTTAATTTTTATTATCATTAGAAGTAAGTAGATTCTTTTGGAGAAACTTTGAAGAATAAAGAATTATAGGATGTTCTATTTTATTTTTTCTTGCATTATTTTAGTCTGTGATAACTGTGGCTGGCTAATAATTCTATATTAGCTACTCCAAGAAGTTAATAAGTATAGATGTCAGTAGTATAACAATATTATCTATATTTTAGGTTTATATAATAATATCTCTATTTCAGGTTAACAGAATATATTTGTTGATTCAATGTGACTCTCTTTTCTAACTATTCCCTTGAAGCTATATTTATTTCTTTTTGGGGGTGACTAAAAGGTAAAATATGTACTTCTATTTGACTTTTAGTAACTTATAACTTTTGTTTATAATATAAAATATAGTATAAAACTATTTTCAAGAGATTACCTTTGTGTAATCGGGGTAAGTTTCAAGGGGAGAGAAAAGAAAGTTAGACTATTTCAGAGTTGATATGCGCCAATTACTATTTTTGCTTTTCAAGTACTTTACCTCATTCTTTTCTTATTGTTGGTGGGGCACATGCAGCAATATTTGGAACTTTCTTTTGACTCTGTGCTCAGGATCATTCCTGTAGCACTGAGGGGACCATACGTGGTAAATCAGTTATAAAAATGTGAAGGAAGAATTTCAGAAACAAAGATCATCAATTTGTTGTGAAACTGGGCATCAAAATAAATATGTTCCATGGTTCCATTACAAAGTTTAGGCAAAGCAGTAGTTAACCAGCTAATTTGGTAGATATCTGTGGGGGGGGGTCCAAAGAGCCTCCTGCCCCTAGAGGATGATCTTCATTCCTGTTACCAACATATTCGCTCCAATAGCATTAAAAATCTATTTTCTTGGCCAGAGAGATAGTACAGGTGCTAAGACACTTAACTTGTGTTTGCTGGCCGAGGTTTGAACCTCAACACCCCATATAGTTCCCCGAGTCCAACTAAGAGTGATTCTGAAGCATTTCTAAATTTTTCACTTAAAACTACAGTTGAATTAGTACCCACTTGCCCAAATTGAATAAGTCTCTGCTATATACAGAAGACTTGGGAGTGTGCTACATGGGCTACTAAGGAAACTATTTCTTGCTCACATGTAGCATAAAACCAGAGATGTTTTAGGAGTGCTGTCAACCTGAGCTATCTATCCCAAATATCAGTAGGGCCTTTAAGAGAATGTACCCAGATTAATTATAGTGGGGATCATCAGTTAAGGCAAATAAGGAGGGAGTCAGCAGCTTAACTGCCTTAAGGTGCCAGTGTATGCCCCGTAACCCTATACCTCTTCTTGGCCCATAACTAGAGGGAAAGAGACAATCAGGGCCATAATAATGAGGGCAGTGGTCCAGACAACAGACTGGCTGCTCCTGTACTTAGGGGAGGACCACTCTGCAGGGAATACAATATTTGGACATGTGCTTCTTACCCATTCCTGGAGAGGCCTCAAGGTCCCCTCCCCTTACCTAGACTATTGCAATGAGACTGTGAGGCCAATATAGTTGCATGGGGAAATAATTCCCATCAAGGCTAAATGGGACATGGATTTGTGTGTATCAAGGATCTGACCCTTGTGTGTTTGCCACTGGTTTTGCAAACCCAGATTTACTTTTGCATCATAGTCTTTCTCCCACCCCAGGTGTCATCCCTGGCAGGAGAGGGTGGGTGAAAACAAGATAAACTCTTCCATCAAGTGGATGCTGATTGGGATATTAGGTGAAGTTGCTTTCCAGAGCAGTTGTGGACAAGACCTACTCTGGGGGAACAATGTTTTTATGCTAACAAGTCAGAAGTCACCCATGAGATACTATAGCAGGTGAAAGCAGGTGAAGGCTAGTTTGCAGGAGCAGAAAAGGCAACAGAAAGGCTCTGCCTCCTGGTATAAACAGTGGTTCAATATCACACTGGAAAACCTCTCCAATTAAGATGCTTGTGCTAAGGTCTCAGTATGTTCCCACAAGTAGGGACAAGGATGAGGAACCTCAAGGAGAGTCAAAGATTTGACTCGGGGGGCCCCGGAAAGATAGCACAGCGGTGTTTGCCTTGCAAGCAGCCGATCCAGGACCTAAGGTGATTGGTTCAAATCCAGGTGTCCCATATGGTCCCCCGTGCCTGCCAGGAGCTATTTCTGAGCAGATAGCCAGGAGTAACCCCTGAGCGCCACCGGGTGTGGCCCTAAAACCAAAACAAAAGAAAAAAAAAAAAGATTTGACTTGGGTCCATAAGAAGAGGAGGAAATGTTGGGACTTGAATTCTGAACAAGGAGGGACACCATTTTGTAAAGGCCACATGGCTGGCTTCTTCTGAGATTTTAAGCAGGGAGAGATGCCATTTTGTAAGGACCACATGGTGTAAGCCACACGTTAGGTTTTCACAAGCTTATTTTTATAGACCCTGCCCCAAGCTATCTGCCCATACCAGGTAACCTATGAGGGAAGGATGAGGGAGCAGTAGGAATGTACCCCTAGACAAGAGCCAGTCATTTTAAGGATCAACAGAAAGCTGGAACCTCCCTATATCCCTTCCCTATATAATCGTCATCATGACCTTGGGCAGGGCTCATCTCCTTCAAAGATGGCCCTGGCTGGCCAGGCTAGGGGAAGGGGATCTTGTTAGCAGATGGATTAAATTACTAAACTTAAAAAAAAACTTAAGCCTTATGACTGCTCAGGGTCATGATCTAATAAATAGGAAATAGGAAATCTATTAAATAATAGTTTCTCAGCCACACTTCCCTATGCCCAGGGCTTTCTCCTGCCTATGTGCTCAAGAGTCACTACTGAAGGGACTCAAGGGACCATATGGAGTTCCTGGTATTGCCCTTGGGTCAGCCATATGAATAGCAAGTGCCTTACTTGCTGTACTAGCTATACCCTAAATAGTAGCTCTTAAGCTGAGCTTTTCACCTTGCCAAAGATAGTCAGAGTGGCATGCAAGATGCTTCTAGAAATGACAATGTCTAATTCTGCTAGAAGCAAATATGTCATGAGAAAGATCTCTTAGAACTTGCTTTGAGCAAGTTTGGCATCCAGTCTAAACCCAACAGCCTTCAGGCATCTTCTTAACCCATCAGGTGGCAAAGGTTAGTCCTTTATGCTAAAGTAAGGCATCTGGACTCCACAGGCAGTAGCCAGTTGCAATGCTTTTTTGAGGGGGAATGGAGTGGGAATTTGGTGGCTATAAGCATTCTTGCTTTAGGGGTTAGTTCTGACTTTGTGCTCCAGAGCAGCCCCTCGATACTTGGAATGGTGTTATATTGTACTAGGGGTTGAATCAGGTCAACCAAAACAAGACACTTGCTTAGCCCCTCCTTTATAACTCTAGGGCCATGTTGCTGTGTTTCGGAGCTAAGGACTGATACATTCCACAGCTTTAGGAAGGTGAACTTGAGACCAATATGCAGGACGGGCCAAATTGAAAAAAGCTACAAGCAGGAATCTAGCTGATTGGGAAACTGTCACCTTGAGATCAAAGAGATTTGCACTTAGATTGCCACTAGGAAAGAGGCCACAAAGAATGGAGAAAGGCGAAAGATGGAAGGAAGCATTCCTTTGACTTGTGATTGGAATGACACTGGTCACCCATCTCTGGCACCAGGCCCACCAATGGCCAAGCCTTCCTGGTACTTCCCTCATGTGGACTCATTGAATCTCCACACTGCCTTCTGGAAAATGGCCTTTCTTGGCCCCTTATGACATTTGAAGAAATTGAGGCACAGAGAGTTAGCAGATGCAAAGATTTGCTCTGAGGCACACAGAGTTTAGGAGAGGGAATTCTGAGCCAGCTGGAGCTCTGCTTTCTCGCCCGTCTAGAGGGAGAAAGAAAACATCGCTGCCTAAAATAAAGCACTGAGAGTTGTAATTAGAATATAGGACCTTCCATTTCTTTTTATATTCTCTGGCATTTTAGAACCAAACTATTACTCAAAGACAAAGCCCCTTCACCAGTACAGTGTGTGGAAAAGTGACAGAACCTCTGCTCCTGAAGCATAGCCAGGTAAGTCTCTGTCCCTAAACAGTGGCCTGGCAGGGCAGCTAATCAGGCCCCTACTGTTTTGGCAATGTCAGGGTGTCTTTTGGGGTGTAGGCCAGGTTCTGGCCAGGTTCTTCTTCTGGTCTGTTCGCAGGAAGTTCCGTTTGCCTTCCCCAGGCATTTCTCCATCTTTTTTTTTTGGACACAAAACCAGCTTCAGTTCAGACCCAGCATTCGATTATATTCCTCATTTAGCTCAATTTCTCTTCCCCTTTGCCTTTTTGCCTTCCTGCTGGTCTCTGTCTAAAGCAGGGGTCCTCAAACTTTTTAAACAGGGGGCCAGTTCACTGTCCCTCAGACCATTGGAGGGTCTGACTATCATAAAAACAAAACTTATGAACGAATTCTTATGCACACTGCATAGATCTTATTTTGCAATGAAGAAACAAAACAGATATAAATACAATATGTGGCCCGTGGGCCATAGTTTGAGGACCACTGGAAAGCGTGAGAAAGCTAGCCCAAAAAGAACCTCAAGCATCACACAAAGATCAAAGAAGAGCATCGTTTCACAGCTTTACTTTTGGACTCTGGCTAGAGCTGAATGCTGTCCTAAGACGAAGATTTCTAGAAGCATTTATGCACCACACAAGCATGCAGGGAATGTGCAGCACCCAGGCTTGACACAGCAAGCAGTAGAATCAACTGGAAATGGCTGTGAGTGGCTCTTGGTCAAAGATAGAATGAGGCGAGGCATCTTTGCAAGGAGAATGGGGATTGGGAAGTCTATCTAGGGGAACTCTCTGAGCAGTGCCAGTGGGTGCTGCCTACAACTTGCAGAACCTTTCTCAGTGGGATGTGGGGTCTTCCAGAAGAGGTACATGAGGCTGTCCAGAAGAGTGAACCCCTGCTTCTCTGTGGGGGGCTGTTTCATTTGTCTCTAGTGGAGAGAATGAATGGATGCTCCTCTGAGGTCATTTTCTTGTGCTCTTTCATTCCCATCCAGAGCTCAGGGTTTTCTCAGAATCTTGACCGGCCAGGAAGACGAGCTTGCCCTGATGTCAGCGTTGTTTTAAGAGATATTCATCTAAGGTTGGCCTCATCCCAGGTCAAATGGCTCCTAATATTTTTTAGAATTGAATTATTTCTGCCTCTATAAAGTAGCATGCAGACATATATGCGAACACATACATGCAGCCTATCAGAAAAAAAGAGCAGGGGCCAGAGAGATAGCATGGAGGAAGGGTGCTTGCCTTGCATGCAGAGGTTCGAATCCTGGCATCCCATATGTTCCCCTGAGCCTGCCAGGAGTGATTTCTAAGCCAGGAGTAACCCCTGAGCACTGCCAGATTTGACCCAAAAACCAAAAAAGAAGCAAAATTTTCCCCAAATGTTGGTAGATTTGGGGAATATATAGATTCCCCAAAGCTATCCCTGGGCCTACAGGGAACAGTGTGCGTCAGTTTCTGTCACCCATTGAGCTTCCTGTTCTCTGTTTACTTCTCATCCGAGGAGAACATGGAGCAGACATAACAAGATTGCACCAAGAATGATTCAGATACCAAAAATGACCTGCAGCAGATGGGGTCAATGTAGACTGACCACAGAAATGCCACGGAAATAGACCCCCTGGTTGGGTTGACACATCAGACTCTGACACCTGAGTAGTGACTATGTTCCCGATCACTTTAATAGAGAATACACAGGACTCAAGAGATGACAAGGCCCTGACCTGCACTTGGCTGACCTGGTCTTGATCCCCAGGCCTGCTGGGTGTGCCCCAACCCCACCCACCACCACCACCACAAAAAAAATAGGGTCAAAAATTCAGAGATAGCACTTCCAGGGATCTGGGGCAGAATGAAAAAGTGAACATCTCACAATTACTGCCATCTGACCTAACTTTGGAGGATTTATGGAGGTTATTTATGGATGTTACTGAAAATAGAGTGAAGCAACATTCACTTGAATCTCGAGTGAAGTAATGGCTTAGATTTTTCTGACTGCTTGGGGTGGAGGGATAGAGGAGTTGTAACATCATGTAATTCTTTGTAATGAAAAGAAAATGCAACCGGTCTCCAGACAGCCAGCTTAAAATCAAGCCAATAGAACATAGCTAGGGGATGCTTTTGTTACCGACTAATTTCTTCTTTTAACACTTGCCTCTGCAAGTATTTTGGTCTTGGAATTGGAAGGATGTTATGGAGAGTATTGGAAATTTGGTGCTTTATAAATAGTGCTACTTGATATCTCTGTCATTTGTGTGTCCTGAGTCATGTGCTGTGCAGTTTCGCCAAGCATTGTCCTTCTTGGCTGTACTTGATGTCTAAAACGATAAAATAGAAAAGGTAGACTGACATTCTTTCTGAGGTCAGGAGGTCATGAGAGGGTTGTTTCAAAATTCCCACATTTGGGAGAGCTTCTAGAAGGAATGAAGACCTTTGCAAGAAAGACCAACCCACATTTAAGTTTACTGATTGGCATTAGAGGGTCCAGAAACCAACTTAAGTTTTGTGGAATGGCTTGAGAATTTATATTTTCCCCCTCAATGACTGACTCATTTTTCATTAGCTTCTTGAAGGGATCCATATTCCCAATAATTCCTCTGATATTAGTGTTTCCATTAAAAATTAGCAAATTTAGGGGCCTGAGAAATTGAACTGGGGGTTCATGCTAGGCAGCCTGGTTCCATCCCTGAAACTATATATGGGTCCCCTGGGCAATGCCAGAGGTTTGTCCTGAGCACAGACTCCGCACTGGCCCATGAATACCACTGGGCATGGCTGCCCCTCTATTTCCCCCCCAAAAAATAATTAAAATATTTATAAAATATTTTATAAAATTTTAAAGTATTGATACTTGTCTAACCTGTCATTAATCTTGACATGTTAGAAAATGAGCAGTTTAAACAAATATAAAAAAAAAAAGACTTCAGGGCCCGGAGAGATAGAATAGAGGTAGGGTGTTTGCCTTGCATGTAGAAGGACTGTGGTTCGAATCCCGGCATCCCATATGGTCCCCGAGCCTGCCAGGAGTGATTTATGAGCATAGAGTCAGGATTAACCCCTGAGTGCTGCTGGGCGTGACCCAAAAACCAAACCAAACCAAACAAAACTAAGACTTCAAGGGGCTAAAGAGATAGCTCAAAGTCTTAGAGCATATGCCTTGTGTTCAAGTCCTTCATCACCTGCCTTCCCAAACTTAGCTGAGTGTAATCCTGGTGGCCTCCAGCTTTTCTGGAAAAACACATTCCCTCAGAAAAGAATTAGGGCTGGGGAGAGAGTACAGGGGGCTGGAGGGTGTGCCTGGCCCTGAGTTCCTTTCTCAGCATCTCTTGCGCTATCATGGTCCTTTTGGGGGGCTGAGCCCACCTCTAACAAATGTTGGAGCTCAGCAATACCTGGGTAAAAAGGTTAGGGGCAGGATTATCCATCCACATAGCAGTAACAAGAGATTGCTAAACAGGGAGGCAGACTTTCTCAAGACTTGATTCACTGCGGCATTAGGCTCGCAGGGCCAGCCAGGCCCCTTCTGTCCCTAGCCTCATTGGCACCCTCAGACCAACAGGCAGGTTCTCTTTAGAACTTTCTCCGGGCCTTAAACACCTCCATCCCAACTGCCCTCCAGGCAGTAGATATGGACCCCTCTCATAACTGACATTCATCATCCTTAAAGGGACAGAAGCAGGCTTATGGCAGAAGGGCCTTATAGCTGAGTTTCTTCTTTTAAAAAGTCTTAGGGCTGTTTTTCCTATTATGCCCCATGGAGTGTGGCCCTTATAGTCACCAGAAGCACCAAACCTTTGTAGTAAAACACCTCTCAGATTATCAGCTGGGCCAAGTATTACCAAGAGTCCCTCCTGGCCTCACGGTATGGTTGGGGAGACCCTCTTCCCCCAGTTTTTTTTTTTAGATAATTGGGTTTTTTGTTTATTTGTTTTGGGTTTTGGGGTCACACCCCTCGGCGCTCAGGGGCTACTCTTGGCTCTGCACTCTGAAATCGCTCCTGGCAGGCACAGGGGACCATACGGAGTGCCGAACCACCATTCATCCTGGATCGGCTGCATGCAGGGCAAATGCCCTACCACTGTACTATTTCTCTGGCCCATCTTTCCCCAATTTCTGAACTAAATTATTTCCTGACAGAGAATTGATCCTTCTTTAAAGGTGAAGACCAATCTGAGCTTGGTCTCCTGTACCCCCGTATGGTCTCTCGAGCTCTGACAAGAGTGATCCCTGAGTGTAGAGGCAGGAGTAAGCCCTGAACATTATCAAGTGTGACCCAACAAACAAATACTATTTTTGGGGGGTAGGGGCATACAACAAAAACAACGGAAGTGTGGAGGGAAAATAAAGGTTCTTTGTTTGCTTGTTTTAGGCCACACCTGGTGGTACTCAGGGGTTACTCCTGGCTCTGCCCTCAGAAATTACTCCAGGCAGGCTCGTGGGACCTTATGGGATGATGGAGGTCGAACCTAGGTTGGCCACGGCAAGGCAATTGCCCTACCCACTGTGCTATGGCTCCAGCCCTTAAAAACTGACATAGATAGCTCTGCACTCCAGAAAGTTTTGATGACAGGGTGAGGGGTAAATGTTTAGAAAATGACATTGGCAAGAGGCTGAGGGGCTGACTTTCTGTCAGACTTTATATGTCAGGATATATAGTATGTGGTGAAGGCTGTCATCTGGATTGCAGAATCTCAGCATAGGGACATTCATTTATGGCTAGGGCTTGAGGTTTTGTACTTATTTGGGGAGGTTTATCCAAATAGACCTTTGGACCTGAGCCGAAGTAACATACAGAAAACAGTAGTTTTCTGGTCTAGCTATCCAGCAATGCCCCCTCTGAAAGCCAACCATCATTCATTGGCTTTGTAGAGCGACATGGCTCGTCATTTAATGAAGTATCTGAGGGTGACATCTTTGTATCTCTAGCAAAAGAGACATCTGTTCAGCTTTACCTTGTGATAAGCTCATTAGTGCACGCGATATGATCGGACTCTTTCCCGAGTTATGCTAATTGGAACGCTAATTAAGGAGCAGGAACATTCTTAATAGGCACTAACATTTATTGAGGGATTACTATATGCAGGCACCGTGCCAATCACTTCGTCTCATCTTTACGGCCTTCCCACAAGGGATGGCGTGTCTCTTAAGGCTGTAGGTTAAGCCTATTGGTAAGTGCCAGGCAGGCCAAAAAGGTAAGTGCAACTTTAACACCTTTAATTGCATTCCCAAACAAGAACAACTTCTCCCGACGACACCGTCTTCGGAAAACACAGAAGCCATTGTTTTCGGGGAGCACAAAAACAGCCTTGGAATATGCCACTTTCACAGTGGCCTTTGCTGATAAAGATTGATTGGCTGAGTCATGGGGTTTCTTACTCTGACTCAGCCCCTTTAAGAAAGTAATGCCACAGGCATGCCGATGTGAAAGAGACAGAACATTCTACATGAGAAGCACCTCCCAGCATTGCCCCCAAAATGTCTTCATCTTCGTACATTTCATTGTCATTTATACTTTCTCATGATGTTTTTGACATTTTTTGAAATTCACGTATCCACTCTATGCATATTTGAGAGGTGGTAAAAAAAACTCCACAGATAGTCTAGGGCAGAAGTTTCGAGACAGGGGCTGGAGATAGCATGGAAGGAAGACTTTTGCCTTGCATGCAGAAGGCCAGTGGTTCGAATCCCAGCATCCCATATGGTCCCCAAGCCTGCCAGGAGCGATTTCTGAGCCTAGAGCTAGGAGTAACCCTAAGTGCTGCCAGGTGTGACCCCCCCCCAAAAAAAGAAGACAGGAAATGACTCCTAAAAAATCTTTCAGGTGCCCATAAATGTATGCCCCCCCCCCCAAAAAAATGCTCCAACCTAGAAACTTGTTTTGGTGCAAATGAAGTTTCAGGAGGTAGAGAAACATGCACTGAAAAATGAACACAGAACACTCGTCCACACTTCGCAGGCTGATACAGGACATCTGACCTGACTCAGAAACTAAACCAGAGTAAGAAGTTTCTGTCCAATCACTCTCAGTGATCAGTGAAGCAGCGAGATCCCATCATTGCAAGGAAAATGGTCAGTCACCAATAAAATGACACATCTGCCTTTGGATAGACCTTCAGGTGGCTGAATGAATGCTTGACTACAATGTGAGCATTTTTGAAAAGGAAAGCAGGGTATATATGTCAAAAAAAAAGGACTTTGACACTGATTACTGTAACTTTAAGCATAACTTTTTTTCAAATCGTTACAGCTGTAGTTTATGAAACTCAGGTGATCTCGTTTCTTTGCAGTCTAAACATGTATACTGTGAACCTTAGAGGTTTTTCTTTCCTTCTTTTTAAGAAGTAAAACAAAATCCTTAGTACCTTTTCCCAATGGAAAAACATGAAGCACAATATATAGACAATAAGAATATTGCAGTGTAAGTATATTTTACAATTAAGCATAAGTCCATACTATATACACAATGAGTGTATTGCACAATAAGTATAAAATCCTGCAATATACTTATTGTTCTTATTATATTACTTACTCTGAGCTCTTTCTAAAGAAGAGGTAGCAGGGCCAGAGAGGTAATTACAATGGATATTATAGAGAAGTAAGACAAGTGGGCACTTGCCTTGCTACCTTTCTACTTGTCCGGAGCGGTAGTACAGAGACAGCATAGAGAGATAGTATACAAAGATAATGTGGAGGAAGAATACAAGTTGCCATGAACAGAGTAGACTCTTGCATGACCTTTGATCCTCTACCCATTTGGTTCTCCTGGCACTGCCAATGGTCACTTTTGACCCCTTAGCCATAAATACCCTTTGAGCCCAGCCAGATGTGGCCCAAAAAGAACAGGGGAGCAGGAGCAGTTGTAGTTCAGCAGTGGAGCACTTGCCTGGCATGTTTGATCTCCACCATCCTCCTCCCTTTAAAAAGTGGGGTGGCTTACTTAGTGTTGTGCTCTGAGAATATTTGGGACCAGAAAGATAATTGAGCACCTACTTTGCATGAGGAAGGCCACCATTCAATCTCCAGGTTCAATCAATTCAATCCACCACCCCAACCAGTGCACTGCTGGAGGTGGCACCTCTAAAACTAACCAACCAACCAAAAGGAGGCTGGGTGATTGAGGTGGGTGAGGGCAACAACTTATACTTCACCCTGAGAATGATGTAGGTGAGATGCACAGTGGGTAAGGGCTCCCAAAGCATGCAGCCCCCAGTTGACAAAACAGGACCACTTCAGCCCCCACCTCCAGGGGGTTACTTGGGGTGGACTGAGTCTAACAGCATCACTTCCTGTCTATTGCCATATTCTTAAAAAAAATGCCCAGGTGGAACTTGGGGGCTAAATACCTATGCACTTTGGGGTATCTCTTTCCTGCTCCCATGACCACAGCTTCATGTCTGCTGCCCATTGGCACAGACGACATGTAATAAGTTTTGGGGGTCATTGGCACAAGGACTAGGGAGGCCTCAGTTACCCTCATTCCTCCTGGAGCCCTTGTCCCTCACCTGTATCATACATGTTGCCTCTGACCACAGCTGAGAATCTTGCTGGACCTAAACTATTCTCAAACATGTGTGTTCCTTCCCTGGTGGCCCGTGTTGTTGCCTTGCTGTGCAATCTACGAAAGAACAGGACAATTCTTGAAGTGCCCCAAGGATGTGAGAATGAAAATGATTGACCTGTATATTAAATTGTCTTCTGGTTATCAAATAAAGACTGTTTTGTCACAGAGGCCATAGTTAAGAAAAAGAAAAATGCGTACGTTTAATATAGGGACCAGAAATAAGACTCTTGGGGGAAGGGCCCACGCCAAGGCAGAAGCTAGGTCAGAAAGCCTAGCCACCCCTGAAATGAATTTGAGATTCTTATTATTGGTGTGATGGGGTAGAAAGAAAGAAAAAGATAAAGAGAGAGAGAGATGAGAGAGAGATCAGTGATGGTGGCATGGCTAATAGAAATGATTTTTTACAATAGGTGCTAAATTAAATGTAGAAAGTAGGAGAGTTATCAAACCAACGATGTTATATTTGACCTTCCCAGTCCCCATTGTGGGATCATAATAAAAGCAAGCGGTTGGCTTATCTAGAGAGGCAGCAATAAAGGCACCACACAATTTTCAGCCTCTCCTCAGATGGGGTGACCCCAAGGGTTATTTGGTGTTGTGGAGGAGATGCATTTAGTTTTGATCAGTTTTTAGAATTCTATAGCAGCTTATCGGGGGGTCAAGAGAAATTCCGTCGTCATTGCAGTCTTGTCTCATCATCTCTCCTTTTGGATGCTGTGTGATTTCACCTCAGGAAGCTGCTTCAAGGCCCTCAGTAATAATGAAGTTTGTGCAGTTTGTGGTGTCGGAATTTAGACTCAGTAAAGGCTAATCTTCCATATGTAAAAGGAAGAAAAATACTTAATGTTGTAGAAAGGCATGAACCTAGGGGAATTCATTTGAGGGGAAAAACATAGCATTTATTCTGTCCACTTATAAAATATTACCCTTCCGTACTTATATCTCAGTGTAACCTCCTCCTGACTTTCAATTTTTTTTTTTTTTGCTTATTTTGTGTGACCTTACTAAATTAATTTGTAGCTCTTGGATGTCCTTTTTAGGCAAGTTAGAATAGAAGAAAATAAAACCACTTGCCCCCTCCTCCTCACTGGTTTCTAATCATTTCTAACCTGGTAAGAGTTTGCATAGAAAAATTCAGTACCATCATCAAAATCAAATGCGGTGTCCCACATTATTGGCTGGATTGTGACAGTGGCAGAGACAAGGAATGCTTTGGGATTGTAACTGCAGGTTCCAAATTATAAGTATGGGATGGTTGTCTTGTATAATCTATAAATTGGCCTAGATGTTCCAACATTGTTGGAAATTAAAAATGGCAGAATTTAGGGGAAGTCTCTGCTCTGTGTTTGATAAACTTATTTAGCTTCCAAAAGAATGTCACCAAAAGAATGAGGTCTTTGATGGGAACCTAATTCTTGTGCTGTTCTGCTTGAATATGGCACTGAATGTAGTTTCTGATTGGGGCTGGAGAGATAGTACAGCAGGTAAGGCACTTGCTTTAAAGAGACTATCCTGGGTTTGATCCCCACAATCCCATAAAAGGTCAGCTGAGCCCCACCAGCTGTGACTCCTTCAGCACAGAGCCAAAAGTAAATCCCAAGTACCACCAGGTATGGCCCCCCAAACAAACATATTCTCTAATAAACGGGTAGAAAATCTGACTTTTACTACAGTTTTCAATGTTATTGCTTCTTATACTTCCTTTAAGGGGGAGGTAATCCCTGCATTTAACTATTAGTGTTGTACATTCTTTGGTTGGATTTGGGGACCACAGTTGGTGCTCAGGATCTACTTCAGCTCTCTGTTCACAGGATCGTTCAATACTGGAGAACAAACCCAGGTCTTCTTTATATGCGTGATCCATTGGGCTATTTTCTGGCCATGATTTTGTCCATTTTTAACATGCTTTCTACTCAGTCACAGGCTTTGGAAACTGGCTTTTCCCTCCAATATAATTCATCAGAGAATGGAGCAATCTTGAAGTACCATTTATAGTTATAAAAATCCTTCTAGTTGGCATAAAAACATTTGCTTTTGATTTAGTAATCTGTATAAGAGTCATTACCAGGTCATTTTGGGGCATAGCCACTTAGCAAATATCATTCATACCAAACATTCATGCCCAGGATTTTTAGAACCCACTCAGCACCCATTTAAGCACTCACTGTGTACCTGATTGCTGGTTCAGTAGAGCATTTGTGTCTTTCTCTCTACTTGTTTATAAACTCTATTGAGCTTCATCTAGCCCTGCGTTCTATCTCACCAGGGCTTCAGGTGGGTCCTGTAGTGTGATGAACAGGTAGTAAATGTGTCAATGGAATGGGTGTGCTGTTCAATTCATAGCTACTTTTGAGAACCTGAAGCATATGCAGTTAGAGAAAGTGAGTGTGGAGACAGAAAAAGGGGTTGCGAGGTTTGCAGGAGAAACCAGGACAGCAGCCGGCTGGCTTTTTGACAAGGCAGTGACCAGGAAGTGCAGTGAGGGCTTCAGCCCACATATGGTCTCTGAGTTGCTAGAGAGAGCACATGCTTGGAGTGAAATGAGGAGGGTAATGTTAGAATGAAGGTCAAAACAATTGGGAACAGAGGTCACTATGCTGTACCATGAGTTGAGAGTTTGCAGAGGGACAGTAGCAGGAGGATAGTTTGAGGGCCAGAAGACCCCAAAAAGACAAAACAGAAATGTTAAATATTTGAGAGTTTGGGCAGGGGGGTGGTTTCCCAAAGAATGAGAATTTTGGTAACAGGTCAAAAGGAGACGGAGCTGAATATGGTATAGAGGTGCAGGCTGTTTTTATGTGGCAACACCCACCCAAGTGCTTGGGAATTGTGGAGCAGGATGTGTCTCTTGTGACTAAAATCATGGCTCCCCGTGGTGTTTAAATAAAGACATTAAAAAAAAAAAAACCCAACATAGCTCCCATCATCAGAACTTGCGACCAAGGGCACTGTGGTGTTTCAGCAGTGCTTCGTGTTTAGAGGGAATAGAAAACTAGATTCTTCCAAATGTGAGCATCAAATTGGACTCTTCAAAAGGAGCTTAGCAGGTGGAGGTGGTCAATTCTGCAAAAAAGGAAGCATGTTGAAGAGATGTGGATTCAAGAAGATGCAGCGCTCATCACAAGCAAGACCTGGAGTAAGCATGAGCAGAGCCCTAAGGCTGTCCATTAAATCTGGACTCTGAGCAGATCATTCTTAAGAGGCTTTTAAAGGGGAGAGTGGGGGCCTTAGAGATAGTTCAAGAGGTAGGACACTTGATTTGCATGTGGCTGTAGCCATCACAAATACCCCATATGGTGTTCTTAATACTCAGAGGAGTCACTTCTGAGCACAAAGCCAGCAATAGCCCCAGAGTACCACTGGGTATGGCCTTAAGAGAAGAGACTAGGAAGGGAAAAAGAGAGAAGGGCTGAGGAGGAGAGGCCATTGTGTTAGAAAATCAACTCTAGGGCCCGGATGGATAGCACAGCAGTGTTTGCCTTGCAAGCAGCCGATCCAGGACCAAAGGTGATTGGTTCGAATCCCGGTGTCCCATATGGTCCCCCGTGCCTGCCAGGAGCTATTTCTGAGCAGACAGCCAGGAGTAACCCCTGAGCACCGCCAGGAGTGGCCCAAAAAACCAAAAAAAAAAAAAAAAAAAAGAAAGAAAGAAAGAAGGAAGGAAGGAAGGAAGGAAGGAAGGAAGGAAGGAAGGAAGGAAGGAAGGAAGGAAGGAAGGAAGGAAGGAAGGAAGGAAGGAAGGAAGGAAGGAAGGAAGGAAGGAAGGAAGGAAGGAAGGAAGGAAGGAAGAAAGAAAGAAAGAAAGAAAGAAAGAAAGAAAGAAAGAAAGAAAGAAAGAAAGAAAGAAAGAAAGAAAAAAGTAAGTCAACTCTAGCCTTAGTTAAATCAATAATGCTTTGCATTATGTTGGTATTACCCTCAAGAAATCTTACAAATTTCTAGTCCTGCGCATTGTGCTCCAGATCTCATCTACTAGAGCGCCCAGTAAGAGGAACCTAGATCTGTTGGTTAAATTCCCAGCCAGGATTGCACATTAGTGATTTCATGCAGGGTTTGGCAAACTCTAGAAAGGGTAGAATAGCACACATTTTTGGTCTCACGGAGCCCCATGATTCATGATTGCAACCAATTCATTCTACAGCACAAAAGTAGTCCATAAAGGAAGTAACACAACAATGCTCAGAGAAGCCGATTATGAAAATGTCAGTTGCATGTAAATTTTCATCTGCCACCAGTCTTGGTATTTTGAAAAAAAAATTTAGCCCACTTAAAATGCTTAAATAAACTAACAAAACAAAACAATATTAGAGAGACAAACAGTAGGCTGGAAGTTACCCAGGGGCAAGAGAGATGGGGAAATGGTGGAATAGGTAAAGGGGGCCACCCGCTGTGTGCCTTGGTTGGAAGGGGCACATTTTGTGGTGGCTACATGGTGGGTGGAAGTTGCAGGGGTGAGATTCTAAAACTCTACACCAAGTTGCACATAAATCAACACTGCCTCAATGCAGTTAACAATGTAAAAGGGTAAGAACAAATTACAGTCTCTGCAAGAACAGGTAGCCTGCCATATTTAAATCATATTTTCCCAGCTTTGGATTTAAAGAGTGACTATAGAACTGGGTCATTCAGGAAAGATAGTCTACTCTAATGGAGATAAGAGTTAGCTGAACTCTCTCCTGCATCCAATTCTAAGGACAGAATGGGACAAAATTTATCTTTATGAATATAAATATCATGAACTCATTGATACTTTTGAGGATCCAGAAAGTAGCACCCAACGTATGTTGAATACAACTGCAGCATTATACTATGGGGCATCCTTTCACTTTGAACTTTGACTAGGCAGGAATTTGTTTTATGTATTCTAGGTGTTCATCTTGGCTACAGGGTTTGGCACAACTGTTAGAGTGTAGTTGCCTTCTTCTCTGACATGACAGCCAAGCCTTTATTACCAAAGATTGACCTTGCCTTTTAAATAGATGTACTCTTTGGTAACCTTGGTAGCTTGAGATAAGACAATACAAGTACTTGTGCTGCATTTCATCAGCTAGTGCTGAATGACTACAGTTTGCCTTATTTGCATTTTCTTCCCAGCCTTTGTGGCCCAGTCAAGGACCTACTACCAGTGGCATATCCCAATGACCTTGCCACTGCGGAAGTGAGAAGCTGATTGTTCATCCCACTAAATCAGTTCTAAAAAGATACTGCACAGAAACCTAGTGTTTCCCAACAAAACCTACTTTGCATTCAAGTCAAGGGCACGGTGGCCTGGTGGTTCTTTGTTTTGTTTTGTTTTTTAATATATAAAATCTTTATTTAAGCACCATGATTACAAGCATGATTATAGTTGGGTTTCAGTCCCAAACAGAATACCCCCTTCAGCAGTGCAACTTTCCCATCACCAATGTCCCCCATCTCCCTCCTCCACCTCTGTGCCTGTATTCGAGACAGGCATTCTACTTTTCTCATTCTTTAACATTGTCATGCTAGTTGTTAGTGTAGTTATTTCCCTAATAGCATTCACCACTCTTTGTAGTGTACCATAAAGTTTGGATGAACAGATTCTATGCTTTGGGTTCCTGCTGTTTGGCTTTCACTGACCAAGAGGTGAGAAACTGGCCACTTTTCTTTGTCTTTACCATCACCAGAAGAGGTGGTAAGAAGGAACTCAAGACTATGATCAGGTGCCTGAGTGATAGCACAGTGGTAGGGCATTTGCCTTGCATCTGGCCAACCTGGGACTGACCCCAGTTTGATTCCCAGCATCCCATATGGTCCCCCAAGCCTGCTAGGGGCGATTTCTGGGCTCAGAGCCAGGAGTAACCCCTGAGCACCACCGGGTGCAGCCCAAAAACAAACAAACAAAAAGACTGATCCTTGGTGTTTATGGTCATCTCGGTTGTCTTTTCGATCTTTCTAGAATCTTTTTAGTGAGCGAGAAGACTTATTTTTCTTTGCTTTGTCCACTCTTCTCAGATTATACTAAATTCTCATAAAGAATACTGTGTGCCTGAAAAAGCAGATGAGATTTTTTTTTTTACATTTGTTTTCCTAAGTGTTTTCTGGTATTTTTAACCACCAATTGTTGTTGATCTTCTGACTTGACTTCTAAATTGTGAGAGAGACAGCTCAAATTCCAGGTCTTGGTTCTGTATGATTTTGTTTTTCACTTCTCAGTGGTCTTGAATGATTATCTTCATCTTAAGGAACACCGTTCAGAGAGGCACAATATAAAAGTGAGACTGCGATTGAGTGCTGATAATGTCAAGAGCTTTTAATTAAGCTTCGGGTGTCTGATACATTGATAACCAAATAAAGGTTCGGGCTTATTAAATTAGGTTGCCATTCATTTTCGGAAGTACTCAGCAGTTGAGGGCCTAAATATATAACAACAGAACAGCCAGGTGTCCAGGGGGGAATTCTTTCCTAGCATCTGTTCTTAAGTTGAGGAAGGGGTCCAAAAATAAAGCACAGCTCCAGACCTGTCTCCTCCTATAGAGATGAAGAAGAAACATGCCTGATGACATTCAGAACCCAAGGCCTTGAGCTGGATGACAGTAAGAGTTGATGTGCAAGAGTAGAGCTAGTGGTTGGAATAAACATTTACGAATGACCTTGGATCATGATCCCAAATTTGGACTGTATAGTAGAAAATGCAGGAAGACAACTCTGTAGGTAAAATATTTGTTTCCTCTAGTTTCTTTTAGAGCTCTTTACCTTTGATTTATTGATAATATGTCAACCTATGGCTCTCTTGGTAATTTCTCCAGGTAGTATTCTCTTTCTGAAGGTTTGAAGGCTAAAATGAATCTGGGAGATTTTCTAGTCATTATTATTTCAAATATTTTTTCTATTCCAATCCTCCTGGAATCCCCCATTACATCCATTATTCTATTTGTGACTGCCCTTCAATCATTCATTGTTCTGTTCCATTACTTTTAGTCTATTTTCTTTGCGTTTGGATTTTTTGAGGGTTCTGTTGACCTTCTAGCTCACTGATTATTTCCTTAGCTGTGTTTAGTTTGCTAATAAACCCACCCAGGGCACTCTTCATTTTTGTTTCAATGTGTTCCTCTCTAGGATTTTTTTTTTGGTTCTTTATGTGGATTTCTCTCTCTTGCCCATTGCATTCTATCTCTAATTATCCACTGAAGTTTTGAGGATATTCACCTGAATTATTTAAAATTCTGACAAATCTCAGATTCTCTGCCATGTTTTTTCAAGTTATGTTGTTTTCCTTTTGGTGTTTGAGTATTAGTTTTTAATCAGTGGTTCATGTCCTAGTTTAAGAGAACTCCTATAAATGAGAGTCCTACTTGTATATGAGTGAGGTATGTGAGGAGGGCAAGCATACTTCATCGCAAATGACTTGATGTTAGCCTTTCAGTGAGCTCTGGATTGTGAAGTCAGTGTTTGTTTTTCTTTCCCTTGCCCCTTAGTGACAAGGGGTGACCAGGAAGCCTGGTAATTCTTTCCCTCTCTATATCAATGTGGCTCTGAAGGTTGAAAACAGGCCTTCTAAAGAAAAATTGATGCTCTGCTTCATTCAAAATGATTCCTTTCCCCCCCTCACCAGCCTGAAGCTAGAAGGGATTTTCCTCACTTTACAAAGAGAACCTGAATAAGCTTTTGGGGGGGTAAATCTCAGAAAACGGGCCCGGAGAGATAGCACAGTGGCTTTTGCCTTGCAAGTAGCCAATCCAGGACCAAAGGTGGTTGGTTGGAATCCCGGTGTCCCATATGGTCCCCCGAGCCTGCCAGGAGCTATTTCTGAGCAGACAGCTGGGAGTAACCTCTGAGCACCGCCGGGTGTGACCCAAAAACCAAAAAAAAAAAAAAATCTCAGAAAACTTCCCTGAAGATGGAGATCTTTCTGAGCTTGTCCTCTGGGGTTCTGACTCTCCCAGCCTCCAGTATCTCATCCATTACCAAACAAGCTGGGCACAGAAAGTCTTGAATTCATTGGGAACCCATGAGATAGCATGGCTGGTATTGGTACAATTCAGTTGTGTAATTTCACATTAAAAAATTCGTTTCTTATCACACATTCAGTCTTTTTTAATCTGAGCTCTATTGAGTAACATCTGATTCTTTTGAAAGGAGGAGGCAAAGAGATAGCACAGCAGGTAAGGGACTTGCCTTGCACAGGGCAGTCCAGGGTTCCATTTCCAGCATCCCATATGATTCCCCAAATTCAACAAGAATGATTCCTGATTGCAGAGCCAGAAGTAATCCTTGAGCACTGCCAGTTGTATACCCCCTAAAAAAAAATTGAAGTGATTACTTGTCACAGTTCCTGCAGTAACTTATATGTTGATTCTTTGCTCTGAGAAGCTTTTCTCCTGCATTTATTTCCCTTTTGGCCTCTCTAGTTGGGGGTGCATTGAGTTTCTGGATCCCAGCAGAATCACTGATTTTTCAGGCTGTTCTTTGTGTGAGGATGGAGAGGTGATTACTGCAATGCAAACCTGTTTTCTCACCTTTCCACAAAGGGTGAGTTGGACTTGGTGAAACATTGACCCTTTACTTCAACATGCCACAGGCTTTCGAACGTTTAAGAATCCATTTGTAGAAATGAAGTCCATAGTGTTCTACTTTTATTAATAGCTTCTATAGAGAAAGCTTTCTTTGGCACAATCAAGAGAGAGACAATGGCACAAAACGCATTGAATCCTTTAGGGGAAACCAGGAGAAGTTAAAGGGGGTCAGTATTGTTACAGTTCAGTCGGGTCATTTCCTGCTCCCAATTTCCTTTCTTATCACACATGAAACCTTTTATTCAGTCCTGAGCACTGTAAAAAAAAAAAGTCTTTGATTTAAAAATAAATAAATAATAATGGAAATGATTACATTTTCTTGAAACCTACTGTTAATAAATGGCCCCTGGGGGGCCTTGGGTTCCGTTTGGTTTTGTCTGAAGGAGATTTTAAACAGGGATATCATGGGTTCATCTGTCTTTTCTGTCCTTGGGGAGTAGACTACAAAGGCAATTTAGGAAATGCTTATAGCAGAGAGATCTGCAGACCCGCAGTATGTAGCTACACCAAAAATCTTGCCTTGGCCAAATTCACATCCTGCCTCTTCTTTGAAACCAAGCTGTGACCCACAGAGGCTGCTGGACATGGCAGGCCAATGCTCAGTATCCTCTGAGCCCCGTGCCCTGTACCCCAAGAGTCACCATGATGAAGCCATTGTGACTTGGCCATCCCCCACTTGCAGATCAGGGAGAAGTGTTTGCTGTACTTGCGGTGTTTTGACCACCCTCACTCTAAGTTTATCACACAACTTGTTGAACATGTTTACTTTTTAAACTGCTTGGAGCCTTACCAGGTGGTTGCATGACTGCGATGTTTGTTTTAACAGGCTTTTTTTTTTAAGTGGGAGGTAATTTAGAAGCATACGATGATGCAATTAGGAAAATACCTAATTATTCCATTTGGGGCTCAGCTTTCCATTTCGGTTCAAAGTGCTGATAGCAAGGCTCAACAAGTTTGGTAGTGTAGTGCTCTTCAGCGTCTGCAGATAAAAAGCTGACTCACTGGCAGCCATGACAGGCTTTGGTTCCTTCTATGGGGAACCTTCCATTTGCCTTTCATGCTGGAAATTAGCAGGGCAGCTCCTCTCCTGGTTTCTGCCATTGGCCACTAGCTAGTGAGTAGAGGAGCCTCTGAAAACTGACATAGATAGTTCTGCACTCCAGAAACCAACTTGTACTATTTTGTATTAGAGCAAAGAATATTCTGAAGGCAGAATCTTGAAAATTAGACAGCTAGAAGTTTCTGGTCCCTGACATGTTAATCCTGATATATCACCATAGAGATTTTCATGGGTTCTTGGCCTGTCTCCAGTGAGCCAATAGAAATAGAAAGTAAGAATTAGACTGGCTAGAACTAGTAAGAACTAGACTGGCTAGTATGATCTTGTGTCCAGCTGTACTACTTAAAGGAGACAAGGTCAGAAGAGTGCTTCATGAGCAGGAATATCTAGGATCTTTCTGGAAAGAGTCAACTAGAATGGCCTTCGGGATGTATGGCCCAGAGATCTCCATTGTAGCACTCGGCTCTGCTCTTAAAGCATGAAAGCAGTGATTGGTATCACTGAGTGATCATAAATGAATATGGTCAATTTTCAAGAAAATCGACTTTCCAAAATAGGTGATGGGCTTGACTCACCCATGGGCCATCATTTGCCAACTCTTAGTTGGGCTCTCAGAAATGTACCACAGATGGGGCTATATTTCTTTACCCTCCCAGGAAAAGGGCAGTGTTTTTCAGTGCGCTGGACTAACCTTCAGCACTCAGCCAAGATTTAGTTCTATTTGTATGTAATAAAAACTTGGTTGTCAGGAGAAAAAAAAAATTACCTTTCCTTACTGACTCCTTTGGAGCTAATCCAAATAGAATTAATTACTTATCGCGTATACCACACTTCCTTTACGAAATAATCAGGGGTATAGCTTTTAATAAAAAGCTTATATATATGCATACTTATAAATGTGTATATGCTTTGCCTATCAAGATAAAGATAGGAAATCAAACCCCATATAAAAAGATTACACAAAGCACTTTTTATATATTCCTTATCTACCTGCCAACTCAAGCTGGTCATTCATTTCTGGGACTGATCAATCCCTGGGTCACCTCCTAAAGTAAATACTGATATGCTGTCTGTTTTATCTTCTCCAGCATGATTTCCTTTTTGGAAAAAATAAAAAAGGTTCCATGTTTTATATTAAGTCTCTTACCAGAGGAAGCATTCGTATTCATCATTGTACTTCTGATTGAAGTATAAGCCAAGAACAGTTACATCAACCCAGTGGGTGTATGGAAAGGAAAGAGAAAATTATAAGCTAATGAAAACTTGGGTGGGCGAGTAACCTGTTCAGAACAGACTCCAGGGGTCATAGGGCCAAGGGACTGTTTCCTGTCTATCAGAGATCTCTGAACTGGTGGAAGCAACTATTAAATTACTTTAGCATTAAAGTTGCTGTGGAGAAGTGGACTGAAGAGGTGGGAATTGCAGTTGGGGGGCAAGGGTAACACTAGTGGGTATAGAGATGTGGAAAAAGACCTCTGTGATTTGAAGAGTCAGAGGTTCCAAGGATAGTTCTGAAATATGTAAACTTTGGAAACTGATAAATATGTACAAATGACTCCATGTCAAGATCTTATTTAGTATCAAATCCAACCACTGAGTCACATGGCTCCAAAAGATCATAGAAAACCAGGTGTACCTAGATGTGGCTGGAGGATTTTGGACAGATTTGTTGGGCTGAGGGGTGGGAAGTAGGGCACTGGAGTTTAAAGGGAGGAAATCCTCCCCTGAGATTTTTATTACCCTGCAAGGATCCTTCCCAAGAGAAACCAGGAGCTCCGTTACCTGGTATCTGGATTAACAACATCAAAGTAAAACCAGAAGCAAGAAGAGGGCAGCATTAGGATGGACATGCCACACTGGGCATGACATCTGGAGATCCAAGAAAAAAATCTCATAACTGATTGCTGGGAAAACATTTGAGAAGTGTTTCTTAAATGTTTATATCAGGTGCAGGTACAGTTTATATCAATGATAGTTTAGCTGGGTCTTGCACTTGGGACATGCAACTCTCCTTGTACTCAGTAGATCCAGGTTTGACCATCATCCCCTGAACCAATCCCCCAAGAGTGAATCCTGAGCTCAGTCAGGTGTGACCCAAAGGCCAAAACCAAATGATTACAAAAGAGTATTTATCTCAGTTCCATAAATGCTGCAGTGTTTTAACCTTGAAATGAAAAAGAGATTCTTCAACTTAAACTTCAGTCCTTTCTCTGTTCCCTCTTGGTGAGAGAGCAAATATGTATAGGTATAACATGTAGAGAGGCAATTAGAGTGTTGTGTCAAGTAATATGTGTATACTGTTTTCTGTAAGTCAATTTCCACAATTTATCTTTTCCAGAAATCACATTCTCAAGTTGCCAAAGATAGTTTTGCGAAGACAATACTTATATTTAAAATTTTAAGAGGACACAGAACAAACATACAGAAGTTTGTGGATTTGGGAACTCCATATGTAGGACTGCACATCTGGTTTTATCATTTATGTTAGGCAAGAATGCGTATGAAGTGGAAATAAGTAAATTACAAATTACTTTAAAGCAGCACTTGTGTCTGTGTGGATGATGAATGGATGAATGAATAGATGGATGGAACGGTGAGAAAGAGAGATAGAGAGATGAGACACATAGGTAGGTAGGTAGGTAGGTAGGTAGGTAGGTAGGTAGGTAGGTAGGTAGGTAGATAGATAGATAGATAGATAGATAGATAGATAGATAGATAGATAGATAGATAGATAGATAGGTAGGTAGGTAGGTAGGTAGGTAGGTAGGTAGGTAGGTAGGTAGTAGGTAAGTAGATAGATTGATTTTCTAGGAAGTTTCATAATAGTTACATAGAAGGCCTACAACCATACACGATGTTTAAATGTTGCTGTGGAGGTGGGACAGGTGGATTGGTAAACATGCTGCTCTTATGATTAGCTATGATGAAAGACTACATACACACACGCACTTGCTATGTACACTGCCTCACAGAGATGGACAGGAGCAGAAGTAGTGCTTGGGTACAGCTTAAAAGAACATAACTTTAAAACTGAAGAAGATATGAAAAGATACTTCAGTGGTTGTGTGTATGCTTTGAGGTCTGGAGACCTGGAGTTACCCCTGGCACTGCCTGGTTCCCCATTACTCCTCAGGGTGATCTCTAAACACAGAGCTGGAAATAGCCCCTGAGCACCACCAGGTGTGCCCTCACAAAAACAACAATAATCATGAATTTCATAGTCTTCCATACTAAGTATAAGACCCCTTGTGTCATGACTACAGGTGCAACTAGCTGTTTGCTCGTCATATTGGTGTATACATTTATTCATAGATTGGGCAAACATTTATTGAGTGCATCCTGTGTGTACAATCTATGCAAGCCACTTGGGCTGTATAATGTTGACAGACACTAGGTACCTCACACCTGCAGTTCAGGCAGACCCATGCATTGGCCAGGAAGCCTTGAGGAAGGCTGTTGTTTCTTTTTCTTTTTTGAGGCATGCCTGCCATTATTCATGACTTACTCCTATCTCTGTGCTCAAAGATCACTGTTGGTGATGTTTGGGTGGTCATAGGCCATGCCAGGGATCTAACTGTGGTCTGTCTTGTGTAAGGCAAGCACCTTACCTTCTCTCTAATCCCTCTATCCCCCTATATAAGTGTGGGGGCGTCATATAAGTATGATACTCCAGTAAAATTGAATCTAAGTTTTCTTTCTTTTTACAGTTTTCTTGGATCATACATATAGTGAGTTTTCTTTCCTCTCTTTAATGGTGATGGTGATCTAAATCTGAAACCTTCTTGAAAGACGTTGTCTAGCTGGTTTTCTGATTGTGTCCATATGATCCATTGGCATCCCCTCACCTTGCACCATGGAAGACTACATCTTTTTCCTAGAATGGGTGATACTATTCCCCCACCCCATTTCAGGGGCCTGGAGGAATAAAGAGGGTCAGCGTTAGGGTGGGGAGTCATAGGAGATGGGGTGTCTCTGTTTAATGAAGACAGATGTACAGCAGGAAAGGGGTGATTTTTTTTTCCTTAAAAAGGAACAGTAGATCAAATAAGTTTGGAAACCTCAGCTGTATATGAACAGTATCATGAAAGAGAGACAGAGAGAATTGAAGGATTTTTCTGGTTTGCCACCTACCAATGCAAATGTTTGTGTTTTCTCCCACAGAAAAAGCAAAGAACAAAAGATCTCTCTCAGGTGTTTCATTCTTACAACCCATATGATCATAAGGTAAGAGAAACCTGCTGCCAATGTACTGGGTAGCAAATATCTTCTAATTTATAGTGTTTTTGAAATGCTCTTACCAATGACATTTATTTGTTTTTCGATTCCTGGCCTTTAAAAAAAATAGAATATCTTTATGACTGAAATGAAATGATTCTATTTTATTCACATGAAAAATCTAGTCACCTGTCACTGACTTCCCAAAGATTGTAAGAAGACAGATAGATGTGTTGCTGCTGTTGTTATTTAGAAATTTGATCTCTCTTTTGTTTATTAATTTCCAAACGCTATAGTGTACAAACTTGGCTTTTTGTTTGTTTGTTTTTTGGGCCACACTCAGTGACACTCATTTTTTTTTCCTTGGCTCTACTCTCAGAAGTTTCTCCAGGCTCGGAGGACCATATGGAATGCCAGGGACCGAATCTGGGTCAGTCATGTGCAAGGCAAACACCCTACCCACTGTGCTATCGCTTTGGCCCCTCAAATTTGGCTTTGACTGAGCAAGTTCATTTGGACTCCTTATTTCCATCTTTTGGTTATTCCATACTTCTGACAGAAAGTGATGTTTTCCAAGCAAAACCTTAACAAGAAGCAGCATATAACATTAAGTCTGAAATACCAACAGCTGAGAGTTTTGCTTCACCAAAGGCTGTCCAGTGTGGTGACTCCTTAGCCAACATGCTTTCTGGCCAAATAGCCAAATCATTGTCCACCCAGAAATGTGATATTATTTTGGAATTTGCAGAGATGAGAGCCCCATAAATCCCAACTAGGGGTGCTCAGGTGACCCTCAGGCCACATATCCAACTTGGGGCCTCTGCGTACAGGTCATATGCTCCAACCCTTTGAGTCAACTTTCTGTCCTCTGGTCTCCTTTTATTTATGCGCCCCCCCCCCCATATCCTGTACTCCCTTTTTGAAAAAGTCCCCTGTCCCTTTTCACTGATTTTACCATGTTTCATGAGAAATTGAAGCCTCTTCACACACATATATACACCCCATATCCTTTTTGTGTTTATGAGTGTTGTATTTTATTTAAGTAGCATGGTTATGACAGAGCTGATGTTTATAGTTTTAGTCCACGGTGCTAGTGCAAATCTACCTCCATCAAAATACCAAAGATCTTATGTCATTACTAATCTGACATTTCCCATAACCCTTAAACCCTTAACACTGCCATCCAGCACCCACTCCTAACCACCAACACACACACACACACACACACACACACACACACAGAGAGAGAGAGAGAGACTTAATAATATCAGTTCTCTGGTTAAAAATCTAAGGATTTTACAAGAATTTTACTCTTATTAAAGAAAATACTTAACACCACATCACCATAGTGAGAGACAACAAGATTTTGAAATTTCTCTATCATGTAAAAGTTTTGGGAAATCTCTTCATTTGAGGTGACTTCAGGAGTAAGTAAAAAATATTCACACAATTGTAAGGCTACTACAAACTTATATTTTTATCTCTGAAATTATAGAAGGACACGTGGTGGGGATTTTATAACCAGCCAAAACAAGGAGCGCAACAATTGCTCATCTCGGTTGGGAAGATGGACATAGTGCCTGGATTTAGAATTTAAAAATTATGTCAATTTTTTATGGAAGTTAATAGAATTTGAAAATTTCTAGAATGACAAGCTAACTTTCACAACACTAATTTGCCAGAGAGGTTTCAATGTTCCATGTGACTCTGACGATACACAGTACTAGAAATTATATCCTTTTGGGTTCCATTTAGCTAGTTAAACCAGTGATTAGTTAGAGCAGCACAGTTTCTTTGAAAGAGACAGAGGGAGCCAGTGGCTTCTGACAATTCAGATGGAAGGTGCAAGCAGGGAAATAATACAGCAGCAAAAGTCATGAGATGGGCCAGATTTCTGGTGGGAAAGTTACTGTTTTTTTTTTTGGGTGGGGGGGATGAAACCATATAATTAACATAAGTGCAACAGTGGCAAAAGTTCCCACTTGACAGCCAGAGAAAATGCTAGGACAAATCAAAGGTTTTTGCCTGGCTTGTCTAAATTTTGCCCACTTCTAACACTTAACTGCACAGTTCAGGGAAATTCCATGATTCTTTTATTAGAACTTTTAATGGCACTTGGCCCTTTGCAGCCTCTGCCTACTTCCTCTTCATATCCTTTGTGGCACTATATCAAAGTCACCTCCGATTATTTTGGCTTCCCTTGTGAAGGCTTCATTCCTCTCCAAATTACTCATCAGGCAATGAAGGACTAGGATATAAAGGCTCGGTGGAGTTTTCTTTTCATCTTTGCCCTAGTATCAGTAATAAATTATTACAAGGAGCCAGGCTGTTCTCATGAGTGGTTTTTGAGGCTCCCAAGGTTGGCCCATTGGCACTGCTTGATTCTCCCTGCGTGGGGAAGGAAGGGGGAATCACTTCCCCCTTGGCAGTGCCTGGCTCTCCTCCCTTGCCCTGTGCTCCTTACAGGCAATTCCAACCATGTTGCTTTTGAGTCTTATGTCTCAATTCCCCCAAAGACTGATCCAATATTGTCCCCACAGGTTGCCATCAGAGCTGAATCTTTCCCTCTTAAAATACCCTCCAAAATGAAATAATAGGTGGTGATTTTAATCACTTTTTTTTTTAACTACCCAATTCTCTATTATCTTATGGGCCACACCTGATAGAGTTCTCAGCTTACTCTTTTACTTCTGGAAGACTCAGGGAACCCTTTGGGGTACTGGGGATCTACCCCAGGTTAGCTCTATTAACTAGATAGGACTGTCTCTTTGTTTCCTGCCCAATTATATTGCAACCAATGAGCTTTCTAGGCAGATAGGTTGTAAAACACTTTTTATAAAATGTTTTAAAATAAAATTTGGTTGCACTTGTTTTAAAATAGCCTTATGGTCATGAAGATTTATGGAACAATCCTGAAGAAATATTTTATATATCTATATATATATATATTTATCAAAAAGAAAAAATATAGATAAAATAAAGTAGGAGGCATTTACTAAGGTTTACTTAGTCATGAAGCAGTTAAGATTCAGAATAGGAAGACTGGCCTCTTGTTGAAGATTATTGGAAATGAATGGTGGGTTTGGGAGAAACTACTGACCCATCTTTTACATTTTTTTCTTACACACTTGAACTTTCCTGTACAACCCTCCCCCCCCCCCCAAAAAAAAATGCAGAAAGCCAAATAAACCATGGTCTATACTTGGGTGTGAATATTGGTTTGCTGTATTCCTTTCCCCTCCAAGCAAGCCCTTCTTTCAGTTTTTCTCCTTGACACAAATTGATACCAAAGAAGGAATACTCTGCATTTCAGTGGCTTGATTTTGCCAAGTAAACTTTGCAGAGTAACTCTTGTTCTAAACTTGGCATGATTTCCCGCGACTTCATCCCAAATTATAGTGGGCCAGTTAAATTATAGCCTTGCCTCCTAGAAACTGTTAAAACAGTTGTAATTGTGACAGGCCAGTTGTACTCTGGGAAGCAGTTCTGTTTGCTCTTCTTGTCCTCCATCCCCCCTCCAAGGTTTTTTTCCCACCTGACCTCTCGACCCAGGAAAGCCACCAGGTTAAACAAACTGCCATTTGAGTGAGGCCAGGTGCCCTTCTTACTCAAGCTCAAAAGCCATTGTTTAGGTTGGAAATGGTCAGTTGGGTTTCTCTTAAATGCTGTTGCAAAAAGCAAATACAGCTTGGACCAAAATGTGCACTCAAAATGTCTCTTAAGGAAAAGACTGAATTTATTTCTTATGTGTGAAAAACCTGCACTAGAGACTTCCAAAGACTAGAAAGCTAGAAACTATCTTTGGTTTTTGGAAAAGAATTTGATATTGGATTTCTCGTGTGTGTGTGTGTGTGTGTGTGTGTGTGTGTGTGTGTGTGTTAATGGTTTTCATGGGTCCCTGTGATTCAGAATAACACAAAAAGGTTTGGCCAAAGTATTTCTGACTTTTTCTGTCTTACTAAAAGGGGAGTTTTGGTTAAAAGCATTCAGAGCAATAAATAATCAAGTTGTGTTTTAGACGGTGTTTTAGTCTTTAAATTAAGCATAGATTGTAAGGACCAGGAAAGGAAATAAGGCCAAACCACTTCCAGGTCATAGATAGCCTATAATTGAGCTTTTTCCATTGGATCATCATGGTCAACAGAATTGGCTGTAATCAGAATACTTTTATAAGAGCTATCAACTAAAATGTCTTTGTTCTCGAGAAAATATCGCTATGCATACTGAAAGTGTCCATTCCTTCCTTTCCTTTCTCCCTTTCTTTTTTATTTCTGAATTGTGTGTTCCAGGGAGAAAGCTAGATATCTGTAAAAAGCAGCTTGTAAGAAAGAAAAAGCTTGGAAGAAAGAGGTCGCAAAATTCTGTCTATGTAGTAGTTTGGAATATTTGTAAAGTTGAGTACATTACTAATAGCTTCGATTCATTTAACTGCTTCAATATATATTTGATTCTTAAAAGTATTTATTTGAACAGATCTTCACTAGTATAGTTTCTGGATTTTTGGAAACTCTCATTAGCAACGACTGTTGTTTTCCCAGCGTTGACATAGGTAGACAGAAATCAGCGGGCATGCAGGAGAAGAAACTGCTCGTGAAATGGGTTTTTCTCTGGGTGACTCATGTGATGCAAGTCAATTTTCTCCATATGCAGACATAGATCATCCACACTGTAAACAAATGGATGGCTGTCCAGAAACAGCTACGATCGGATGGACTCGAGAAGTTAACATATGAGCTGATAGAAAATGAACAGCAGTGTTTTCCCCAACAGATCTTTTGTACGATCACCTCACACATAAATACCGGGTTACCCCCACCCCCACCACAAACCTAAGGAGCAGTGAAAAGCAGGCCTTATTGGTTCCAGAAGGCAGGGCGCCATTAAGAAGTGTCAGCACACAGATTGAGGGCCAAGACAGGGCCATAAAGAGAGTAAGTCATTAACAGGGGTCCCCTAAAACCAGCTGCCCTCCACCACTTAATTTAAAACTCAACACTCAAATATCGTTCTCCATTTTAGTACTCCCCAGGTAAAACCATTGGGTCTCATATAGATCAAGAGAGAGAGAGATTTGATTTCAAAGTAGTCAAGATGTTTATGACCTGTTTTTTCCTTTAAGAAACATTGACATTTTTAGGAAGACCTTGGATTTTTCTTAAAATTCTCTGGGACACAAGCTGGGTCCTAACAGGTTTGGATCAATGAAATAGTGTGAGAGCCAGTAAAAAGGCAGAGTGTTGAAGCTATGTTGGTACAGTGGTCAAGGACCAGCCAAGCATGTGTCAGTCCTGAAACAAAAGTAGCATGGAAATATTAGTGCCCTAGCTGATTTCTGTTTTGTCCTCAGATAATAAGAAACCAGCTAAGGCCTTGAGCATTATTATATTTGTATCTTAAAGAAACTTTAGGGGCAGTATTTGAAGGGTTATGCCAATACAGTGAATTTTAATGATGCAGTGAAGTCTGTAAAAATAGTAAGATGTACTTTCATACTCCACCCTTCCTAAAATATCTTAAGAGCTGTAGTTAATTCTGTTGTTAATTCAAAACTGTTGTTACCAGTAGATTTTCTGTTCACTCATCTGTAATGCAATACAATCAAAAATGATATAAAATTCAGGCCAGAGTGGTGGTACAGAGGTAGGCGCATTTGCCTAGCATGCAATCAACCCAGGTTCGATTCCCTGCATCCTATATTGTCCCCAAGCCTGCCAAGAGTAATTTCTGAGCGTAGAGCCAGGAGTAATCCTTGAGCACTACCGTAAAAAAGATGGAAAGTCTCAACCCTGAGTTCCATAAATCCATCTCTATTTTCATAAGCCAAAGGGGTAGATATTTTCAGAAACAATATATTGATAGGTATTTTTCCATTCTTTTACTTGTCTTATGCTTTGAAATAACAAGCCACTTGAACCAGTCCTTGAGGTTTGAAAAATAATGGCTTTTGACTCAGTTCAGCAGCTATTTTGTCAAGCCGTGATTCTCTCCTCTCTCTCCTCTCTCTGAGTAACATAATGAAGCCACAGAGTGCTCTGAATTGTTCTTTCAGAGAGGAAGATGAGTATTTGGGTCTGTGCCTTCTGGACCTGTTGAGTCTTGAGCTATCTGTTTTCTAGAAATAGCAAATTCCATTTTCAATGGATCCAGCCCTCTGTAATAGACAGATTTTGTGGTACATGCAAGATAAAGAAACAAGTTATTGATTTGGTATATTTATGCCATGCTTAAAACAGCTTTGTGCAACAGATTGGACATCGCCATTTGCGCACTTGATTTCCATCTTTGGGCAAAACTTAAAAAAATACACACACGCGTATACATACATACACACACACACACACACACACACACACACACACACATATATATATGCTTAAAGAAGTAATTGTAGAGCTGTTGCTAAAAATCAGGGAGCATTGAATCAATGCCAAATGATTATGTTCCTTGCCATTATGTTGACACAGTGCCTTAGATTAAAACCAGGCTCAAATTATGGCCTTGGAACAGTCCATTTCAGTGGTCCCTGAAACTCTACCCAAAAGCCAAATGAATAACTCAAATAAGCAAACTAGACAACCCTTTTTATGTATGATTTTTGTTCCCCCCTTATTAAGAGATTTTCCATCTCAACATGACCATGTAGTTGTCCAGGAAGGTCTGGCCATAATCAGGGGCAAAATTGCAACAGTCAATGCCGCCGACTGCCCTTTTGCTTCCTGGTTTCTGCCAACCTGATCCAAAACCATTTCTCTCATTTCCAATCCTCCCCACCTTGAACCTTGTGATTCAGGTTGAGCAATAGATCCTGTTTCCTCGAGCCTAACTTTGATATTGTACCATGTGTTGTTTTTTTTTCCCTTTTCCTTCTAACATAGCATTGTTTCAAAAACCAAGCATTGTTGAGTTGATTTTTTTTTAAAGTTGGTTTAATTTATTTTGGTACTATAACTACAAGCATAAATATATGGAAGTGTGTACAAATGACAGAGAGCTTAGTGTTTTTAAGGTGATATGTTCCAAGGACTAAAAAGATAGAACCAGGGTTATGACTCTAGTTTTGCATCCTGCAGAGCCATTTCTATCCCCAGCACCACATATGAACACTGTAAGAAGTCATACCTGAACACAAAACTAGGAATAACCCCTATTCACCACCAGGTGTGGCCCCGATCACTTTCCCTCCAAAAAAGAAAATAAAATGATTATCTGAGGAATGACCAACCCTAACATTCTATATTGGCAGTTTCCCTGAAGAGTGAAAGATGATTCAAGTCTGAGATGATCTTCATCATGGCCATTATCATTTCCATCAGTAACAGCAACAGGCTATTTAAAGTACTATTTAGCCAATGATTTAGGCACTGTTCTCAAAGATTTACTTAGGCACGACTCATTTAATCTTCATGCCAAGCCTGTGAATACTTCGTATTATCCCCTGCCTTACAAATGAATCACGGTTTAAATGCTTGCCATGACACGGGGCCGGGCGGTGGCGCTGGAGGTAAGGTGCCTGCCTTACAAGCGCTAGCCAAGGAACGGACAGCCAGCAGTTCGATCCCCCGGCGTCCCATATGGTTCCCCCAAGCCAGGGGCGATTTCTGAGCACATAGCCAGGACTAACCCCTGAGCGTCAAACGGGTGTGGCCCAAAAACCAAAAAAAAAAAAAAAATGCTTGCCATGACACAGCTAGTATTCCACAGAGTAGTCCTGTCTGTCACTTCTTTGTCATGAGTAGCTGAAAGCCTATGGTGTAAAAAAATCTCTGTTTTTAAAGTGGATTGCTAATACAATTTAAGCTTAACATCAGTGTGGAGCCTTTATATCTTTTATTTTTCCAAACCCAAACCTCCTTAGGCAAATTTTGTAGAAGTTGAGGTGTAGGAAGAAATAAAGGGCCGTGGATAGAGAAGGCCTTGCATATTCCCTGAAATTCCTTCTATCTCCCTGAGAAGCACAGTAAAACAGCCAAGCTCATTCTAAAAATCAACACCCTAAACACTATTATTTCCCCCACCCCATTAGTTCAGCTTGGGCCAAAGGAAATCTGGTTGATACCGAAGGAGCTCATCAGAGACTGGCTAGAGACCGTTAGGCAACCCTTGGCCACACTTGCTTCTCAAGCCTTTTCCAGTTTGTTTGTATTTCTGGCTCTCTTCCTCCGGTGGTGATGAGTCGGCTTGCAATGCAGTGGAAGCCACAGAGCATGAGGGTTGTTTGTTTTATATTTCAGTTACACCTGGTGATGCTTGGGGATTATTCCTAGCTCTGCATTTGGGGCTTATTCTTGGCAGACTCAAGGGAACCATATGGGAACCATATGGAGATCAAACCCAGGTCAGCTGTATGCAGAGCAAATATTCTACTCACCACTGTTCTATCACTCTGGCCCTAGGACAGGAGTTGTTTTGTTTCTTTTTCTTAAGGCCCAGCTTAGTAGGGCAGGGACTTGGCCCACGCTCTCCTCCTGAGATTGCTAGCCTTTAGATGTGTGGCCAGTATATCCATATTCTTTCATGGCTTGGTTTACATCTCTTTTGTGAACAGAATGAGTCAAAAGAGCTGGCCTGGTGCAGATATGGTGACTGTGTTTGTGACTATGGTTTCAGCTGCCAGGGCTTCTGGAAGTACGAGAAGGCATGGGGGGTGGATGCCCATGCTAACTCCAAAAACATCCTGGTGATCTCAGCCAAAATACAGACATACATGGAGTTTGGGTCAGATTGGAGTCCCTGCAGAGAGCTGTACATAAGTGGTGAAACCGGGCCCTTTAATGTGTATATTAGAATCATCTTCTGTACAAGTGTATGGAGGGGGCACATCCAGCAATGCTTATTGAATATTTCTGACTCTGTGCTCAGGAAGCATCCCTGAAATGCTTAGAGATGTTATATATGTGATGCTGGGGAGAAAAAGGTAGGGTTAACTGCATGCAAGACAACTAACTACCTTATCTCTTGTCCTGCCTCTCTGGCACCCTTTCCCTTTCCCATTTATCCCCTTCTGAGAATATTGTTATTACTGTTGATTATTGCCATTGGTGGTTTGTCAGAGTCAACTGCCAGAGATGGGCCCATGTTGCCAGGGTCCACGGGGACAGGCTAGGCGAGAGGGAGAGAAAGCTGGGTTTGGGACCAAGGTAAGGCTAGATAGAGGGTCAGATAGAGGGGAAACAAGTGTTCAAAGTGAAGGGTAACCAGTTCAACAGATGCAGCTGAAATCGAGGAGAAAAGCCATAGCCAGGAGTAGAAAACATTTTGGTCCGATTGCTGCTCCAACTGCCCTTCAAAGGGTCACAGTGGGTAATATGTTTTCCATTATTCATCATGTACCTTTTTGAGTGCTTTTCAGAGTGCTGTGGCGGAGGGGGTAACTTTCAGTGTACATATGATAAGTAAAAATATAAGAGTTTCCAAGTCTTGAGTTCTTTTGACCAGGGATCCCACTCAGACATGATTGGATCAGTCCCAGTTGGACTGTGCTGGTTGCCAGAAGCCACGCGCCGAGTTGCAATGCTCATCCACTTGGTGCAGAACTCATGAGGAGCGTGCAATGACCCCCCTTCTTGCACACACACACATGCTCGCTCTGCATCCTACATATCCTCACCCAAGGCCTGCACTCCTCACCGTGGTGCTTATGCAGTAGTTGAGTTGAAGTGCTCACCCTGGACCTTGTGCCCTGGTTGAGATATTCACACTCCTGTCTATAGAAATACCATATTTTTCGTACCACAAGATGCACTTTTTCTCCCCCAAAGTGCATCTTATGGAGCAACACCACCTGGAGCTGAAACCTGGGTGCAGGGAAGGAGAGCATTGATGTGCAGCTTCTGGACAGATGCGGCTTATAGAGTGAAAAATATGGTAGTTTGTGGCATCAGGAAACAAAGCCAGAGGAGCTGCCAGGATTGTTCTCGGGTCATGAGGGCAGCACCCAGAGATTTATGTTCTGTCCTCCTGCTTGCATGGAGGCACCTTTGGGGATTGGTTTGGGGCCATAGGCAGCTGTGCTTGGGCGATCTCTCCTGGCAGAAGGCCATATGCAGTGCTGGTAGGCATCAGATTAGGGTGCAAGGCAAATGCCCCAACCCCTTGTACTGCTTCTCTGACCCCGAAGCAGACATTTTCACCCCTGAGCCAACTCTTCTCTCTCTCTCTTTTTTGTATTTTTGTTTGTTTGTTTGTTTGGGTCACTCCTGGCTATGCGCTCAGAAATCGCTCCTGGCAAGCTCAGGGGACCATATGGGATGCCAGGATTCGAACCACCATCCTTCTGCATGCAAGGCAAATGCCCTACTTCCATGCTATCTCTCCAACACCCCCCCCCCTCCACTCTTCTCTTGAAAGTGGAAAACTAAGAGTTGGAGCATCTGGGAGGAAAATAGTTTCATCAGCACCTTGCAGTGATTGTTAATATTTTGCATCAGGCACCACACTACCTCTGGGTGCGTTTTAGAATTCCGGGCTATTTTCAATGCACACGTGGCAAATAAAAATGAAAGAGTTTGGGAAACGCGTGTTCTTTTTAATTTAGCTCTATCATTATGCGGCGCACACATGAGTAAGAAAGAAGAATATTCCATTTGTAATTATTGTAAAGTAGACTAAGCCAGCTATGCAGAAAACAGAAATTTCTAATTCAATTTCGGAGGTCATTTTGGTGAAGGGAGGTCACTGTAACATTGTCTGCTTGTATTTATCTCTCAGTTTTTTCTTCTTAGTAACCCTTTCTCTTGTTTTTGGGTCAGACCTGGTGGTGCTCAGGGGTTACTCCTGGCTATCTGCTCAGAAATAGCCCTGGCAGGCATGGGGAACCATATGGGATGCCGGGATTCGAACCAACCTCCTTAGGTCCTGGATCGGCTGCTTGCAAGGCAAACGCCGCTGTGCTATCTCTCCGGCCCCGTAACCCTTTCTCTTGCCTTATTTCAAGTTGAAGGTGATGTGCTGTGCTTTTCCCTCCTTCTCCCACCTCTAATTTTTGCTCACTTTTGAGTTTTCTTCTCTTGCTGCAAACTGATTATTGTTCCATCTATCCTTTGTACACACATCTATCCTTCTCATTCCATTTACATATATGTCTTCCCGACATCATTTCCCAGTTATTCTTGCTTTTTTACTCTAAGATATTCCTCCCCTAAAGTCATTCTTGGGGTCTTTTTTAACATGTCCAATTCTGATCATTGTACCTTACCTTCTGCCGGAGACAATGGGGTAAGACCACAGTGTGGGTGGTCTCTTCTTCCTTCTCAGCATCTTTTTTTTTCTTTTTTCTGGTTTCTGGACCACACTTGTTGGTGCTCAGATTTTACTCCTGGCTCTGTGTTCAGGAAACACTCCTGGAGGTTACTTGGGGAACTATGTCGGGTGCTGGAGATTGAACCTGGGTCAGCCACCTGCAAGACAAGCACCTGCTGTCCTGGGACTCTGGCTGCAGTTCTCAGCATCTGAAACAATGGAGCTGGGAAGGGCTTTGGCACTAGTGTAGTTCCAGTCACTTCTGTCCTACACTGCTAGCTGTGCACAGGGAATAAAATGCTCCCTTGTTTTGAGAAGTTCTCTCTCTCTCTCTCTCTCTCTCTCTCTCTCTCTCTCTCTCTCTCTCTCTCTCTCTCACACACACACACACACACACACACACACCCCTCTTTCTCTCTCACCCCCTTCTCTCTCTGTCAAGATTCCCCCCGACACTACAGTCTGAGTCTCTCTGATGTTTACTGAGAACTCCCAAACTTCTGCTCCAGGGTGCACCCAGCTCTCTCATTCGACTCGCCTTGCTGTCAGGATTTCCAGTTAACAAGCAGGTTGATGTCATCCCCAAAGCCCCCTACAACAAGAGTTACGGTGACAGGGAGATCAGCTTCACATCCTTAACTGGGTCATTAAAGGGTGTCTGAAACATTACACTGTAATTGTTTCTATTTTGTAAGGGGAGGAATAGGGAGACATCCTTGGTAGTGCTCAGGGTTTATTCCTAACTGTGCTCAGGGATCCTCCTGGTTGGGGTCCATAGAAAGTGCCAGGGATTAAACCAAGATCACCTTCCTTCCTTCCTTCCTTCCTTCCTTCCTTCCTTCCTTCCTTCCTTCCTTCCTTCCTTCCTTCCTTCCTTCCTTCCCCCTTCTTTTTTCTTCCTTCTCTTCTCCTCTCCTTCCCTTCTCTTTCCCCTCCTTTTCCTCCCTTCTTTCTTCCTTCTCCTTCTTTCCCTCCTTCCTTCCTTCTTTCCTTCCTTCCTTCTTTTCTTCCTCCTTTCCTCATTTTCCCGCCTTCCCTTCTTTGCCCATCTTTCCTTCCTTTCCCTTACTTCCTCCCTTTCTCCTTTCCTTCCTTTCTCCCTTCTTTTATTCTTTCCTTCCTTTCTTTCTTCCTTCTCCTTTCTTCTTTCCTTCTTTTCTTCCTTCCTTTTTCTATTCTTTCCTCATTTCTTCCCTCCCTCCCTCTTTCCTTCAGCCCTGCTCCCTCTCATAGTCAGTGTTTACTTTGGGCTCTGAACTCAAGAATTACTCCTATTGAGGTTTAGGGTATTAGAAGTGGTTTCAGGGATTGAACCTGGGTCAGTTTCAAGGCAAACTTCCTACCCACTTTGCTCTCTCTCTTGGGAGATACATACATACATACATACATACATACATACATACATACATATATGTGTGTATGTATCTTCTTCCTATCACCATGTCCATGCCACCATGAATGTCTTCAGGATTAGGTTTATCTCCTTCACTGCCTGTCCTTGTATCATGCTGCATAGAGGAAGTACTCTTTGTTTTTCTTTGACTTGCATGCTATCACCATACAGTGTACTTGTCCCTCAGCCCACAGTAAACACAGGATTAAATCTAGAGCCTTTAATTTCTAGTTCCTCGCCCTGCCCCAAGTTGCCCCATAGCAGGAATGTTCCAGTAGCAATGACCACAACTCTGGGAGGATTACTAAGTTTATTCTTGGGTTTTAAGTATAAAACAGGTAATATGTATGCTTAACTTCGCTCTCAAAACCAGTTTCTCTCTAAGCCTGCCTTTTCTTTTCTGTTCTTTTCTGTTGGCTTGGTTTTGTCTTGGGGTTGCACTTGGCATTGCTTGGGGGTTGTTCCTGGTAATGCCAGCCCAGGCTGCGGAAGGTCCAGTATGCCAAGGACAAACACCATCCAGGACTTACTCCAGGTGCTCCTGAGTCTGTCTACCTTGCGGCTGCTCACCTCTTTAGATGTGACTCCTGTTTGCGGGCCCATGTGTTCATGACAAGAGGGTTTCTTTTCTGCATGTATACCTACATCTACATTTTGAAATAGGTGCCGACTTTGAAATGTTAACAAAGGCTGTTGCTCTCATTTCTCAGTATGCCTCTCTTGGAGATGATTTTAGCCGGTGCCTGAAGAACTACCTTGCTGCGTTCTTTTTAGAAATACAAATGTCTATATCTGGTACCATCTGTTGACTGTGTTTCTTTCTTTCTATTCTCCTTGCTGGTTCTCTGGTGGTTTTGAATCCTTTGATCCTAACAGGCAGTGCTGCAGAGTAAAAGCTCACAATACTGAAATATTAGCTGAAGGATCAGTTTCAGTCATGGAATGTGGGGACATAGATGGGTGCATTTTTTTTGGTCTGTTTTTTTTTTTTCTTTTGGCCACACCAGGGCTACTCCTGGCTCTGACTTCAGGAATCACTCCTAGTAACCTCAGGGACCATGTGGGATGCTGGAGATAGAACCAGGGATGACTATGTGCAAGACAAATGCCCTCCCCACCATGCTATCACTCTGGCTTTTAGGTGGGTGCCTTTTAAGCAAAATAGAAGTTGTACACTCACTCAGTAAAAGAAATGGTCCAGTGTCTCGTCACCCCATCAAAGCTGTGAGACGGTTTTCATTACTCTTCATCACCTCCATGGTCCAGAGTGGGAAAGAAAGAATTTCAAGCCCTTTTTAGAATTAGGAAGAAAATGTTTTCTTGCTCTACTTTCACTCATTTTCTCTCACCTTTGCCTGTCATCACTCAGATATTAGAAACCGACACAAGAGTTAACGATGTGACTTTGATTATAGGCAACCACCTCCACCTCTGGGCTTGATAGTAGTACATACCAACTCCATAGTTTGGCAGAAAAATAAAAGACTTGAATGTGCTTCATCCTGTAACTTCCTCTCTCCAGCTACTTCCTTGGCTCAAAAGAACGCTTAGTTATGCGCCTTGCCATTAATATTACAGCACCAAGAAAGGAGGTAAAGATGATACTGCCTGTTATTACAGTGAGGTCCCACTGAGAGAAGTAGTCACTCCAGTAGAGATGCTCACCGTGAAGGAGAGACACATGTCTAGAAGCAGGGAATTGGGTTGTGCCCTCTTGTCCTAAACTGTATTGTCCTGGTTGTGTTTCCTGTCCTAAGCAGGAAACAAAAAGCTTCTAGAGTGTAGCATATAGGAAGAGCTTATGTAATAAGTGTCTACTGCCATTCTTACATAAAACTATAGCTACCAGAATATCAGCTGTACCACTTAGTCTGTTATTGATAACTACCTGGTACCGTTCTCATTATTCATGCAAGATTATACTTACTGGAATATAAACAGGAATTTTCTTTTGCTCATTGCCGTTACTACAATAACTAAAATAGGGCTCCTGTTATATGAGAGGTATCCTATAAGAATCCTGAAGAGTTGATAATATACTGAAGAGCCTATGAAATTATATAACATAATATACTGAAAAGTCTATGAAATTATATACTGAATATGCAATGAGTATAACTGAGTAAGTATACTAAATAGTTGCTAAAATGGTTGTGCGTAAAATCACTCCACATGCCATATCTCCAACCCCAGGTGTCTAATTCAGGGTTGCACATGAAATAATCCAAACCAGGCTGAGGGTGAAACATGTGTAGTCTGGCAGTCTTCTGCCTTGTATGGAGAGCCAGCTGCCTGCCAGAACTGTCATTTTTATTGAGTACAGAGACCACCCTGGATGGGGCAGTAAACCTACCCAGTTTTACAAGTAAGACAAACTCTGTTTGGGGATAAATCCAAGTTGGAAACAAACATACAAAGGAACCAGGGATGATCTTTGTTTTAGGTAAAATAAGGTGTAACCTAACAGTTGTGGATCTAAGACCTATTTTTCAACACTCTTCTCACCATACTTGCCAACATTTCTGAGCCTTATCATTTATTATAAGTATTTTTTTTAATAATCAAGCCCTGCAGAGCTTGCTTAAAAGTCTTATTAAAAAAAAAAAGGTAACCTCATAGCATCTCTGAGTAGGAAGTTTTTCAGCTATATTTTCCCCCAAACATTGGTCAATTTGTGTCTGATATAAACTGTACAGGATCCTACTAAAAATTTTAGATTGGTCTTCCATGTTAGTGTTTTTATTTTTATTTTAGAGTTTACATTGTTTAACATGTGGGCCCGGAGAGATAGCACAGTGGCGTTAGCATTGCAAGCAGCCAATCCAGGACCAAAGGTGGTTGGTTTGAATCCCAGTGTCCCATATGGTCCCCCGTGCCTGCCAGGAGCTATTTCTGAGCAGACAGCCAGGAGTCGCCCCTGAGCACCGCTGGGTGTGGCCCAAAAACAAAAAAAAACAAAAAACAAAAAACATGCATCATACTGCTTTTACATCAGGGCTGCTTTTGAACTACTGTCCTATTGTAGGTTCATTACAGAAAGAATAATGAAATCAAAGGAAAGACAGCCAAAAGAAATTAGGAGTTGAATTTAATATATTAGAAACCAGAAGACCTGTCTGGTTGAGGGTGGTTGAAATGTCGAGAATATTCCCCTTATCTTTTCCTAAAATATTCTGTATTATTACAGGATGAAAAATCTTTTCAGAAAACTCATATTTTCAATCCCATTGGAAACTGTGTCACAGAGGACCATCCCCAAAATGAATTAATTGATCACTTTGACACCCACCAGCTCATTACTCATATTTTCTAAAAATGACCTTTCCTATCCTCTTTCTCCTTCAAGTCCTGTTTTCTTTGGGGACCAGAAACATAGCATTGGGATTAAGAAGCTTGTCTTGCACATAGTTCAGTCTTTGGCAGTATATAAGGGTTCCTGGCACCATAAGCACCATAAGGATCATTCCCTGAGCACAGAGCTAGGAGGAAATCCTGAGCTTCTTTGGCTTTTTGCAACCTTCCCTTTTTACAACACTCCTCACTCCCTCAAAAAAAAAAAAGGCTTTCTTGAGAAAAAAGGAGTGGGGAAGTAATAAGTGGTGATCTGGAAATTAATCAAGAATGTTGGACTCATAGGTTGTGTAGAGGCAAATATATGTCTGCATTTAATGACTGAGCCAACACTACCAAAAACATGGCACCCAGTCCATAATAATAAAACCAAATGACGTGCCAGTGATGGAGGCGGATGGGACCCTGGTGGTTGAATCGGTGGGGAGCAATAGAGCATGTCTTGATATTACTGACAGCTTTGTGAATCAGTGGCTCTAAATTTAGAAACAAAGATCCCTTTTCTGAGCACACAGACAAGATGGTTTGAGGCCTAGGGAGAGAGGCATGAGCCCACCATTTTACAGCCTGCTGGCATGTTGTCAGTAGAGCTGTTTATTAATACTGTCTCTTTATTGGCCCCGATTTAGAACCACTAGTCCACAGACACGTAGAAACTACTGCTAACCATCTTTTTTTTAGTACCTTTATTTAAGCATTATGATTACAAACATGTTTGTTTGTTGGGTTTCAGTCATAAAAAAGAACACCCCCCTTCACCAGTGCAACCTTCCTTACCACCAATGTTCCCCATCTTCCACTTCCCCCACGCCCTGCCTGTCTTCGAGACAGGCATTCTATTTCTCTCACTCACTACCATTGTCATGATAGTTGTTAGTGTAGTTATTTCTCTAACCGAACTAACCACTCTTTGTGGTGAGTTTCATATCGTGGACCAATCCTTCCAGCCCTCATCTCTGTTGTCTCTGATGTGATTACAATTAATTCTTTAATTTTTCTTATATCCCATAGATGAGTGAGACTATTCTGTGTCTATCTCTCTCCCTTTGACTCCTTTCACTCAGCATAATAGTTTCCATGTCCATCCATGTATAGGAAAATTCCAGACTTTATTTTCCTGACAGCTGCATAGTACTCCAATGTACTGTAGATGTACAGTACAACTGTAGATGGACCATAGTTTTTTTTAGCCACTCATCTGTTGTCAGGCTTCTGGGTGATTTCCAGATTCTGGCTATTAAAAATAATGCTGCAATGAACATAGGCATGCAGAGGGCATTTTGAGTTGTGTTTTTGCGTTCCCAAGGCATATTCCTAGGAGTGATATTGCTAGATCATATGGGAGTTCAATTTCCAGTTTTATGAGGAATCTCCATATTGTTTTCCAGAAAGGCTAGACTAGATAGAATTCCCACGAGCAGTGAATGAGATTCCCACTTCCCCGCCAGCACTGATTGTTCTTGTTCTTTGTGATATGTGCCAGTCTCTCTGGCATGAGATGATACCTCATTGATGTTTTGATTTGCATCTCCCTGATGAATAGCGATGTGGAGCAATTTTTTATGTGCCTTTTGGCCATCTGTATTTCTTCTTTAAGGAATTATCTATTTATTTCTTCTCTCATATTTTGATGGGGTTAGATGGGGTTTTTATCTTGTTAAGTTCTGTCAGTGCCTTGTATATCTTAGATGTTAGCCCCTTATCTGATGGATATTGTGTGAATAGTTTCTGTGGGTGACCTTTGTAATCTGGTCACTGTTTCCTTTGACATGCAGAAGCTTCTCTATTATTGATCCCTGATTTTCAGAATGGTGCCCAACTTCCAGAGTGAAAATTCAACTTTACTTAGCCTACTAATAGGTATTCATCTGTTTTAAGACAGCATGGGTTTTTGAATCTTTACAAGTGTGAAATGTAATTGTGATTTAATCTTTTTTAAAGAAGAGGTGATGTGAAGTAGAGAGCCTGTGTTCTTTTGTTAATATTTGTGTGGAAGTCAGTAAGTAGGTAAGCCACCATGCTCTGAATGAGATAGAAACCCTAGTATCAGGGTCGAAGTGGTGGCGCAAGCCATAGGGCGTTTGCCTTGCAAGCACTAAACTAACCGAGGACAGACTGCAGTTCGATCCCTGGTGTCCCATATAGTTCCCCAAATCAGGAGCCATTTCTGAATACATAGCCAGGATTAACCCCTGAGTATCACCGGGTATGGCCCCAAAACAAAAACAAACAAACAAAAAAGAAACCCTGATATCAAGATAGTTGCGTTAGGGGCCAGAGAGATATAAATATGGATATAAAGATATGGATATAAAGCATTTGCCTTTCATGTAGGATGGTGGTTCGAATCCTGGCATCCCATAAGGTCCCCTGAGCCTGCCAGGAGCGATTTCTGAGCATAGAGCCAGGAGTAACCCCTGAGCACCGCTGGGTGTGACCCACCCAAAAAACAAAACAAAACAAAACAAAAAAGATAGTTGTGTTAAATTTATTCTCCACTAAGAGCTTATGTTTTTCAGTTAATATTTTCCCCCCAAATACGGAGTATTAAAATTCATTGAACAGCTGTCTCAATAATTAAATGTGAACATTTTCATTGAATTATTGACTCAGAATCTTGTGACACTCAGCCTTTCCGTGGTCTGATTGTTCATGTCCCGCCCCCTGAATGAGCAGTGACTCTTGCGTGGACAAAGGTCCTTCCCACACCCTGGACATGCCCACATTCATCCCAGACCCATTGACATGTGCACTGGACTCTCCCACTCGTCTTTCATTTATTTGAAAAGAAGGTCAAATTTTGGAAGTTTATGGAGGTAAGGCATTTGCCATGCGTGCACAGAAGGTCGGTGGTTCAAATCCCGGCATCCCAAATGGTCCCCCGAGCCCTCCAGGAGCAATTTCTGAGTGTAGAGCCAGGAGTAACCCCTGAGCGCTGCTGGGTGTGACCCAAAAACCAAAAAAACGACAACAACCAAAAATTTTGGAAGTTTGTCCAAAAGAACATGCAACTCTCTCCCTTCTTCCTGAAATCCTGCCCCTCTGTGTGAGGCCTTGTAAAGATAAATGAAAACTCTCAGACTCCTCCCTGAATTTGTGCTCTAGCAAGGCCAGCAGTTGCTCCTGCTACAGGGTGCTTTGGGAAAACCCTCTCTGGGCCTGATTAGCAAGTCAAAGCTCCCTTCTTGGACTTGCCAAAAGGAGGTTGAAACCTCCAGTTTTCTCCTGGGTTATAACATGCAATGTACTCCTTTCAAAATAAAAACAAAATAATTTTAACTCATGGATGAAAAGTCTCCATCCCTCAAAATTAAGTATTTGTAATAATAAACTTTGAATATGCAATAGTCATGTATTTAGAACTTCCCACAGGATTGCAAAACACTTAGCCAAGTATATCATTTCATAATATTCGGGTAATAGGTTAATAGTGGCACATATGCATGCTCCTAGATTACTCTCTCTCCCAGGCTTTCTCCTCCTCTTCCTGCTCTCTTCCCTCCAGGCTCTTCCTCAATTATGTGACTGAGGTCGTCGCTGCAGCCTATCCACAATGGAGTTCTGTTTCTGCACAATCAGTGACTATTCGTCCCCTTGCACTGGAAGCATGCAGCCAGCTCTGGGCATTTCTGTAGGCTGCTATCTTACCTCCACATTGTATTGATTTCAAGTCATCACTTCCCTCTACTCCCCCAACTCCAGCTTTGTGTTCCCCTACTTTATGAACATTGGCACAAGCCAGGTGTCAACCAGGACTCCCCTCCTCTCACACCAATTTTTACTGGCAACATTTTCCACAACTCCTTCCTTGCTCTGTCTCCCTTTGACATCATGCTCTTGAGAGCAGACCTGTGGCCATTCTCCATCTTCATCCATCTCCAATGGATCTTGCTTCCCTTCTCCACTTACCTTCCAAGCTTACACACTTCCCTCTCAAACTTTGATGAGGCTATTTATTAACTGTTGTTGACTGTAATAATCCCCAGAGAAAACTACTTCCACCATCCTTGGGCACTTAGGGGGAAAAAAAGCCCAGCATGATCTAATATGGCTTCTGATGACTAGAAGGCCTTCCCTCCTGTCTTGTTTTCCAGACAAAATGAATTCTTTGCCTGACTCACTGAGTCCTCACATAGGCTGTTTTTGGTTTCTGAAAGAGACTGGCATTTCACCTTTCACTGTGCTTTCTTTCCTCCTCAGAACTCAAAGCCACTTACTTCCTGGAGAGTTCAGCCTGCCCTCTCCTCCCTGGATTCCCCAGGTTAGGTGTCCCTTCATTTATTTTCCCAGCCTCTTAGGGCTTTCTTCCTACCTGAAGAGACTGTGGACCTTTTGAGGAAATGATGAGCTCAGTAATGTCTATGGACCTAAAGTTTATACGTTGCTGGTGACATATGGTGATGTTTGGAAAAGTTGGTTTAAGTGATGCTTCTCCAAGAGTTGACTCTCTGGTATCCAGGTGTCCTTGAAAATGTGTGTCTCTGGCATCTGCAGTATTCTTGGTGCCAAGGGAAATCTTTGAATGGAGAGACTGAGGAGGTAATGCAGTCCTTGGCACCACATGACTTCCTGAGCATTACTGAGTGGGCCCTGGTTGGTCCCCAACATGACACCATCTAGCACTAGCACTGAATTGCCGAATCTGGATTACCACCATCAGGAAGAGACCCCATCACCTTGGTGATCCCCCAAAAATATCAAAAACAACACCAGTAGCTACCTAACACCATGTGGAAAAGAAGGGGTTCCATTGGACCTCCTTCCATTTCCCACCTTTCTCATATGTGTTATGATGTTACATTCATTTAAAATTGTTTATGAAATTAAGAAGCCAGTCTCCACCTTAATGGGAAATCATAGCACCTCAAAATGGAGTGATGCCATGTCCATGTCAGAAGTGCACATACTTCTAAAAAAGCACCTTAGAAGCCCTGGGGTGCTTTAGACATTTGATTGTCACACATCTATATCATGTCTGTTTGCATGTTACATCACCTCCAGATGTTTGAAATAAGTACATTAAACGTCATTATCAAGGTCTGCATTTCTGTCTTCGTTGAGCCTCAACCCTCAGCCTTTTCTTGTGTTTATAATATTTTTTTCTTATTTCCTCTGGCAATATCCTGAAGCCTTTTTCTTAGTCCTACCTCACTTATGGGTACTTAAGCTTATGATTTGGGCCTGAGTGTCTGTCTATCTGTCTCATTCTCTCTCTCTCTCTCTCACTCTCTCTCTCTCTCTCTCTCTCTCTCTCACTCACACACACACACACACACACACACACACACACACACACAGGGCACCCATCATGAATTCAACTTTTTAATTGCTCCAACACCAACTTTAAATGTACCATTTTGCATTTCCAGTTTAATCCATGTGGAACTTAATCTGATTACATGATTTATATGTCCTAACCCTAACTTGAACCCTAACCCTAACTCTCAGGATCCTAATGGGCCTTCTGGCTCTTTTGTTTAGGATTGTGTTAAGAATAACCTGACTCATGCTGACTTAAACAAAGAGACCATTTACATCTATAATCTATTGGCTTCCTTACTTAAACTGTGGAGATTCAAAGTCTTGCATTAAGCAATACTTAATTCAGGACGCCAGTGAAGTCACTGGTTGCCCTCACTTGGGATTTGGGGGAAAAGGAGGAGAAGGGGGAGGTTATTGGGCCACACCCAGTTGTCCACTGGAGTCTTATTCCTGGCTCTGCGCTCAGGGATCACTTCTGGCAGTGTTTTGGGGATCATATGGGCTTCTGAGGATCTAATCCAAGTCAGCAATCACCCAACAAGCTGTATTGTCTCTGTCTGTCCACTTGGCAATTCTTGATATGCCTAAGATTTTCAGGCTCACCTCCTTGGGGCTGGCAGAAGGACCATTTGAGCCTACTGCTCCTCTTGTCATACCCCCAGATATTAAGAAGAGATGATCATTGCCCTTGAAAGTGTAACCAAAGTTCCATCATACCTAAACTGGTTTGGCTTACTAATACTTTTGGGGACTTGTGTTGATTAGCTTAAGCAAGTTAGGGTTCTTATCTCCAAGATCCTAGTGTACATTTAGTTGGCTAACAACTTGTTTTTAGCATCAATAATTCCCCAAGAATTTGGGGATTTCCCAAGCAGTAAAGAATGGATAAAGGACAAACAACAAATTGCTTGATAATAATGCAAGTTGCCTTAAAATAGTTAAGGGTGGGATTAGAGAGATAGCACGGTGGTAAGGCATTTGCCTTGCATGCAGCTGACCCAGAATGGACCTGGTTCAATCTGTTTGGTTCCCAGAGCTTGCCAAGAGTAACCCCTGAGCATTGCTGGGTGTGGCCCAAAAACCAATCAATTGATAAATAAACGAACTGCAAATAAATAAATAAAATAGTTAAGGGTTTCACCAGCAGTTGAACTGCTTAAGTAGCCTGTGATTATATGAAGTTATTTGATCATTTGGACTATTTTTAAACTCTGGTGAAGTGAATGTAAAATATAACATAGTAGAATCACTTGGAAGTAAAATAGTTTTATTTCAAGAATATGAAGCGAGAGAAAGCAGTTAAGAGAGCCTGGAACATGCAGAGGAAAAAGTTCAATACGTTCTATATTTATGAAGTGAGAGAAATTACTCTCTGTTGCTATATGTATAACTTAATTTTTTTACAAATATTAAAATTGGATACAGATTTTAAAAATGTCGCCCTAGTAGTAGAATGAAAGCTTCATATAAATAGACCCAGGTTTAGTTCCTAGCACCAAAAGTGAAAAAAAAAAACCTTATCCAAAAAAACCAAATATTCCAATTTAGTATAATATATATAGAAATATAGTTAATAGCCCAAAGGACTAACTTCAAATCAATGTCTGACTATTGCATACTGGATAACTTTTTTTTTTTTTTTTTGGTTTTTCAGCCACACCTGTTTGATGCTCAGGGGTTACTCCTGGCTAAGCACTCAGAAATTGCCCCTGGCTTGGGGGGACCATATGGGACACGGGGGGGGGGGGGGATCAAACCGCGTTCCTTCCTTGGCTAGCGCTTGCAAGGCGGACACCTTACCTCTAGCGCCACCGGCCCCCTGGATAACTTTTTGTTACCTGAAAGGTGCAAAAACTAAAACCCTATCTCACAGAGTTACTCTTAGAATTTTTAGTATATGTGATAATATTTATTAAATATATATGATAATATTTATTAAATCAGATGATAAAAGGAGATTTTAAGAGGTAAAGTTCATTGTTACTATCTTACTAACTCATCAGTTTCTCTGGCCTAAGAAAACTCCATGATAATTAAAATTCTTTTCAATCTCACTGATACATTGCTTGATTATTTTCAAACTTACTGTTAATTTTGTTTTTGTGTGTAAAAAGCTCAAAGTGGCTAAGAAGTGCAAAATAAGATATTTTTAGAACAAGATGAGGTTTGTTGTTCCATCCACAAAATCTGAGTCATTGCTACAGAGAAGGAAAAAAAAATCTCAGGCTTCTGGGAAGCAAAAACAAATAGATAAGTGTAATTCAATGCACAGTTTTATTTTTGTAATAACAGGAAGTGTATCATTTGAGAGGAATAAGAACTTTTTCTCCAGGCCTTTCTCTGCACAGCATACATCTTATCAGTCTTTCTGTTAAGGGACATTAGAGAGCATAATGGAACTCTGTGTCATAAAATTAGGAAAAGTCAGCAGGCTTTGATAAGCTTTGGAATGGTTTTGGACAGTTTTCAATAGAGAAACAGTCTTATTGGGAGTTTACTCTGCCATTGATTAACTGTGTAACACTGGTGCTTCATTTCCCTTCTCTCAGCCTCAACTTCCTCATCTCCAAAGTGGGGATAAAATAATAGTCATTACCCAGGAGATGATTAAGTGTAAGGAATGATAAAAAATATTATTTGACAACAGAGACTGTATGAAAAGTGTGTTGGCACTACAGACAATGTCTTGGATTGGACAGTCTAACTTGCCTGGAGCCTAGAGTTGGTCTTATGCCAGGAAACTTCAGGGTTAGGGTCTCTTTGTATTTAGGCCAAGGTTATCCCTTTCCATGCCTCTCATATTTTGGTGGGCTTATGCAAACAACAATTGCCACTCTAACACCGTTTTTACTGTGCTCCTTTGACTCTAATCCTTAAAAAAAAAAAAACACTTAAAATTTGAGGTTAACTTAAGCTAATATGCATGTACAGGGAAATGTAAAAAATACTATGCCTCTAATGTTTAAGGAGTTACGTAAGTTTTATGGCTTTCGATTGCCTTTTGTGCTGTTAAGAAATATTATAATGTGTTACAATCTGGGGACTTGAGGGACAAAGTAATTGTACATGGATTCTATTTTGTTTGTCTTAATGTTCTTTGGCTGAAAGTTCAAAGTTAAGATATCAGCAAGGGGACTTCTTCTGAGAATTATGTTATGGGTGATTGTCCTTCCACTGTAACTTTACCTTGTCCTCTTTCTTTGCATCTTTGTTCTCATAATTAAAAATAAAAAAATTATTAAAAAATTATTTGAAAAGATTGGTAAACTCTGAGCTAAAGGGAGTGATCTTTGAGCTTAATAAAGACAGGTGTGATTTTTTCAGGGAGGGACTTCAGAGCATAAAAACCGGCTAAGCTTTGCAAAAGCCGGCTGGCTCCCTGTGTGTGACACCAGGCGGGGAAAATCCGCGAAAGTACACCGGCCCAGTGGGGCTCAACTGTGAAAGACTGTGAGTGTGACCTGTCTATGTCTGTCTACTGTCCTCTTGCGTGAAACTCTTGCGAGTGGGGCAAAAAGAGCCTCCAGAAACCTCGCTCGCCCAGACGCCATTTTCAGGGAGGGACTTCAGAGCATAAAAACCGGCTAACCTTTGCAAAAGCTGGCTCCCTGTGTGTGACACCAGGCGGGGAAAATCCGCGAAAGTACACCGGCCCAGTGGGGCTCAGCTGTGAAAGACTGTGAGTGTGACCTGTCTATGTCTGTCTACTGTCCTCTTGCGTGAAACTCTTGCGAGTGGGGCAAAAAGAGCCTCCAGAAACCTCGCTCGCCCAGACGCCATTTTCAGGGAGGGACTTCAGAGCATAAAAACCGGCTAAGCTTTGCAAAAGCCGGCTGGCTCCCTGTGTGTGACACCAGGCGGGGAAAATCCGCGAAAGTACATCGGCCCAGTGGGGCTCAACTGTGAAAGACTGTGAGTGTGACCTGTCTATGTCTGTCTACTGTCCTCTTGCGTGAAACTCTTGTGAGTGGGGCAAAAAGAGCCTCCAGAAACCTCGCTCGCCCAGACGCCATTTTCAGGGAGGGACTTCAGAGCATAAAAACCGGCTAAGCTTTGCAAAAGCCGGCTGGCTCCCTGTGTGTGACACCAGGTGGGGAAAATCCGCGAAAGTACACCGGCCCAGTGGGGCTCAACTGTGAAAGACTGTGAGTGTGACCTGTCTATGTCTGCTTCGCTCCGCGGCCGTGCACTCTTTCTAAGGAAAGAACTCCATTGCAACAAGAAGGAAAAATCACACTAAGAACGGCGCTATATCACAGAAGCAAACATTTCTCTCTGGACTGTCTTCTCTGTTGCATGCTCGGGCCTAAGATTTGACCCAGTGTGAGGCTTCATCCACGGAGGACTCCCCTCCCTTAGAGGCAAGTCAGCCCATCCAGAAAGGGAGGAGCCAGAGGAGTGTGCTGCCTACATCATATAGACAATGAATACCACCACAACACGTAGAAAAACCCACAATACAAGTGTGACAATGGGGAAACAACGCAGGCCAGCATCAGACATAGAGAATGAAGATGACAATTCTGAGGACCAGATAATGACTGAACAACTAATCAACCTCTCAGATAAGGACTTTAGACTAGCAATATGGAAGGTGCTCAACAGACTCCAAGAAACCATGGATCGAGTTGAACAGAACACTAATAAGAACCAAGAAAATATGAAGGCAGAAATGACAAAACTCCAAACTGAAATAACATGTCAACTAAAAGGACTGAAAAAGTCAGTAAATGAAGTGAATGACAAAATGGATAAGCTCTGGGTCAGGGTATCAGAAGCTGAGAATAGACTTGGTGCTGTGGAAGATGAGATACATAACAATTCCATACAGCAGGAGAGATTGGACAAAAAACTTAAAGCAAATGAGCAGACAATGGAAAAATTAGTCAAAGAATGGGAACAGACGAAAATAGAAGTCTATGATAAGATCAACAGAAACAACTTAAGAATCATTGGAGTCCCAGAGACCCAGGAAGAAAATTTCCAGGAAGAATCAATGGTCAAGAACATCATTAAAGAGAAACTTCCAGAGCTAAAGAATATATGTGATCAAATCCTGCATGCCCGAAGAGTACCAACCAAAAGAGACCCCAGAAAAACCACCCCAAGACACATCCTAGTCACAATGACAAATCCCACAGATAGAGACAGAATTCTGAAAACAGCAAGATCAAAAGGGGAAATCATGTTCAAGCAAGCTTCCCTGAGATTTACAGCAGACCTGTCACCAGAAACACTCAATGCCAGAAAGCAGTGGTGAGATATTGTGACAAGACTGAATGAAATGAATGCTTCACCCAGAATACTATACCCAGCAAAACTCACTTTCCGGTTTGATGGAAGAATACATGGTTTCACAGACAAAAAACAGCTCAGAAACTTCGCAGACACAAAACCAGCCTTAAGAGAAAAACTGAAAGACCTAATCTAAGACAAGACTACCCAAAAGACACACCAAATTTTGAAATAAAGATGGCGTTAAATCCCAGGACAATTCTTTCTCTCAACGTCAATGGACTAAATGCACCAGTCAAGAGACACAGAGTGGCTAAATGGATCAAAAAACTCAATCCAACCTTCTGCTGCCTACAAGAAACGCACCTGAATAGTGAGAACAAACATAGACTCAAAATAAAAGGCTGGAGAAAAATTATCCAAGCAAACAACACCCATAAAAAAGCTGGAGTGGCCATACTAATATCAGATAATGCAAACTTTATACTCAGGAAGGTTGTAAGGGACAAAGACGGACATTTTATATTAATCAAGGGGTACGTAGAGCAGGAAGAATTCACTCTCCTAAACATATATGCACCGAATGAGGGGCCAGCAAAATATTTAATACAACTTTTGACAAATCTGAAAAATAATATCAACAACAACACAATAATTGTGGGGGACCTTAACACGGCTTTGTCAACACTGGACAGGTCAACCAGACTGAAACCCAACAAGAATATACTAGACCTGAGGAGAGAAATGGAAGAAAGAGGCCTAGTGGATATATATAGGACACTCCATCCCCAGAAACCTGGATACACATTCTTCTCCAATGTACATGGGACATTCTCCAGGATAGACTACATGCTGGCACATAAAACATACCTCCATAAGATCAAGAGGATAGAAATTTTGCAGACTACCTTCGCTGACCACAAGGCTCTGAAATTATTTGTGAACTCCAAAGGGACTCAGAAGAAACACTTTAACACCTGGAAGTTAAACAGCCTCATGCTCAATAACCAGTAGGTCCGAGATGAAATCAAGGAGGAAATAAAAAGGTTCCTGGAAACAAATGACAATAAAGACACAAACTCTCAGAACTTATGGGACACAGCAAAAGCAGTACTGAGAGGAAAATTTATAGCTTTGCAAGCACACATCAGGAAGGAAGAAGGAGCTTACCTGAGTAGCTTAATGACACAGCTAATAGAACTAGAAAATGCTCAACAAAAGGACCCAAGAATAGGAAGACAGAAGGAAATAACAAAGCTGAGAGCAGAAATCAACGAAGTGGAAACTCAAAAAACAATCCGAAAGATCAACGAAAGCAGAAGTTGGTTCTTTGAAAAAATAAACAAGATTGATAGACCACTGGCAAACCTAACAAAGAAAGAGAGAGAGAGAAACTTGATAACTCATATCAGGAATGAAAAAGGAGAGATCACTACTGATATGACAGAGATTCAAAGGGTAATCAGAAACTACTTTGAAAAACTCTACGCCACTAAAAATGAGAACCTGGAAGAAATGGATAAATTCTTGGACTCTTATAATCTTCCACGGTTGAAGGAAGAGGATGTAGCATATCTAAACACCCCCATCACCATTGATGAAATTAAAACAGTAATCAAATGTCTGCCGAAAAACAAAAGCCCAGGTCCAGATGGATTCACTAATGAATTCTATCAAACTTTCCAAGAGGAACTACTGCCAATCTTGGCAAGACTCTTTCATGAAATTGAACAAACAGAAACACTTCCAAATAGCTTTTATGAAGCCAACATCACCTTGATACCTAAACCAGACAGAGACGCTACCAAAAAAGAAAATTACAGACCAATATCACTGATGAATGCAGATGCAAAGATCCTCAACAAAATCCTGGCAAATAGGATTCAATGCCTCGTTAAGAAGATCATCCACTACGATCAAGTAGGTTTCATCCCAGGAATGCAAGGCTGGTTTAACATCCGTAAATCTATCAACATAATACACAACATCAATAGCAAGAAAAATAAAAACCACATGATCATATCAATAGATGCAGAGAAAGCATTTGATAAGGTCCAACACCCATTCTTGATCAAAACTCTCAGCAAGATGGGAATGGAGGGAACCTTTCTCAATATAGTGAAGGCCATCTACCACAAGCCAGTGGCAAATATTATCCTCAATGGAGAAAAACTGAAAGCTTTTCCTCTAAATTCTGGCACAAGACAAGGCTGTCCTCTCTCACCACTCCTATTCAACATAGCACTGGAAGTACTTGCTATAGCGATTAGGCAAGAAAAGGATATCAAGGGAATCCAGATAGGAAAGGAAGAAGTCAAGCTCTCACTGTTTGCAGATGACATGATACTCTACTTAGAAAACCCTAAAGACTCTATCAAAAAGCTTCTAGAAACAATAGACTCATATAGCAAGGTGGCAGGCTACAAAATTAACACACAAAAATCAATGGCCTTTCTATATACCAATAGTAATAAGGATGAAATGGACATTAAGAAAACAACCCCATTCACAATAGTGCCACACAAACTCAAATATCTTGGAATCAACTTGACTAAATATGTGAAGGACCTATACAAAGAAAACTATAAAACTCTGCTCCAAGAAATAAGAGAGGACACACGGAAATGGAAACGCATACCCTGCTCATGGATTGGCAGGATTAACATCATCAAAATGTCAATACTCCCCAAGGCATTATACAGATTTAATGCCATCCCTCTAAAGATACCCATGACATTCTTCAAAGAAGTGGATCAGACACTTTTGAAATTCATTTGGAACAATAAACACCCTCGAATAGCTAAAGCAATCATTGGGAAAAAGAATATGGGAGGAATTACTTTTCCCAACTTTAAACTGTACTACAAAGCAACAGTTATCAAAACAGCATGGTATTGGAATAAGGATAGGTCCTCAGATCAGTGGAATAGGCTTGAATACTCAGAAAATGTTCCCCAGAGATACAACCATCTAATTTTTGACAAGGGAGCAGGAAATCCTAAATGGAGCAGGGAAAGCCTCTTCAACAAGTGGTGTTGGCACAATTGGATAGCCACTTGCAAAAAATTAAACTTAGACCCCCAGCTAACATCATGTACAAAGGTAAAATCCAAATGGATTAAAGACCTCGATATCAGCCCCAAAACCATAAGATATATAGAACAGCACATAGGCAAAACACTCCAGGACATTACAGGCATCTTCAAGGAGGAAACTGCACTCTCCAAGCAAGTGAAAGCAGAGATTAACAGATGGGAATATATTAAGCTGAGAAGCTTCTGCACCTCAAAGGAAATAGTGCCCAGGATACAAGAGCCACCCACTGAGTGGGAGAAACTATTCACCCAATACCCATCAGATAAGGGGCTAATCTCCAAAATATACAAGGCACTGACAGAACTTTACAAGAAAAAAACATCTAACCCCATCAAAAAATGGGGAGAAGAAATGAACAGACACTTTGACAAAGAAGAAATACACATGGCCAAAAGACACATGAAAAAATGTTCCACATCACTAATCATCAGGGAGATGCAAATCAAAACAACGATGAGATACCACCTCACACCCCAGAGAATGGCACACATCACAAAGAATGAGAACAAACAGTGTTGGCGGGGATGTGGAGAGAAAGGAACTCTTATCCACTGCTGGTGGGAATGCTGTCTAGTTCAACCTTTATGGAAAGCGATATGGAGATTCCTCCAAAAACTGGAAATCGAGCTCCCATACGATCCAGCTATACCACTCCTAGGAATATACCCTAGGAACACAAAAATACAATACAAAAACCCCTTCCTTACACCTATATTCATTGCAGCTCTATTTACCATAGCAAGACTCTGGAAACAACCAAGATGCCCTTCAACAGACGAATGGCTAAAGAAACTGTGGTACATATACACAATGGAATATTATGCAGCTGTCAGGAGAGATGAAGTCATGAAATTTTCCTATACATGGATGTACATGGAATCTATTATGCTGAGTGAAATAAGTCAGAGAGAGAGAGAAAAACGCAGAATGGTCTCACTCATCTATGGGTTTAAAGAAAAATGAAAGACACCCTTGTAATAATAATTTTCAGACACAAAAGAGAAAAGAGCTGGAAGTTCCAGCTCACCTCAGGAAGCTCACCACAAAGAGTGATGAGTTTAGTTAGAGAAATAACTACATTTTGAACTGTCCTAATATTGAGAATGTATGAGGGAAATGTAGAGCCTGTTTAGGGTACAGGCGGGGGTTGGGTGGGGAGGAGGGAGATTTGGGACTTGGGTGATGGGAATGTTGCACTGGTGATGGGTGGTGTTCCTTTTATGACTGAAACCCAAACACAATCATGTATGTAATCAAGGTGTTTAAATAAAAAAATTATTAAAAAAATATTAAAAAAAAATAAAAAAATAAAGACAGGTGTAAGTCCTGAACACCACTAGATATAGCTCCCAAACAAAAATAAATAATTATCTTACAGGAAGGTGTTGTTGTTTTTATTATTTTGTTTGGGGAGCCAGCCCTGCTAGTGCTCTTGATTTACTCTTGCCCAGGGATCACTCCTGACAGTGCTCAAACCATATGTGATACTAAGATTGAACCCAGTTAGCCATATGCAAGGCCAGAGCCTTGCCCCTGACTATCTCTATAGCCGTGAGACACTGATTTTAAATTTCAATTATAGTTTATACATTTACCCAAAATTAAAAAAAAACATAAACTGGATTATATTACTATTAATACATTGATGGTAAATTGGTTTTTAAGTTTGCCATTTAATGCAATAAGTAATAAGGTAGATATTTATTTAGCATGACTAAATGTTAGCACTAAAAGGAAATGTCAGTCTGTTTAATGCAGTTCCTTCTTTTTTCTTTCCTTTATCTTCAGAAATAAATAGCAGTATTTACTGACTAATGTTAAATGACTAATAATAAAGTAATATCTTAAAGTCAGTTCCACTCACTACCTTTTAGCCTTTCACCTCACCCCAAAGTGCATTTTAGGCATTGGGATAATTGCATATATGTATTGGGATAATTTTGGTTCCTAGTTCTTGTTGACTTGCAGTATGTGCATTCCACAGGATAAAAATTCCTTATTTTATTTATTCCAGTAGTATAAATTCCCATGACAGCAATAGTAATGAATATGTTCTGAGAAATGTATCAGCAGGGCAGATAGTACAGTAAAGAAGGCACTTGTCTTGTGTGCATTTGATCCCAGTTCAATTCCAGATATCCACATCTAGTCCCCCAAGCAATACCCTAGTACAGAGTTAGAAATAGCCCCTGAGTCTAGTGTGACCCAATCTGCCTATTGGGGGGGGAGGGAGGGAGGGAGGGAGGGAGGGAGGGAGAGAGAGAGAGAGAGAGAGAGAGAGAGAGAGAGAGAGAGAGAGAGAGAGAGAGAGAGAATGTCATTAGGAGTGTATGTCAATTTTGAAAACTTGGGTACTATGATGAACAAAACAGCATGAGATTGATTCAAGTGCCAGGGAAAATGACACTATGAAGGCACACGCCAGACAGGAGATAGATGTTGGAGAGATGTTGTTCTTGGACAAACACACTTTATAATGCTATGTACCCCCAGGTACTGAGAACTGAGGGTCCACTATTGTGAGTGTCACCCCTGATTGGCAGAAGCATCAGCTTCTCGTCTGAGGACTGAACCCAATGACACTCCAGGGTTCTGTAGACCTGGTGTGGTTTTTACCTTCTGACTTTTCAGTTGATGGAGACCCACAACACCAGTCCTGCAGTCCTCTCTATACCAGTACCCAGGGGTACAGGTGCAGGTGACAGGGTGAAGGCCTGGGTGGCATACACACAGGACTACCTTGTTAGTTAGCCCTAGATTTTCTTCCTCTTTGGTCAACAAGATTATTTCCCTACTATGTTTCTTTATATCCGACATATGAGTATGATCATTCTGTGTCTGTCCTCTCTCTGACTCATTTCACTCCGCATGAAACTCTCCAGATCCATCCATGTATAAGCAAATTGCATAACTTCGTCTTTCCTTACAGCTGAGTAATATTCCATGGTGTAGATATTTCATAGTTTCTTTATCCAGTCATCTCTGATCTTAAGTTTTTTTCTAGATTTTGACTACTGTGATAGTGCTGTAATGAACACAGATCAGTGTACAGATGTCTTTTCTAGATTGTGTTTGAGGGTCCCTGGGATATATTACCAGGAGCTTTATAGTTTTTTTTTCAGTTAAACTTTCTTGGGGGGCCCTTTTGATGGCATGAGGATGCTATGTTTTGAACACAACTACTTTACATTTCCATTATGCATTTTATTACTTTGGGGTGCTCCATATTATTTTATGTGTATCAGAAAAATCACCATAAACAAGGCAAAAGGAATTTGATACGGCTTAATACTTGAGTAAGATGCAACTAGAGAGATAGCAAAGCAGTAGGGTATTTGCCTTGCAAGCAGCCAATCCAAGACAGTCAAGGGTTCGATTCCTGGCATCCCATATAGTCCCCTGAGCCTGCCAGAAGTGATTTCTGACACAGAGCCAAGAGAAACCCCCAGAGCACCAGTGGGTGTGGCCCCAAAACAAAACAAAACAAAACAAAAAAAGATTTGAGTAACACTAGATGTAGAACAGATACATTTCATGGGAGTTACTAAGAAAGACAGCTAATGACAAAAAAAAGCACTATGCAATGTATTGATCAGCTCTGAACATTTGGTATTTATATTAAATTTGAAGTCATTTCAAAGGAGACTTGACGTTGCACAAGTTATATTCTGCACTAAGAAAGCGTGTATCTACTGAATATGTATCCACGCACAGTTATTATCTATTGACATACTAAGTTATTGTAGTCAATGCTGACAATAATTATTGTATATAGCATATATTTATAATATACATTAGACACATATATTTTATATATACAGTGTAATTATTGTAATGGATGATCGATTAATTGCATTAATTGCTAATTTGTAGTTCATGAAAAGGAATAACTTAATATTTATGAATTAATAAAAGTTTTTTATTTTAAACATTTCAAGGATACATTTTGTTGCTTTCATTTAGGTAAATACTGTAATTTTGGAAGCATTTTTGATTTATTCTACAAATGATACATTTCCTAAGAAGTCATTCTTTTATTTATTTTGTTTGGAGGAAACACATCTGAAAGTACTCAGGGCTTATTCTTGACGTTGCTCAAAGATCACTGCTCGTGATGCTCAGGAAATTCTTAGAAGTGCTGGGAATTGAACTTGGGTCAGCCACACGCAAGTTCTTTACTATGTACTATGTACTAGCTCTCTGACACAAAGAAGACTTTAAGATTTGGAAACCAAAGGGAAATTCTTATCGTAACTGATAATTAATTTCCAACATAACTTTAAAAATTCTTAACATAGCTGATAACAAATGATAATAAATTTCCTACGGTAAGTTTATCTTCCAGTAAATTCTTTTTATACCTTAAAATTTTTACTTGAGATTACCAAATACTGAACAGTACTATAAATTTTAGACAGCACATTATTTATATCCTGTAGCTCAGAAATTCATCTTCTGAGAAACCTAAGAAAAGACAGAAAGTAACCTGAAAAATAGAAGTACCACTTTTCACTAAAAAAAGAAAGGCATTACTATATATTGTTAATAATTTCAGAAAGAAGAGGGGAAAAAAAGCAAATGTCCACCAGGGGAGTAATTACTTATATAAATGAATCATAGCATAGATGATCAGAGAAATAAAACCCTTGTAACATTTATACATGGAATTTTCAACAGTGTGGGAAATCCTATATTATTAAGAAAAAGTTAGTAATAAATGTAAAAAAGCATTCCAGTTTTTTTTTAAATCTCTGAAACTCAGCCATTCTGTTTAAGTTCTTACTGATGATATTTATACTTTACCACTGTAAATTTTTTTTACTTATTGCTACCAAAAATAAAAGTAGACTGTTTCATTCCAAATGATTTCACTTGCCAAGTTATGAGTTAGAAGCATCTTTAACTTAAAGCAGCGATATCTTTCTTGTTGGTTATCTTTTATTTGCAGCATTATCTATAGACAATACTTTTTACTTCTCACCAAGTATTCTGTCTTTTATCCTCTTAGAGAATGAGGATTTCAGAATCTCACTATGGCTTTTTGACTCTTAGAGGAGGTTGCATTACCTGGAATTTCCTTTTCGATTTTACATCCTGTCTCACCCCCCCCCATGATTGACACCCCCCCCAAATTTGCATGTGGAGATGTGATGTGAATGATCTGTTAGGAATCCAAACCGCCACATGCGTTTGAATTATCTCAATATCCTGCTGCTTTTCATGAGCTTGCCTTGCATTTTCCAAACACACATGAGCCATTACCCAAGACAAAGTACCTTGTGTCTCCATAGACAGTTTCAGGGATAGTTTTACCTAAAGCAGGAAATGTCTTTCCGCCACCTTTCTCCCTCCAGCTGCCCCCCAAACTAGACAGTCATGTCAAACATAATAGACAGAGCTAGCTCCCCCATATGTTAAGAGATGCTGCTGAGTAGCCTTGGGGGGCTTTGCAATAAAGCCCATGCGGGGTGACAAAGTCCCAGCTCCTGTGTCAGGCAGAAGGTGATAGCTGTTTTGTGACTGTGTGGTGGCACTGTCCCGGATAAGAGCAGTGGGATATGGGGACAGTTTGACGGATACCTTCGTCAACACAAACATGATGAAAAGCATTAAAGGGCTTCTTCCATCTCATCCTGGTTTTAATTCTCACGACAGGCATTGGGATTGGGGTGGGTTCAGGCTTTCCCCGTCTCTGTTTGGGGGGGCTCCAGCCAGCCAGGAACATTTCTGTGCCAGGTTTTTTATCTAGCCAAGCCTGAGCTATGACTCTGTGTCCCTGTGGGACAGTACAGCTATGTTCTTGGCGTTTTCTGCCTATTACCACTTTGGGTCTGTGAACAGAAATCTCCATTTGTGAGAACCTCATTGTGGCGAGCACGCAGTGGTCTTTTCATTTTGATTGATGGTTCTGGTTCTGCACCATCTGGCTTCTGATAGGCTGCATTAATCATATCCTGAACGAAGAAAGTGGAGCCCTGTCTGTTTAATATGTACCCATACATAATGTAACATTAGTTATTCACTCCGCTTGCAAAACAGAGTCATAATGCATGCAAGGTCTTTATATAGTAAAACATAAATATTAATATACGACCCATTAATGCGCTTTCGACTCGCACGAGCCTCCCACCACTCCATTTGTTTATGAAGATTGAGGAATTAAGAGAAAGAGGGTGGTGCGCCTTCGCCGGAGCCTACATGGTCTCGCTGGTAGTTTCCTATGAATTTTGAGTGATGTCTGTCTAGAACTCTGATCTCCCCCCGTATTTGCTTTTTCTCCATCTGCAATTATCTATTCATTTGGGTTAAACAAAAGCTGCCGCACAGATTCACTTGTTCTCACGTGAATTACTTACCTCAAATGTAGGTCATCCATTTACTGGGGTTTCTGGGTGTGTGTGTGTGTGTGTGTGTGTGTGTGTGTGTGTGTGTGTGTGTGTGTGTGTGTGTGTGTGTGTGTGTGTGTGTGTGTGTGTGTGTGTCTGTGGCCCCGTTCTTTTGTGCTGCCTCCAGCTGGGCCTTCCTTGGAAACACTCTGTCCCCCGCTGAGTAATCATATCCAGGAGAGAAAGAGAGAGGCCAGAGAAGCAGGGTCGGAATTCACAAGTCAAAGCAAGTTTGGGCTCTGGACTCAGGACTGTCTTATCAGTAGCAGGCATTTGGTCTTAGAAATTTGCTAGGACCTTTTCCAGTTTAGAGCGATTTAGGGTTGCATTAATCACAAGTCTTTCTGTGTGGAATAGGAGAGAGTTAGGGAGGGAACGGGACTTTCAATTGTCCCGGGAAGTTACCTTGTGCAGAATGGTTGCCACGTATTTCTTGGGGGGCAGCAAATTAAAACCATAACTTCATAAAACACATTTTATGTTTTATTAATTATGTTTTGTCATAACAGCCCTAGACTCCGCCGAGGTTACATCTTCGGCTGTGTGCCTCTCATCCCACATATGGACTTTAATGAATTATACTTATTGAAGAATGAGTGAAGATTAATGTGCGGGAACTGCAGAATGCAAAACACCCGCCACACTGTACTAGTAATCAATCATGGAATCAGGCATGGGAAACAAGGCAGATGACCAGAGTTTTTGTTGAGAAAAAAGTGAGCTGCAGCTTCTGTTGGCAATGGGATTGCATTGAGGTTTAATTAGTTATAGTCACACGATGAACAGCCACCTATAGAAACTAGCTCAGCTGTCGTATCTAAGTGCTGCCTGGCCTGTTAAGGTTCAAAATAATAAAATAGCAGAGGGCTGGAGAGATAGCATGGAAGTAGGGTGTTTGCCTTACATGCAGAAGGTCAGTGGTTCAAATCCCAGCATCCCATATGGTCCCCCAAGCCTGCCAGGAACGATTTCTGACCATAGAGCCAGGAGTAACCCCTGAGTGCTGCCGGGTGTGACCCAAAAACCAAAAAAAAGAAAAAAAAAATAATAATAATAATAAAATAGCAGAGCTGGAAAAAAATTATTTTAGGAGTAAGATCAGTAATTAAATACCCCATTCATCCATTTCTTGTTTTTGAGTTGTATTTCAGCCACTGATTGCTATTATTTAGACCTCATTGGGGTTCCATTCATTCTCTTCGGTGATTTTGTTTTTTTAACACTCTATACCAGAGTACCAGAGTACAGCATTGATAAAAGGAAGCACAGAAAATTTTGGTTCTGTGCTAGACTGACTGGATGATCTCAAATGGCTTTCAATTTCCAGATCCATCCTCCTTCTAAGATCAAATATTCTAAATGAGTATTTTTACTTAAAAAAAAATCTTAATGATCCCAAATCTGATACTGAAATTAAAGAGACATCTACCCTGTTGTGTTGACCTTTCTTTATTAAGAGAACCAACTAGGGTCAGCCACATGCTAGGCAAGTAATCGTCTTACTAACTCTCTCTGATCCCCCTACACACACACACACCCATAGTCCTCTTTTATGTCACAGGAGACCTAAGAAGAACTGGAATGAAGAATACAAGTGTTTTCCAGGTGCCCATTTATCACTTCCTGTCTGTTTTCTCTGAGGTTTGCAACAAAGCTTGAAAACCTTTCTTGTTTGGTTGGTTGTGGGCTTTTGTTTGGCTGTGTTTTGAGGTCGCACCCCCGATGTCCTTAGGGCTCACTACTGTCTCTTGTGCTCAGGGATCAATCTTAGTGGGCTCAAAAGAACTTATGGATTGTCAGGGATCAAACCTCATCAGCAAACACCCAGAACACTGTGCTATCACTCTGGCCCAAAATCTTTTCTTCCTTGTTAATAACCATGTTAGTAAAATTCCATACGAATTCTTTTCTTTCCGTCTTTTCATTTTGATTTATTTCTTCTTTCCTCCTTTCTTCTTTCTTTCTTTCTTTCTTTCTTTCTTGCTGTCTTTCTTTCTTTCTGTCTTGCTTGCTTTCTTTCTTTCGTTCTTTCTTTCTTTCTTTCTTTCCTTTCTTCTTTCTTTTCTTTCTTTCTTCTTTCTTTTTTTCTTTCTTTCTTTCTCTTTCTCTTTCTTTTTCTTTCTCTTTTACTTTTTCTTTCCTCCTTCCTTTCTTTTCTTTCCTCAGATTTTTGACTCAGACACCAAAAACTTTTAGAAAGCCCACTGAAACCTCTTTTAAATATAAAAGTGCATGAAGTTTAAATTTGTTATAGTCTAAATCAGTGGTCCGCAAACTATAGCCCGTGGGCCACATATTGTATTGTATTTGTTCCTGTTTTGTTGCTGTACTTCAAAATAAGATATATGCAGTGTGCATAGGAAATATTTGTTCATAATTTTTGTTTTTACTATAGTCTGGCCCTCCAACCATCTGAGGGACAGTAATCTGGCTCCCTGTTTAAAAAGTTTGAGGACCACTGGAAATGAATCTGCTCTCTTCTTTGGGGAAAGGATGTTTGGTAGTGGACTTGAACTGTACCTCATAGTACTCAGAGTTAGCTCTTAGCTCTGTGCTCAGGAATCACACATAGCAGTGCTCAGAGGACCATATGTGGTGCAGGGGATCAAACCAGAATCAACCTCATACAAGGCAGCAAATACACATTAACCTCTACAATATCTCTGGCCTACTGTTATGGGTATATTGTTGTTGTTATTGAGGTAGTATGATCATATTGATAGAAACATGAACATCCCAATGTGATAATTAACTCTTGAGCACTTGTTCATGTTTTCGATTTGTCTGAAGAACAGCCAGAGGGATGTGCGGGTCTTTCTTTTCTGGATAAGTAATCCCAATCTGGGCTCTATTTTTTATTTACTTTAGCTGTCGGTGAAACCTGTCCATGTATGATCCCAGAACTGATTTTTTTTCCCTATTAATAGCAAGTCTTACCCTGATGTCAGCATTGTAAATGAGATTTAATAATCATCATATGGATTTAAAATAATAACAACAACACAAAACTCACATTTGTTTATTTGGTCAGTGAGCCTAGGCAGGGCTCTGGGCCTTCCAGGCAGAGGATAGTGTGGTGCTCTGTGCTTCAACACACTCACAATGTTTTGGCAAGAATAAAGGCCAGGGCCGGGAAGGTGGCGCTAGAGGTAAGGTGTCTGCCTTGCAAGCGCTAGCCAAGGAAGGACCGCGGTTTGATCCCCCGGTGTCCCATATGGTCCCCCCAAGCCAGGGACGATTTCTGAGTGCATAGCCAGGAGTAACCCCTGAGCGTCAAACGGGTGTGACCCAAAAAAAAAAACAAAAAAAAAGAATAAAGGCCAAAAGTTGATGTTAGCTCTAATATCCATACCCAAGGCCACAAGCACACCACTAGTGTTCCTTGCCTTATTACCTATAATAGTATTAATAGCAAGGCGTAATTGTATTTTACAGGAATCGCATTGCAAAGGTTCAACCAAAGGGCATTCAAAAACCAGAAAGCACAAGAGAACCTCAGAAATAAATAGCCCCAGCTCTGAAGGAGTTGTAGGAATCATGACTCATTAATTATTGGCTTCATATAAGTGTATTCCTCTTTCCCCCAAGACCTTGACAAGGACCTGCATTATTTTCCTCTAAAAGCCACTTTTTAGTTTCATAAACAATGATGGAAACTCTTGTCCGTTTCATCAGAAACATCCTAATGATCCCCAGTGTGACCATGTGTGTATGCGTGCATGTGTGTACATGCTTGTGTTGTGTGTTAACTTTATCACATACCTCCCTGATGCTTTTTTTTCATAAGGTTGGAGAAAATAGGACTGGAGTGGAAGCATTTTCCTTGCATGCAGCTAAGCCCACTTCGACCCCCAAGACCTTATGATCTCCTGAACCCAAAGCAGAGTAACCCTTGAGCACTGCAAAAAAATATTAATTAATAATAATATAAAAGTAAATACCAAACCCCACTGACTTCTCCCATCTTATTTCTTTGGACTATTCCAAGTCCTAAGGATCATTATGAGGACTTGCTTTAGCTGTTTCTCTGGGCTGGGTTATCAATCTTCTCCATTTCCCAGATGCCCTCAAAGTTGTTTATAATCTATTCTACAACTGCCATCCTCTCCTCTCATCTCCACCCCTTGAAATGAGAAGATATTTAATCTTTTTTATGGAGAAGATATCTAATCTTTTGAAAGAATCTTCATTTTTTTATTATTTAGGGTTGTTTTTTTAATAAAACACATTGGCTTTCTTTTCTAGAGCAATCATTTCATTAGAATTTTTTGTTAAAAGAGCCTATTCATAGAGTAAAATGACAGTGTGATTGCTATTGAAGCTTATCATTTTCAGATGGCAGAACCAGAATAATAACCAGAAAGCCTGGCACATGGTTCCTATAGCTGAGGCTTGGGTGATATGAAAAGATACTGCTCAGAGTCAAATACCCAATAGGCCTGGGTGTCTGTGTCTTTCTACCGTTTGAACAGCCTGAATGTTGTAGCTACTTGACTTCCTTTCTCCAGACACTGATGGCTTATAATGAGATATCATCTCACACCAGTGATGTCATCTCACATCATCCTCATCTGTCCAGTGAGCACAGCACATATCAAAAATAGTAGAAACAATCTGTGCTGGTGAGAATGTGGTGAAAAGGAAAACTTTATCCACTGCTGGTGGGATGTTGTCTGTTCAACCATGTGGAAAATAGTATGGAGAGTCCTCAGTAAACTTAGACTTGCGCAGCCATATAACTCAGCCATTCCACTTTGAGGGCATCTACCCACAGGACATAAAAACACTCATTCAGAAGAACTTTAGTTATGCTGGTGGTAAGGGAAAGTGGTCGAGCTATAAACCCAAAGCACAGATTCAACAACACTGAAGCCATGAAATCTAAAGTGCAATTACCAAACTTTGTTTTTGTTTTGTGAACACATCTAGCAATGCTCAGTATTCTTGGCTCTGCATTCAGGACTCCTTCCTAGTGGACTTTGGGGACCATATGGATGCCAGGGATCAAACCATAGTGGATCACATGCAAAGCAATTGCCATCCCTGCTGTACTATCTCGTTGGCCCAGAAACCATGGGATTTTATAATTGTCTGCAAAGGTTGCAGATGGGCAGGGGTGGGGTGTGTAGAAAATGGAGTATGGGAGCACTGGTGGTGGGATTGGCATCAAAATATTATATGCCTAAAACTTAACTCTTAATAAGCTTGTAAATCATGATTCTCTAGATTAAACATTTTTTAAATAAAAACACTGATTGTTCATGTATGCTTTTCAAACAGCTCCTTTTAACATCTGCACGGGTTCTGTGCTCCAAGCTCCCCTTCCCATTTTATTATAGTTTTATGCTTGCTGTAACGTTCCTGCCCTCCCTTGCTCCCTTGAAAACGAAACAGTTCACCTTCCTATGTGTTACTGGAGTCATGTTTTTGTTTTAAATGGTGCCTGTAGCCCTCAACCCCGAAAGGTCTTGGTAAATAGTTTGTTGCCATCTATATTTTTGTCATACAACGGGAAATAGTTGCTTCAAATAAAGTCAGTGCTTCAGCCATAATAAACGACATTATCAGAGTGTGTGTAACCTTCATTTTATCATTTCAACTGAAGTCACAACCCAGAGCATTTTCAATGTCCCATCTTTTCTCAGGCCTCATTGGATTTCTAGCCTTTTTGTAGACTCAAGTCTTAGCAGCTTTGTAGGTGTTAGGAAAGCCAGTGCTTCCCACCAGGCAAGTTGGGTGAGGATGATGTAGCCTCTGATTTGCTGGCTTAAAGTATTTGGACACATCTTCTCTTCCTGACCCTCATATTTCTCAAATGTCAGCTGCTGCTTACCTTTTTTTTAACTAGTAAAATTGTATTCTTTATTAAAATAAATCTTTTAAGCTCTTAAGTTTAGATTATACTATATTTTGTTGAATTAAATAAATAACGATGGGGCTGGATGGCGGTGGATGGCAATGGATTTCTCTCTGCCATCCCAGGCCACGTGGCTCCGCAACCCCATCTAGCCGGCAGGTCCCAGGCCCAGGTGAAAGGCGAAATCACTCACTCACAGGCAGGCATCAGGAAGCATCATCTTTATTCATGCCCTAACCACCACAGGTGTGTGGCCTATCGCATAACCTTTCAAGCATTCAGCCATTCTTAGCCCTGCATCGTATAATTCAGCCATCTTCCTTTGGCCTCCATCCTGGTCAAAGACCAAAAGAGGCAAAGAACCTAAAGCCCGCGAGCGCAGCAGGGCAGAGCCCCTTAATTCCCTGGCTTCAGGGTTTATCTACCTATTCCAAGACCCCTCCCAGGAATGGGCGGTGTTTTGCTGGTAAGGATACACCTAATATCTGGTTCCCAAGACCCCTCCCAGAAATAGCTGGGTCTTAGGTAACTACACCTAAATCCAGGGTCTCAGATAGGTACACCAACATATTTTTTAATTGTAATAGATTATCTAAAGACCATGATTTACATAGTTGCTCATAATATGTTTGTTTCTGCCATTTTGTGTTCCAACACCAATCTTACCACCAGTGTAAAATTCCCTTCACCATTGTCCCCAAATTCCCACCCATTCCCAAGCCTGCCCATATGGGAATATATATATTATTATATATATTATTAATAATATATATTGCTTATTTACAAGTAATTGGTAATAAAAGTCCTGCAAAATGAAAATTTGTGAGAATTATTATATCTTGCAATGAGCTATTAAGTCATTATTAGAAGGATTACTAAGCTACTGGCTGCTAGTTGATCATTCAGTTATTTGTTTTGTTTCTGACCATTAGTTGGCTTTGATGCCATGCTGACATCTAAATTGGTGTGTTCCTGCTGGAATGACAGTATTGAAAAATTTGGACTTGACTTGTGGGTGCATGTGCAATTCCCTGAGATCCAGGAATTCCAAGCTCTGTGGCTGCTATTGCCACATTTGTGGCGGATCGTGGTTTCAGCTACCAGGCCTTTCAGAAAGTACGGGAAAGCAATGGGGAGGATGTCTGTACTCATTCTGACTAAGTCCCATTGATGTCAGCTCCAGGACCGGCATATTTGGAGTTTTGGTCTACCAGGCACTTCTGCAGAGATCAGTGGTTAAGAAGTAAAGTTAGGGGCCCGGAGAGATAGCACAGTAGCGTTTGCCTTGCAAGCAGCCGATCCAGGACCAAAGGTGGTTGGTTCGAATCCCGGTGTCCCATATGGTCCCCCGTGCCTGCCAGGAGCGATTTCTGAGCAGACAGCCAGGCATAACCCCTGAGCACCGCCGGGTGTGGCCCCCCAAAAAAAAAACAAACAAACAAAAAAACAAAAAAAAACAAAGAAGTAAAGTTAGGCATCAATGCAGCATTGATTGTGGGTGGTGGGTGCAGCTGGTGAGGCTTCAGCCTGCTGCTCACCTTTTTTAGTGCATGTGTGAGAAAGAAGCCTCAGGAAAAAATGGATTCCATAATAAATATTCATAAAAAAAACTTAACTATATTCTTTCCCTTCCTTCCAGTTGTCACTTAATATGTTCAATAGTCTAGACGCTTTAAAGATACTGAGTTATTATGTATTTCCATATTTTACTCCTTATGTCTTTCCAGGGCTGTTGAGAAAAGGGACATCATAATGAAAATATACTCTGTGGCGAAGTAGCTCAGTTCAGCCCATTTTAATGCATAAATTCAGAGTTGGAACTAACCCTAGACAAGACTGGAGTCAAGTTTGCCTCTTTAACAGTGAGCTTCCCCTTTTCCTTTTTGCACAACCTTCTTGCTGCTTAGAAATGCCTCCACCTCTTGCTCTCTTATCTCCCACAGTTAATCCTGCTTTCATGAAAGAAAGACAGAAACACATTCATTTCAATGTATAAATTATTGAAACGTGATCAGGATGAGACTCTACCCAGCAACTTATGTTTTAACACAAAGACAACAAAATTATAACTGGAAGTGGCCTTTTCTTTTTTTAACAAATTACTTTGGATGATATGATGCCCAGCAAAGATATCCCCACATCTCTTGGAACTGTTATATTTAGGGAGAAGCCCATTTTTGACCTTGGAGTCCATAAAATACACAATGTCACGCAGGAAGGGGATTGAGAACAGAACTGAGAGGATAACAAACTTCTAGCTGCAGCATTATCTACTTCTTCCAAAAATTACATGCATAAGTCATAGTGCTGAAGAAGGTAGAAAATAATAGTTTCTGCTTTCAGTGAAATGGCGGTTTTCTTGTCTTTCCTTAAAATTATCATTTCTCAGGGCAGCCAGAGATAGTAAGGCCTTGCATACAGTCAACCCAATTCGATCCCCAGCATCTGTATATGGGACACCCAAGCACCACCAGGGGTCACTTCGGAGCACAGTGAGGAAAAGCACAGAATGCCAAGAGTGCTCCGAACCTCCCCACTCCACTTCATCATCACTTCTGAAAAGTAAATGAATCAAATTCTTGTTATTGTTTGAATATCTATCAATTCGATTCATATACACATCTATCTTAGATAAGAATACAAGATAAGGGCTGGCAGGATAGCACAGCTATAGGATGTTTGCTTTGCATACAACTGACCCATGACAGGACCTGGATCCTATATGTTCCCCCAAGCAAGGAGCGATTTCTGAGCACATAGCCAGGAGTAACCCCTGTGCAGCACCAGAAAAAAAAAAGATACAAGATCAAATCTTTGTCTTCCTTGGGAAAATGTACATAGTTTTGATTCCAGAATCCCTGATAAATAAGCAACTGGAAAGAGTCAGAGATACTTGCTGTTTAGCTTAGCCTCCTGCTGATTCTGTCCTTCTTCACTGTATTTCTGATAGCAGGTGAGGGCCAGATAAAAAAGTTCAGGGGAAGGAATGAAGAGGAATCCATTTACTGGCTAAATGTTCCCTGGACTCTATGAATAATATACTATCACTGGGTTATATTGTATGTGATAAGTTTTTCCTGGACAAGCACTGTGTCTTATGTTTACAAAAACCCTTAAAGAAAAACTGAGGTAGGCTCAGTTTACCTTGATAAGTTCAAAGTAAATCTTTGTTGAATGGAATTGGGGGTGTGTTCAAGTTACTTACAGAAATTACTTTTGTAGAGACCAGATGAAAACACTGGAATTTGGGAGAGGGGTTGTTTTGTTTTGTTTTTTGGGTTATTTTTTTGGGGGGGGGTTCACAACTGATGATGCTCAGGGGTTAATCCTAGCTCTACGCTCAGGAATTACTCCTGGAGGGCTCTTGGGACCCTATGGGATGCTGGGGATCGAACCCAACAGCTGCATGAAGGGCAAGTGTCCTACCACTGTGCTATTCCTTGGGCCCCAGGTTGCCTTTTTAATTTTATTTCTGTACTCACTAACCTTTTCATATTTGATAAGTAAACTGGTTTCTGATGTATATCATCTTTTTTAGGAAAGAAGGTAGGCTCTTGCTCTTTATAGCTGGTTTTAAAGCTGAAGAGGTAATATAGGGGATAAGGCTCTTACCTTGAATGCAATTGATCTTTGTTTAATCCTAAACTCTCCTGAGCATGGCCAGATGTGGCCCAAAAAATATTTTATATAGATAGAATGATAGATATACTTATATATATACATACATAAATATATGCATGCATGCATACATACATACATACAGCTGACTTATACTACAGGTCATTTTGAGTTTAGTGGGTTTAATCCCAGTATTACATATATAATCTAATCCCTGTGTTTTGTTTCACCTCAGATTCTAAATTGAGTACAAAAGAAGCAGGAACTTAATGAGATTCTCCCCTTTCTTTCTCCCCACCTGGCAAGGCAATGACCTATTTGAGTGGGAGCATGTGGCGAGGACTGGGGTCCACACCAGGCCCCAGACTTTTGGGCAGGGCAGCCCCACCAGAGCTACCGTGCCAAAGAGAAAACCAAACAAAGCCCATTTGAGAGGCCCCATTCAGCTTGGCAGGGGCTTCAAATGAGCTGAGAGCCATAGAAATTGGGGCCCTCAGCATTCACTTCAAGCAGCAAGATTTGTGACCTCTGAGTCAATTCTAGTACTTACCTCCTGGGGAGCTGGTAGCCACAAATGCCCTCTCAACCCTGGCAATGATTAACTAAAGAATTGGATGAGGCTGGGTGGATTCATAGGCTAATGGGCCCCATGGGCCTCCTCTAAGAAGGTTCTGGAAGCCAGTAACTGACGTGCCTAGAAGAGGTCCATTGTTCCAGGTAATAGAGAGAGATTCAGAGATGAGCGATTGTGTTGGTAGTTCGAACCAGCACATAAGCCAGTGGACAAATCAAATGCTTTAGGAGAAAAGGAATGTACCAACTCAAAACATGGTTGCCTTCAAGAATAAGGATGAACTAGCTGGTGCACAGACTCAAGAAACGTTATTCTTTTAAAGTTATTACAGGAAGTCAGAGATGATAATGGTTGCTTTGCCATATGCCCCTCGTAAAGACTGTTTATTTGAAGCAAGGTCGAGGTACCACATGGTAAAACTCACAAGCTTTATTTACCAGGGTTTTAACTTGTGCAGAAAACAACAACAACAAAAAAAAAAAAACATGCTGCCAGACAGTATGTCTGTTTTGTTTGGATTAGAAGCATAAATATCTAATTTGCCTTGTTACAGAGAAGAATGCATGATCTAGGCTTCATTCCACAGAGTTCAAAATATAGGGAACATTAATTTGTTGACTGGACCCAATCCTTGTTCTCCTATGATGAAACTGATCTGTATGTTCAGCTTTCATGTAGTCCTATTTTATTTCTTAGGAGCTAAAAGCACACCCTTTGCTATGAAATCAGAAAGAAAAGCCAGCAGTAATCTGGGTCATTTCACCCTCAAATTAGATCAGCTACAAAATACATGGTGATGCCTTTCTGAAAGTTTGTTTTTGTTTTTGTTTTGTTTTGTTTTTCCTCCCAACATCTCTCTGTTGTTTAGAGCTTTTCTTCTTAAGTGTTGTGTCATCAAAGCAAGACAAAATTTCTCATGAGCAAACAGGCAGAGCCAGTTAATCTTTTCTTAGCAGGATTTTAGTTCAAAAGCTTGTCTGTTCATTTTTCTGTGGAAACAGCCACAACAACAACAACAACAACAATAACAGAAAAGAAAACATGAAGGTGACTGTAGCCTCTATTGAAAACTTTGTGTTGTTGTTTGTTTTTTTTTTTAAACAAAATTGGCCTGATAGTATTTCAATTAGAATCTGATGGTTTATTCTTACTTGCTTTCTTTTTTTCTTTTTCATTTGTCAGGCTTTTTTTCTTCTTTTTTTACTGGTGTCCTGCCAGCCAGCTGCCATTCTACATTTGGTGTTTCCATTTCTTGATGTATTTGTAATAAACAAAAGCAAATACATTTTTATGAAACCATAAAAATGATCAACTAGGCATTTTCCTATCGAATGCTTGTGTGCAGTGTAATTGTTTAATACTGTTTTCTTTTCCCATTAAGTCAACCTGAGGGACTATTGATTGTCCCAAACACCATTCCTTAATGCCATCATGCTCCAGCCCCGGCTCTCCAGGGACCCTAGTCTGGAGGGTAATTGTGTATCTCGCTGCTCTCCATTCAGCGCCCTGGTGACAGCCCATCTGGAACAGCTGGGAGGAGGTCCAGAGCACCAGGCATTCCACACACCGATTGGGGCCTGCTGTTCTGGCCTCCAGCAGACTCCCCTGCTCTTTATGGTGAGGCAAAGAGAAGCAGGCGAGTCTGAAGGTGGAAGAAAAACCCAATGTTCTTGCAGGCATTTTCTAATGTTACAAGAGATTCTAACTGAAATTCTCAGCTCCTAGACACTATGGCGAAATCATCACAGGGCCTACTAAAAGATTTTGTGCGAGCCTCTGCTCAGCAAGCCATCACATTGTCTTCCAGAAGTTCTTGAATTCCTGGGTGGTTCAGTTTTATGACCTGTAGGAATGGGCCTGTGCATACAGATTGTCCTTTAAACCCACAGTCTCATAGAGCTCCACTGGCCAGGCTATGACTCTGCTCTAGATGAAGGTCTTGGAAGCTTCATTCAGGTTCTGAAGGTCTAGCAGGGCATTCTGGGGACAGTAGGGTGCCTTGGTTCAGAGTTGCCATCTTTGTTCAGAGTCTCCTAACAAAAATTTTAAAATGGGGGACAAAGGAGAAGAATTGCAAAAAAAAAAAAAATTCCCTAACTACACATGCCTTATAGTAGGTCTTTGTTAAGTGTTTACTATCTCTCTTTCCCCTTATCTAGCACCCAGAATCCATGTTCCAGGGAACTGGGCTAAACCATGGTCCCTCATTTATATGAAGGCCTAGAGCTCTGATGTCTTCTCATGTTTCCACAAGGTCTGCCATGCTTTTAGCCTCCTCCCTGTGTCCTGACTGTGCAGAATATACATTTCAATATGAATCTTGTCACTCCTTTAAAAAAAAAAAAAGACACTGAAAAGAAAACTACCAAAAAAAAAAAAAAACAACAACAACAAAAAAAACAAAACAGGATTTTCAAAGCTCTGTGACACTGCTCGGAGAAGGGATTTCTTTTCTTCCTTCCTGTGAAACTGTATCAGCAACACCCTGGGAAACTGGAATTCTCTATTAACCCCAAGGTCAAGCCTCCATCTTAACATCCTTCTCTTTTCATCACTCCTCGTTTATAAAGGAACAGTTTATTCCCAACTTGATCCCTATCTGCTTTGTATGCAGCGTGCTAAAATAATCTCATCGAAGACCAACAGATGAGATTTGCAATCTGCCAGGACCAGGGAATAGCATAAAATCAAGTCATTCTAGTATTTGAAAAACATCATAAGGATCCCATCCAGCCCCTTCATGTACAGTTACCATATTCAAGAGATAGTTAAGTGTTTTTCTGTCTGAAATTGCCATGCTGATTGATTTTTGGTTAAACCTATAGTTTGGGATCTTTGGCACTAAATAGCATAAAGAGTGTCATTCCTTAAAGGTTATGGTAAACTAGAAGATGGCTTTTTTTTTTCTTTTAAATCAGTACATCTGGGTCTGGAGCGATAGCACAGCCAACACAGGATGAAGCCTGGTTCGAATCCAGACATCCCCTAGGGTCCCTAGAGCCTGCCAGGAGTGATTTCTGTGTGCAGAGCTAGAAGTGACCCCTAAGCACCTCCAGTGTGACCCAAAAACAAACAAAAAAAATCCAAAAAGTGCCTTGGAGGTTGTGTGTTTCTGAAGCACTGATATTCAGTGTTTTTCCTTCTTGCTTCTTCAATGGGTCTCACTTGTGTGATTGAGTCATCCATTAATAGAAAACGATCAGCAGACATGGGCTTGGGAAGTCCCAAGAACAGACATTCGCCTGACCTCTAGCCTGTATTCTTTAGGACTTAGATTTTTTTTCTTTCTTTTCTTTTCTTTTTTTTTTTTTCCTTTGGTTGTTTCGGCCACACTCGTTTGATGCTCAGGGGTTACTCCTGGCTAAGCACTCAGAAATTGCCCCTGGCTTTGGGGGGGGGGGACCATATGGGATGCCGTGGGATCAAACTGGGGTCTTTCCTTGGCTAGCGTTTGCAAGGCAGACACCTTACCTCTAGTGTCACCTCACCGGCCCCAGGACTTAGATTCCTTTCACCTACTTCGAAATGAGAATACAGGGGCCTTTAGCAATACTGGGGTCTCCATTCCTGGCAAGTGATACATCCCACTTGATCCCCAATAAAGTGAGTTTATATGATATTGTTGCATATAAAGCTAGGCTCAGTGGCAGTCTTAGGAAATATACAATTATCATCATATCAACAAGAGCAAGGTGCATACCTTGATTAAGAAAAAAAAAAAGCACCTTGTTGCTGAAATATCAGTCATCCTCTAAGCTACTGAAAAACTTGTGTTGAGAGCCCCGCTGGCCCATGCTTGGCTGCCATAAACCTTTAGTCGGTAAGAAAGTCAGTCAGATAGGATGGGCCAATAAAATGAATTGTTTTGCAAAGTAGCATGCTCAGATCAAATTTGCTCCTCAGGGACAGGAAGATAGTACAGAGGTTAAAGGCGCTTGTCTTGCACATGACCAAATCCAGCTCAAAACCCATATGATTCCCCCAAGCTCATCTAGGAGTGGTTTCTGAACATGGAGCCAGGAGAGAGCCTTGAGCAGAGCTGGGCATGGCTCCAAAACTAATAAATTATAAAAGAGAAAGTTCCTCAGAAGAGCAAAGACTAGTTTGCATCCCTGCTTCTGTCTTCATTATGTGAGAAGCTGGGACGTCCGTATGCCATTTAGCGCTTGGTACCCCAGTCCATCCTCTCTCTTCTGGTGATGTACATTGCTGACTCTACTTTGATTGGAGAAGAAGCTAATTATGAATTAGTTAGGAATGGTTAATGGCACCTCCCATTCGGTGGAATGGGCGCTGGGGAGGCAACATTCATGTTTCTACCACCTTAGAAACCAACCAAAGGAAAAAAGGGGTGGACCTCCTGTTCTCTCTTTTGCTGCACAGCTCTGCCATGATCTATTTAATCCTGAATCATGAGACAAAAACATTTTTTATTCACATGACGTTCCCATCGTATCGCTAATACCATCTTAAGACTTACTTTTTAACTAATTCATTCTCTCATTTGTGGCAATCTAGAAAAGTTTATTAAATCTAATGACTGTTTTAGGATTAAGTAGGGGGAAAGCATGTTCTAATTACAGGGATGGATAAAAGCAAACTAATTAACCAAAAAAAAAAAAAAGTGTATTTCCTTCCCCATAGATGTCTGGTCAGCCATATCTGAGATGAACTCGAGTTACCTAGCTCCTGAGGTTTTTAATCATGTTTTGAGATTGCATTTTTTACACCATCTGTACCATTAACATGACTGTAATTTCTGTCACAGTTGGAAGCTTCAGTTAATAAATGTTTTGTTTGGGAGGGGGCCGGGGAGGCAGGCTAGAAGATTGGGCCTGCTTATGAATGAAAGGAACAAGGGACCACATTAATGGAGTGACTCCAAATGAAGTACAGGATTTTTATGACTGAGATTTGGCCCTCCCCTCTCACCTTATTGCCACATTTACTTGGGGGAAATAGTCTTAATTCATTATTTTCAAATAAAAAGGTCTGGAACTGGGGCCGGGTAGGTGGCGCTGGAGGTAAGGTGTCTGCCTTGCAAGCGCTAGCCAAGGAAGGACCGCGGTTCGATCCCCCGGCGTCCCATATGGTCCCCCCAAGCCAGGGGCGATTTCTGAGCACATAGCCAGGAGTAACCCCTGAGCGTCAAACGGGTGTGGCCCAAAAACCAAAAAAAAAAGGTCTGGAACCAGAGAGAAAGTACAGGGGCCAATGCCCTTTGTCTTTGCGACCAAGCCTGTTTCCATCCCTGCTGCCAACTGTGGTTCACTGAGTACCTTCTGCGGTGACACCTGAAAACCAACTAGTATAGCCCAACCGCGTCCTCTACCCCAAACACTAGTTTTTTAAAAATAAGGTCTAAGTAACTACCTCATTTCTATGTGACAAAAATTACAGGAAGGCATAGGTATAATTTATGGAATTCAGAGACATATATTTTTCACTGTGTGCTCTGATCAGCAGACTATTTCTTTTAAGTTTCAAATGAGGGGCCCGGAGAGATAGTGCAGCGGCATTTGCCTTGCAAGCAGCCGATCCAGGACCAAAGGTGGTTGGTTCGAATCCCGGTGTCCCATATGGTCCCCCGTGCCTGCCGGGAGCTATTTCTGACCAGACAGCCAGGAGTAACCCCTGAGCACCGCTGGGTGTGGCCCAAAAACCAAAAAAAGTTTTAAATGAGGTTTTTATTTTATTCTTTATTAGTGTTATTATTATTATTATTATTTTATTGGGCTGAAGAGATAGCATGGAGGTATGACATTTGCCTTGCATGCAGAAGGACGGTGGTTCGAATCCAGTCATCCCATATGGTCCCCTGAGCGCTGCTGGGTGTGACCTAAAAAACAAATATATTAAAATAATAATCATAATAATAATAATATATATTATTATTATGATTATTATTTCAATCAAAGCTGGTTTTACTGTAAGCTTTTCAAAAGCATAGCGGGGGGCTGGACAGCAGGTCAGGCATTTGCCCTGCATGCAGCTAACCTGGGTTCGATCCCTGACACCCTGTTTGGTCCCCACCCAAGCACCACCAGAAGCGATCCTTGAGCACAGCATCAGAAGTAAACCCTGAAAACTGACAGATGTGGCCCCCAAACAAAAAAAGAAAGCAAATTGATTACATATTCAAAGTTGGGGTGAATGATCAGAGTCATTACCACATTAATTTATTTGCAATTTCAAACAACTGTCATAGGGCCAAAAAGCACCAGGGATTAAGGTACTTGATTTGTCGGCAACTGACACCTGCTTGATCAGCAGCAGCACCTGGTCCCCAAGGATTACCTGGTGTCATCTTGGATGTTCCCCAAGTAACACCATTTGTTGCCCTTGTAGCCTTAAGCACCCCCAGGTGACCTGACTGACCCCTAGCAAAGAGGGATCTTTCAGCCTTTACATTAGCCTCTTAGTCCATTGGACTAAGAATACTGAGAGAAGCCTAGAGCCTCCTGAGCATCACTTGGGAGCCCCCAAATCCACCCTCCCCATAAAAACACACACACACACACCCTAAAATCTGGTTAGGATAATCTGTCTTTGCCTCCTGAGCATCACTTGGGAGCCCCCAAATCCACCCTCCCCATAAACACACACACACACACACACACACACACACACACACACACACACACACACACACCCTAAAATCTGGTTAGGATAATCTGTCTTTGTTTGTTTGTTTGTTTGTTTGTTTTTATTTGGGGAGTCATCCATTGGTGTCAAGTCTTACTCATGGCTCTGCACTCAGGAGGATCACAACCTGGCAGGACTCAGGGACCCATCTGGGGTGCTGTGGATCGAGTCTAGGGCAGCCCTGGGTGCAAGACAAATCCTTCCCTGCTATACTATCACTCCCATCCCCTAATTAGTATCTTGAGGGCAAACATAGCTAAAGACTGAAGCAGCAGGCTTCAGTCACCAGTCCACAGATAGCATCTGATTCACAGGTGTAGAAAAGTCAGAAACCGCCAACTTGCCTTCCTGGTCCTAACTGAGGGTGCTGTGAACCCTTCTGCAGAGCAGCTGCTCATCCACAGGTGTGAAAGTTGGAGGGGGGTGGGTTCCTAAACTCCGCTCAAGCCTTGACTTTGTATGTCCATCGGTCACATAGTCCTCACAAGAAAGCCGCTGATGAGATCAAGCCTGCAAGTCAACTTCACATTTAAAATGCTTTCAGATAATTGTCAGCCAGTCTTATTAAATCCAGCAGCCTAATTTCAAGGTTGTCCTATCAGCCCCTCACACCCCAGCCCACCCCACCCTCCCCCGCCCCCTGTGACAGGCTTTCCATATCCCGTGGCTGGCTTTCAGCTGCACTCCTCACCAGACTGAAATCAAAGTAATGAAAATAGTCAGACTGCTCATAAAATGTCACATTACTCGGAGAGCACACATTATTTCTACAGATATTTTCTGTCAGTCACCAGATCACTACTCAAATGACAGCAGTGCCTGCCTCGATACAGCCTTTAAGAAAAAAAAAAAAATGACAGTCCTGGAACTGCACCGGCGCCTTCTCCTGTGTCCCTTTGATCTCGGCCCGCAACAGATAGCAAATGTAGCTCGGAAATAAATAAAACATTTAGAGGAAAGGGGAGAAAAGGTTAGAGGCTTCATTTTGCTTATCAATGTCATTTCCAAGCCAACAATTTTATTAGGGGTAGGGGTAAGGCAGCATGCTATTTTTAGCTCGGGCCAGGGGGTGGGTGGTGGGGAAATGTGACATTTCAAACAAATGTCATAGCATTTCTTCAATACAGAAGCCATGCTGTCAGCTGTCTAGCTCTAAAGAATTATGGAAAAGCTGCACTGAACCCCAAGGAAAGCAACACTAACTGGGTTTTTCCTATGAGCATACCCTAGTCTGTGGGCAGACACCAGAAGGGGTCCTGGGATTTCTAGCAGAGCTCTGGCAATGTGGCCCCAAAGAGCACTTTTTCAGGTTTGATCCCTGTACCCCATATAGCCCTCCAAGTCTTCCAGGAGTGACGTCTGAACACAGCCAAGAGTATGGCCTGAACACTATCAGGTGTGGCCCAAAACAAACAAACAAAAATAAACATTTCTTAGAAGCTTCTCTTCTATCTACCTACATTATAACCCTGTGCTCAGCCTTATGACATTTGATTTTTCATCTGTGACTCTGGAAGAGAAGCAGGTTTTGCACAAAACCCCGCCTCCAAATAATGATTATAATGTACAAGCCAAATAAATAACCTATTTTTAATGGCTTATTAACAAATAGTATGTCAGACACCAAAAAAGAAAAATAAAGAGTAGAGGAAATATAGATTAGAATTGAGTAGCAAAAGAATACGTAATGAATATAATTCTTGTTGCAGAACATTTGGGCCTTATCGCTTCACTTGTTTTTATTTTTGGCATATATGCACATGAAATATCTCTGGGCTGTTATTTTGCTTCTCAGGGACATGAGCCATATCTTACGTTTCTCCAAATCCCCCACAACGCCTAGCACAGCTCTTGATAAAATGACTGAACAATTAAAGCATTGGTTGGAGAAATATGGCTTATATCTTTTTTTTTTTCATTTTCTCTCTCTCTCTCTCTCTTTTTTTTTTTTAAAGAAAACAACTTTCTAGCTCACTTCAGTCATTCTCCACCCAAACACACAGACTGGTTACTTTCATCCTTTGCCATATTCAAGATTCAATTCCTACTCCTACTACCCTGCTCCAATAGAGGAAGGACCATGGTCTCAGCTGAAAAATTACCAGCACATTTTTCTAGAGGAGGATTTCATTTTCATTAAGAGCAAAGGTAGAGTCAGTCTGTGCTCTCTGTCTATTTGGGGCAGAGGATGGGGGGAAGCTGGGCCATACCTGGCCATACCTGGCAGTGTCAGGGGTTACTCTTGGCCCTGTATTCTGGATTTATTTCCAGCAATGCCTAGAATCAACTAGTCTCAGCTGCCTGTGAGCCAAGTGATTTATAGACTATGCTAAGAAAAATTAGGGGCCAGAGATTAAGGACCCAATTTGAATCCTTAACCACCATCAAGGGATCACTGGTTAGCAATGAGTTAGGTGTAGCCCTGGACATCAATTTTGTGGTCCAGCCTTCCTCCCCCCATTAGAAAAAACGTGTTTATTGAAGTAAAATTAGTTTCTTTTTTTGTTTGTTTCTTTTTTGGTTTTTGGTTTTTGGGCCACACCTGGTGACACTCAGGTGTTACTCCTGGCTATGTGCTCAGAAATCACTCCTGGCTTGGAGGACCCTATGGAACGCTTGCGGATCAAACCGCGGTCAGTCTTAGGCTAGCGTCAGCAAGGCAGACACCTTACCACTCCGCACCACCGCTCCAGCTCCTAAAATTGTTTTCTAAGATTGTTATATGTCTCTGTGCTGTGGGCCTCCAATGTTACCAAATCAGGCCCTCTACCAAAGTGCCTTTAATTGTCCAGCAACTTCCAGAAGACTCTTGTCAGCTTGAGTTTGTTTGCTTTGGACAATAGTAGGTCCCTTGCCTGTTTTTAATTTTTTGTTTTTTGTTTTGGGGCCACACCCATTTGATGCTCAGGGGTTACTCCTGGCTAAGCGCTCAGAAATTGCCCCTGGCTTGGGGGGACCATATGGGACGCCAGGGGATCGAACCGCGGTCCTTCTTCTCTTTCCTTCCTATCTCAGACACACACACACACACTCTTTTACAAAGCTCTTCTATCTTCCTTGATTCAGAGGGAAGGGGCTGTTAGGCTTTCCTGGAAGTTAATGATCCCTAGTACTTCCACATTCACCTATTTTTGTGAAACTTCCTTTTCCCAGATGGCCCTAGAAATCCCTCTTGGTTTGGGGGACCAAATGGGACACCAGGGGATAGAACCATGTTCCGTCCTAAGTCAGCATCTACAAGGCATACACCCTACCACTTGCACCACCTCTCCGGCCCCCAGATTATATTCCTATCCTATCTTTTCTAATGTGTTTTAATGTAGTTTTTACTTGGTTGGTTTGTTTTTTTTAATTTTGGTTTTAGGACTATACCTGGCAATACTCAGGGTTTATTCCTGGCTCTTATGAATCACTTTGGGGACCTGATGGGGTGCCAGGAATCAAATTTGGTTCAGTTACATGTGCAAGACAACTGCCTTAACCAGTGTACTTTCTCTTTGGCCCCTGGCATAGCTTTGAACACTTGTCTATCCCCTGGTGCCCAATGGTCTGAAAGGCAGAAGGTTGGGCTCTAATTCACAAGTCTCATTCCTAGAGATGCACAACTGACTTTGATTCCTACTTCTGCCTTTACTAGCTCTGCACCCTTGGGTACATAATTTTTTTTTTTTTTTTGGTTTTTGTTTTTGGGTCACACCAGGCAGCACTCAGGAGTTACTCTTGGCTCTACATGCAGAAATCGCTCCTGGCAGGCTTGGAGGACCATATGGGCACCCACTGGGATTTGAACCACCATCCTTCTACATGCAAGGCAAACACCCTACCTCTATACTATCTCTCCGGCCCAATTACATAATTTCTTAGTTCCTCAGTTTTCTGGCCTATAAAATGAGGATAATAAAATACATTTTCAGGGGCAGGAAAAATAGTATAGGGGGTATTTCCCTTATTTGCACGCATTCAATACAGACTTGGCTTCCAATACCATATACGGTCATCCCTCACACACCTGGAGTGTCACCTAAGTACAGTCAGGAGTGAGTCCTGATACTGAGGACAGACCCAGGAGTAAACCCTGAATACACAGCCAGGAGTATGCCCTGAGCACCATTGGGTATGATCCCTAAAACCAAACAAAAACTTTTTTTTCTGAATTTTTTTTTTGTTGTTTTGGGATCACACTGGTCTGTGTTCTAGGCTTACTCCTTACTCTGTGTTCAGGGGTGACTCCCAGTGAATCTTAGAGAACCAAGCATATCTGGGATCCAGCCTGGCTGAGCCATGTGCAAAGCTGGTACATACTCACGGGGGTATCTCTTCAGACTCTGGGCTTTCTTTGCTTTCTTTTTTTTTTTTTGTTTTTTGTTTTTTGTTTTTTTTTGGTTTTTTGTTTTTTATTTTTGGGTCACACCCGGCAGCGCTCAGGGGTTACTCCTGTCTCCAGGCTCAGAAATCGCTCCTGGCAGGCTTGGGGGACTATATGGGATACCAGGATTCAAACCACTGTCCTTCTGCATGCAAGACAAATACCTTACCTCCATGCTAAATCTCTGGCCCCCCTTTCTTTTTTTTTTTCTTTTCTTTTTTTCCTTTTTTTTTTTTTCCAGAGGAGAGCATGAATGTAGTCCCCCACTACCACAAATTATGCACTCAAATTTCCCACATTTGGGGAAATCGCAGGGGTCAGCACATCCAGAGTGCAATGGATAAGCTTCATCCTAGGAAAACCACCTTCGTTTGTTTTGTTTTGTTTTTGGGCCACACCCGGCGGTGCTCAGGGGTTACTCCTGGCTGTCTGTTCAGAAATAGCTCCTGGCAGGCACAGGGGACCATATGGGACACCGGGATTCGAACCAACCACCTTTGGTCCTGGATCGGCTGCTTGCAAGGCAAACACCGCTGTGCTATCTCTCCAGGCCAAAAAACCACCTTCGTGATCATGGTATCTTCCTTGCTGCCTCTGAGCTTTTTTTTTGTTTCTTTTCTTTTTGTTTTTGTTTTTTGGGTTACACCTGGCAGCGCTCAGGGGCTACTCCTGGCTCTATGCTCAGAAATCGCCCCTTGCAGGTTCAGGGGACCATATGGGATGCCGGGATTCGAACCACTGTCCTTCTGCATGCAAGGCAAACGCTCTACCGCTGTGTTATTGCTCCGGCCCCCTCTGAGCTTTCTTAATGATAAAATAAATGACTAATAATTTTATACATGTGGGAATTTTATGTTACTGCAAAATTGTACTGGTACCTCACCTTCTATCCATCAAGTCAACATACAAAGCTCCCAATGCTGATGGGTCTTGCAGCATCCTCTGTCCAGGTCTCACTGAGGCTTGTTCTTGCCTGGGTCCTGTGTACACTGTACCATCCATGCTGTACTTCTTGGTGCTTCTCTCCTGCCATGGCTGCAGGCCCAGTATCTTCCACTGTCCTTCAAGGTCATCAGTGGGGCCCACATCTACTTTTCCAGGCCAATAGCTTCTAGGCACTTGGATAAGAGCTATTGCTCTGACTGAGTGCAGCATACAAGGGAATGGCAGCGGGCCTATGTCCCCTTTTTAAGTGATTCTGTCTCCAACCCTTGTCCACTGCCTTTTCCATCCGACTGACTGCCTGTCACTTAGGGTGAAACTCAAAATAACTAGTGGTATTCACTGATTACCGGACACCTCTGAACTCCCCTCTATTTCCAGTATAATAACAATTAGAAACTTGCTGTACATAGCACTATCACATCTACAGAGCATCATAGGTACACGCATACACATAATAAATTTGCAATTGCCTTTTATGTGCCTGTTTGACATCATTTTAAAATAAACAACATGTAAACATAAACTTCAAAGGAAACGAGTTCTTTCTAGCATCTGTATTCTCTAAATGTATAGAAATATTTTCTACTCCAAAAAAATCAATGATTTGTTTTTTTATCTATATGCCATTATTATTTGGCTCTCTGGCTCCCTGCGACATTTAAAAAGGCCAGGATTTGTCATCAAAGCCTTGGTCTATTTTCCCACCCTTATCACGTGTGATCTTTGAGAGAAAAAGATGCACTTCGTCTCTGAAGCAGTTGTGTAGCTAGACCTTGCCAGGCACAATTTTTGAAGCTTTAATCATTTGGGCTCTCTGTGAAATGGAAAATTTAGCTTACTTTGTACAAGTTCTTGGTTCGGTGATTGCTAAATGCTGGATTGTGTAAAATATGAAAGCGCAGAGGATGAGAATATGATCACTGTGTAAAGACTGATGTCTTTCATCTCAGTTCGTGGACTGACCAGTTTGGTAGCCAATTTTGTGTCTGTGAATCTCAAATTTATGGATTATTAATCATTGACTATTGATTACAATATGATTGGAAAGTTGAGCAGTGGTAGTTCTTTCAAGTGGACATCACCTTCTAGAAGGCAATAGAACACGTTTTCCTAAATGGTTTTCTTTCTTTTTTTTTTTTTTTTTTTTTTTTTTTTTTAGTTTTGGGCCACACCCGGCGGTGCTCAGGGGTTACTCCTGGCTGTCTGCTCAGAAATAGCTCCTGGCAGCACGGGGGACCATATGGGACATCAGGATTCGAACCAACCACCTTTGGTCCTGGATTGGCTGCTTGCAAGGCAAACGCCACTGTGCTATCTCTCCAGGCCCCTAAATGGTTTTCTTTTCTCTCTCCAGAATCTGTTTTGAATCAGGGTCATGTGGGTGAGAGTGGGAGGGGAAGAGGAATATGGAGTTTAGGTGTTTTCCCATGAATAGATGATTTCTAGTTGGAATGGATTTGGAAATAAAAGTTTTGTTTGAAAGTAGCTTAGGCTAGAAATGGAAAAAGGAAGCCCTGGGGCTGAAGGGAAAGGGGAGGTAGGAAAGGGGAGGAATTAGATAGGGGGGGTCTAAGGGTTGGCCTAATTTCAAATCCTGGCCTTCCTATCATCCGGGGCTTTCCTGTCTAGTGCTGTCCAACAAACACATCTAGATAGACCTCTTGCTTCCTTCTCTCTTGCTTCCACACTTTGCACTTTCCCCCAAATTTATTAATTTGCTTTCCTTTTTCTGCCTTGACCCAATCCTAGGAACCTGCACTGGCCCTACTGGCCCTCGCCTGCCTCTCTCTGTCTGGCGCATCTGACATTTCATTTGTTGGATGAATGAGCCAGTTTGCTGAGAAGTCACTTTGCAAGTTGGTTCTTACTCCTAATCTCGAAGAGACCCACTTCCCATACAGTAGTCCTTTATCGGGCTGGGAAGGAATCTCCTGAAATCCATGAGGAAGGGGGGAGAAATATCAGTCCATGCTGCCTGGTTTGGTTTTGTTGTCAATGCTTTTTTTTTTCTCTCTCTAACAGAGTGTAAGCACGTTTTAGCCATGTAGTCCTCTGGCTCTTAATGTGTATTTATTGATTTCTTTTTCTCTGCCTCGTTCTTTGTTTCTGCAAATGCTATTTTTGAGAGGCATCGGGTGGAGTGGAAAGAATATGGGATTTTCAACTTGACAGGGCTCAGCAAACCTCAGTCCTCTTCTTTTCTCCATCCCTTACAATCACTGTGACCTTGGACAGATTTGCCAGGCTGTTGTGAGCCAGTGGAGTTCAGCTCACCTCACAGGGTTTTAAACAAGAGAAATGTATGTAAAGCCACTCGCTCAATACCATTCCCAATAATAGGCAGCTAATAAGTGTCAGCTACAGTTCCTAAGATTCTTTGCTCATTGTTCAGAACCATTGGCCTGGTTACCCAGGCCCTGTGTATCTGATCACGCCCAAACCCTCTTGCTTATCTTTCTTTCTTTCTTTCTTTCTTTCTTTCTTTCTTTCTTTCTTTCTTTCTTTCTTTCTTTCTTTCTTTCTTTCTTTCTTTCTTTCTTTCTTTCTTTCTTTCTTTCTTTCTTTCTTTCTTTCTTTCTTCCTTCCTTCCTTCCTTCCTTCCTTCCTTCCTTCCTTCCTTCCTTCCTTCCTTTCTTTCTTCTTTCTTTCTTTTTTCTTTCTTTATCCCTTTCTTTTCTCTTTTTCTTCCTTTCTCCTTTTTTCTTCCTTCCCTCCTTTCTTCCTCCTTCCTTTCTTTCTTCCTCCCCTTCTTTCCTTCCTTCTTTCTTCCTTCCCCTTCCCTTTCTTTCTTTTCTTTCCTTCCCTCTTTCTTTCTCTCCCTTCTCCCTTTCTTTTCTTCCTTCTTTATTTCTTTCTGCCTTTCTTATCTCTTTTCTTTTTAACTTAAGTAACACCAAGGAAAGCTAAATCACAACCTTACCCCTTGAAGAGTGTTGCTTCCTTGCTGGCTCTGTGTCTTCCATGTTGCAAGGGCAGGGGGTAAGCTTGGTTCCCTTATGCCATCCACCTGCCCCCTAAACTGGCCTGCCGGAATCCGAACAGCCTATGAGCAATTCAAGCACGTCACAAAGCTTGGGGGGGTGGAAAACTGGCAGACACCTGGATGCGCCCACAGGGACTGTGATTTCACTTCTCACTCCATAAGCAACATCCTTCTGTTGTGAATTAAATCCTCACAGTCAAAAAATATATATAATCTGTGTCTGCGTGTGCTTGCTTATTTGGGACAGAGATATTATTTTGAGGCCTCTTACTCAGAAGACTTGTGCAGCTGTATGATATTAAGTGGCTAGTTTTAGAGTCTTCATGGGCATTTTTTGCTTTGCTTTTAGGCTTTCCTTTTAGCAGGCCAGGGGATGAGTTCTGTTTGACACTCATGTCAATGATGTTTTATATGTGTCTTAACCTATGCAGGAAACTTGCATCTATTTTCTCTGGAATTCATGGGCCCACCAGGCTTTGTGAACCAGTTTCTGTTTATACACAGGAGCTTCTTTATTTTGGGGGTCTCAACCAGCATTTCTTGATCCCGGAAGGTAGATGTTACCCTCTTATCTCACATCCCAAGCTGAGTTCAGCATCTGGAGCAGCTGTCCCAATGCATCACTTTATCCTTCTCCCACAGTTGTTCATTGCAGTCCATTTTGTCCTGTCATCCCCATGACAGGATGTCAAAGCTTCTCTTGCCACCTCTTTTAGCCTCAGCATCTGGAGTGATCTGATATGTTGTCCTGCTGTACGGGGGTGTGTGAAGGGGGCAGCAGTGCTGAAAACCACAAGCCAGATTATTGCGAGCGCCAGGTAATAAACTTCTTGCCACATTGCAGCCTGGTTTCTGCCCTGCCATTTCCCTCACTGGGCTAGAATCTGATGATTTTTTTCAGGCTAGAATAGAAGATTATTCGTTCCTTTTCTGCATGTATGCATTGCTCTCCTTTGGGTAGCAAAAAGCAAATCATGGCTCTTCATGCTCATTGAAGCTCAAGTCTGCAAACCTCATGTGGCCTCGTCATAGTGATTTCATTGAGAGGATAGAAATCATATATATTATTTTTAAAAAAGCCTCAGTCTAGAATTATTCAACTTGCATGTGAAGTCCCTACCTTAATTTTTCAGTCTTTAACTTCTTTTTTTTTGGGTGTGTGTGGTTTTTGGGTCACACCCAGCAGTGCTCAGCGGGTTTTCCTGGCTCCATGCTCAGAAATTGTCCTGGCAGGCATGGGGGACCATATGGGACACTGGGATTCAAACCTTCTGCATGAAAGGTAAACGCCTTCTGCATGACCTTCTGCATGAAAGGTAAACAAACGCCTTACCTCCATGCTATCTCTCCGGTCCCCAGTCTTTAACTTCTAACATTTATTTTGACCATCAGAAACTAGTCCACTTAGTTGTATCTGTTCAGTTCTCTGTCAATGTAGTCTCGTATGATGATGATGATGGTAAGCGACATGATTTCTCGGGACCAATCTTCTGTGCCAATATATGTGACTGTTTGGAGGTAGGAATGCAACTCCCCTTACAGAGATGCGAGCTAATCTCCCAGTGGTGAGACCCCACAATCACTGCAGATTAGGGAACCCTTAGATGTTTCTTCTCCTGCTTAGACCATAATCACGTTGTTAGGTCTCTCTCTGCCTACATTTACGTTGACTGCAAACCTCACCCCTGGCACAGGTGAGCAATCTTGTCTACCAACACATGTGCTTTGGTCAGTCATCTTGGACTTCTAGCTCTGCAGGTGTAGAAAGGCTGAAGATGTATCCGTTTTCATACTCACACTCTTCCATGGCTCTCCATTCAGGATAGAAAGAAAAAGACACAGATATACCTTTATTATTATTTTTCTAATTTTTGTTATGCCACTCTGACATAGAGTTGAAAAGTTGTTGTTAGTTGAGATTTAGTCATATGAATGTTCCAACATTCATCCCTGAACCTGTGTTTATTTCCCACCACCAATGTCCCCAGTTTCCCTCTGGTCATTTAGTGCCACCCTTACCTTCACCCCCCCAACCTGATTCTCTGGCAAATACTTTCTCTCCTCTTTCTTTCTCTCTCTCCTTCTCTTCCCCCTCTCCCCACTTCTCACCTATTCTGTCCCTATCAGCAAATGCTTTTCCTTCCCACTCTGCTTTGGATGATAGGAATCTGCCTCCAAACCTCCCTGCCCCGGGCTTCCCCACCTACTTCAACCCATAAACTTCTGCACTCTCTGCAGATTCCACAGCCAAGCTTACCTCCATACACCTGACAAGACCTCTTGAGTGGCCCTCTCCCTGCAGGAGGAATGACCATTTGTGAGACTATTTGTGAGAGTACTAGGTAGCTTCCTATCCCTCAGCACATCGTCAAGAATGGTGTCTGACTTTGTTCACCATAGGATCGCCATAGCCCAGTTCTCTGTCATATGCTACGTGCATAGCCAAGACTTGTTGGACACTTCAGTGAAGACAGTCCTAGCTATGGTACATTCAGTTGGGGATGGGGAAGTACTGTATTTTTTGTTTGTTTTTGTGCCATACATGGTAGTGCTCAGGGCTTACTCCTAACTCTGCTCAAGGATCACTTCTGGAGATGGTAGGAGTCATATCAGCTCCAGGGATCAAACCTGGGTCAGCTACATGCAAGGAAAGCACTTTCATTCCTGTACTATATTCCCTGCCCCATACTCTGTTTTGTGTTTGTTTTGAGGCCATACCCAATAGCACTCAGGGATTTCTCTTAGCCCTGTATTAAGAAATTCTTCCTTGAAGGCCCAGTGGACCCTATGGGATGCCAAAGATTTCCTTCCTAGACAGTGACACTGGGTTTAATTTTTTTTTTTTTTTGGTTTTTGGGCCACACCCGGTAACTCTCAGGGGTTACTCCTGGCTATGCGCTCAGAAGTTGCTCCTGGCTTGGGGGACCATATGGGACGCCGGGGGATCGAACCGCGGTCCGTCCTAGGCTAGCGCAGGTAAGGCAGGCACCTTACCTTTAGCGCCACCGCCCGGCCCCGACACTGGGTTTAATTATTTGCTTTTCTGTTGTGATCTTAGCTCCTTTGTCTCTGTGTTGTGTTCCACAGCATACATCAACCTTTCAAAACTCTTAAACCAGGGTTGGAGAGGAGAGATTGGAAAAAGTACTTGCCTTGCACGCAGCTGACCCAGGTTCTCCCTGAGCCTATAATTAGTTTTGCAAGTTGCTTTAAAACACCATACCTAGGTTTGACTTTCAGTGGAAAGACCAATAGGTATATTTAAGATTTGAGATAGCATCTAAGTAGCCTGTTGTTTTTGTTGTTGTTGTTTTTATTCCACCTATATTTTTTGAGGGGGAAATATGGAGAGAAGGGATTAGGAGGGACAGTGAGTGAGATAGTAAAATTAATAGAGTACTTGTCTTGTATGCAGCTAACCAAGGTTCAATCTCTAGCACCGCTTATGGTTCCCTACATCTTGCCAGGAATAAGTACTGAGCACCTCTGGATATGGCCCAAAATTAAAAAAAAAAAAAAAAAAAAGTAACTATTGGAAAATTAGGAAATACAGATTAAGGAAAAATAAGATTTAAGTATAAGAGAGAAAGTACCTTGTAGGGGTGTGAAGAAAGTAAGAAAAATGGGTTCAAGGTAACCCTAGATTAACATTACCTGAGAGGTGCAGATTAATTACGCTTTATCAGGTTAAGAAACTGGAAAACCTCACTTTGTGTTTTTGGGCCACATCCGGTGACTCTCAGAGGTTACTCCTAGCTATGTGCTCAGAAATCACTCCTGGCTTGGGGGGCTATATGGGACGCGTAGGGATCTAATCATGGTACATCCTAGGTTAACGTGCACAAGACAGATGCCCTACCACTTCCTTCACCGCTCTGGCCCCTTGCCTTTGGCTGTTGAGACTACAAAAGGCAGTGCTTGGGGCCACTCCCTGCTCTGTCTTCAGGGATCACTCCCAACAGTGCTCAAGGATCTGTGCTGGAAACAAAGGATATAACTAAGTCTCTTGAGCACCAGCCCTGAGACTGTCTTCCTTCTGCAACTGACAGGAATCCACTCCCCCCCCCCCACCCCTTCTCCAGAGATACTGTAAAAGATGGACATTATCAAAGTAAGAATAATGTGTTTCTTGCTATTTTTCTCCCAAGCAGCCGCAGATAAGCAAAGGCCATTTTCTGTGTTACAATGACTCCTTACTTCATTAAAAGATTATTTATATTCTGTGGAGAAGCATTGATGAAATGGTAGTTCCAACAAGCTTCCTTCTATCATCTCTCTTTCCCATCAGAATTAGGGATAAACTGTTAGCCGCAACAGAGATGCCCGCTGAACTGAGAATATATTGTTTTGCATTAAAGAATTGGTTTGGGGAGGGTTTTAATCACTTACTGTTTTTGCCCTTCCTGAGCCTGTGTCCACATAATATACTTAAAAGAATGATATGTGTTTCTGATTTATAATGCTTCTGAATACATGTTTCTAAATGTACACATAAAAATTAAATCTAGAAGAAAGCCTCAAAAAAGCACTCTTCTGTAAAGCAAACATACAAATTCCGCCTTCATCATTGCTTCCTTTATGGGCTAGGAGTAATTAAGCAGACATAATATAACACATAAAGGAATTTATTAGGCTTTTATTAAGGCTTGATAATTTGCGTTTCAGATTTTTAAATCTCTAAGGCCTCATCATTGTCGTCATTTTCTACGGAAAGCTACATTGAGAGAGAAGCTAAACTCGGGCACAAAAGAAAGGCAGGTTTGAATGCTGAGCCTGAAGTGCCATTTCCATTAAGTCAGTCTCGAATGTTTGGTCTTTGTGCCTAGCCTGGGACTCTTACTAAAGCAAGCATGGTTTCCAAGAGCTCACTTATGTCAGTTTGCTCTTGCTGGAAGCCAGGGAGTTGAGGTTGTAAACCTGCCTTGGTACAAAAAGAGAGACTGATTTCAAACTCCAAAATATGTGAGTGACTCTAATTTGCCTGGCCAATTGAGATCTCAGAAGGATTTTTTAGTGTGATTATTGACTCAACAAACACACTGGGCCAGTTTCAGGCCATAGAGGGGTAAAGTTTGGGATGTGTGTGTCATCTGGCTCAACACTGTATCCTTTCAGATCTACCCTTTGGAGAATTCTTTCTCAAATGTCTTAGTAATGATGACTAAGCTTCTTAAGGGGTTTCCCCCCCCCCCCCCTGAGTATTAATTGGTCTCAAATGAACAGGTTAGCTGTGAATACTGGGAGGCCCTAAACTTTACTAACTTCACAAAAATCCTTTGAAATGTTGGTTTAAAAATGTCACCTGTTAGGAACCTTACTTTTACTGCATTCCCTCGAGCATTAGAAGACACCCCAAGCATTTTCCAACAGCATGTCCCGTGGAGATATACTCTTTTTAGACACCTGCTTTTGCATAAAATTTCAGTTCTTTGAGGTCATGCAAATGGCCATTTTCCAAACCCACAGCAGTGTTTTGAAGCTTAGGCAACTGAAGGTGGTTCCATGTTATCTCTGTTGTGATGATAGGGAGAAGGTCAACTCAGGTTTAAGGCCAGGAATCACTTTTCCTAGTTTTGTTTGGAACTAGGCCCAGCCCTGGGACTTGCATTGGATGCATTCCAGTTGATGGGGATTTTGCTCTCACCCTGGAAATGTCAACAAAACTCACTTGGCTCCAGCCGACCTTGCAGCCCACCTCTGGCTTTGTGCTTGCTCTAAAGAACCCCGAAGAAGAGAGTCTTAGAAAAGATCTCCTTTTAAAGATTCTTTAAAAAATAAAAGAAAAGCTTACTAAATCTTCTGCTATTGTATTAATGACTTTATTGGAGATATGATAATTTTTGCAAATATACTTGCTACTGAACTTTTCTCTCTTTTTCTCTTCCATTTTTAGTGTTCTTTTTAGTTTTTCTTTCTATTTTTTTTGTTTGTTTGTTTTGTTTTTGGGCCACACCCGGTGATGCTCAGGGGTTACTCCTGGCTATGTGCTCAGAAGTCGCTCCTGGCTTGGGGGACCATATGGGATGCCGGGGGATCGAACCGCGGTCCGTCCAAGGCTAGCACAGGCAAGGCAGACACCTTACCTCTAGCGCCACCGCCCGGCCTCTCTTTATATTTTTTTAATAACTTTGCTTTACATCATCTTGAAACAAATGTATTATGATCAGTTATGTCAACTATGTGATGCATTTTCTTTAAATAAAAAAAAAGAGAAAAGTTATTTTATTTTATTTTATTTTTTTGGTTTTTTGGGCCACACCCGGCAGTGCTCAGGGGTCACTCCTGGCTGTCTGCTCAGAAATAGCTCCTGGCAGGCCCGGGGGACCATATGGGACACCGGGATTCAAACCAACCACCTTTGGTCCTGGATCAGCTGCTTGCAAGGCAAACGCCGCTGTGCTATCTCTCTGGGCCCGAGAAAAGTTCTTTGCTATTATCATACCTGAAACCATTTCAAAGCCACCAACGTGGTTCTCTCTTGCCTGGAGAATGGTTACCATCTTAAAACCTCAGTCTTCAGACTTTGGCCTTGTAATCATGCCTGTGTAGTAAACAACCAGTTGGCCCATATCACTATCTCTCCACTCCTTACAGGGCTCTGCTGGGTGACACAGTCACTTGTCAAAGAGGAGGGGTCTTAGGGTCAGGGGCCTCAGTCTCCCCATTCAAGCATATTAACATCAGAGCAAAGTCTATGGGAATAAATAAAGTTTATATACTTTAGGGAATCTACAAATAAATAGATTCCCAAGGCCATCAATCAAAATGGGTCTAAATGCTGAGCTAAGGAATTGGTTGTAATCTGGGGCTTCAAGGAAAGAAGAGGAAGACCAGCAATTCAATATTTGCTATGCAGTAATGATTAGTTTGGTCCCAGTATCTCATATAGGCCCCTCTTCTACCAAAAGTGATCCCTCAGTCCAGAACCAAAAGCAATCTCTGTGCACCTCCAGGTATAGCCCCAAAAGAAAATAATAACAAAAAAGTTATTTTGACAGGCTGGAGAGGAAGTACCAGAATTGAGGCACTTGCCTCAATTAGCTGACCCAAGTTCTATCCCCAGTACTTCATATCCCCAGCATTGCCAGGAGTGATCTCTGAGTACCATTAGATGTGGCCCCAAACTTAAAAAATAATAATAAATTTAAAAATATAAATAGTTCATTTGTGGCAACAAGAGGGAGCAAAAACTAGTCCTTCTATTGAGTTAAAGGAGTGGTTAAAGTGTCTCCTGGTCTTGAATGGCCTCCGCTTAAATTCATCCACTTATCATAGTGGCATGTCTTGAGGCCTGTGTGAATTTCACATGTCACTTGAGATGGTTGCCAATGAATAGGTTGATTTGGACTCTACCTGACCACCTTCTTGGAATCTTGTTAATAATCTGCTCCACTTCACACCCTCAGCAATACAGCAACCTATACTAGATCACTAGCCTCTCTATCAATCTGTCTGTCTGTCTATCTGTCTCTTTCTCTCTCCACAATAATTGCACATCTTTGCATTTTATACCAATGTGAGTTTTGTTGGGGGACATATCTGGCAGTGCTCAGGGCTATGCCTGGCTCTGTGCTCAAGAGTAACTCCCAGCAGTTCTCATGGAACTGTATATAGATTTGAATCAGGTTTGTGGGGGATGCAAATATCTTAATCCCATGCTATCTCTTCAACACACATTGATGTGGGACCATCAGAAGAACCTTCTATTGGTCAGAGGATAATATCTGTAAATGTTCTGGTTGGAGGTTCTAATTTGAGGTTCTGAGTTGATTTGTGAGTGTTGTGATTCGCTCTTTTCCCAAGTGTCTCTTCAAGTGGTACAAGCTTCCTCCAGCACTAAAGCCTGAAAGCAGATTAGCTGACCTCCATGCAAATATAATTTCAGCCACATTCCAGTCCCTCCACTTTGTGTTTATTCATGTTAGCAGACACTTCTAAGAATATCTGAGCCATCACTTCACTCTGGAAGTCTGTTTTGCCAGCTTCTTCATTGCCCTACTTGCAAGATCTCAGTGTCGACTATTTTGTTATCCATAAAAAAGACATATAGTGTTGTGACTTTTAATGTCAGACTGGAAGGAATCCCCCTCCAAAGGGGGGGTTATAGAGGGTGATACAGGGGTTATAGGCAGCTGCCTTGCACACACTGACCACTTCTTCAATCCCTGACAATATCCCTAAGATATGCCAGCCTTGCCAAGATTAAGCCCTGAGTACCACTAGATATGGCCCCAAAACCAAAAGAAAAATTAAAGTATCTAGGGATAATGGAAACAGATTTATTTTTACTTACTTATTTTTGATAAACTAAATCTTTTAAGAACGTTTTTCCTTGGAAGGTTTTATTTATTTTGAAAAAAAATTTTAATTAAATCACTGTGAGATACAGTTACACACTTCTTCATGATTGTCTTTCATACAATGTCCAATATCCATCCCTTCACCAGTATTTATTTTCCTCCACCAGTATCCCCAGTTTCCTTATCCCTCCTTCTACTCTACCAATGACTCCACTCTGTGGCAGACATTTTTCTTCTCTTTCCCTTTTCTCATTCTCATTCTCACTTTTTTCATTTAGACACGGTAGTTTGCAGCATTATTACTGAAGGGTACCGTGCATATCAGTTTGCCTCCTGACAAAGGTTTTAACAAACTACATTAGCTTCTGCTGATGGATTCTCGTCACTGAATGGAAAGGGAAAGCTATCCTTACTTCTAGGTTTTGTGAGTGTTGTGCATTCAAGTGACACATTACTTATGTCAATCACTTAGAACACTACCTAGCACAGAATTAGTTTGTCTCATGGACAGGAGTTGACCTGATCATTGGATGAAGAAAGGGGTTAAATGTAGATTAATGATGTCTGAGAACCCATGAGCTCTGGGTAGTTGTTCAACATTGACTCCAAAGAAGGAATCACTCGTTAAAAAAAATGCATAAGTAAGTAGGGTTTAGTCTTTTGCTCTAAGTATTGAGGACCCATCAAAAGGTTTCAAATGATTAAATTTGAACTTTGCAGAGAAAATCCACCTACCCATTTTAAGGTTGCAAATGGAAAGATGGGATGAGAGTCACATAAAATCACATAAAATCTATCAGATCATGGGATATATCCTGTGGGCCTGCAGGAGAAGATGGAACAACCTGAGCATACTACCCTTGCAAGTGGCTTTCATCTTCCTGGACCAAGTTCATTGGTTCATTGGCTGGTCACCAAACCAACTCAAATTTTAGTACAGATTTCTGGCCTCAGATTTCAGCTGTTAAACAACCTAGATATAGACATATAAAGGCTTGGTTCTCAAAAGAGAACATATCCAAGAGGGAGGACAAAGAGGAAACGCCTTGTTGAAAGGGTAAATTTCAGACCTCCTCTGAGTTCTTTGTAATAAGGCTATTTTTTTTTAAAAAAAGAAAGGAACAAACCCTGATGAAGGAGAAGCTACTCCATGCATCTGTGTCCACTTTGGGTCTCACATGTTGCTCCTGATCCTCTATTTTTAGCAGCCTGGGTGCTTCGTGTTGATGAGGGCGAATGAACGAGGCTCTTCCACTCACCATCGGGCTGATTGAGAATTGCCACTTAACCTCTGGGAACCTCAGTTTTCTTTTTCGGTGTTCTGGAGATAATGGTCCTTCAAACAATGGTCATGAGGAACAAATGTGATAATGTAGGCGAGAGTGATGTGGACTCAGAAATGCAGCCATAAGCACCTTGCTCAGCCGTCCACCCAGCAGGAGTTATTTTAGGTTGTTGTTTATCCTGTCGTTCTTGGGAACCTAGATTTCATGTCCCTGGTACTTTGGAGCCAAGGGAGGTGTTTGGGCAGTGATGCTCCACAATTTTCAGTTTTGAGCTGCTTTTTCTTTAGGAAATATTTGCACCACTGATACTAATGCAGCTGATTGTCTTAATTGCTTCTAATGAATGTGCCACTGGAAGGGATCATGCCTGATTCATAGGAGCCCTGAAAATCCTATTTAAAAAATACCCAGGAAATATTTCATTAGCTCAAGAACAAAGACTCTAGCTCGTTGACCTTTGACACCAAGAGCTTACCTAGGAATAGCCACCCAATTGCCATCACTTTTTTTATGTCACCAGAATTTTGCGATCTTGTTGTGACCATAATTGTATAAAATATCCACAGAAGCACACTCACAGGAAGAGCAAGGGTCCCTGTTTCCAGTTCTTTTAACCTGCTTAGAAGACCCTCCATCCTCAGATGTTAGCCGCCAAGCTGATGAAGTGACCAGACTTTTAGTACATTCATTCTGCATGAATGGCCAGTTGACAAGTCCGAACCTGACAGGCTTCATTGCCAGTGAAGTCAATCATAATGGTCAGCGATTCCATCTTAGCTCATTTCTTGAAAGATTTTGAGCCTGTACCCTTCAAGAAGATGGGTGGGTGAGGTCAGAACATATGTTCGCACCTCCAAGGCCTTCTTTCACCTCATACTACAAATGTCTACAGCTTTGAAACTGTTGTGAGCTGATAAGTCCCTCCTCAACAGGCCATCCAAGGAAGGGCAGCTGCTCACAAACAGCTCCGCAGCGTTACACAGCTTCAAAGTCACCAGGAAGCAGCGACAAGGCTGTTTCCACACTGGGGCTCTCCTATATGCAGCCCAGATGTCAATGCCCTGCCGAGACCCTACTCAGAGGTGACTTGAGTACAAATGTAGAAAATTAAATCAAGTCCTTCAGTATTCTCTGGGAAGGTGACAGATACTTGAGAGACAAGTGAACTAAGCTTCTCCTGGTAAGGTTCAGAATCCAGGAAGAACATCGTCCAGATGTTCGAGCACCTCCATCCATGTTTTCTGTCTCTCTACTGCTTGACAGTAGAGATTTCAAACAAGATGTAATCATTATCAGGGTCCTACAGTGTCATCCGCTCATGGAAAGGCCCCTCCTTTGAGCAGATGCTCTATAAGTAACATATGGATGCTACCAACATTCATTTTCTTCCACTACTGGGAAGTGTCTTTGCTACTTTAGCTGACACAGCTATTCATGAGAGAAAACATTTTTGTGTGTAACGAAGGACAGAAAAAGTTTGCATGTCATCATGCATTTCCTTGGAACCAAAACTTTTGTCCTACAAATTAGAAAGTAGCGTACCATAATTAGGAAGTTTATAAGGGCAATTTCAAAATTAAAGGCATTACTCTCTGTTTCTAAGGGCTTCAGGGATGATTCCAACTATTTGTATGATTTTGAAGAGCTTTAGAAATTCTTTTTCATGAACTAGAGTTCCCGTACCCCCCCCCAAATGAGCCCAGTTTTAGATTTTTTTCTAGCTAATACATAGACACTGTTATCCCAAAATCAACAGTAGGTTTTATAAATAAATCTCTTGATTTTTATTCCTCTTTATCATTCTTTCTCTCCTTTTTTCCCTCTCTTTCCCACCTTTCTCACCCTTTTCTCTTAGCATGTCTATGTAATATCCTTTTTTTTTTTCTTTTTTGCCCAAGGCAGGAGTAGATTTAATGTGGATGAAAATCTTGGGTCATGAGATACAGTTCTGGGTCAGTGAAGATCTGTGAACATTTATGGGAGAGGTGAGGGAGAGATGGTTCATGTAGACAAAGGAACTGCCTGACAAGGATGAAAGGAGCCCCCAGGAAGAACCAAGTGCGATAGTCTGCAAAGGGGGGGCATCATAAAAAGCTCAGTGTGCTGTGGAGTAAAGAAAGTGACTAGATCTTACAGGAACCACACACCCGTGATCCTGCTGAAAACCTGAAAACCCATGTGATTGGAAGGGGGATCTGTATTGCCAGTCAATCCCCTCCAATGAATGTAACAGTTTTCTGAAAGCTTGATAAAAAAAAAGTGATGGGAAAGTCCTCAAAGCTGTAATGAGTTCCGACAAATTGGTTCCTCCCTATGAGCGAATCTGGTTAATAATGTAGGAGGACTATAGAGAAACCTGTCAAGTCCTCCACTTTGTCTTCTCCATGCCTAAACTTGTGTGTATGCATGAACATGCGTGTGCAAACACACACCCTTCACCAGGTCCAGGTTCAGGACCTGAGTTAGCTCTTAGAGAAATTAAATGAACAACTGTGAGTCAGTTAGTTCAGCCTCAGTAAGTTGTCTCATACTCTATCATTTTATAGATACTATGTACTTCAGAGCTATTTTAGGTTTCTTGGACTGGAGCGATAGCACATCTGGTAGCAGCTGGTAGGGTGTTTGGCTTGCACACAGCTGACCTGGGTTCCATTCCCAGCTTCCTGTAAGGTCCCGCAAACCTGCCAGGAGTGATTTCTGAGAACAGAGTCCATGAGTAACCCCTGAGCATGTTGGGTTTCACCTTATTTTGCCTAAAACAAAGTTCCTCCTTGGTTTCTTTGTATTTGTTTGTTTACAACTTGGCTTCACCCCAAACATATTGTATTATATGTAAATCTGGATGGGACAGGCTCAGGATAGCTGCCCCGCCTTGGGGTGGTCCCTGTACTCAATAAAAACAGTTCTGTCAGGCAGCTTGATGGGGCTAGTAGGTAGAAGACAGCCAGACTGTAGAGTAGGCGGTCAACTTGCAGGGCTGTACTTAGTTGTCCATAGACTTACACTCTCTTAATACTAAATAGAAAGTGGAAACAATATACCAAGCTTCAATATGCAGGGAGTAGCAATTCTGATGTTTTTTTTTATTATCCACTTTTATTTGTGAGATATTTATAAAATTATAATCATTTTAATGAAGATACCTTAAAAATTAAAAAGAAATAAAAAAATTAAAAAGAAATCACTCACAGAGATCAATCAGTCTCACCATACAGAGTTAGCCAGATGACCATTTTGGTGGTTTCCCTTGTGGGGGGCTATACTTGTATGTTTTACTTTACAATACTAAAATATTTATTTTAATGTTGTGTGTTGTAGATTTGTGTATGTGTATATGTATGTGTGTGTCAGAGTCAACACAATTTGAAAAAATTCCATTTCGTGCCAGTTTTTATGTTGTTTAGTTTCACAAATTAGTGTTCCTTCGGACTGCCTGCAACCACGTAGAATGGGTAGCATTAGCTTATAAATCATTCAGATATGCTGATTATTTCTTCAGTTTTGTGTCAGTAGCTCTCCTGTAATGAACCTCTGATACAAAGGGTTTTTTTTTTTTACTCAATGTGATGTCTTGTTTTCTTTAGATTTTTTTTTCTGGAACAATTTTAGATTAGAAAATAAAGCTGTTATTTATGCATAGGACATTGACAAATTGCTTTCTCTAAGAACTGTCTAAGGGCCAGATAGATAGTTTAGTGGGTAGGGCATTTACTCTGCACACAGGGTTTGGCCCCTAACACCATGTATGGTTCCTGAGTCCCACCAAGAAAGCAACACAGAGTCAGGAGTAAGCCCTGAACACCACTGGGCAAGGCCCAAAAACTAAAAAGAAAAAAGCAAAGGTGAAATAGTCTCCTGTCTCATGTTTATTTTAATCTAAAGTGGAATGCAAGTATGTAAATTATTGTAAGGAAATGCAAAGAATTAGCTGCAAAACTAATAAGACAGCTGTGAATGATCCACTTAAGAGATTCTATAAAAAAAAATAAAGTTAACAGCAAAAGACAATTTAATGTAATAGACTAGAAATAAAAAGATCTGATTCACAGCAGGGATGAAGCAAAAGCCTATACTTGGGAAGAACTTTTACAAGAAGTGTACAGGAGCTTTAAGCTAGACATTGATGGTTTGTGAAGAATAAAAGACATATTTTAAAATTGTAAAAATTTTAAATTGTGAAATATAGCCCATTTCTAAATAAGGTATTTAAAGAAATGTTTCCCTTTCTATATTATTCTATAGAGTTAATATAATTTTAATTATAAAAACAAGCAGGTTGTTAGAATGAGTGAGAGATAGGATAAAGTTAAGTTATAACCTTGGAACAATATTTAGTGACTATTATAACTAAATTAAAATCTGGACAAAGGCATTTAGCCTACCTGTGAAAGGCAAATAGGAAAATGGTTGCAAGACTCTTGGCTCGCCTTCTATGTGGCCAAATTTTTTCATGTGTTACTTGACTTTTACACACTGTGTTATTGGGTATAGTAAAGAATATCCCCTTGCATGGATACATTGATAAAGCCATTTCAGAAGACAGTTTCGTCATTGATGGGGGAATGAAAAACGTCTCTTTCAAACTCATAATTCCTGTTGTAAAGAAATGTATTCCCGGGTGTCCACAGAGAAAGGAATTGTTGGTAAGAGCCCAAGATTGGAAGCAAGCCAAATGCCTTTTAATAGGAAAGTGGTTGATAAATGATGGCATGTTTATTATAGAGGCCTCCTGTACACTCGTTTAAAAAATAAAGGCAAGCTTCAGGAGGTGACTTTCTCCCTAGAGGAGCGAGGAGCCCTCCCAAGCATTTTAAGTGGAGGCGCGTGGCTTGAGCAGAGTTGGATTGGGGCAATCTCTGTCTAGATGCATTATGGGCAAGAGATCCGAGAGACGGAATCTAGAAGCAGGGATCCCACTGCAGAGCTGTTAATCCAGTTGAGCAATAAAGGTGCCACAATAGGGCAGCACCGGAAGTGCCGGTTCACCACCCAAAGGGCTCAGAGGTGGCAATACTTTGTCTTCCATCTCAGTTTAACAGATGTTGAGCAGCTGTTATATGCAAAGGCCTCCTCTCAAGCCAGGAGGATGGGCCAGATTTTCTCCATCTAAAGCAATGGAAGCCTGGTCCTCTGTTGAAGACCTCCCATCAGTCTTTCTGGTAACAGGCACTCAGGAACTTGCAAGACTCATTAGCTTCTGTGTTAGAGACTCTGTCACTGAGGGGTAGGGCCTGATTAGATTCAGCTTTATCCCACCATCACTTCCACCCTAGATTTTTCCTTCCTAACAGCTGCATCTGGGCTGGAGCACTAGTACAGCAGGTAAGGGAGGTGTTTGCCTTGCATTGTAGGCAACCTGGGTTCTACCCCAGCACTTCGTGTGGTCCTCTGAGTGATTCCTGAGGACAGACCTGAGACTAACTCCTGAGCATCACTGGGCATGGCCCTAAAATAAAATAAAATCCAAAATGCATCCTATTAAAGCATTATCTTTTTTTTAAAACAATCTGAGCAAGTTTTAGATGACATGGTCGCATTGATCCCTGCACACTTTTAAGGAGTTCCAATTCTTATCTCCCCAAATAGTGACTGTTTCATACTGGTTTTGAGAAGGGTTTCTCATAAGCAAGAAACCATTTTATTTTTGTTTGTTTGTTTGTTTGTTTTTGGTTTTTGGGCCACACCCGGCAGTGCTCAGGGGTTAATCCTGGCTGTCTGTTCAGAAATAGCTCCTGGCAGGCACAGGGGACCATATGGGACACTGGGATTCGAACCAACCACTTTAGGTCCTGGATCGGCTGCTTACAAGGCAAACACCGCTGTACTATTTCTCTGGGCCGAAGAAACCATTTTAAAGCCACAATGATGAGCTCCTCCTCGGATTAATTTAATATTTGCACCACTTCTTAGGGGCCAAAACAATAACGATAGGACAGTAGGTAGGGTACTTGCTTTATGCCTTGCCAACCTGACTTCAATCCTCTGCACCCCTTATTGTCTCCTGAACCTACCAGGAGTGATTCCTGCACACAGAGCCAGGAGTAATCCCTGAGCACCAGTGACTGTGGCTCAAGAATCACTGATAATAAAAAAAAAAATGGTAGCTTGGCTTTTCAAATCGAGGTAGTACCAGGGCAATTAGTTAACTGCATAGCTATGGCTCTGAATTGGAACTGGGGATGGAGTTTTTACCACTACTAATGATGGGGTCCTGCAGAGGGATTGGATCCTCCAAGGCTTCACCCTCTTAGGAGAAGCTTTGTGGCATGAAGTGGGTACGGTGGATAAGGCATGTATGACTGGATCTGGTACTCTTGGTAAAGCATCACTCTATGTATAAAGGCAGGGTTAGATTTGTATTTTTGCTTTTTGTATGTTTTTTAGAGCTTGCTTTGGTTTGGTTTGGTTTGGGGGCTACATCCAGGGGCGCTTAGGGCTTTCTCCTGGCTCTGTGTTCAGGCATCAATCTTGGTGGGACTATGATGACCGTTTATGATACCAGAGATCAAGCCCTGGTTGGCCACCTTCAGGGCAAGCACCCTACATGCTGTACCATCTCTCTGGCTCTCTGATGATTTTTTTTTTTTTGCAATATAAAATTCATTCACAGCTGATACCTGTGGCTGCTTTTGGAAATCATTTTCCTTTTATGTTATCATTTCACTGAAATTGGAAAAAGCAAAAATGTGATGTATCCTGTGTAGTTTTGATTTCAAGTGATGACTAGAAGATCTCTTTTATGTGTGTCAACTTGAAAAATAAAACTCACTTTAAATATTAATTTTATCACCTGTGTTTTAATGAGAAAATAAAGGTGGCACCAGGTTGTGACAAGTGTTGGTGTTAAGTATCACAACAAAAGAAATTCATTTGATGGTTAAAGTTTTCAGATAAGGACTTATTTATTTGTTTGCATTATCTCTTCCTAAGAATAAGAGGTGTCAGTATTTCCAGCCACCCAATTTGAGGACTTTCTTTTGTTTGGGTTGAGGTGGCCATACCTGGCAGTGCTCGGGATTGACTTCTGGCTTTGTGCTCAAAAAATCACTTCTACTCATCTACTAATAATAAAATGTGGTACCGAGCATTAAACCGGGATCGGCTGCATGCAAGGCAAGTGCTCTGCCTGCTGTACTCTGGCGCTTCGGCCACCTAATTTTATACAGGAATAGTTGACTTCTTCTGGAAGTGGGATGTTCATACTCATCCGACTGCAAACCCAGGAAACTCTACCCAGCTCATGAACATTCAGAGTCCAGTGGACACTCTGCAGCAGGCTTCTTCTCAGTCAACACTACAGAGCAGACAATTTGGGAATGATTCCAGCCTGCCTCATGTCTCTTAACCAATAGCAGCATTTTAACTGGAGAACTGTGGCAGTACTTGGGTTGTGATATGTTTTCCATGTTTACAGTTGACTGTCTCTGTAGCCTCAGCACAGAAGAAGTCCACCTAGGATATGAACAGAATTCTGCTGGGGACTTGGTACCATGGGTCTTCTCTCCCCTGTTGGCAGGATGGCGAAAGGCTATAGCTCAGCTGATCTCAGGGAATCTGAGATAGAAAGGTCGGAAATGCCTATGCTGAATCATCTTGGGAAAGAGAAGAAGTGATAAAAACGAGAGCATCAGAGAAAGGTCGTCTGAAATGGGCTTAATGAAACTCATTACCTTGAATCCTGTTTGTTACCATGGGTTTGTGCATTAATAAGCAGGCACCTCCTTCATCTTAGTCCAGGGCCTTATTTAGCATCAAAGCTAAGATTCTCCAAAGTCATATCTTTGTGAAGATGCCTAGTGAGAGCCAAGTGTTTCTTCAGTAGGTATTCTCCAGTGTTTACTGGAAAAGAAGAAGGGCGTATTTTAATAATTTCTCATCATTTTTTTTTGTCCATTAGCTATCTGTATTACAAGCTGAAGAAGTTGGAAATAATCATGGACCCACAATAATATAAATTTGGGGTGAGGTTTGGGTTTGGGGGACATATCCAGCAATACTCAGGGGCTACACCTGACTCTGTGTTCATTGCCAAAGATACTTTGGGGACCAGGCTTTCTGGAGTTCAATTGAGACCAAGTGTCTCACATGCAAAATATGTACACTTAGCTTGTTGAACTCTCCTGCCCTCTGTACACAAAATTCTTTTCTCAATCAGAAATAAAGGGTCAGGGAAAAAAGCTGAGTGTTGCACAGACCCTGCTTGTTGAAGGTCACAGGTTTGAGCCCTAGCACTGCAAAAACAAAAACAGAAACAAACCAAAAAACACCAGAAGTAGAAAATAAAATCATAAATAAATTCTCAGGATTAACTATTTTAAATGATTCGTTACCACCTTCATAAAATAGCATTCTAAATTTGTCTCACAGATGCCTTTTAATAACTCCACATAATCAGGGACTATCATGTTGAATTTTAGATTTCTTTTCTTCAAAGGAAAGCCCACGAGTTGGCCATTATAGACCATGTGACTTGGCGACAAGTCCTCTATATTCTTGTTTCTTTCTCTGTGATGAAGCCTCTGCCTGTCCTCGTCCCATAGAATGTTTGAACTCTTGTTACTTTTGATGAAGTCATTATTTCCCATCTTTCAATATTGATATCGATATGATCATAATTTTCATGGTTTTCTGCTTGATTGTGTTGTTACTCATTATGTACTCAATATGGTGCCTCATATTTTTTTCATAAGTAGAAGGCATAGGTATAATTTATGGAATTCAGAGACATATATTTTTCACTGTGTGCTCTGATCAGCAGACTATTTCTTTTAAGTTTCAAATGAGGGGCCCGGAGAGATAGTGCAGCGGCATTTGCCTTGCAAGCAGCCGATCCAGGACCAAGGGTGGTTGGTTCGAATCCCGGTGTCCCATATGGTCCCCCGTGCCTGCCAGGAGCTATTTCTGAGCAGACAGCCAGGAGTAACCCCTGAGCATTGCCAGGTGTGGCCCAAAAATCAAAAAAAAAAAAAAAGAAAAAAAGAAAACCCTAAAGACTCTACCAAAAAACTTCTAGAAACAATAGATTCATATAGCAAGGTGGCAGGCTACAGAATTAACACACAGAAATCAATGTCCTTTCTATACACCAATAATGATAGGGAAGAGATGGAACACAAAAATACAATACAAAAATCCCTTCCTTACACCTAGATTCATTGCAGCACTATTTACCATAGCAAGACTCTGGAAACAACCAAGATGCCTTTCAACAGACGAATGGCTAAAGAAACTGTGGTACATATACACAATGGAATATTATGCAGCCATCAGGAGAGATGAAGTCATGAAATTTTCCTATACATGGATGTACATGGAATCTATCATGCTGAGTGAAATAAGTCAGAGGGGGAGAGAGAGATGCAGAATAGTCTCACTCATCTATGGGTTTTAAGAAAAATAACAATCACTTTTGCAACAATCCTCAGAGACAATGAGAGAAGGGCTGGAACTTCCAGCTCACTTCAAGAATCTTACGACAAAGAGTGGTGAGTGCAGTTATAGAAATAACTACACAGAGAACTACCATAATCATGTGAATGAATGAGGGAACTGGAAAGCCTGTCTGGAGTACAAGTGGGGGTGGGGTGGGATGGAGGGAGATTTGGGACATTGGTGGTGGGAATGTTGCACTGGTGAAGGGGGGTATTCTTTACATGACTGAAACCAAATCACAATCATGTTTGTAATCAAGATGTTTAAATAAGGGCCGGAGAGATAGCATGGAGGTAAGGCGTTTGCCTTTCATGCAGGAGGTCATCGGTTCGAATCCCGGAGCCCCATATGGTCCACTGTGCCTGCCAGGAGCAATTTCTGAGCCTGGAGCCAGGAATAACCCCTGAGCACTGCCAGGTGTGACCCAAAAACCAAAAAAAAAAAAAGATGTTTAAATAAAGATATTAAAAAAGAGAGATAAGAATATTACCACTGCTATTTCTTATAAAGGTGGTAACGGGAAAAAAATAATTCTATTATAGCCCTTAGTATCAGTGATGGAAAAAGTGTAATTTTACTACAGCCTTTAATATAAAAGGTAGATTAAAATTCTTGGAGAATAGCTTCCCCAGTGCTTGATTTTTTTCTAACAAAATATCAATGCATGACAATATGAATGTGAAAATATAACTATTATTAGAAGAGGTGGCTCACTCATTCATTTATTCATTAGACAAATATTCATTGCAAGCATGCTATGAGCTCATAATCTTTTGGTTTTTGATTTTCAGCACTATGGGTATAACTGCAAATCAAAGAATCAAAGACACTAATCTCATGATAGTCAGAATTTGGTGAGCTTTCATCTAGGTTTGTTATTTCCCTTAAAAATTATGAAGGTCCTGTTGGCTTTGGGAGTCAATAAAATAGCAGATATCCTGCCCAACTAGAGTAGTGCGTTTATGTAGTAATATTAAAATTCACACTGTCCGATGAACTAGTGACAGGATTGTTTATTATTACGATCCTGGTATGGTAATGAAGAAGTATTCATTTGCAAATAACTGTTTAATCTGTAATTAAAATCTGGCAGGTCTCTTAAAAATAAAGACAGTTAAAATGCATAGTCACTGGCCTGCTGTATTGAAGAGGCAATTGCAAATCATAAAGAAAGACATCCCCTATTTATCACTTTTAATGAATCTTCTGCTCCTGTCCCACTCTAAAGCCTGGGTGATATACCTTTCCCCTTCCCATATGCTTCTGAAAACATGCATTGATTCCAGAATCTGCCTTAGTATGAAGCTCTGATCTCATGTATGAAATCTTTAAAAAGAAATTGTCATGAACATCTCCTCATGAAAATGATGGGGCCCTGACCAGAGCTCCGTGTTTGATTGGCAATCAGAAATTCATGTATGCTAAGAAGTGGTTCTTCTCCTTTTGAAGGAAGGATGATAAATATTTATAATACAGCCTTAACTCTTTCAGGCAGGCAAAGGCTCATATTTCAGAAGATGCCAAGAAGCTGCTCAGGGTTTCTTTGCCATAATTGATCTTTCTGATAGCTCCTGGGGTTTAAAGAAAAATGAATCTAGAATGAGCAGCCTTGGACAACTTTCTTCCTTCCTCTCTTCCTAGTAGGTAGATTTTTGTCCTGCTTCTCTGAAATCTTTTTTGAGGCTTTGATATAGGAGCACTGGAGTCTCCAGAATGCTGCCTTTTTGGCAGGTTTCTCAAGAGGGAGTAGACTAGTGCTCCTTCATTCCTTCTGCAAGCCCCATTTTGATCTATCGAGCCATGGCTTTGTCAGTGCCCTGAGTTCTCAGACATTCAGCATTGCTCTTCCTCAGTCAGGGCAGAGCCGGAAGACAGCCTTGGTCTTCACCTTCCTTCCCATGCTTGCTGGAATCTAGAGTGCCAGAAGTGATACAATACAAATGTGCTTTGGCCCTCAGAACTTCTGCAGGATATGGAAAAATCATGAAAAGTTGGGATTTTGTTCCACAGAGACCAGAGGTTCCCAGGTCTATTGGCTGACGTCCTCTTTCCCCCAAATCTTTAAGCTAATTACACACACACACACACACACACACACACACACACACACACACACACACTCTTTCCACAAAATCTTTAAGCAAATTGCACACACACACACACACACACACACACACACAAACACTCACACACAAATCTTTCTAAATCCTGAATTAGGACAGGGCATTGCCCATTTTGGAGAACATTGGTTCAGTGCTTCAAGGGCATAGGAGTGCCATAGCCTGTACTGTTACCTCCAGTGATCAGACTTTCCCAGTGCAAATATGGCTTCCTTTAAAAGCCAAAGTATTCACCTGGAGGCAAGGCCCCTGGCAGAGAATAGTTTCGATCATTTCTTGCTTCTTTACTCTGTCTTTCATCCCTGTCTTTGGCAAAGGGTATTTAGACTCTGTGTGTGTGTGTGTGTGTGTGTGTGTGTGTGTGTGTGTGTGTGTGTGTGTGTGTGTGTGTAAATGAGCAGAAGGAACACCAGTGATGATACTGGTATTAGGCCATCAGGTGAGGCCAATCTCGCCACATGACTGAGATGTTAAAGAAGGAAATTCCTCCTGCCCTTCCAGTTGATCTGATCATCAGACCTCAAGCAGAGTAGTTGGCTGGGGGGCGGGGGGATTGATTGAGTATGTGATATCTGTGATCGCTCCATCTACATGTGCACTTTAAAGATGGTGACATAAGGGGGGGTATATTCTGAACCTAAGGAGGGGAGCTTCAGAGGGAGGGGGCATGATTCACAGCAATATGATATGCTCAGTAATTACATTTTTGTCCTGCCATGTAAACAGTTTTATCTGCTGGAAAGGTTATTTTGGATTTCACTTTGTGAAGGCGAATACAGGGGGTGAGGCCTTGAATGAAGCTGACCCAAGTTTCAGTCCCTAGCATCACATCTGGTTCTCCAAGCGTGACCCCTGAGCAGAGAGGCAGGAGGAAGTTAGCCCTGAACATCAAGGCAATAATAGTTTCTTGATCTGTAGGACCTTTACTGAACTCAGCTTGAAAGAACCCACATGTTGAAGAAACTTGTGTTGGGTGACCAACCCAAACTCAGGCCAACCTGTCCTGACCATGGGTTTGTGGATCCAACCATCAGCACCTCACTGGCCCTACTTCCTTGGAATTCTCCCTTTAGAAGAAAGCCAAGGAGGTATAAGCCAGACCTGGCCTTTCCCAGATCTGGTTTCATGCTCCCTCTTTTTCTATCTTTCTATCTTTCTTTCTTTCTTTCTTTCTTTCTTTCTTTCTTTCTTTCTTTCTTTCTTTCTTTCTTTCTTTCTTTCTTTCTTTCTTTCTTTCTTTCTTTCTTTCTTTCTTTCTTTCTTTCTTTCTTTCTTTCTTTCTTTCTTTTTTTTTTTTTTTGGGCCACACCCGGTAACGCTCAGGGGTTACTCCTGGCTATGTGCTCAGAAGTTGCTCCTGGCTTGGGGGACCATATGGGACACCGGGGGATCGAACCGCAGTCCGTCCAAGGATAGCGCAGGCAAGGCAGGCACCTTACCTTTAGCGCCACCGCCCGACCCTTTCTTTCTTTCTTTCTTTCTTTCTTTCTTTCTTTCTTTCTTTCTTTCTTTCTTTCTTTCTTTCTTTCTTTCTTTCTTTCTTTCTTTCTTTCTTTCTTTCTTTCTTTCTTTCTTTCTTTCTTTCTTTCTTTCTTTCTTTCTTTCTTTCTTTCTTTCTTTCTTTCTTTCTTTCTTTTCTTCCTTCCTTTATTTTTTTTAGATGAGGAAACCAATGTCCAAACAACCAATTTGTTCTAACAGTGGGTTTGTGCCATGAGTAAAGCTAAAGATTTTGGATTCTGTGAGTCAAGAAACTTTTGTTGTTGTTGTTGTTGTTGTTGTTGTTTTGGGGTTACACCCAGTAGCACTCAGGGGTTACTCCTGGCTCTACACTCAGAAATCACTCCTGGCAGGCTCAGGGGGACCATATAGGATGTTGGGAATCCAACCCAGTGTATTCTGGGTTGGCCACATGCAAGGCAAAAGCCCTACTGCAGTGCTATCTCTTCGGCCCTAGGTCAAGAAACTCTTTAAGCACTCACCTTTGAGACAGAGTGACGTGACATCTTGAAAAGAACAGAGATGATACCTGTTCTACCCATTTGTGATGTTACCCCCTAGACTGGGTTTGGAGTGGTTGATGAGAACCATCAACACTGACTCCAAATTCAAATGCAAAAATAGGCATAGCTTTAAACTACCAAATAGTTTCTGCTTCATCAAATGATTTAACTACCTCTGAGCCAAATTTTCAGGTAGAAATAGAGGAAAAAATATGTGTGTGTGTGTGTATAATATACTTATTATATATATATATATTAAGCACACTAACATGTGTTTTATTTTTTTTGTCATGGGGGATGGGGGGGAATGTATCCAGCAGTGCTCAGGGATTATTCCTGGTTCTGAGTTCATGTATTAGTCCTGGTAGTGCTCAGGGGACCATATGAGATGCCTGGGATTTAACCTAGGTTGGCCGTGCGCATGTGCAAGGCAAACACTCTCCCCACTGTACTACCACTCCGACTGCCTGAGCATGTGTTTTTCATGTGAGAGGTCCTGAATTTGATTCCTGACTCTGCGTGGTATCAGAGGGTCATTACCAGGAGGTGTTCCCAGCATAGAACCAGAAATAACCCAAATATTACCTTAAGTACTATAGAGACTGTGATACTGGAGAAATTAATGGAAGAAAGGATCACAAACACAGAGCTGTTTATGGCTGAAAGTGGTGGCAGCTGTGAAAGGCTTGGTGGTTCCCTCCCTCAAGGATGGGTGATGTTCCTGATGTGATGTTAGCAATGTGCTGGACTGCCTTGGGCATGTAGAGACTGCACAACATTGAAATGGTCTTCTGGGTCTCCAGTCTCAGATAGCACAATGACTTGACTTGTCTTATGTCTCTCCGTTCCTGCAGAGAATTTTGCAGTTTGGAAAATCCATGTGCACTAAATCAGTTCTCAGTGAGTTGGTTCAACTGGCCCAATGTCTACTCAAATGTGCTCATTTCCTGTCTACATGTGTGATTCACAGTTTTTCCTCAAGAAATTCACAGAGGGCAATATCCTGGGCTAAGTAGAATGAATGAGATTGCAATTGGGCATGAGAACCCTTTTTAATAAACAAACAAACAAACAAGGGCAGAGTGGTCCTCATAACTAGATTCCTCTTTGGAAGGAGTGATTGCTCCAAAAAATACAATTCAAAATGGGAAGTTGTTTGGATGAAGCTAACAGTGCCCTTTTCTTTCTCTTCCCCATTCACTCCTCCCTCCAATAGAGATTCATTAAAAAATGACTGGAAGCATTCCACTCCCTTAGGAATCACTCTGGAAGAATTGTTCCCTGCTTTGGCTTAAGTAACAGTCTTTCATTCTTGGCTTAAAATTTACAGCAAAAATACTCATGTATTTCCTCACAGACAACACTCCTGGTGTCACAATTGCATCTGTTTTTTTTTAATTGTCTATCCTGAGGGAAATGAAGGAGTAAGGGAGATCTAAGCCCAGAGTGCACGTTTGTGGGCTCATTCTTGGTTGCCATCAAATTTGGTAGAATTTCAAGTTAGGTTTCAGAGCATCGGAGATAGTGATGTTAGATCAGAGGGGAAAAACAAAACAGGTCAAGAGAGGCCAATAGATGGCTGGTTTTGCCTTTATTTTTTTTTAAGGTACTGTTGGCATTTCTCAATATCCTGCACTTATCAACGGCATAGCAGTACCTGTTCATGCTTGAAGAAATAGCTTTGTGGCCCAGAGCGACAGCAAAGCAGGTAGAGAGCATTTGCCTTACTCAAGACCCACTAGGATTCTATCCCTAGCATCCTGTGTGGTTTTCTCAGCCTGCCAGGAGTCATTTCTGAGCACAGAGCCAGGAATAACCTCTGAGTGCTGCTGGGTATGACCCAAAAATAAAAAAGAAAGAAAGGAAGGAAGAAAAGGAATAAGAGAGGGAAGGGAAGGAAGGAAGGGAGAAGGAAGAAAAGAAAAAGAAAAAGAAAAAGCAAGGAAAGGAAAAGAAAAAGAAAGAAAGAAAGAAAGAAAGAAAGAAAGAAAGAAAGAAAGAAAGAAAGAAAGAAAGAAAGAAAGAAAGAAAGAAAGAAAGAAAGAAAGAAAGAAAGAAAGAAAGAAAGAAGAAAGAAAAAAGAGAAAAAAGAAAGAAAGAGAGAAAGAAAGAAAGAGAGAGAGAGAAAGAGAGAAGAGAAGAAAGAAAAGAAAAGAAAAGAAAAAGAAAAGAAAGAAGGAAAAACTGGATTTCCCCAGCCAGAGAAGAAATGCATGTAAAGTTTTTTTTGGTTTTTTTTTTTTTTTTTGGTTTTTGGGCCACACCCGTTTGACGCTCAGGGGTTACTCCTGGCTATGTGCTCAGAAATCACCCCTGGCATGGGGGGACCATATGGGACGCCGGGGGATTGAACCGCGGTCCTTCCTTGGCTAGCGCTTGCAAGGCAGACACCTTACCTCCAGCGCCACCTACCCGGCCCCGCATGTAAAGTTTTAGAAGTGCTTAAGTCTCTTTCCTCAGCAGCCCAAAAGTCTGGCCAGTGAGCCAGCAGCTCGTGGGGTCTCCCAAACAAAGCCAGTAAGTGTGGGGGTCAGGTGGGTATTTCCGAGAAAATATTGTATCCTTTCTTCCTTTATGAGACGTATTGTGTTAATTAAACACCCTTAGAGCTTGACTGTCTTTCGTTTCTGCTTCATCCTTTCTTCTTCCTCAGCTTTCTTTCTAGACTTGTCAAAAGATGGCAGGTGATCTTCCATGTTATTTATCACCAATGTCTATGTGAAATAGTAGGAAGGGTCTGTCTTTCAAGAGTGGCCTTCTGAAAAATGCATTTGAAAATAATTCTTTTGCATTTTTAAAATCAAAAATACATTTTGGAGGGAGGGCATGATTTTTCCCCAAAATAACATAATCATACCTGGTTTTTAAGGGACACCACTATCAACCAGAACAATGGCAGCAACAATAACTTAAAAATCTAAATGGAATATTCATAGCACCAGAGAGACAATTTCATAATTTAGGAACTTGCCTTGCTCACTGCTGACCCTGATTTGGTCCTCGAACATTAAATGGTCCCCTGACCACCAGGAGTAAGCCCTTAAACAGAGCCAGGGGTGTGGGCCGAGCATTGCCAGTTGGAGCCCAATTTCCCTCCCCCCCCCAAAAAAAAAGTATATGTAGCAATAGAGAAATCCTGTCTTTGTAACTTATACATTCTTTCTTTCATAAAAATACTGAATTACAAATATGGTACTTTTTAAAGCACTGGTATAGAGGATTTCTATTAAAGTCTTCAAGACTCTATTAGATTTCAGAGAATCCCAATTCAATAGCAATATAGTATGAACCACAGATATTTTTTTTTGGTTTTATTTTTAATACTTTATGTTAGCTACACTAAAACCCTTAAAAAAAGGTAAATTGATTTTCTAGGTAATTGAATTTATGTTACATTTATCATTTAATATATCTAATATATTACTATTGCAAGATGTAATCACTGTAGAGTAAATGATACCTTTTCCATTCTCATTTTTATGTTAAATTTTGAAGTTCGCTGTGTATTTTATACTGGTATTTATTTTGTATCACCTCTCAACTTGGGTCAAGCACATTTGGAGTGCTTCAACTACCACATGTGGCCAGGTTTAGAGTAATTTAGGAATTCACCACTTGCTTAAAATGATTCTCAATGTGAAATATATTTTTTTGTTTTTGGTTTGAGCAGTGGCCAGGGGACAATGAAATTCAAGTTTAATATTGGAAACAAATATTAACTGTATGGCTCTGTGTCACTTAATCTATCAAGGACTTTAGTTTCCTTGGTTCTAAAATGAAAGCTTTTGATTAAACCAATTTATGAGTATGATCCTTACTTATAATTTGTCTTTAATTTTTTTCATCTTTATTGATGGAGGTACTACTGTCCGCGATGGTTTTATTGACATGATGATGGTTTCATTGACATGTCAATGATAGTTTCATGGATACATATTTTCAACACCGTGCCCATCACTATAGCACAACACAGTACATAGTCTCCCTCCCTCGAGTCCTCACAGCCCCTCACTTGCTTTTCCCTCCCTGCTCTGCAAACTCTGTTGATGAATCAACTTTTACATTCTGTTGCCAGTGGCCCTTTATTGCTCTACTGTTATTGTGGACCTAGAAGTCCCACATATGAGTGAGGTTATCCTTTATCTATATCCCTTTCCTTCTGACTGACTTCACTTGGTATGATAGTCTCTAATTCCATCTGCGTTATGGCAAATTTCATGATTTCATTCTTTCTCAAATCTGCGTAGTATTCTATTATGTAGACAGATTACAACTCTCTGACCCAGTCCTTCATATTTGATTACTTGGATTGTTTTCATATCTTGACCATTCTATCAAGTGTCACCATGAGACTAAGTGGTACAATAAATAGGCCACTTTCATATGTCCTTTCGAATTAATGTCTTTATGTTTTTGTACAGGATTGGTAGGTCGTATGGGACTTCTAGTTCTCTTTTGGACAAATCTCTTTTTAAAGAAATCTCATGTTGCTTTCACTCTCAGTGGGAATGTTGTCTGGTTCTATCTGCAATGTTGCTGGAAATTATCATCACCTCTAACTGAGTGTTGAAAGAAGCCTTCTTTTGCCACCGAGGCAATTGGCAGGTCTCCTAAATGCCATCTTCGTGCATTTTTCCCTCCAAATGTCTGAATCTTTCTTGGAATTCTTCAGTCACTTACAACTTTGATCAATAATTTGCTAGTGTGATCCCTCTAAAGATACCTGTGACATTCTTCAAAGAAGTGGATCAGGCACTTTTGAAATTCATTTGGAATAATAAACACCCTAGAATAGCTAAAGCAATCATTGGGAAAAAGAATATGGGAGGAATTACTTTCCCCAACTTTAAACTTTACTACAAAGCAATAGTTACCAAATCAGCATGGTAGTGGAATAAAGACAGGCCCTCAGATCAGTGGAATAGACTTGAATACTCAGAGAATGTTCCCCAGACATACAATCACCTACTTTTTGATAAAGGAGCAAGAAATCCTAAATGGGGCAAAGAAAGCCTCTTCAACAAGTGGTGTTGGCACAACTGGCTAGCCACTTGCAAAAAATTGAACTTAGACCCCCAGCTAACATCATGTATGAAGGTTAAATCCAAATGGATGAAAGACCTCGATATCAGACCCGAAACCATAAGATATATAGAACAACACATAGGTAAAACTACTCCAGGACATTGAGACTAAAGGCATCTTCAAGGAGGAAACTGCACTCTTCAAGCAAGTGAAAACAGAGATTAACAGATGGGAATATATTAAGCTGAGAAGCTTCTGCACCTCAAAGGAAATAGGACCCAGGATACAAGAACCACCCACTGAGTGGGAGAAACTATTCACCCAATACCCATCAGATAAGGGGCTAATCTCCAAAATATACAAGGCATTGACAGAACTTTACCAGAAAAAAACATCTAATCCCATCAAAAAATGGGGAGAAGAAATGGACAGACACTTTGACAAAGAAGAAATACAAATGGCTAAAAGACACATGAAAAAATGTTCCACATCACTAATCATCAGGGAGATGCAAATCAAAACAACTATGAGGTATCACCTCGCACCACAGAGATTGGCACACATCACAAAGAATGAGAACAAACAGTGTTGGCGGGGATGTGGAGAGAAAGGAACTCTTATCCTCTGCTGGTGGGAATGCCATCTAGTTCAACCTTTATGGAAAGTGATATGGAGATTCCTCCAAAAACTGGAAATCGAGCTCCCATACGCTCCAGCTATACCACTCGTAGGAATATACCCTAGGAACACAAAAATACAATACAAAAACCCTTCCTTACACCTATATTCATTGCAGCACTATTTACAATAGCAAGACTCTGGAAACAACCAAGATGCCCTTCAACAGATGAATGGCTAAAGAAACTGTGGTACATATACACAATGGAATATTATGCAGCTGTCAGGAGAGATGAAGTCATGAAATTTTCCTATACATGGATGTACATGGAATCTATTATGCTGAGTGAAATAAGTCAGAGACAGAGAGAAAGACACAGAATGGTCTCACTCATCTATGGGTTTTAAGAAAAATGAAAGACATTCTTGCAATAATAATTTTCAGACACAAAAGAGAGAAGGGCTAGAAGTTACAGCTCACCTCATGAAGCTCACCACAAACAGGGATGAGTTTAGTTAGAGAAATAACTACATTTTGAACTATCCTAATAATGAGAACGTATGAGGGTTATAGAAAGCCTGTCTAGAGTACAGGCGAGGGTTGGGTGGGGAGGAGAGAGATTTGGGACATTGGTGATGGAAATGTTGCACTGGTGATGGGTGGTGTTCTTTACATGACTGAAACCCAAACACAATCATGTATGTAATCAAGGTGGTTAAATAAAATATATATATAAAAAAAGAATTTGCTAGTGAAGAGAATGGAATCTACTCTCTGGGCTTTTGAGGAGCGCTTTGAGCAAGGAGATGTGAAGGTGCTTCTAGATTACCTGAGCACTAGATCTCTAAAACCTTTGGAACATGGTTTGTTTTATTGCTTCATCATAGAAAGAAAAAAATTTTAAAGGTGCATTTCATGAAGACAGCCTGTGTGGTAGTTCTGGATTAGAAGTGCCATTACCTTTTTGTCTTTAAAAATAAGTTTAAGGGGCTGGAGCAGTGGTGCAAGTGGTAAGGTGCCTGCCTTGACCGTGTTATCCTAGGACAGATCACAGTTCGATTCTCCAGCGTCCCAAATGGTCCAACAAGCCAGGAGTGATTTCTGAGTGTACAGCCAGGAGTAACCCATGAGCATCACTGGGTGTGGTCCAAAAACAAAACAAAACAAAACAAAACAAAAAACCAATGTCAAGAGTGGTCCAGTCTTGCCAAATAATAACTGAGGAGGTGCAGCAAGTGGGGGATATATTAGGCAGGTGGCAGTGGATGGAGCTAACAGTTTAATCTTAAAATTCTATTTGCTTCTTCTGTTTGGGATGACATTCCCTGCAGCCAGAGGTCAGGGAAGAAACCATGTGGTGCCAGGGATGGAACTCAAGGTCCTTGCATGCAAATCATATATTCCAGCTCTTTAATTGTCTCCCTGTCCAGAATTGAACCATTGATTGAATAAAAGTATTCTAGATATGGGGCCGGAGCGGTGGCACTAGAGGTATGCCTTGCAAGCGCTAGTCTAGAATGGACTGCAGTTCGATCCCCCGACATCCCATATGGTCCCCCAAGCCAGGAGTGATTTCTGAGCGCATAGCCAGGAGTAACCCCTGAACATCAAATGGGTGTGGCCCAAAAAACAAACAAACAAAAAAAGTATTGTAGACAGTATAACCTTTCTGGGTCCAACTTAGTCTTCCAGTAGTAAGTGCTAGGGTGGGGGCTAGAGGGTTAATACTGGGGTTAAGTCACTTTCCTAGCATGAAACTGCTTCAGATCATCCTAGCATCACATAAGGTCCTCTGATACCATCCCATCCACCCTGAGTGCTGGGGAAAAAAAAAACTCTCATGGGAAGATACTACTGGACTAGCAGCTCTTGGCATTTGAGTGCAGGAAGTTTTAAATGTTGACTACTTCTGTCCTCCTTTGGCATCATAGAGCTTGTTCTATAAGGAAGGAGAAACCTCTTACATACTTGTACATGGTCCTCTAAGGGAAGGCCATTGGTTTCGAGGGTTCTTGGGAGAGCAGATCTTATATTCTATATTCCTGCCATACTTTGAAAGTATTTGCAAAAGAGAAAAGAGCTGGAAGTTACAGCTCACCTCATGAAGCTCACCACAAACAGGGATGAGTTTAGTTAGAGAAATAACTACGTTTTGAACTATCCTAATAAAGAGAATGTGCGAGGGAAATAGAAAGCCTGTCTAGAGTACAGGCGGGGGTTGTGTGGGGAGGAGGGAGATTTGGGACATTGGTGATGGGAATGTTGCACTGGTGATGGATGGTGTTCTTTACATGACTGAAACCCAAACACAGTCATGTATGTAATAAAGTTTTTAAATAAAAAAATGTACCTTTAAAAAAAACAATTGTGGTTCATGGAGTTATGGAAAAGGAATCGGAATGTGAAGAATAGTGAATTAATGAATAAAATAATTTTTGTGACCTTCAAAAAAAAGTGTTTGGACCGGGGAGATAACATGGAGGTAAGGCTGTTGCCTCAGATGCAGGTCGGTGGTTCAAATCCCGGCATCCCATATGGTCCCCCAAGCCTGCCAGGAGCCATTTCTGAGCATAGAGCCAGGAGTAACCCCTGAGTGCTGCCGGGTGTGATCCAAAAACTAAAATAAATAAATGAATAAATAAATAAATAAAAATTTTTTGTAGGCTGGAGAGATGCAAGAGCAGCTAAAGTGCTTGTTTTACCCACAGCTCACCATGGTTCTCATCCCCAGGACCTTATATGTCCCTCAGCCCAGTGCCCCACAGGGTAACCACCAGCTAAGAGCATTGACCCAGAGTACTGTCAGGTGTGACCCCCAAACCAAAATAAAACACGTTTTTTGTTAGCTGAGTTCTGATTCAGGTCATCATTTCACAATACACACAAATCAATACTTACACCTTAAAGTAGGCCAGGACTTATGACAATTATTTTTCAGTAAAGTTGCAAAGAAAGGGCCCCACAAAGCATGGCAGGCATCGCCTTAGAATGTCTGCGACTCCCTGAAATGTTAATGGTATTTGAAAGTATCAAATACATCTCAATGTTCTTGAATCAGAAAATTGGTCAGCACTCAGGAGACCTCGCTTGTCCAGACCTGAGAGGCAGGACTTGGCCTTTGTCAGAAGTATTTTAACCAGGTCAATAAAGGACCATTACTGTTGTGGCTGTCTCACTGCCACTGAAAACAGCTTTGTTATTATTACGAAGGGAAGAATCTCCCTTGGACACTTTTCTGGTCCTGTAGTGGACACTTGACTTAGTGACCAATCAGCACTTGACCAATCAGCAACTGAAGAAAAAAGCTTAGTCAGGTGGGGGGGGGGTCTGGTCAGAAGAAATTCCTTTTCTGATTGGATGGGTTGAACATCCATCCAGATACAGGGTCTGCTCTTTGTCCATACCTCCTTCCTCTGGGAGGAAAGACTTTCTAAAATCCACACTCGTCATTCATTTTTCTTCAAGGCTTAGATTATTTCTGAAAAGCAAAGGGATAATAGGACCAAGAAGATATTGTGGTATTTTAATGGATACTCCTAGATGATACTTCTAGGCAAGGTTGGACTGCCTCTAGGGAACTTTTTCTGCCTTTTAGAATATAAAATCCCTTTAGTTTGTTGTACTAAAGAAATGTGATTTGCTCTCTGGTTTCAGCACTCAAAAAGGAGTTAGGGAGGATTTTTCCAAACGCAGGGAGAATACTATGGTTGTTTTGTTATTGTTATGTTTGTCTTGGTTTTGGGGGATGGTTATCTTTGGTTTTTTTGTTTCTTTGGTTGGTTGGTTGGTTGGTTGGTTGGTTAGTTTTGGGCCACACCCGGTGACACTCAGGGGTTACTCCTGGCTATGCACTCAGAATTTGCTCCTGACTTGGGGGACCATTTTGGATGCCAGGGGATCGAACCGTAGTCCATCCTAAGCTAGCACGGGCAAGGCAGAAACCTTACCGCTTGTGCCATCGCTCCGGCCCCTATCTTTGTTTTTGTTTTTTAAAAAACTAAATCACAAAACAAGACAACATATAATCACTGTATTTTCAGCCATCGTTTAAGACTCACATACAGCTCTGAGCCCCTTGAGCCTGAACTTACTTCACATCTACTTTCAGGAATCATTAAGGAAACCAATAAACTGACGGTCAGCATTTGGGATGGATTGCGAGCTCTTGGCTCCATTTCATTTGCCGTCATCATTTTCAGACACAAGTCCTTGTGCGTTGACCCTATTTCATTTAGAGACGGACGGCATTAAATTGTAATATTATTGCTATTCTTCCTGTTGACTTTTTTTTTTAAGCCTAGGGATGCCTAGTTCTTTTATTTCCAGCGTCTGCCAGGCCAGAAAACAGAACTGTGCATAAAACAGTCGGGGAAATGACTATATCCCCTAGGGACCCAGCTTCACACCTCTGCCTACTGTGAATGATGAATCAGAATGGAAAGGTTATCATTTTCATTAGCTAGGAAAGAACAAGACCGTACTTTTCTCCCAGTGTAATTACAGCGGTTCTCTGGCAACATTACACCACAGTAATTAGTCTAAAGGTGTATGTGAGGGCAGGCTTTTAAACAGACACTAGAAATATTATTTCAGAGTTTAAGGTCACAGCCTTGTATTTAACATGTTCGGGGCAGTTTGGGTACGGGGTGGGAAGGAAAGTAATTTTACTGGAGCTCAAGAAAGGCATTTGACATTTCCCCCAGAGTCATACATTCAGAAACCAGGCAGGTAGAAAAATTGTGTTTTATTATCTACCCCCCAAAAATTAATAAAAAATAAATTAAACAACAGAAACGGTAGCCAAAGAAGTGACATGTCAAAATATTTTGTAGGATGAGTAGAAAGAAAAATTTAAGTTTATTAGGAACATGATGGAAATAATTATTAAAGCTGTGCCTAGGTGGGAGTTTTACCATCTCTATTTCTCTGGAAGCAGTTGGAGAGAATGGAGGGGAAACAAAGAAAATGAGTGCTAGAAACTTTTCAGAGAAAGCAAAAGGACTTTGGGATCTTTTTAATAAAACTGTTTTCTGGAACTAAACGTTTGTCCTATGCTGTTTCTTTCCTTCATACAGTTTGGGGCTATTTGAAGGAATTATAATGAAATAAGAAAATCTTCCTAAGCTAACCCATCACAGAGGACATTAAATTGAAATGATTTTCCAAAGTCAGAGTTCAAGGTATCTCTTTAAGTAAAAGTATAAGTGAGAAGAGAAAAAAAAAAAAACAAGCCAAAACTAGTTAAGATAAAAGTTAACTCTAAAATAAAGTTAAAGTTATTAAGTTTGAAAAAGAAAAAAAACAAGGAGGGGCCAGAAAGATAGTACAGCAGGTTACAGCAGGTAAGGCACTTACCTTATATGCTACCAACTACTGTTCAATCCCTGGCATTTCATATGGCTCCTTATTCCAACCACCAGCTCTGCCAGGAGTGATTCTTGAGTGCAGAGCCAGCAGTAACTCCTGAGCACCATCAGGTGTGGGGAAGGGAGGGAAGAAGAAAGGGAAGGAGGGAGGGAGGCTTGGAATGAAAGTTATGGTTTCCTGAGCATGGCCAGGAGTGATTTCTGAGCACAGAACCAGAAGTAACTTAAAGCATGCTAGGTTTGGCCCCAGAACAAAAAGAAACAACTTTTTGTTGCTTCTTGGATTTTTTTTTTGTTTGTTTATTTTTGGGTGTTTTTTTTTTTGGGGGGGGAGCACACCCTGTGATACTCAGGGGTTACTCCTGGCTATATGTTCAAAATCACTCCTGGTTTGGGGGACCATATGGACTGTGGGGGGATCAAACCATAGTCTGTCCCAGGTTAGCACATGCAAGGCAAACACTACTGTCACAAATGTTTCCCTACTGGAGGGAAGTCAGGCTCTGCAAAATGAGACCTGTGATCTGTGCATTTTTCAGAATGAGTAGTTCATAGGTGACATCGTTAATGGGGCCGATGCCAGGCATCCCTTTCTTGTCCTCACCTGCTGGCATGGTGAACCCCTGAAGCTTGTCACCTTCGCTTCTTTTCTGGATTTTTTTGTTTGTTTGTTTTGGGGCCACACCCGATGACGCTCAGGGGTTACTCCTGGCTATGCGCACAGAAGTCACGCCTGGCTTGGGGGACCATATGGGATGCCGGGGGATTGAACCGAGGTCCATCCTAGGCTAGCACTGGCAAAGGCAGACACCTTACCTCTAGCGCCACCGCGCCGGCCCCTCCTTTCTGGATTTTTGAAATCCAAGCTTGCAAAGCTCCTGGAGGCTCTCCCTTTCTTTTTCTTTCCAAAGAGTATTAATTATCCTGAGGGACTGAGTGGTGAAGGAGACGAGGCACATGCAATGGTTTTCAGAGACTGTTTCTGGCTCTGTGCACAGTGCTCAGGAGTGGTGTCTGGCAGTGGTCCAGGGACCATTTGCAGAAGCGCAGAAATGCCTCCTGGCCTGCAAGATGCAAGACAAGTGTCTTAAATTTTGTGCACTCACTCTCCCCTCCCCCCTTTTTTTTTATTTTCTGGGTTAAAAAGAATTTTTGTTTTGTTTTGTTTTGTTTTTGGGCCACCGGCGTTAAAAAGATTTTTAAGGGCTTTTTTCTCATGTTTTTATAGCAAGGTATAAGAATTTATGCCACACTCCTTCGGTCCCAGGCCACACTTTTTTGGGGTCTGCAAGTTCTTCTGTGATGGAGAGTCTGACTGGGAGGGGGGTACAGAGGGGGGAACAGGGTGGAGTGAAGTTGGGAGAAGGATCCTGCACTTTTGTCTCTTCAGTGAGCCAGTCTGAACATGGGACATGGAGAGGTGATTTTACCAGACAGTTTCCATAATTCACGTTCCATAGACTTTCATTCTCTTGTAATGTCAAAATGAACTCAATGTTGTTCTGCACGTCCGTGGAAAAATGACTCATTGCACAGATGAGAGTCACCAAGTATGGCACCTTAGTAAAGCAAGTTTATGACAGACAGCCACTGACAAGTCTGGATCCCTGGCATGTGACGCAAACAAACTGACACGCCAGGAATGTGCTAGAGTGCTTGTCCTGCATGCGTGGAGCTCTGGATTTGACTCAGCGCTACCTGGTGGCCTCAGAACCAAACAAAATGCTGGGATGGTGCAGTAGTTTGGAGGGCAGGGCATTTGCTTTGTAATGTGGTCCAACCAGGTTCGAATCCCAGCACCACAAATGGTCCCCCTGAGCCCTGCCAGGAGTGGTCCCTGAGCACAGAGCTAGGACTAGGCCCACAGCCATGCCAGGTGGCGTCGCAAAACAAACAAAATGCCTTCTCTGTCCTGGAGATTTGCACACATGTTGGTCTAAGCTTTGTGCTCTTGACTCACGACATTCTGGATAAACCCATGTTCTCTCTTGAACACATAAAGCATACATGCTCTTCCACCCCCTTTTTATTTCTCTAAGTAAACTGTTTTATTTAAAAAAAAAGGGGGGGGGAGCTAGAGAGAGAGTGCAAGTGTCAAGGCACATGCAGGGCACATGGTTGATCCCTGGCACCCCAGATGGTCTCCCAAGCTCCGTGATGAGTGGTCCCTGATTACAAAGGCAGAAGTAAGCCTCGCACTCTCTGCCTTCTTGCAAAACCAAAACCGAAAAGAACCTGTTGACCAAGTCCTGAGTCAAATTTTGTAAATGGAAACAGAGGTTTCATTAAATCACATCGTGGCCTGCGTGTTTGTGTTGTGTGCATGTTGTGGCATACCAGATATTTCCTCTCCGGCTCTAAAGTGTTATTAAATATTTTTATTTACTCTGTTATCTACTATATACTAGAACTGAGAAAGAGAGGAGAGAGGGGAGAGAGAAAGAGAGAGAGCATTGCTGACTATTTTAACTTTTGGTACTGTACCATCTACCAACTACCACTTAGAGTTGACCCCAGAGCACAAAGAAATAAAGCCAGGAGTAATATTCCAAGCACCACTTGGTGTGACCCAATTCTCTCTTCCTCTCCCCAAAAGAAGCATTTGAAAAGCATTTATTATTCCCTTGGGGGACTTTTTTTGGGGTGTAGACAGGTTGCAATCACTTTGGATCCAAGTCTTCACTTTCTTAGCTCATTTTTCTACCAGTGTCCTTGGTGAGGGTAAAAGCCTCACCAGTGACATCAGAAGCCACAAAATAGGGCGCTGGAGACATTTCCACTGTGAGTGGCTCTAGACGTCCCCCAAAACAGTGCTCCTGGATCCCTGTGGTAAATCACAGAGATTCATCAGTCACAAAAGCTCAGATTGTTTTCTGGTGGCTCTGGTGGCTCATGAAGAGCAAGCAAGGCCTTATAGTACATAAACGCAACATTGCTTTGTAACTCCATGCATGTCTTGTACGTTCCCACCACCGCTGTTATCTCAAGATCAAAATGAATAATCCCCCCAAAACCGTGACACCAGCTTCCCACATCATGCTACCAAGAAGAAAGCACCATAAAGCAGCGGTTGTACAATTTCACATTATTGTTCAAGTTCCTGAGAATGTGCTAGATGAAGCATAATTGCCAATTGCCTTGAGAACCATTGACAGATACTTATCCTAAGTTAGAAACAACTCACACTGTGAAATGTGTGCAAACACTCCGAGTTTGTTTGCAGAAGAAAAAACACTTCTGCAACACCCAATATACATTCATCTTTTTTTTTAATAAACAGGACCACTAAAATCACACACACACACAAAAAGAAGCAGCAGCACAAAATAATTTTTTTGGGGATTTGTTACTGTTGGTGCTGTTGTTGTTTTCATTTTTTTGTGTGTGCTTTGTTTTGTCTTTATTTTAGGACAGTGGCTATTGTGTAGTGGTTGTCTTTATTGCTGTGGTGCTTTTTGGATTTTATGTTCGATTGTTCTTTTTGTATTGTTGTTGTGTTTCTCTTCCCTTTTCCTTTTCTTCTCCCAAATTAATATTTATAGCCTCTAGAAGGACTCCACCCATTTTTGCTTGTTTGATTTTTTTTTACCCCATTTTATTTTTTTCTTTTCTTCAAACAGAACCACATAACTTGAACCATCTTGTTCCACCTCTCAAATCGAGGGGGAAATAATGGAGGGTACCAAGACCAAACAGTTGTATGATCACTAAGCAATAATAAAAATGATCGGACTTAACCACCTAGCCCAAAACCAACGACAACAGAATTGATACCCAATCTACAACAAACTAGATACAGAGGGGACCACTTTAACTAGCAGCCCGGGGGGGGGGTGTGGTAAAGAAGAGGGATAGGGGATGCAAACTGAGAATGGGGGTGGTGGGAAGACAACATTGACGGTGACAATTCCCCTGATTCAGTATCAATATGTACCTAAAATATTACTGTGAAAGATATGTAATCCACTTTGGTCAAAATAAAAATTTTATTATCAATAAAAAATAAAAGAAAATCACAATGTGGGGAGACTTTGCTATTATGCTACGTGATTTTGTGTTTTTTTTGTTTTGTTTTTTTGTTTTGTTTTTTGCAAGAGAGAGTAATGGGATGGGAACTTTCACCAGATCTCAGGGGTTGAAATAAGCCTTTGATAAGAAACTTCACAGGGGTCTGCATTTTGAATGAGATAGTAGGCCCAATAGTAGATTATGGTGTATTTAGGTATTGGCATTGTATGATGGAAAGGAGATTTGCTTTTTTAAATCTTTTTTTTTCTTATTGTTAGGTGGTCTATTTCGTGCAGCTGTGTTTATGCTTTCTCCATGCAAACTAGCTGAACATGGTGACAAGTTCCTACATAGTGAAGAGGGATTGCTTTTCAAAATCTTCTTGCCAAAGTGCTTTTCATTTCAGGAACTGTATTTATCATGGTCTCATGGCACAACTGATTCTGGGCATAATCTTGTATGCCAGCTGCTTTGCTACATCAACACTTTGACAACCTGATTTTTAAAAAAGAAAGAAATCTGTACTTTTAGTGTTTCCGCTAAATTGTAAATTTGGATATGGTAGGATTGTTTTTTAAAATATAGTCACATTTAACCATTGTAGCTGACTGAACTTTGGCTATTAAAAATATATGCTGAGATAATAAATGTTTATGGAATCTATAGAGAATCACTCATTTTTGCAGCATTTACTTATTTATTTATTTATTTTGTTTTGGGGAGGGTCACACCCAGAGGCACTCAGAGGTTTCTCCTGACTCTGTGCTCAGAAATCACTCCTGGCAGGCTCAGGGGATCATATGGGATGCCAAAAATCAAACTCGGGTCCCTCCTGAGTTGGCCACGTGCAAGGCAAACCCTACTGCTGTGCTATTGCTCCAGCCCAAGCATTTTTTTTTAAATGAATCTCTTTTTGGTGCAACAAAGAGATGGTTGTCAGTGACCCTCCCCAAAAGAATGCATATAACATGATTGGGGAGATTTTGGGACATTGGAGATGGGAATGTTGCACTGGTAAAGAGGGATGTTCTTTACATGGCTACAATCGTATTTGTAATCACAGTGTTTAAATAAAGATATTAATTTCTAAAAATATAGAATGCATATAATAGATAAATAGCTGTGTACTGAGTAATTTCAGAACCGCACTGCAGCATGTGAATTTTGAGGTGTAAGGACTTAATGACTAGTTGTTGAGGCCTTTCCTTTAGTATCCCATCCCTTACAGCTCAAATTGATGTTTATGATAGCTCTCTCATATTGCCAAAATATTTTCATGAATTTGTTTCAGAAACAGCTTGTTCTGGCTTGTTTTGTGACTTGGTTTCAAGAAACAAAGTGATATTAAGAAGATTGTGTGTGTGTGTGTGTGTGTGTGTGTGTGTGTGTGTGTGTGTGTGTGTACTTGAAGCTTTAATCATTTTATGTGGAGGGGGCACATAAGATCTAGCTTTACCTCACAGGTTAACAAAAGAGTATCCGACACCATGCTCATTTCCTGTTACTATATATTCAATAATGTCTCTGGAAAATGTGAAAGAGACATTTAACCAGTACGTTAAATCCAACTGTGAACCAAGTTCATCTGGGATTCTCAGTTTATGCTTTTTTCCCCCCCCTCCCCTTCTCTCCACAGATTGGTGAAAGACAGCAAGTATTAGTAACAGAAGAATCTTCTGATTCCAAGTTTTACGTTGCCCATAATCGGTTCTACGAACAGGTAAGAGTTATTTACTATTTCTAAATTTCATCCAGTCAAGAAAGTATTCTAGAAGAAAATTGATTTCAACAAAAGGGCCTGAGAAAGGGGTTGAGTGGTGTGGCTTGTTACTGGGTTTTTAGAATCAAACCATCAGGCTACCAAGGAAGACCAGTATTTTATGTGTGTTTTTTTTGTTTGTTTGGGGGCCACGCCAGTGATGCTTGGGGCTTTCTCCTGATACAGTGCTCAGGAGCCACTCTTGGCGGGGTCCTGAGGACTATATGTGGTCCAGAGATGGAACCAGAGTTGGCTGCATGCAAGGCAAGCACCTTAGCCACCTGCTAGTCTCTATCTTGGGCCCTGGAAGACGTGAGTGTTTAGCATCCTGAATGTTGCTGGGCCAGTCATTGACTTGGGAGTTGAGAAGAAGAAATTGGTTGGATTTTCAGGTTATTTGATTATTTTTTATTACAATTTTGTTTTGTTGGTTTGTTTTTTAAATTTGCACCTACATAAAAATGCTTGGGCCTAAGGAACTATAATGTGTTCATTGGACTCATTTCAGATGGTGCAAACAACCAAGATCATGGGGAGGTTCCCTTGAGACTTTTCTCCCAGACCCATCCAGAGGGCTCCCCACTTCCCAGCCCTGCCTCCCTATTTACGTACCACTTGGGCTGTGCTAAGAGCAATTTTAGATGGCCCTTTGCATCATGGGATTTTTCTGACATGTTTTTCATCAGAAAAGAAGCAAACACTTGAATTCCTTCATGCCAAGTCTCTGTAAGGCCACAATAGACCAAGTACAGGAACCCAGCTAGTCTACCTAACAGAAATTGGGAGCACAGGAATTTAAGAGCCCACCCCCATCTTTTGTTGCTTTATGGTGCATCCTCGACAGGGTCCTCAGAAACTTAAAAGCAGAGAGCTATGTCCCAGGCAAAGCTGGCCTTATAGTTGAGAAGGATTTATCCTCATCACCCTCTTTTTCAAGCTGCCTCCTCCCCGCAATTTTCTAGCTCTTTCCTTGACTCCCAAGAGCCATTTTTCTGTCCAGGCCAGTCGGCTGACTGTATTGTAATTTCGTCTCTCCATTCTCCTGCCATCTGGGTTTCTGCCTCAGCAGAGAACTCTACTCCCCCCACAACCCCTCTTTTAAAGGCAGCTCATGCCTCATTAGCTGTTTCCTCCCATTTAAAGCGGTCAGGCTTTTTCCAACAATTAAAACCAGAAGGGAGGGGAAAAAAAAAAACCAACAACAACACTAAACCCTTCATCCAGATCAAGGCAACAGATAAAGGAAACTGACATCCACCCAGACTAACACCAAATCTCCTAGAGACTGTTTCCTCTGGAGATTTTCTTGCTTTATCAGAACCAATGATGAGCTCTTGTCATGTATTCTTCTACTGTCTTGCTCTAGCCAGCTCACTGCTCTGCTATACTCTGTGATGTCAGAGAGGATAAGAAATCAAACCCAGGCCAACCTCTCGCAGGAGTCGACCCTGTCCCTCCTGACTGCCCCCTGACTTTGTCTTTTGTTGCTAGGACTAAACAGAACAAAGATTCAATAGGACTTCTTTTAAAGGGGATGAATTCCAGGAGAGAAGATTCTATGGAGGTATCCAAGTATTGCTGGATTAGTAGCATAGGACTATTTATTTTGGATCCTAACTTGAAAGGATTGGGAGGTAGCTACAGAACTTATGTAGAAGTTTAAGACTAGACATAATCCAGTCGGCCTCCAAGTCCCAAAGATGGGGAGCAGATAGGTGGGGGGGGGAATATTTGCTCAAGGTAAACAAGTACTTTTATCAGAAATATCCAGTGCAAAGAGACCAGCTGACAGTTTCCTGCAAAGCAGCCAGCATACCCTTCAGAGCAGGGATCTTGGCTGGACGTAGCACTAGCAAATGCATGTGTCTGGCGCCAATAGAAGAAATGAAGGCCGCTTTCAGGAACAGTGGCACTTAGTACCTGGGATATTGAGAAGTTCACTTTCAAAGTGTTCTTGTCTTCCTTGAAAATAAAGTCTCGTGCACACGTATGTTCGCACATGCTTACACAGGCATGCGAACTTACACAGGGGGAATGATCTAAAGTGTCTGTGCCGATCATTACCCTGCCAGTACACTCAGAAAGTCTGGCTGAAGCTTTGAATCACTGTTGTCTTAGTTTGGGCTGTGCTAAGAGCAATTTTAGATGGCCCTTTGCATCATGGGATTTTTCTGACAGGAGCAGAGGCTCCTGTGCTGTCCAAAACGGGATAACAAAAGGGGCTGGAGCCATGGTGCAGGCTGTAAGGTGTCTGCCTTGCATGTGCTAGCCTAGGATGGACTGCAGTTCAGTCCTCAGTGTCCCATATGGTCCCACAAGCCAGGATTGATTTCTGACTGCATAGCCAGGAGTGGTCCCTGAGCATCACCAGGTGTGGCCAAAAACAAAAAAAGAAAAAGCAAAAACAAAATGGGATAGCAGGAAGGCAGGGAATTTCCCAGCCTGCCTTTCGCCTGCTTTCTGGGGAAAAAAATTAAGGAAAGTGACTGCACACTTGTTTCTCACTGACTTTGCCCTCCAAGGGGTCCCCATCTCATAAGCTACTTTAAAATAGTCCCCCCCCTTAGAATTGGACTGCTTTGGGGAGCAATAGAAGAAAATCTGAAGAGGGTACAGGCTTTGACTCAGGGTACTGTAAGGATATTGGCTTATCACTGTGACAAACATAGCATCTTCCTGCCTGTGGCCACAGTAGCGGGCTCAATATGGAGGAGAGGGAAGCATTTGTGCTTCTCTTTGCAATGGTCTTATAAATACAAACATTTCATCAGGAAAAGGGGGAAAATTCCACTAAGCCTTCTGACCTTTTCTCTCAAGGTTTTGGTCCCAAAGAACCCGTCGTTCATGGGGAAAATGGTGGAAGTGGACATTTATGAATCAGGAAAACATTATATGAAAGGGCAACCAGTAACAGATGCCAAAGTCTACACACCATCCATCAGTAAACCATTAGCAAGAGGCGAAATCTCTGGCTTAACTGAGGTGAGTAGAGGTTCTTGTTTCCTGCTACTGGTGGGTGGCTAGCAAGGCTGGAAGCTTTGGGGCACTCCATGTTCTCCTGTCCTCCACTCCTTCTTTTAGAGATGCCAAAAGCTTAAATCCCTTCCGACAGGCCAAAATCTGAATTCAGAAGATGCTTGTTTGTTTTTGGTGAAGCCTAAATCTTTTGCCTCTCTGCCTAGAAAGAGAATAAGCTCTTTCTGCAGCAAGCCACAAGCCCTTTTCAGCTGGAAGATCTGGCACTGAAGATGATTCAATTCCACTATTTCTCTGCAGCGTCCATCCTGTGTGGAGGGGATGAGGAAAGGAATATTTCCTAGCTTTATGAAGCTGTTGATAATATAGTCCAAACCCCCAGTTGAGCAGGCACTAAGCCGTGTCAATATTCATGGTTCTGGGGCCTTTCTCCAGGGTGTTAGCAGAATATCTGCTTTAGTCGTGTGGAGTGAAAATTAAACATTTTTTTCTCCTTTCTCTATTAAAAAAAAAAGTAACCTGACCCCTGTTTTATACCTTGGTAAATATGGCTGTTTGCCAAGCTCTCTCTTACATTTCATTGAGCTACAGTTGTAAAAGCTGATGGAGTGTGAAATGAAAATGTGTATCACATTTCTAAGCATCATTTGATGTCCTTTCTCCAACACAATTGTTAAGCGTTCCAAAAATAAAATATAGCAGTGACACAACATACCAGGAGTTGGGGTTGGGAGGAAAGGCAGCTAAAGGTAAGTGATAGGGATCCACAGATTTCTACGATGTGTTTAATAGAAGTTCTATCTTGTCCCTTGGCAGAAGTTGCAAGGGCGTTTTAATTAAACTTTGGGAATCATGGCCAAGAGAGAGCTGTCATCTGCATTAGCACCTACTGTGGCGAGGGAGCCCATCTCCTGAGCAGAGCACCTCTGTGGGTGTGACAAGTACGTGTGACAGATCTTTCTGTTGGGTCAGCTGACTGATAACAGAAGGACCGAGTCTCGCCTTTGTCTGCATCCTGCCAAGTGTGTCGTCCTGCTCTGCCAGGACTGTACTCACTAGTCTGATAAGCAGAATCACTAATGTTAGCTGCTGTTGCCAAAAAAAAAATCATTCTCCAGGACTGAGATGGCTGGCCAGAGAAGAGCAGTGTTGTCTGGTCTTTAAATGATTATTTTTATTATCTTATCATAACACTAATTTACTAAGTTGTTCATAATGTAGTCATTTCAGGCATTAAATGTTCAAACACCAACCCCATCACGAGTGTGACCTTCCCTTCACTAGTGTCCCCAGTCTCCCACCCACCACCATAGCCTGACACTCCATGCAGACACAAAAATTGCCTTCATATTGTTACAACACAAAAACAAGGGAAATGATCAAGATCTAGATCAACAGGGGTCCATTTGAAGTGATTGTTCTGTCTCTCAGTGGCATTACTAAAGTCAGTGTTTAAAGATTTGTTGGGCTGTGGTTGGTGCTACTTGAGCCTTCTGTGTTACTGTTTAGGGTTCACTGAGCTTTATAGATTCCTACTGAACTTTCCCATCACCAGCCGGTGACACTACTGGGCCAACACAACTATAAAATTTTGAGGTGTTGCCTGGCCATTGTGGGAACATTGGTGCAGAATCTGTAGATCTGAAACAAATTTGCAGCTTGGCAGTTTGATAAGGTTAAGTCAAAGAGCTGGAACATTTCTGTCCAAGAACATAGGGTGTGGTACTAGGTTGCTGTAGCTTCATGCAGAAAAGGGGGATCCACTCCCACCCATTCAGAGAACTTCATGGAGGTATCCACCCTGACCTGACTATCTGAGAGTATAAGTGACCATTACTTTTTTTTTTTTGATAGTTAAATGGTTTTCCCAGGTATCTTGCTTGTTATAGGTCAACTAATATTCCAGGAAGTTTAAGGAAGTTGTCTTTTCTTTTATATTTTTTAAATTAGTATTGTTTTGGGGGTACACCACGTGTGTTCAAATCTTATATCTGGGCCTGTGTTCAGAGATTATTTCTGGGTGTTCTTGGGGGACCTTCTGGGATATTGGAGATCAAATCCAAGTCAGCAAGGCAATCCAAGACAAACACTTTACACACTGTACTAGCACTTTGCCCCCTGGCTTTTTTTTCTGTACAATATGTTTCACACTGTTAATTTTCAGTGACCAGTATGAAAGAATTTCAAAACAAATGTCCATGTGTTGTAATGAAGCATCATCATTTGTAGCATCCAAGGGTGAAGGCTTTGCTCTTACGTTAGTATTTTAGAGATATCATCCTTTTCAAGAAGGACAGCCCTCTTTAAAGTCCAGGAAAGGGGAGGCTAGAAATATAGTATGGTAGTTTAAGTGCCTGTCTTATATGCTGCTTGACCTAGCACAATCCCCAAAACCGCATATGGTCCCTTGAGCACTGGTAGAAGTGATTCCAGAGCACAGGCCAGAAGTAAACCCTGAGCATCAACAGTCCCACAGCTGCATTAAAAAAAAAAAAGTACATAAAATAGATAAAGTCCATGAAACAGACTGAGGAGCACCAGTTGGAGCAGACATTTGTCTGTACTGACCCCTGCTTCACTCCCTCTTACCACATGGCTCCCAAGAACCATTGAGTGGACCCCCCACAAAATCATTAGATGTGTGCCAGACAACTTGCCCTAGGCATATCTGAAGTAGATCTGGTGGTCCCTGGTATTCCAGAACCTGAGATGTGCCACATTCTAAAGCCCTAGCTTTACTGAATACCCCTGGGAAGGATGCCCGACTCCTTGAACACTACTTAGGGGTTCTCCCAACACTTCCAAAATAAAAATTAAGATTAAGTTCTGCAAAGCAGCTTCCTGCTACCTACCACTCCCTGCCTTTCCCTGAGAAAATGACAGCTGCTTCAGTTCATTCTTATCTAATGTTCTTAACTAACATTCTTATCTTTTAATAAATTTTAATTGAATCCATGTAAGATACAATTACAAAGTTGTTTATGATTGAGGTTCAGTCAATGTCCAACACCCTTCACCATTGCATATTTCCTGCCACCAATGTCCCCAGTTTCCCTCTTGCCCTCTATGACAGACCTCTTCTCTCTCTATTCCTATGTGTTTATGTGTCTCTCTCTCTCTCTCTCTCTCTCTCTCTCTCTCTCTCTCTCTCTCTCTCTCTCTCTCATTATCACAAGATTTGAAACATTTATCCCTATACTATTATTGATCTTACTTGGTCTCAGTGTAGACCTGATGGCAGCTTTGAAACTGGTGAGACCCAGGTCAGGAGCAGAGCTGGGCAAGAGTCATGACTCTGGATTCTAGAGGTCTCCTCTGCAATTATGGAGTCATGGCCTCTGCTCTGACATTTGGCTTCTTGAGCCTCATTTGTCAGTAGGATTCTGTGATCGAAATAAACCATTTGCCAGAATGGATTGAATGCCCATACTGCATTTTGACAAAAATGATTAGGGACTGGCCTTTTCAACCTATATGGGCCAATACCAATGTGGGAAAGGGAAACTATTCTAAAGAAACTCACAAGAATTATTAATTACTGATTTTTTTAGTTTGTTTGAAAGAATGAATGAAGGTAGAGGCGAAAAGATAAGAAGAAAAAAATTAATTAATTTTAGGAAAGATGGAAGCTAAAATGCTAATTTTTGCCTAATTAAAAAAAAAACAGTTCTGAGTATCTTTAAGACTAGTTAAAGTCAGGCATAAGTTATGTAATAATTATCCAATGGAAGGTGTTCTAACATTGAGAGGGGAAAATATAAATAAAAGGAAGGTGAGGTTATGCACTTTTTGATGAATCATGTCAAGAGACTTTGCTCTGTTGAGGTTCATGGACACCTCCATTTGCACAGCAGGTCTGGAGCAGTGATTCTCAGGTCTTATCCCAAACTTACAACATCCGAATTACTCAGCAGCTTGTTTAAAATGTCCAGGTTCTCGGGTTCCAACTCAAACCAGAATCCAGATCTCTGGGAGTAGATCCCAGTCATCTGTCTTTCCAAAATCAAGATCTCAGTTTTGATTCAGGTTGCCATTGGAGAAGCACTTTTCTATGAAAAGAGTTTTCAGGTGGGTGTAGGGGAGACTATTTGAGGTTGGTAAATGCTGTGTGAGTATTCTAATGTAGTGCCAGATAGTCAATACCAACTTCAGAAAATAGAATCAAGCGATATTTCCTCAGATGGGAGATAGTGTCTCTCACGTGTGTGTTAATTACTCCTCAGATGTGGAGTTATAAAAATGATGGTGGAAGAAATAAAAGAGATGTGTGTGCGTGTGTGTGTGTTAAAGACCACAGCAAAAGCTTAAGCAAAGCAGTTTAAAGATATTAAGTGCATTTTCCTACCAAAAGTGCATGTTAATTTGTAATAGCAGCCTATTTAATGTGATTATTTTATTAAATTTTTAATACCTGGTTGTGTTCAACCGTGTCAGTCCTACTACCAGCAGTATGATTTCTGAAAGGAGTATAAGTCAGAATGAATGGTGATGGTGATGGCTGGTTAGTTTTGTTCTATATTTTTGTTCTTAGGGTTCATCCAACTTGGGATAAACAGGCAAATAATGGTTTTTAAATCACCTGAAATAGATCATTTCCACATAGGTGTACAAAGAACTCAATACATAGCCAGATACATTTGTTTCATATTGGGGATAATGTTTTTTAGTATTTCACTTTACTTTTTTTTTGGGGGGGGCCACACCCTGTGACGCTCAGGGGTTACTCCTGGCTATGCGCTCAGAAGTTGCTCCTGGCTTCTTGGGGGACCATATGGGACGCCGGGGGATCGAACCGCGGTCCGTCCTAGGCTAGCGCAGGCAAGGCAGGCACCTTACCTCCAGCGCCACCGCCCGGCCCCAGTATTTCACTTTAGACTTACATAAAATATTTTATGAAATGAAAGTTACAAAATTTATTTACTGAGAAGTCTACCCTCCACTGGTTCCTCTCCCTCACCATTTGCTTCTCTCATCTTTGTAAGGAATGTGTTTGGGTTTTCAGTGGATTCTTCCCGTGGTTTCCTTGAATACACAGGTTTTGTTTCCTTAACTTCTTAGAGAGTAGGAATTGTTATTTTCTTTTGCTTGGGGGCCATTAACAGCAGTGCTCATGAGCAATACTTGGCTTGTGCTCAGGAGTTACTTATGCTTTGGGGGAAACTATTGGCTGGCTCTGAGCAAGGTCAGGGCTTTATCCACTGTCCTATCTCTACCCCAACACTCTTGTTTTCCTCCTAGTTTTGATGATTACCATCCAGTTTTATGCAAAAGTTCAAGGAGAATTTCTAATGGTTGTTGTTAGTGTTTTCAAGAAGAAGATATGAATGTCTGTTCTCAGACATCTGAGATGAGTATTTTCCTGTGAAATGCAAAATACCTTCTTCCTCTGAAGGTGCTTGACTCTTAAGCTGCAGGAAGGCTTAAAGGGGACAAAGAATAATGTAGATATCACACACACACACACACACACACACACACACACACACACACGCACACACACACACACACACACACACACCAGACATGGAAGTCGCTTTGCCCCTAATCTTCAAAAAGTCTAAAGATCTACCTTCTTTGGAACTTATAGGTATTCACGTTAGCTAGATTCTAATACACATTTGATTAGGTTCCTTCTTTCATTGAGTTCATGCTTCTAGGCAACCTTTGAATTCTAATTGGCTTCTTATTCATATCTGGGAGGAAATAATTGTGCTCAGTCATGTGTGTGTGTGTGTGTGTGTGTATTTTATTGCTGGCTGTCTAGTTATATTTACTATTATTACCTTGTGCATGCTCCATGCAATATCTTATGTAGGTGCTGACTGTTTCCATTGCTTAGTATTCAATTCTGTGAACCAAACTTTGGGCCACGTGAAATCCTCCCTGGCTATAAACGCCATCTTGTTTGGCACCCAGGATTAAGGGCTGTCTAAGACCCTGTCTCCACCTTGCCCTGGTCAAGCCTTCCATGCTTACTGCTAGAGCATAGAGTCGGTGTTTATGGGTTGCTTTTTATTAGATTTACTCAATTGTCCTCTTCACCCTTGAGGAAAATACTTTTCTTCTTATGTCAGAGATGAAAAATTCGAGCGTCAGTAGCTCAATAAATAACTTACCCAGAGTCATAGAAATAGAAGTGAGAAAGATGAAGAAGGATTTGTAGCTAGATATTCTTATAGTCATTATCATCTCTTCCTCCTCCTCCTCTTCTTCTTACTCCTTCTTTCTGTAAAACTAATCTTAAAAACATTTATTTTTAAATGATTTATTTGGGGATTTGGAGCCACAGCCAGTTGTGCTTTGAGTGAGGTCAGTCCCTGTTTTCTGGTATGTAATGCTAGGGATCAAGCTGGTGGTCAGTTTCAGCACTACGGATCCTTTTTCTCTCTCCAGTAATCTATAATAGCTTTGATATTTGTAAAAATGGATTTTCTTAGCAGTCTGATGAATGAAAATATGCATGGTTTAAGCATTTAGGTCAGTGGTCCTCAAACTATGGCCGGCGGGCCACATATTGTATTTGTATCTGTTGTGTTACTTCATTGCAAAATAAGATCTATGCAGTGTGCATAAAAATTCATAAGTTTTGTTTTTACTATAGTCAGACCCTCCAATGGTCTGAGGGACAGTGAACTGGCCCCCTGTTTAAAAAGTTTGAGGACCCCTGATTTAGGTGGTTGTAAGCAAAAGAGAAAACGTCAGAGGTATGGTTCCATCTCTGGGCTTCACCTCGTCCTTCAACACCTCCTGGTTTAGTTCTGATGGCCTCTAGAACATGGAGGGGGGAGGAGTTACCCCCACAATGAGCAAATAAGACTCAGAAGAACAGAAAAAAATTATCTTCTGATACTGTGTCTATGTTTTAAAACATTCTCATTTTGAATTTATTTCTAATAGAACTCTTGTAAAGGAAGGAGTATAAGGTTAACTTTGTAAAAAGAACCTGAGGTACAGCTCAGATTTCTGTGGTCTTGCTCTACCTTGTATCCCAGTGTCTTCATTCATGAAAAAACGCACTTGAGAGATTCAAAGGGGATTACATTAGATCACAAGGAAACAGAGAGATCTGTCACAATGAACGGGTAAGGCACTTGCCTTGCATGTGAGCAATCAGGGTTGGATTCTTGGCACCACAGATGGTTCCCTGAGCCAGACCAGGAGTGATCCCTGAGCACAAAATTTAGAAATAAGATTTAAGGAAAGCCAGGTATGCCCCAAAAATGAGAAAGAAAGAAAGAAAGAAAGAAAGAAAGAAAGAAAGAAAGAAAGAAAGAAAGGAAGGAAGGAAGGAAGGAAGGAAGGAAGGAAGGAAGGAAGGAAGGAAGGAAGGAAGGAAGGAAGGAAGGAAGGAAGGAAGGAAGGAAGGGAAGGAAGGAAGGAAGGAAAGAAAGAAAGAAAGAAAGAAAGAAAGAAAGAAAGAAAGAAAGAAAGAAAGAAAGAAAGAAAGAAAGAAAGAAAGAAAGAAAGAGGGAGGGAGGGAGGGAGGAAGGGAGGGAGAGAGAGAGAAAGGAAGGAAGGAAGGAAGGAAGGAAGGAAGGAAGGAAGGAAGGAAGGAAGGAAGGAAGGAAGGAAGGAAGGAAGGAAGGAAGGAAGGAAGGAAGGAAGGAAGGAAGGAAGGAAGAAAGAAAGAAAGAAAGAAAGAAAGAAAGAAAGAAAGAAAGAAAGAAAGAAAGAAAGAAAGAAAGAAAGAAAGAAAGAAAGAGAAAATGAGATGGTGTTAGTACTTTCAAATGGAAATAACCTCACCAGTCAATAAATGTTGGTGACTGCGACCATTCTGACTTACGCCAAGGCATTCTTTTACTCTGAGTAATGCAGGTAAAATTTGTACAGGATCTTAGTATTTCTAAACGAGTAACACCAACCACTGATTTTCAATAAAATAGCAGAAGAAACAGGTCTCCTTTTAGGAGATTCTCACATAAGAACTGTACATTTTAACAAAGAGGGTCTCATACACAATCTTTTCACCTTGGTAGTTCTTGCTAATAGATTTTTTCCTCTTTGTGTGTGTGTGTTTGTTGTTTTGTTTGTGGGCCACACCCTGCTATGTTCAGTGCTTCTGCACTTAGGAATCACTCCTGGTGTGTTCAGGGATAGAATATGGGAATATAGGATACTAACGATCAAAATCAGGTCTGCCACCTGCAAGGCAAGTGCCCGCCCCACTCTACAATCATTTTCACCTCTCCTCTTCTTCTTTATCCTCCACTTTCAAGGAAGATAGTAGAGAATGGAGAGATGTGATTCCATACATTGGATCTCTTGCCACTGGTGGGAAAGCTAGTCCTGGGGTTGTGGGGCTGGCTAGCTGCCATCTGTTTTTCACCCACTGGGACTTTGATCCTAATAAGAGATTCATTTGAGCAGTTAAAGCGCTCAGCCCCCAGCACAGTCCACTGCCTATGGAAAGGAAGCCGGAGTTGTTGAGGGCAGCCTGGTTGGCCTCCATACCAGATAAAGGGCCAGGAAGAGACATGGGGACTCTGAGCCTTATGTACAAACTAGACATTATTTTCGGAGCTCTGACCCTTAGAAAAGCACCGTTAAAATGCTTTCCTCTCCATCTAACACTCATTTCCAAAACCACTGAAGTGAAAGGGTCTATTAGTTCAGGGCCAGATTTGAAAGCACATGAAAACTGCATTCATGAGGTTAAGAAATGGCTTAATAATTAAGTTAAAACAGTTGAAAGTGGATCTAATTTCAAACAGATCAGCTAACCGTGTTAGAAGCAAATGAGGGTGTGTTTCTTCCCTTTTTTTTTTTCCTTCTACCCCCAATACTGGCTCTGGTCCCAAGCAGTTTTTCTAGTTTCTTTTCCATTTTTTTCCCTATGTCTAGTTTTATATCCAGTTGGATCCTTCATTGCCCATATGTGCCATTAGTGTCACAAATAAATCCATAGTACATTCAATAGTGGGTGCATTTCTTGATGTCCTGTTGCCCGTAATTTGTTTCTTTGCTAAACCTTTAAGGACCTATTTGGTTTTCATTGTCTAGAGACATAGTTTTTATTCTGTGCAGCGAAGCTATATTGGATTAGAACTGCAGCTAGTCTGATGATGATATCAGTTCAAAATGGATTTGCGATGTCTACCATTACCTCAGGTTCCAAATTGAGTACCATCCAAAATATCATTCGAGGAAGCTTGATTCTAGACACTTAGCTTTCATTTCAGTTGCATCACTAATTGTGCAATCACTGATGATAATTTTCTTCCTCCCAAGGCTTATAGTTGGGGCACATTGAGGGAAGTTGCGTGCATCAAGGAACTAATTGTACCTGGATACTAATAGATCTCTTGTAGTCAGCCCCTACTTAGTGCTTACAAGGAAGACTTTTTTCTTTTACCTGGATTGCCTTGGTGGGCTATTGTATCCTGGACTTCTGGTGAAGGCAGAACACAGCAAGTGTTCTTTGCACTGTTGTTATGCCTAAAAGAATGAAACCATGAACTTTATTGTTTTTTTTTTAATAAATTGTTTAGAGACACAAATTTTCTCCAGTACCTTCATTACCCTTTATTTTCTATAAAATTACTGAGAAACAAAAATATTCAGGCCACATGTCAAGGTGACCATTTTTTGATAGAAAGTAAACCTATAAAAAAAAGTGGTACAGAAGTTGGCACCTTAGTGTGCACAGCTTTGGTAGGTTCATAAATTTTTTTGAAAGCTATGAGCAGCATAGACATCAAAAGGCCAAATAGGCCTGTCTTGGGATTGGAATTATTTATTACTTCTTTATTTTGGTGTTGGACACAAACTCAGGGCTTCTCACAAGACACACACTGAGCTAGCTATATCCATGGTATTGGGAATGGATTTTTAGAAAGCCAGATCCTGTGAACATTCTTCAGATCGTGGGGTTTAATGTAGTTATAGCAAGCCTGATGTGCCATGTAATTTTAAAAACTGAATTACAATTTCCTGGTGATCTACTGGAAACCGTTCCCATTTTAGCTCTTCATTTTGAGACAGAGCAAATCAGCTGTCATCTCCTTTATTTATTTTTTGTATGCAGTTGATGAAGTTCAGTGATTCTGAAACCCTATTTCCAGTATCACTGAAAATGATACTTATAACAAGATGAGAGGGTCACATTGTATTAGCAGTTAACTTCATACGTGACTTCTTTCTCATTCACAGCACAAACATCTGCCAACACACTTTCATGGTTACCTAGTTAGAAATCATTCTTGGGAGTAATTATTTTGAGTCAGTTGATTACTTAAAGATTAACTTGAATACACCCAAATGTTAGGTTCACTACTTCCTGTATATACTCCATTGAATGAGATGGCTGTGGTTGTAGTTAAAGACTATCGGAAGGTCTTAAGGTCTTTAAGCATCTTGACCTAGTTCAGTTTTTTCCCTTTATTCATTTTTGACATACTAGAGTTTGTACCAGTGTTAACCTCTAGCCAATAGATATTTACTATCTGCCACTCTTAGGAACATTGTTATTACATACTTCATGGTTTGGGGGGAGAGGTGGTAGTGGGGGCAGGATGCTTATGTGTACATGTGGCACTATATATGGTAAGCTTTGTAGTAGTTTTTAAGCATTGACACTAAATATAAAGAACTCGTGTTTTCCTTAAGTGATGTTCCTTCTCTCTGGAGAAAGGAGAGGATGGAGGAAGAGGAGTAGAAGAGAAAGAGAAGGAATAAAATGCATCTCCAATGAAGATTTCAGGTCTCTGATAAAATTGCCTTTCACAGAGCTCACTATAATCCTCACCCCCTCTCTCTTCTCTTTCTCTCTACATTTTATAAAACAGATTATGTAGAAGCAAATACCAATACATCATTGTTACCAAAGTTGGTTACTTGATTAAATCACACCATTCTTCATCTGATTTGCCTACCCTACACTCTATACACACTTAGGTCGTTAAGTGTACAAGTTAGAAAAGTGTAAGTATTTTGAGGGCTTCTGGTGCCAAGTTATAAACAGATTCAGACCCTTGAAGTAGATGAGCATTGACAAGTGTGTCCTGACAGAAGCACACAACAGAGCATCCGTTCCACAGCCACTTCTGTTCTTTAATTAGGAACTGTGACCTGACCATTGACCTCAAGGATGCTTGTATTTGTAAGTGCTTCTGTCAATTTATATTTGGGGATTAAAATGCAGTTATGGTAGAAACTACTATCAGATAGAAAAATTGTATATATAAAACAAACTTTACAAAATCAGATTTTAAGGTGTTTCTTTTTTTCCTGAAAGTATGCTGCACTGTATAATGTATAACTTTTGAGATCATTTTCATGCATTGATTATATATTTGGTTTTGAAATATTTGGTTTACCTCATATAGCCCCTATGTTAAGACTTGGTGAGGCGAGGGGAGAATGAGTCCAAGTTCTCATTTATCCACGTTCAGCTCTTACAGTGCCTTTGAGCCAAGAGGAAAATTTACACATAAGAAATATTTTGACTACATTAAAAGAAACTCAAAGCTTGAATTGTTTTTATATCACTTGAGTTGGATGAAATGTTGCCTGACAGAAAATAATAATGAGGTGATGGACAGATCTGAGCTTTGGTCTTTGACAGGCTGATCAGCCTTTCTGAAAGAGCAGCTCACCAGGACCATGTAGAAGCACATCAGAACTATTCCTTTGGTGGCAAAAAAATGTTCAAGATCAAGATCAAGGCAAGAATATTCTGAATATAATCCAAAATGCATTTGATCAGGTGGCAGATCATCTAATACTTTCTCCTTTTCACTAATTAGCAATGTCTGACATTGACTCTCTCACCAAAATTAGATTTAAGAAAAACCAAGATGATAGTGATTTGGTGTACATATACTCAAGGTTCATTTTCTCCCTTGCCATGTTAACAACCTGAAAAGCAATCACACATCTGAGGGGAGAGAGTGAAAGGGAAATTGCATAAAGATCATGTCATGTCTAAAAGTAGTCTAGAAAGACCCACAGTACGATAGCCTCATTGTCAAACTCTGCCAAAAAAGAAAGGCTCTGAAAAAAACATGTTTGGAGACCAGGGAGGTAGCCCAAAGGGCTGGAGTGCATGCTTTACATGCAGAAGGCCAGGATTTTATCATCAGTAACACCATACACACACACTCACACACACACACACACACACACACACACACACACAAACACACGAGTTGGGATTAACCCCCATGCCCTAAACTGGATTGGACCCCAAAACAGCAACAGGAACAAAAACATTGTAATTATTCTCCCATGGTAAATGGAAAGACCCAACTGATTGCAAGTTTAGTGTGTTGATGCTGCTGTATGCTAATGTACCTATAATGATGATAAATCCTTCACAAGATAGTCTGTACAGAAACATCAAAGACTAGGCAAATCTGAACATGCTGGCTTTGAAGCTAACTGGACACTCCTGATTGTCTGATTATTATGAGGCTCACTTAGGGACAGTCTAAAAGATGGTGGAGAGAGATTACTGGCATCCCTCCATCTCCTGTCTTGGTGTCTAGTAAAGACACGAAGCACAGGAAAAGGGGGCCATGTGATCCTTGAAAGGGAGCTGGACCTGTGAGTGCAGGGTCCAGGCATGCCCTGCTGGTGTCCAGGACAGAGAAACTCAAATGGACCTTCACAGCAAGATGGGAAGATAGGTTGCAGATCTCTTACAAGGAACTTTGCTTTGAACCAAACCAGATCAATTATTCCTCATTATAACACATTTTGGAACAGGTTCCTAATGTGTGCATGGGTGTGTGCGTGTGTGTGTGTGTGTGTGTGTGTGTGTGTGTGTGTGTGTGTGTGTGTTGTGTTTATTGGAAGAAATCTCAGTTTTGTCTCTTCCATAGGTTCCATTTACAAACTTCCATATGGCTCTGAGCTACCAGACAGGCCATGTTGAAGTGTCTCTGTTTGCCCCTCCTGGAATGGGCTTCTGTGGGGGAAGGCAAAGTCATGCTGTTAGTTCCAGGAGCAACAGTAGCAAGGACCAGGAGGAATAAGAGCTGCTGAGGTTCTTGAGAGTGACTTTAGTAATGCCACGAAGCCCTTGTTTTTCTCTTCTCTCGTCTATGTGGTGTTCCAAAGACAAGTCTGTTCAGCCGAGTCCAACCAGGGACCTTCTGGGTGTGACTGAATCCAGATCTTTCCTCTGCCTCACCATTCACACCTCCCTTCTATAAATGGGGTGCAGATTTTAACCTGGAGTAGATTTGAGAGAGTGCATGTGTGTTTGATGTCCTTCAAGGACCTGGTAATGGTCTCATGGGCACTATCTCCATTTCTGTTGTTGTTTTGTTTGGGAAGGCCACATCCAGTGGTACACAGGCTTACTCTGGGTTCTCTGCATGCAAGGAATATTCCTAGCAGTGCTCAAACCACCCTATGGGATTCCAGGGAATCAAATCCAGATCAGTCGCATGCAATGCGAACATCATTCCCACTGTACTCTCTCTCTAGTTCAAGGTGATCAATGAATCATATGTGAAAAAATAAATAAAATAAAATAAAAATGGTAATTCGACAAAAGTGATATCAGGACTTTTAACATATTTCCTTAGAGCCACCAAATTCCATGGGATATGTTTATCTTAATCAAGTTTCCAGGTTGCAGACACTTAATATCTATTGTATTTGATTCTCATCGGAACTTACATGCAAATGCCAATAGTAGCTCCACTTTCCAAGCAATTTTGTGTAAAGGCAAAGAGGATTAAGTATTTTCCCAATGGAGCTGGATTCAGGATCCATGAACCCATCTGTACTTACTTCCCCTCCCAACATTACTTCCCTCCTTACTCCAAATATACTCCAGGTAGTGGCTCTTACTTTCCCCATCAACAGTCAATGGAGGAACTACTCAGATCCAAGGGTGTTATTGTTAGGCCCAGAGTGGTATGAGAGGTGGCAACAACCAGGAATCCAGGTAAATAGTTTCTCCAGCAGTTTGGCAGCAACTATCTAGCAGTAGCAGCAATCTGGCAAGGATGGTGGTGTCACTTCTACCTGGGGCTTTATATACTCCTCGGGCCAACTGTCATCCTGATGCAGTTACAAGGGGTCGGTTTTTGTTAATTGACATCTTTACCCTAAAAGGGGCAGCAACTCATGGCTGACCTGAGGCCATAAGAGTCTCTGTTACCTTATACAAGGGAATAATTAGAAATGGACTGTTGTTGCCCTCTTGGCTCTTTTGGCCAATTCAAGTTGGAGCTCTGATGTTTCTCCTCATCAAAGTTGCCCTTGCTTTGTATTCCAGCATATATATAATTGCTTCTACTTTAAGAGATTTGCTACTGTAATCGGATCCGATAAAGCTATATTTTGAAAATTAGTGGAGTACTTGTAGGAATCAGCAAGTTTGTGTATAAATTAACCAAAGTAACAGTGAAATTTACAGAAGAGGGCTGCAATGGACACTTTTTCCATAGCAAATTGTGTAGGCACCTTGGCCTCTTGGTGATTCAGCAAACCACATTCTCCACCACCACCACCACCACTCCCGCTCTTGTTTTGAATGTCTAAGTGTTTTTGAAAAAGGCATTTTCAACATTACTCGGATTTCTTTAAACATGTCAAAATCTGAACCCAGAGAGATGGCTTGGTGTACTGAATACATGTTTTGCATAAGAGGCCTGGGCTTGAGCCCCCTTGTCCTTGAAAGGTAGCAAGATAGAAGAGTATGAGGCAAAGATGAGTTTGACCAACTGGGGTTTTTATTCGGGGGAGGGCGCTCCAGGGCAAGGTCTGACAGTCTCCACAGAGGCTGCCAGAGTCTTGCCCACCCTCAGCCTACAGCGGTATTATGCAGCTTGCATTGGCAGGAATATCAGGGGTATAGACACTGGAAGAGGTATGTGCTGATGTGGCCTTAGTTAGGTTGAAATTTTCTATCAGCCCTGCAGACAGGTGATTTGGGTCTTGCCATGATCTGGACTTATGGTCTGGGCCAATATCCTGCTATTCTCCTGCAGTTATTCCTCATGACTGGGCAAATGTCTTGTTTGTTTTTCTTTTTTTCCAGCTAACACCATTATCTGGTTCCTCAGTCATGACCAGCCCTTCTCCTGATGGAAATGGGGACCTCACCCAGTAGTGCTCAGGGGTTACTCCTGGCTCTGCACTCGAGTCACTCACAGTGGTGCTTAGGGGGGACCATATGGGATACCAGGGATTGAATCCAGATCCGACACCTGCAACGCAAACACTCTATCCACTGTACTGTTGCTCCAGTCCAATGAACCCCTGATTTGGGGTGGGGGGAGTTGAGCCATACCCAGTGATGCTCAGGAGTTATTCCTGGCTATGTGCTCAGAAATTGTTCCTGGCTTGGGGGACCATATGGGACACCGGGGATCGAACCAAGGTCCATCCTGGGTCAGCCGCATGCAAGGCAAATGCCCTACTGCTGTGCTATCGCTCTGGAACCACCTGATTTTTAAACCCAGCAAGCCTTACAAGCCTTACTATCCACATGGCCCTCTGAGCCCTGCCCAGACCCATAGGCAGAGAGCCATTAGTAGCCCCAGAGCTACCATCAGTTGTGGCCCCCAACAAATAAAAATTTATAAGTTTGAGTGATGTCTATTTAGTAAGCAATGAATGCTTAGTTGTTTGTTGTTTAGTGATTGAATAATGCAACTGTCTTTTGAGTGTTACAAGTTGATACTCATCTCTTGTTTACCAGGTTTAGGGAGAACTTGAGCCTTTTGTTTTCTTTCTAGAACTATTGACAATAATAATTTTTTATAAATCACTTTGAGATGCATCTTTATATCTTACACCTTATTCATGCTAATTATCATTTCCCTATGAGCTCTTTGTAATTTCCTTAGAGTCTACAAATATGACAGTATTTTCTTTTTATGAGTCATCTTTCCACCTTTGGAAATCTGCTCCTATTAAACATTTTTATCTTTGAGTGTCTTGTACTTTATGAGAAAGCTTTAGACCATATAGTATCTCCACTCGTGAATAAGCCTATCCCTGAACCTCTAAAGTCACTTGCACAAGTGGGAATGAAGCAGTGTGACTGGGGGAGTGGGGGGGTCAAACACTTCTACATATTTCTTGGGGACAGTCAGTGGTCTCCATTGGCCTTTTGATGACTCAAAAATGTCTAACTCAATCCTAGGAGAAATCAATCAACCTCTTACTTCTGGTCTTGCGAACCCAAATCTAAGAGGTGATGGTTTTATAGCTGGAAGCAACAAAACTCATCTCTAACAGTGCCCTCTGTATACCACAGGACGCAGGTAGATGTGGTTGTCATCAGTTGACTCAGTCTGAAATTCCCTATTTACACATTTGTTTCTAGACACGTAGACACTGGCCGAGTCACTTCCTGTCCCTGCAGTTAGTTGTGCTATGTCCCAAATCCTTCCCCATCATTTCTCAAATTAGTGTATAATCTGGATAATCATTAACTTGGTCTGACCCTTCAAGAATAGAAGCTGGGACCTCCTTCCTCATGTAGGGCCCAGCCACCTCTGTGGTTGGGCAAGTAAGGAATAGCACCTTCTTACATCAGAAGGAAAAGCACAGCAAAGACCTCCATGCTGTAAAGTGAGAAACAAAAAGCCTTGGTCTAAAGGGGATAGTTTCCAAACTCTGTCTCCATGACATCAAGCAAACAATTTGGTTTTTAGAAATGGACAGAAGATCTGATTAGATATTTCTCTATGGAACACATACAGGGTGGACAATAAAGCATTGATTAGAAAGGGCTCATTTCCGGGATCTGTTTCCCATAGCATCACACAATCTTGTTTTTTTAACAGTGGACAGATCTGAATAGACATTTCTTCAAAGAACACGTACAGATGAGCAACAGGTGCTTGTGAGCATGCTCATGTCACCAGTCATTAGGGATGAGGTATATGCAAGACCAAGGCACAGTGCCTGAGCACCTCACTTGTTAGGATGACTGTCATTAAAGCCAAACACTAATAAGTGTCAGTTGGGGTATAAAGAGAAGGAATCCAGGAGCCCTGCAGCTGACAATGGAAGTTGGAACAGCCAATATGGGAAAGGTGTGCAGGGGCTCCATGAACACTCGAGACAAAAATAGTTGCCATATGATCCAGCAGTTCCACTTCTAGATGCTTATCCCGAGAACAGGAAAACACTGACATACATTGTATGACTATAGCTCAATCATAAACAACTTTATCTCTAAAAGAAAAAAAAACTGTAGTATGAACAACCTTGTAACCATGGTATTTAAATAAAACACACATACACACACACACACACACACACACACACACACAACACAGAGGAAACTGGAAGCCCCCTCCATTCACTGCAGCACAACTCATAGTAGCCAACTCATGAATGTCACTGGAGACCAAGGATGATGAATTGATAAAGAAACCATAGCAGGCATATAAAATGGGGCATAAAATTATTCAACCAGACCAAGAGAACGAAATCTCACCTTTGGGAAAAGCATCGCTGGACCTTGGAGCATTGTACTAATGCAGAAAAAGACAAATACCTGGTGATCCCCAGTAATCTGGAAGCAAGGGAGAGACAGACAGAACTGAACTCAAGTGGTAGAGATGAAATTGCTGTTTGGCAGATGATATGGGCAAGGGCCAGGGCCAACAATGGAGTGAATAAAATGACTGAGAAGGGGTAAAAGGCTCAAAATATTTTTTTGTTTTGGGGTCACACCTGGCTGTGCTCAGAAATTACTCTGAGCAGGCTCAGGGGACTCTAGGGGATACCAGGTATCAAACCCAAGTTGGTCGCATGCAAGGCAAATGCCTTACCCGCTGTGCTCTCACTCTGGCCTTAAAAGACCCAAACTTTTAGTAATAAGTCAGTTCAGTAGTAGCAATGCATGACAAGTTGACAAGAAGGTAACTTGGTACATTTGTCAGTGTGTATGACACATTGCTGAGGATGCAAATCTTCAAAGAAAATGGTGATGGCTGTTGACTACTAGATTTATAGTAGTGATCATTGTGTTGTATGTTGTCTCCTTCTGTTCACCAAATCATTCTGTTGTGCAGCCAATCATTGTATTGTATACCTGAGATGAGTATTTTCCAACGTCAGTCAAACTTAATAACAATAATAATAATAATAATAATAATAATAATAATAATAATGATAACAACAAAGTGAGATTCCTAGGCACCATCTGGGTTCGTTTTATATCTTCAACACTCTTATCTTTTTTTTTTTCTCTTTTCTGTTTCTGTTTCCAGGAGCTCAGACACAGGCTTGGGAATCATTCCAGTTCCCGGGAGACCACAACTGTGACAGCACCCACCAGAGTGGCCCCTTGCTTGCCCAAACTTCATCCAGACCATGCGCAGACACAGCGGGCCTGGCTCTGCTGGCTCTGCTGGCTCTGCTGGCTCTGCTGGCTCTGCTGGCTCTGCTTGTTCTGTATCAGAGCCTATAATTAAAGCACAGCTCCAAAGCATCTGGGAAGAAGATCACTTTTCCCATTCAAGTCTACAGTGACCAGGAAAGCAGCTGCTGACTCTTGCCAAGGACAAGAACTATTGTTGACCTTGGGGGCCTCTGCTTCAGCCTCTCTCCTTTAATGAGCTGGGCCCTTCTCCTGTGGAGTTGGGCCAGGGGCTCTTGGACCTAAATCTCAACAACAACTGCCATCACCTATCTTTTCAATGAATCTCCTTTCAGTTTTTTTTTTTTTAGCCAGAAATACAAATGGCTAAATGCTGTTTTCTTTCCATCTGTGCTCTTCCTTTTAGAACCCAGTCCCCTTTTTCTTATGAGGGAAGAATTTTCTTACTTTCATAAGCATTTTCCCAATGATGTAAACATCTTATTTCACACAGCAGATGTGTTCCTCAGAAGTTTATACCAAAAAAAAAAAAGTTCTATTTTGATACCTTGAATCCTTTGGAATGCCAGGGAGAGAGAGCATCCTTTAGGATATCAGTTAGGACTCTTGGCGACATATTGTGACCTGGGAAGTCTTGACTAGAACTCACACACTTTGGAAATCTTCAGTGTCTCCCAACAAGCTGTGGTCCTGCTCTCATCAATTATTTCCATCTGTTACATCCTATGGTTTTATTTCTATCTGAGGATCGTGGGCCTTTACCAATGAAATTTCTTCTTTACAATAAATTGATGTGAGAAGCTAAACTTGTGACTGTGACCATTTTAGTCAATTCTTTGGGTCATATGAGCATGGGAAGAAGAAATGGAAGTATCCCGAGATTACTATAGGACATTTATTATTTTCAGGCCATATACTTTTTGTTCCCACTCCCCTCCTTTTCTCTCAACATGTTCCAATTTTTGTGTACCTCTTAAAGAATCCCAGTGAAAGTCAGTACCATGTTTCATTGTGTGTCTGTGTGTGTGTGTGTGTGTGTGTGTTGGGGAAAGATGCCCAAAAGTCTGCTACCAGTGGACAGCATAAAGTTGGAGATGTAGTATGGAGTCCTGGGTTCTGACAAAGGAGAGACTCCATTTTGTTAGGACCACATGTTAGGCTTTCTCAAATCTATTTCCTTTAACAATACCTCAAGCTACCTGGCCATACCAGGTAGCTATTAGGGAAAGATCAGTAGGAAAGTACTCTAGACATCAGCCAATCACTTCAAAGGTCATCAAAATTTAGAACCTCCTTCTATCTTCTCTATATAATCTGTGACCTTGGGTGTGGTCTTGGGTGTTTTCTTTGGGAGACAGCCCTGCCTGGTCAGTATGGGGCTTGTGTGACTGACAGAATGAAGTGTTGTTCAACTTTACTCCAAATGTGGGGTCCCGTCTTTTGACTCTGGACCCTAACAATAGAAGTAAAACCAAGGCAATTTCTCTGAATCTGGAGATTGGGAAGTTCTCTGTCCTCGAACCAGCAGATTTTGGAGCCTGTAAAGATGCATTCCTACTCATGGGAAGAAAACTTTTGAATATGTCATCAGATGCAAGGCAAGTTGAAGATACACCCTACACCCCTTAGTTTACTTATGTTTATTGAGAGTCTGGTTTGCAATGCTCTTCATAATGTATCATGCACATAGTTCCAAGACCACATCCATCACCAGTGTAAACTCCTGTTCCTTTAGATCCCAATACCCCTACCTACCAGGCCTCAACCACACAATTATGTGGATTAGTTCTCCCATTGTGATGCCCTTAATACTACATTGCTATCTTGCTGTATTAAATTCCACATGAGAGAGATCCTGTGCTTGACCCTTTCTTGGCTGACTGCACTCAGCATACTGTCTTCTAGTTTCATCCATGTCATGGAAAATTGCATGATTTTATTCTTTCATAGCACTGCATAGAGTTTCATTGTGTATATGGATCCCAACTTTTGTTTGTTTGTTTGGGGGTCACATCCGGCAGCTCTCAGGGGTTACTCCTGGCTCTACGCTCAGAAATCAATCCTGGCAGGCTCTGCGGACCATATGGGATGCCAGGATTCGAACCACTGTTCGAATTCAAACCATCTCTCTGGCCCAGACCTCAACTTCTTGACCCATTTATCTGTAGTTGAGCATGTTGGATGTTTTTGTATCTTGGATAGTGTACTAAGTATGCACCCCTTTTATAAGGACACTAATCTCATTTCCCCTCTGATTTCCTTTCAAAGACCCTGCTTCCAGATACTTCATACTGAGGAGTTGTTTCTAACCAATGAAAGAGGAAGGAGAGAGGTGTAGACTATCAAACATTTGGTCTCTTGAATGACCTTTGGCCAATTTTCAAAAGTCCATATTTGAATAAAAAGTGTATGACAATTTACATAAACCACAGGAGGGACAATGTGATGAATTTTTCAGAAGATGATCACTTTTTTTTTTTTTTTTTGGTTTTTGGGTCACACCTGGCAGTGCTCAGGAGTTACTCCTGGCTCTACGCTCAGAAACCACTCCTGGCAGGCTCAGGGGACCACATGGGATGCCGGGATTCGAACCACCGTCCTTCTGCATGCAAGGCAAATGCTTTACCTCCATGCTATCTCTCCGGCCCCAGATGATCACTTTTAAGCAACACCAACAATTCCCAAGGTTGGCCACCTTCCCAACCATTAACTCTGCCCCCCACTGTCCTTATTTTTAATACCAGAGATAAGTATTCCTTCTCACAGACTTGATTACAGGTGGCATTGTACTGTAGGCATGATTTTATATCCCTTTCCCTGTCCAGCATTGCTTATGAGATACAGCGAGAGTATTTGTATGAAGCAGTCATTCATTTATTCACCTTCGCTCCAGAAAAGAATTCAGCTGTATTAATACGCCACAGGATATCTTCAGTCAACATTTGCATGGTTTCATATTTGACCATGATGAAAGACAACTGCTGTAGACATGTGTTTTGATGCACATAGCTCAGCAATGATGTGGTGAACAGATAGCAAAAACGTCATTTGATACTATTCAGTAGATCTTGGCTGACTTAAAGTAATGATAAGCATGACCCTGGATTGGCTCATCCTTAGCATTCTAAGCATTACAATGTACACATCACATTATTAATCCATCCTGAAAGTCTTTGAGGTTGATAATTGTTATTCCCATTTTACAGAGGGGGGGGACCCAAACTAAGAAACATCTAACACTCACTTTTAAATCACCCTCAAAGTAGGCTAGGATGATATCATAGGGCTCTTACTTGCCTTGTACACTACTGACCTGTTTCAGTCTATAAGCACCACTTATGGTATTTGCCCCCAAGCACCACCAGGAGTCATCCCTGAGAACAGAGTCCGGAGAAAGCCATGAGCACAGACTAGTGTGACCCAAACACCCAAAACAACCTGCAGGTAGCACAGAACTATTTTTTAATTTTTATTTTGACCATATTGGCTTGCATATCTTTCACAGTAGTATTTTAGGTACATATTAACATTGAATCAGGGGAATTCCCATCACCAAATTTGTCCTCCCTCCACCCATGTTCCCTTCCTGCAACTCATATCCCCCATCCTTTCCCCCCACCCCGGGCTGCTAGAGTAAGTGGTCCCCTCTGTGTCTAGCTTACTACTAGTGATCATATATCTGTTTGGTCCTGGTACCCTCCCTTGTTTCCCCACTCTATTTGAGAGGCAGAGCTAGATAGTTCAAGTATGTGGTTTTGTTTGAAGGAAAGAAAAGTAATAGAATGGGGTAAAAAATCAAATAAGCTGAAAATGGACGGAGTCCTTCTAGACCCTAGAGGCTTTCAACCTCAGTTTGAGAGAGGACAGGAAAAAGGTAATTGAAACACCGCAACAATACAGAAAGAAATACTAAATAAACTATCCAGTGAGCACTACAGCTATAAAAACAAGCACCAGGGGCCAGAGAGATAGCATGGAGGTAAGGCATTTGCCTTTCATGCAGGAGGTCATCGGCTCGAATCCCGGTGTCCCATATGGTCCCCCGTGCCTGCCAGGAGCAGTTTCTGAGCCTGGAGCCAGGAATAACCCCTGAGCACTGCCGGATGTGACCCCCCCAAACACACACACACACACACACACACACACACACACACACACACACACACACACAAAAGACAAGCACCACACAATAGTTCTCGGTCCTGAAATCAAACCATGCCAGAATGCAAAAAGAAAGAGAGAAAATAAAATAAAATGGGAGACATCAACTTCAATGTCTACATCAAAACAAAGAAGTCAAAAAAATATATATGTATGTATGTATGTATGTAAAAGGATTATTTTGTAGCACAGAACTACTAAGCTACTGTGCTTGACACCATTGTGTCCACTCTTCATTTTCACATAGCCAGTGTCAGCAGATACTTACCTCGGACAGATCATGTGAATGCCCCCAGCAGGGAGGAACCCACATACCCCACCATGCTGTCCTCCTAGATTACAAGATACTGGCAAGTTCTCTTTTTTTTATTTGGGGGCACACCTGGCTTACTACTGGTTCTGCCCTCAGGGATCAATCCTGAGTGATTGGGGGACCATAGGTGATGTCTGAGACTGACCAGATCAGCTATAAACGAAACCTGCTGTGCTATCACTCGGACTCTAGAATGCACTTTACAAAAGAATAAAGCTTTTTCCCTCGATTTTCTTATTCTTCCCTCTCATGCTTTTCCCTTGAGTTCTTTGGTAGAAACTTCATAACTGGGAAAATGTGTCAAGGCATCAGATTTCCACAATTCACTCAATCAAAATATGTGTTCCCGTTGACTGCAGGTTGAACATTCTTATGTCATTATAAAGCCCCTTTGAGAGGGAATCAGATTGTCGATAGAAGCTTCAAGAGGTTTGGTCATCATTAAACAAATTTAGGGAAGATGGGAGAAGAAAAAGAAGAAGGAAAGAAAGAAAAAAAAGGAATAGGGAAAGGTTTTTCTTCTTAATTTTTTGATTTTTTCCCCCTTTAAATCTTCACCCTCCTTTTACTTTTTTGATTTGTTTAGTTTTGAGCTTTACCTGATAGAGTCCAGGACTAATTTGTGGTTTAGGTCTTTCTCTTTTTGGTTTTTGGTAATGTTTTCCGGTAATGTTCAGGGGTTACTCCTGGCTATGCGCTCAGAAATCACGTCTGGCTTGAGGGACCATATGAGACACCAGGGGATCGAACCAAGGTCCGTCCTAGGTTAGTGAGTGCAAGGCAAATGCCCTATAGCTTTCGCCACTGCTCCAGCCCCTCAGGATCATTTCTGACAATGCTCATGGGACTTTCTGCCAAGATTGCACTGGGATTGGCTACATACTAAGCAAATGCCTTATTTTCTAATCTATACTCACTTGTCTGACCTCTGTGATATCCCAGGGTGTTGGTATTGAACTCTCAAAGAAGCTGGGATATTTTCAATTTGAGGGGAAACATTTTGACTGTGTTTCAGAATTCAACTGCACATAAAAAAATTTTTTTTTTTGCTGGTTTTTGTGTATTTATAAGACTGTGTTTTCAGAAAATGCCATGATACAAAGCAGGCAGCTTCGGGTCTTTTCAGATATTTATTCCCAGGTTATAAAAGTGTTGTTTGCCTAGCAGAGACACACCTTCTACTAATAAGTACCTAAGAAAATGTTTTAAATTAAATAAAGCCATTTTTCTTTTAATTTACATATATATTATTGATCATTTCTTATTTTTTTTTTAAAGAAATCATTAGAACCTCACTACTTATAAATAGTAGGTAGCTTAGTGGTCAGTTAGTTTTGTTTTTGTTTTTGTTTTGGCCAAGGAGAGCCATTGATCAAGAAAACTGAAAGGCACAAGCTTATTTAGAGTATCTAGGCTGAATTTATTTTTAATCTGGACTCCTAATTACTTCTGAAAATTAAATGAGATCCTGGATATTCACTACCTTGTCCTTGGCACGTATAATTTCTTTTCCTTCCATGATTACTTTAGTCCTTTCCATATGAAAGCCCATTTTATAAATAAAGTTAGGCAGCTTAAATTCTGATGTGAACACAAAACGACCCCCAAAGAATTATATATAGACTAAAACAAGTTCTGCATCAAGAAACTTATTCTGATTCTAACAAAGGCAGCAAAGGAAGAAAAAAAAAATTCAAGGAAATGGATTGCAGCTGTATTTGAGGAGATCAAATTAATGAATGGTATGGAACACAGATTGGGGAGGGGCAATCTGAGATCAAGAAGAAGATTTTCTATGGCCAAAGATGAAAAGAAAAAACAGTTTATAAGGGAGGCTCAGAAGTCATGCCCTCCACCCTTCCCTCAGGGTAAAAGAAATTCAGGTATTTTTTATCATCAGTTTTCTGACATTTATTTCCTACCATTACTAATTCCTGAGTGATACAATCCAAATATCTCAACTGTGTAGAAGTGAACGCAAATGAATTCATTTGTCCTCTTAAATTCTTCTTAGTTGATAGGATCTGAAAAGACCTATAAGGATTAGTGAGGCAAACACCCAGAAAAATATTTTAAAACACACACACACACACACACACACACACACACACACACACACACACACACACACACACACATCAAGCTAAGATAAAGCTTAAAGTTCAAAAAAGCCTAAAGAATTAGGAATTTGGGGGCCAGAATGATATCACAGCAGTAGAAAATTTGCCTTGCATGTGGCAGACCCAAAAGGGACCTAGGTTCAATTCCCAGCATCCCATATGGTCCCCTAAGCCTGCCAGGAGCGATTTCTGAGTGTAGAGCCAGGAGTAACCCCTGAGCATTACCAGATGTGACCCAACTACCCCCACCCCCGACCCTAAGAAAAGAATTGGAAATTTTTAAATCTTGGATTTATTCGACCTTCTCTGAGAATACCTAATTCATTCTAATAACTGTAGATATTATCCCTGACCATATGATTCCAAGGTTTTAAGCTGTTCACTTCTGTTTTGATTTCCAAAGTCCAGGAGGAATACAACATAGTTTTTAAATGGACCTGAAGATCTTTAAGTAGAGATAAAGCCTGTGTTTACTTAAGACTCTTTGGGTCCAACCTTTGTGAGCTCAAGTATGCTATATATGTAGGGTATACATAAGTAATGAGTAATTGCCAGCTATAGTTTACTTTAAAGTGAGTGTTATCTACCTTTAAGAGTCACTTGCAATGATTTGCTGCTTCTCAATCCAGAAAGTAGTTCCTGGTGTTATCCTGTGAATCTTTATCCTAACAAAGGTACTTGTGCAAATTTTTTTTTACAGTATATTTTTTTTAAATATAATTTTTATTTTGATCATAGTGTCTTACATATTGTTGGCAATAATATTTTAGGTACATATTTACATAAAATCAGGGGGGATTCCCATCACCAAATTGTCCTCCCTACACCTCCGTTTTTGTCCTACCTCCCATTTCCTCTTCCCTCACCCCCAGGGCTGCTAGAATATGTGGTCCCCTCTGTATCTAGCGTACTACTTAGTAGTCTTGCACCTGTTTGGTCTTGGTGCCTCCCTTATTTCCCCCTCTAACTGGGAGGCAGGACTAGCTAGTTCAAGTTGCGTGGTTTTGTTTGAAGAAGAGAAAAATAATAAACTGGGCAGAATCCTTCTAGAGGTTCTCATCATCAATTTGAGAGATGAAGGAGAAAAAGAAAGTGAAACACTCCACCAGTACAAAAAGAAGTGTCAAATATCCAGTGAGGACTTTTTTTTACAGTATACTTTATTTATTTATTTATTTATTTATTTTTTGTTTTTGGGCCACACCCGGCGTTGCTCAGGGGTTACTCCTGGCTGTCTGCTCAGAAATAGCTCCTGGCAGGCATGGGGGACCATATGGCACACCGGGATTCGAACCAACCACCTTTGGTCCTGGATCGGCTGCTTGCAAGGCAAACGCCGCTGTGCTATCTCTCCGGGCCCACTTTATTTATTTTTAAATAACCAAAGTAATTGAAACTAATTTTGGAAATGAAGCATAATATTGAATAAGGCATTTTAGTCGAGACCTTTGGGGACATTCTCCTGTGGACCTTGACCTTTTAGAAAAAATATCTTTTAGCAAAACTTTTTTTCTACACAAAGCTCTCCTGGGAATGATGGAAACAAAGAAACGTCCTGGACCACATAGTTCACAGGTGAATTTTCTAAATATTTAAGATTCATTAGCATCAGTACTTGTCAGATTTTCCAAAAATGGAAAGAGGAGGAACATTTGACTCACTCTGCTGAGTCAGCATTACCCGGGTTACAGAATCAGAGAAAATTCGTCCTAAGAAAAGAAAATTACCAACTAGTATCCTGGATGAATTTAGACTACAAAAGTATCCAATAAATAATACCCAGAGACAATAAAGATGAGAGCTGGAAGTACCAGCCCATGATAGGAAGCCAACTATCATGACAATGGGAGAGAGTGATAGAAGTAGAATGTCTGTCTCGCATACAAGTGGGGTGGGAGAAAATAGAGGTTCATTGGTGGTGAAAAGGTTTGCACTAGTGAAGGGGTGTTTTTTTTATAACTGAAACCCAACCACAAACATGTTTGTAATCATGGTGCCTAAATAAAGATATTTTTAATAATATTTTATTTAAACACTTTGATTACAAACATGATTGTGGTTGGGTTTCTGTCATGTAAAGAACACCCCCCATCACCAGTGTAGCATTCCCATCACCAATGTCCCAATTCTCCCTCCTCCCCACCCCACCCCTGCCTGTACTCTACACAGGCTTTCTATTTCCCTCATATATTCTCATTGTTAGGATAGTTCTCATGTAGTTATTTCTCTAACTAAGCTCATCACTCTTTGTGGTGAGCTTCATGAGGTGAGCTGGAACTTCCAGCCCTCTTCTCCTAAATAAAGATATTACTTTTTTAAAAAATGTAGCCAACAATGTCTTAGTGAATTGATTTCAACAGCATATTGAAGGTATGATTGCTATGACCAGTGATATTTATTTCAATACTACAAAAATGGGCCAATGTAAAATCAGCCAGCATTACTATATATATAATTATTATATATATTATTATAACTGAGGTGGAGGTTTTATGATCATCTTAATTGATTCAGCAAAAAGCATGGACAACATCTAATATATTTTCATGATAAAACCTTCCTAGAAAACTAGAAATAGTGGGAAAAATCCCTCAATATGCTATAGCATATTCATAAAAAAATATTTAAAAGAAACACAACTAACACCCTTCCCAGTGATGAAAGGCTGAAAGCATTCTCCTGAAGATCATGAACTAGACAAGGATACCATTTTCACTTCTAATACTCAGCATTGCACTAGAAATAATAGAGCTATAAACCAAGATATTGAAGTAAAAGGAATTAAAATCAAAATGAAGTGTTTAAACTATATTCCAAGTAATATAATCCTATAATACTCTCAAAAATTTCATAAACCTATAAAGCTAATAATTACTTTGAAGTTGTAGATTACAAGATAAACAAATCGAAAAGTTGCATATATACACACCATCAGTTAATAATCCAAAATATGTGCCAGAGAGAAAGCATAACAGTAGGGTGTTTGCCTTACAAGCAGCTGACCCAGGACGAAAGCGGGTTCAATCCTGCATCCCACATGGTCTCCTGAGCCAGGAGCGATTTCTAAGCTCAAAGCCAGGAGTAACCCCAGAGCACTGCTGGGTGTGATCCAAGGGAAAAAAAGTATGTGTGTGTATGTATGTATGTATATATACATATATACATAAATTTAAGAAAGATTCCATTTACAGTAATATCTGAAATGTACTGAGAAACAGGGATTAGAAAAATAGTACAGTGGTTGAGGTATATATCTTGCATGTGTCCAACTCCAGGTTCAGTTCCAGGCACTGTATGTTCTCCTAACCACTGCCAGGGTAGCTGGGAGAATCCTTTAACACTCAGGATCTAAGAAATACCACATATTCATGCCCCTTGCATTGAGCCAACAGCCTGGTTGGCTACTTGGGAGATCCAAAGCAAACAAGCAAAACATGTCTGTTTTGTTACAGTAACTGTAACAAGGAAAAAGGCATTTTATCAGAAAACAAAAGCACAGACTGAATAAAATTTTCAAATACATATCTGACACAGTAGACTTTGTTTATAAATGGTGAAGCTTGCCTCCCTTTGTTGAAGTCATTACTACCCAAAGTAAGCAGTATGATCCATGTACTCTATTGAAACAATTGCTTTACTTTAAATTGATTTTTTAAAAAAAACTTCAGTTCATATACAAGTCCATTAATTCCCAAAATTATTCCATAAAAGAAAAATGAAGGTGAAAGAATAATAAATACGTCCGCCTTCAAAATTTACAACATGGCGGCCAGGGAGATAGTACAGCTATTAAGGAGCTTTTATTGAAAACAGCCAACCTAGGTTTAATCCCTAGCAACACAAACAGTTCCTCACATGATAGAAATGACCCCTTGACACAGACATAAACTTGAATTTAAAATTTGTTTTTTTAAGTGTATTTGTCCTGAAAAAATAAACTTCATGGCTTCAGTAATTAAAACAACACTAGCAGATGAATTGATATACTTACTAATAAGCCAATAGTAGTAGCATGTATGGTCATTTGAATTTCTAAGGATGCCAAACCCAATAAAGGACAGTCTTTATTTAATGGTATTGGAAATTTAAATTATCAATATACAAAAAATTAGCATGCAGCCTTTCCTTACACTATGTGTAAAGGTTCATTCAAAATAGGTAAAAAGACATGAATATACTAAAGAACTAAAATTGTAAAATTCTATATGCATCAAGGAAAATCTTGAATAACTTCATAGATCTGGCACCAAAACTGTAGGTAGCAAAAGAGATATATAGACATTACATTTCATTAAGCATTGCAAATGTACAAAATCAAAAAATTATTTGCAAATCAGTTCTCTTATGAGAGATCAATCATAAAATTTGGGGGATAGCTGAGAGATAGCATGGAGGTGGAGCATTTGCCTTGCATGCAGAAGGACGGTGGTTCAAATCCTAGCATCCCATATGGTCCCCCATATGCCGGTGTGACGGCATATGGTGTGACAGCAAATTTGTTTTGGTGTTTGGGCCATACCTAGTGATGCTCAGGAGTTACTCCTGGCTATGCACTTAGAAATCGCTCCTGGCTTGGGGAACCACAGGGGATGTGGGGGGATCAAACCAAAGTCCATCTTAGGCTTGCGCCACTGCTCTGACTCATAAACTATTTTTATACTCCTCTAACCTACTCCCCAAATAAACAACCCAATTCAAAGTGCAGCTTGAGATATTTCTCCAAAGATAGCAAATGATCAATAAACACAGTATAAGATGGTCAACATTATTAGGGAAATGTATCAAAATCACAATGAGAGACTACCTCATATTTGGTTGGTTGGTTGCTGTCAAAAAGAAAAACAACCCAGAATACCAGACACAATATAAAAAAACAGTTGATGAAGATGTGGAAAAATTCCAATCGTAGATTGTTGATAAAATGTAATCTGGTACAATCAGTGTGGAAAATAGTTCTTCAAATTGTAAACAAGTCCAGTTATTTAAAGTTCTAGAACTCCCCTAGCAATTTTACTCCTTATTCCATATTCAATAAATTACAGACATGGACTCAAACAGACAAAAGTACATAAATCCTCAATAGTACTATTTTCACAACAACCAATAGGTGAAAATTACTAAAATTTCCATTAAGAGATAAATGTATAAGGAAACATCAGTACACACATATGTTGGACATATTAAATAAACATTTACACTGAGTCAGATACTGAACATACTACAACATGGACAACTTGAAAATACCAGACTTTCTATTGTGCTGAGTGAAATGAGTCAGAGGGAGAGAGAGACACACACACAGCATAGTCTCACTTATCTCTGGAATTTAAGAAAAATAAAAGATAGTATGGTAATAGAGACAATAGAGATGAGGTTTGAAAGAACCAGCCCATGATATGAAGCTTACCACAAAAAGTGGTGAGTGCAGTTAGAGAAATAACTACACTGACAGCTATCATGACAGTGGTAGTGAGTGAGAGAAATAGAATGCCGGTCTCAGAGACAGGCAGGGGGTAGCGAGGAGAGGGGGGTATTGGTGGTGGAAAGGTTGCACTGGTGAAGGGGGGTGTTCTTTTTATGAGTGAAACCCAACTACAAACATACGTGTTTGTAATCATGGTGCTTAAATAAATATATTAATAAAAAAAGAAAATACTAGGGTTTGTGAAATAATCGAGACATGAAAGGAACCTAGTATGTGATTCTACTTATACAAAGATCTTAGAACAAAGTCATATAGACAAAATAAACATATAGGTACAGAGGCCACTAGAGCTGAAGGGAGAAAAGGAAAGAACTATTGTTTGACAGCTATAGAATTTATGTCAGATATGATGAAAACTCATACAAAGAGCTAATTGTGATGACTTCACAACACTGCCAAATATGTATTTCATGCCTCAGAATTAGACACACATAAGTGCTATGGTATATACATTTTACAAGTATTTTTAAAAGCAATATGTTACAAGCTTCCATGATTAATTTAGGAAATTTAGAGTGAAGCATATTTAAGGGAAAAGATAGAAAATTAGGAAATTATACAAGATTCACCTGCTAAGGAAACATCAAGAATGTATCTCAGAGACCAGGAAGACTCATGGTAGAGTCTTAAACATTGCAAACTTGGAAAGATCTTTGTTGGGAATGGCCATTAGGGACAGTCTAGAGACTAGCTGGTTTTCCTGGTGACCTGGGTAACCACTGGACCCCTCCCCTTAGGCTCTAATATTTCTAGAAATGCACAATCTAGGAATCACGTTCTTGAGAATTAAGAAGCAAAGGCTTCAGAAGAGCTAAAACTCTCTTTTTTGTGAGTTTTTGTTTTTTTTTTTGAGGATATTAAAATCTGTGCCAAGGCTGCAAATTTGTCCCTTTCCAGGAGAGCTATCAGCTCGAAACTAGCGGTAGTTCTTGTCATTGCTTTCGCTGACTGGAGTATGGCTGAGAATGAGAGTTGGTTCCTTTGACAACTGTTACGATGTGTTGTTAACACATAGCTGGAACTAGCTGTGCGGATCGTATCATTTTAATTAACCAAGTGTCGTAATATGAGTCAAGCTCCTGTCTTTGTAGTTCAACATCTTTAATCCTTAATCTTCGCTTTGGCACTTGCATGCAGAATCTGGAGCCCCCCCCCCCCCAGCCCTCTAGACCTCCAGTACCCCGGACCTTCCCTGCTTATCTCCTGCAATTCCAGTGATTGAGTCCAACTTTCTGATTTTGATCTTCTGTATCTCAGATTCAGTTCATATACTGGTTCAGCTAAGAATTGATTTGCTCTGTTCTTAATAAAATGCATGTGAACATTTAACCATAAAGCCATCCAGGATGACTATCTCAAGCAATAATCTTAGAGAACAGATGTTCTGGTTTTGGGTTTCTAGGGTTGGGTTTGGTTCCGTTTCTCAGTCTTTGTGCTTGCTGCAGCTACTGGGTTTAATTTGAGTAATAAGGAAAGGATTTCTGCTACCATAAACCCAACTTCTGGTCCTTCACCTCCTTTCCAGCCTTTACAGGGACACTCTTAAGTTCTTAATTATTGGTTTGTGGAAGTTTTAAAACTGTAGCTATCAGACCAGAAAAACTAGAATACACTTTGGTCTCGACTCCATGTTTAGAACCTATATAAATAAACTTGATAATAACAATCAACAATCAGAAAATAGTGGATGAATAATCTAAGTTCATCTCTTTTGGGCCCATCGTAAAATCAGAAATCTAACACCCCCCCAATAAAATCAGAAGATGGACTTTAGAAAAATCAGCTTCTTCCCTGGAGGCAAAAAATAATCTTTGAAAATCTACTTTTAATTATTTTGCATGAAGAGACATATACGATAAGTTAGCTGGGTACTTTGTTGTTATTCTTGTTTGATTTGTCTTGTGGCCACAATGGGTGGCACTCAGAGGTTATTTCTGGCTATCCATACAGGGATAAATTCTGATGGGCTTGGGAAATCATACATGGTGTGGGGATTAAACTATGGTAACTACATTCAAGGCAAGTGCCCTACCTGATACTACCTCTATGACCCCTAGGATGGTTTTTGTTCATTGGAGAGTGATGTACTAGTACCTAAAGTTACATACTCTATGACTTGGCCCTTGACTTCCCACCATTCCCACATCTGACAGCATCTTTTTCTCTGACAATTTTCTTTACCACACCTTCCTGCTCTGTTCAATAATAGCTCTAGCCCCATCCACACAGGATATACCGTATTTTCTGGCGTATAAGATGACTTTTAAAACAAAAAAAAGTCAACCAAAAATCGAGGGTCGTCTTATATGCCAAGTATATCCCGAAAATGGTTCAATATGCCGCTAACCAAAAATTGTCTGAATATTGCCACAGAACGAATTTTCCAACTCGATCCTGCACCAATCACTGCCAGGCTGCTCGGACCGCCTCTCTGACTCAGCCAATCCAAGCAGGCTTTTGATGCATGCAAATTAGACAATGTTCTGTACCGAATCTACACTGTCAAAAGCCTGCTCAGGTCAGCCGGAGTCAGAGAGGAAGTCTATGACAGTAGAACCTTTGAACCTTTGCTTGTTGTGATTGGCTCACTGTGGTACATACAATTGCAGCACAGGAACGTTCTGTCAGATACAGCGAATATAGGCCTAAACCTATGTCTTAAATGCAAAATTAGGGGGTCGTCTTATACGACGGAAAATACGGTAGTTCTCAAGTTTCTCATTAAAATCCATTTTCTTTTTTATTTTTTTATCACTCAACATTTTCCTATAAGATTTTTACAGATGGAACATTTGAAAGCAGTCAACAAAAAAGTGAATGTTGGCTGTTTATCAGGCTATACCTTTTCATCTTAATCAAACCAGGTTGCCATGGGCAATCAGAATTCTCCCAGCTACCAGAAAATGTGGCTGCTAGGAAGGTTGTATTTCCAGTTGGAGAATATTTTTAATGCCTTTGGACATACAAATCAAAAAGAAAGTAGTGAGAGAAAGTAATTTAACACCAGCTTTCCCTCACGCTATGTGGCAAAGTCAAGTCAACTGTCGGCGATGTTGCCGTAATTTTAATTAATATGGGAAGCAAAACCTATGGCAGCCCAATATCGAAGTCACAAATTCAAACTCGCACAGTCACCACTGACTGCTTCCTGATGATGATCTGTGCTAAGCAGCCTCCCTTTCTCTGTAATGTGTGAAGAGTTTAAACTTTCTTACAGCAGGAGTGGAGATTTGAGGAGGTAAGACACACTGTTTTCGCTTCCAGCTCCATCAAAGGTGAGTCCATGTATCTCTCTACTCTTCTATCTCACTTGGTATCTGCAGGGATGCTGAATCCTGCAGGTCAACTTCATATAATACCAAGTGAGCCTTCTAGACCCTGGAGCCAGACGTGAGAAGTCAGAGCTGATGAGGAATTAAGGAACTTGTCTCAAGCTGTCACCCAGATCTGGAGCATTTTCTTTCTTTGTTTCTTTCTTTGTTTCTTTGTTTGTTTCTTTCTTTGTTTCTTTGTTTCTTTCTTTGTTTCTTTGTTTCTTTGTTTCTTTCTTTCTTTGTTTCTTTCTTTGTTTCTTTGTTTCTTTGTTTCTTTCTTTCTTTCTTTCTTTCTTTCTTTCTTTGTTTCTTTGTTTCTTTCTCTCTCTCTCTCTTTCTTTCTTTCTTTCTTTCTTCTTTCTTTCTTTTCTTTCTTTCTTCTTTCTTTCTTTCTTTTCTTTCTTTCTTTCTTTCTTTCTTTCTTCTTTTCTTCCTTTTTCTTTCTTTTTCTTTCTTTCTTCCTTTCTCTTTCTCTTCATTTTCTTCTTTTTATTTCTTTCTTCTTCCATTCTCCTTTCCTTCTTTCTTTATTTCTTCTTCCTTTTTCTTACCTTCATTCTTTTTCTTTCTTTCCTTTCTTTTTTCTCTTTCTCTTTATTTTTATTTCTTCTTTCATTTTTCTTTTCTTCTTTATATTATCTTTCTTCCTTCCTTCTTTATATCTTCTTTCTTCATTCCTTCCTTCTTTCTTTTCTTCCTTCTCTCTTCTTTCTTTTTCTTTCCTTCCTTCTCTTTCTTTCTTTTTTGTTTGCTTTTTTTTTGGGGGGGGGGTTCACACCCGGCATTGCTCAGGGGTTACTCCTGACTCTATGGTCAGAAATTACTCCTGGCAGACATGGGAGACCAATATGAGATGCCAAGATTCAAACCACTTGGATGGGCTGCATGCAAGGCAAATGCTCTACTGCTGTGCTATCTCTCTGGCCCCGTTTTGGAGCATTTCTAAACTAGGATCCCAGGTGTGCTCTTTGGGACAGATATAACTCTACATTGGAATTGCCTGATCTTTCCTTTGTTCTGGAATATATCCTAATGAGTCTCCTGGGACCCTGAAAACATAGTTGGGCAAAAAGGTGTCACCACTGTTTCAAACTCCTAAGTTCTTTTTCCACCTCTAGAGTGGCACAAGGGTATATGTATGATGGTGGAAAATATGCTGAATTGACATAGATTATTACACAAATTATACTGGCTTTTGTGTCACCAGAGAAAAACATCTGTAGTGCCAGGGGTAGAATTCGCATGGGCCACATCTAAGGAAAATGCCCTGCTCACTGTACTATAGCTATGGACACACATACACAGAGACACACACAGGTGTGTGTGTGTGTGTGTGTGTGTGTGTGTGTGTACTCTTTGTTAGATATACTTGGTAATATTGTGATCACTTATTCTTGTTTTAAGAACACATCTAGAATTCTGCATATTTTTCACGTAGGACTAACCCAGTGACCCCATTTACTCTCTATAATTTCAAATAATCTCTTAACCAGACTCTCGTGGTTGTCTCTGTCTGCTCGGTGCCTCTTCTAGATTTACCCGTTGAGACACTTTTAGCCCCCACAATCCAGAACCCCCCTCCCCATATTTCAGAAGTTGATCACCTCAATCTAAATTTCCTTTTCAAAATGTTGCCTTTCAGCATATGCTACTTAAAAGACAAAACAGTTACCTCATTTTCTATTGATAGAAAACTTCTAAATGCTAAATTATTTAGGGTAAGATTTGTGTCTGAAGCCAGGAATCCCTCTCTGATGTAAAGACTGGTTCTAAACCATAGTAGTTGGAGCTGCTGTTCTACTGTTGAAGCAGAAACAGGAAATCAATGCTAAAATCCAGGAATGGCCATGGCAACAGTACCTGATATGGAACACAAGGAGAAACCTTAGTCCCTTCTTTGGAGAAGACAGAAATCACTGTCATTTGCCACTGATCATATTAGAAAGTATGTGTGAAGATCAGCACAAGCGTGAAATCAAATAGCCAAAAACACCTTTTGGACATGTAACAATAGTAGAAGTAGGAAGTCATAACAGCATGCGATAGCATCATCATTATTACCATTATAACAATTACAACCATTATACCATGGCTAGTATCATCACCACCACCACCACCCTCAGCACCACTGTTCCCATTAATATCTCTGTCACCACCACTCCAGTATCATCACCACCCATCCCAGTATCATCATTAACTTCATCACCATTTCCATTATTCTCACCATTATTGCTAGTATCAGCACTATTACCAGTACCATCATCTTCATCCTATCATCGTCACTAGTAGAATCAATATCATCTTCATTGCCACCATCACTATTCTCATTATTATTATCAATCTTCATCACAACCATTGTCACCCATCACCATCATTGCCATAACTAATCACCGTCAACTAATCACCTCTCTCTTCATTACCCCACTAATTACCATCACTACCGCATCATCATACTTTGATAAAGCCAAGTATTTTCCCAAGGTCTTTCATTGTAATAGCTCATTGAATCCTTAGAATCACCCTGAATATGGAAGTTCTTGTGAAAATAATCAATATATATTAGATGACTTGTCCAAGCTGCAGTGACCAGAGCATGTAATGCAGGCAATGTGTCTAGAATCCTGATCTAAATTATAGCTGCTTTATTAGAGTACTCAAATTATCATTGGCAGGGCTTTACTAGTGTTTGATAAGCAGTAGTGATGCTAAGATCTGAATGCAGGCAACTCTACTGTAGACTCTCAAAGCAATATGAGGACATGGGGAAAAACAGAATCCTTTCTGGATGGGAGATAAAGGAGAAGACAACTTGCAAATATTTGGTGATTACTTGTTGTGTGCCAAGCCCTGTGTTTGGCATTGAGATAAAAGGAGTAAACAAGTCCTTAACAGTTAGAAACCAGCTACTGTAGGTGGAGCATAGAGATGTATTTGAGCACATGTGTAAGATGATATCCAGCAATCAGTCCCAAACAAAGGTGTTCCTCACCTTTCTCTTTCCTGTAAAGCTCTCTTTTGGTATGTAAAAGCCCACCTGGGTTACTTGATCTTTCCCCTCCTGCTTTTGGGAATTGCTTAGAATAAAGAATGGACAGTTCTGGCTTTGGGCTCAGGCAGAGAAGGTATGAGGCAAAAGGCCACAGACGCCATGTTCATTCTTTCCTGACTGCTTAGTGTATTATTTCTCTGCTACTACTTTGCTTCTTCAGACCTGTCCACCTAAGGGGTTAGAAACATAACATGTGAGGTAATCTCACAACTCGTGGATTTTTAATTTTACACATAGGAGGGCTTAGAACTCAGGCTGAGGTGAGGCAGGAAATCTTAAAAGAAAAATGATCTCACTAACAGTGAAGATGAAAAAGGCTAATGCATGGAAAGGACTATGGAACAAGCAATGAGTTTACATCACAGAGCTGGAAAATGAAGGGATTTAACCAGGCAGAGAAGTGGATTAGAATTGGAGGGGGTGGGTGGGATAAAGTAAGGAATTGGAGAAGAGGCTATAAATGAGATGACCATTCAGAACTGGTATCCTTAGAAGTGCTTTAAAGGGCAAAACCTTTTCTTGAGTCCTAAAAATGGAATCTGATATATAAAAAAATTTCCCCAAAATTATCAAATGAGGAAAAATTAAGCTCCAGGTTTCTTTTTCTGAATTTTTCCTTTTTTTTTTTCCTCTAATCTATGAGGGTTTAAAAAAAAAAAAAGAAGGCAATGTCTTTTGACTGTATCAATTTTCCTAAGCAATTCTCTTTTTCCTCCCTGCTCCTCCACATTAGAAATAAAATGTATTCCAAATCATATTGGATTCGTTCAAAACTGCATCTTCAGAAGAAGGCAGACAGCAAGCCCTCCCCCCTGGCAGATAATATTCACCGTCTCGGACTTGTCTGTAATCAGATGTGGTAGCTTAGATTCTCTTGATTCCAAACAGAGCCAGGAAGCAATTGCTCAGACAATTTCACATTGATAGCAGGTCATTTTAATCCTTTCTGAGCATGAACGTAACAAGGGGCTTGCTATCTTCATTATTTTTAATTATTCTTTAGGGCTCTCCCTACCTCCCCCTTTTCCAGGAAGGTATGGATAGCAATTGGCAGCTATAATCTTTTCATGTCATGGACCAGAGAAAACTTTCGCTTAATAGTGACATCACCGAGCTGCATACCTTAAGTAATAAAATTTGTTGGCAAAACTCTTTATCTTAACCAGGGAGGGAAAAAGGAGAGGGAAAGAGGGAGAAAAGGTACCTCTTTTGATAGGAGGTCACTTTCCTCTATCACATGCTGTCTGTGCTGTTCTGAACAGCTGACAGTTTCTGTTAATTTACTTCCACTCCCCAGTTTAACTTCCCATATGGAAAGCTGGAGTGATTTTTGAATAACAGTAAGTCAGATCTAATGTGGCAGCAACTGGCAACTCTGACATTGAGCTTGGCCATGGCCATTACCCAGGATGCCTCACTTCTCCTTGAGAAGCAATTACAATTTCACAGGCTGGAATTAAAATTCCCTGTAGTATGCAATAGAGCAACTGACACTGTCAAAGTGATTTCAAGCTGCTAATCTCTTGCTGGGGTATGAGTGAAAATAGAGTTCCTCCTCACGGAAGCCGAGGGCTGACAACTCTCAAACTCGGAATCTTTGATAGGTTTTAATTCGCACTAAGGTCAGTCCTGTGGCGCCTCCAACCCAACACAACTTGCTATACCATTGGATTGTGGAAAATGTGTGTTTTTCGTAAAAATTGAGCTGGAGCAGAGTTCAGACAGGGGATGAAAATAAAAATGGGCCCGACTCTTATCAGAACTAAATGAGAAGAGAAAAAAATCTGGGGCTTAGGAGCCCTAACCTAGAGGAGGAAAGAGGGAGTGGAAGTTGGGTTGACGACCCTTTACTGCAGAGTACCTGGCTGTAGCATGAAAGCCCAGAGCATTAGATGTTTCATTAGAGTTCAGGCCTAGACTATTCATTATGTGTTTCTTTTCTTCCTTCCTTTCTCCATCCCTTCCATCTTTCTTTCTTTCCTTCTTTCTTCTACCCATCCTTCCGTCTTCTTCCCTTTTCTTGCTCCTTTTTCCCTTCTTTCTTTTTCTCCATTTCTTTTTTTTCCTTTTTCTCTCCCTTCCTTCCTTCCTTTTCCTTCCTTCTCCTTCCTTTCCATTCCTTTCCTTTCCTTTTCCTTCCTTCTCCTTCCTTCCTTCCTTTCCATTCCTTTTCTTTTTCCTTTCCTTTCCTTTCCTTTCTTTTTCCCCTTTCCTTTTTCCTTCCTTTCCTCCTTTTCCTTTCCTTTTCCCTTTCCTTTCCTTTCCTTTTTCCTTTCCTTTCCTTTTTTCTTTCCTTTTTCCTTTCCTTTCCTTTCCTTTTTCCTTTCCTTTCCTTTCCATTCCTTTCCTTCCTTTCTTCCCTTCCCTTTCCTTTCCTTTTTTCTTTCCTTTCCCTTCATTTCCTTTCCTTTCCTTTCCTTTCCTTTCCTTCCTTTCCTTTCCTTTCCTTTCCTTTCCTTTCCTTTCCTTTCCATTTTTTTTTCTTTACTCATTCTTATTTTATTTTTGGATCTATGCTTAGGAGTGACCCCTGGCAGTGCTCAAGAAACTATATATATAGAACTAAATATATATATTATATATATATAATATATATAATATATATAATATATAATTATATAATATATATAATTATATATATAACTATATATATATAGAACTATATATATATAGAACCAGAATTTCAAACTGGGGTTAGCGTAATGCAAAGTATGTTCTTTAACCTTTTGTACTGTTTCTCCAATCCTATGATGTCATCTTTCACAACCAAATTAAACCCCAGGATTCAACTTTCATCTATGTCACAAAGAACTGGGAATCTCTACATTCCAGGCCGTGGTAGATCAGCTCACAGTGCCCTGCTGTGGAGGATGCTGTGAACTTGTTGTTAGTTATCAGTTCACAGCAAAGCTTTGCCTCATCTTTGCCTGTCAAGCCTCACAAACTGAACGAGAGTCAGGTCCCTTCCAAAGAATCAGTTACTCTTTTTGCTTTTTTCAGGGATATAGTGAAAAGGAACTCTCACCCGATACTGATGGAAATGCTCTCTGGTTCAACCACTATGGAAAACAGTGTGGAGATTTCTAAAAAAGTCAGAATAGATTTGCCATATGATCCAACAATTCCACTTCTTGGTATCTACCTCCCACCCAGGACACAAAAACATTCATTCAAAAGGGCATGTGCACACCAGTATTCATTGCAACACTTAGTACCATAGCTAGAATATGAAATCAACTTAGGGGTGCAATGACAGATGAGTGGAGGATGTAAGGACTGTGGTGTGTGTGTGTGTGTGTGTGTGTGTGTGTGTGTGTGGTCTATAATACCATGCAGCTACAGAAAGATAAAACTATACAAACTGCTGCCATTTGTATGTAACTGAAGGATCTGACGTTAATCAAAATAAGCCTGAAAATAAAAGACAAAGATCAAGTAATCTCACTCATATGTGGTTTATATCTATGGTATAACAGGATACAAAAATATGAGGGAGATATCAAGGGAGAGAACTTAGGCTATCCTGGTCTCAAGATTACACAACAGGGAAAGAAAGAAACTAGGGTAGGGAGAATTAAGCAGAGACAGATGACGTATAATGGACAAGTATCAGGGACCTCAGAAATATAAGATGTGTAAAGCTCTGTTATATATGTATATCAGAACCAACAGAACAGAAAACATGAGTTCCAAACTACAACAACACAACTTAAATATGTACTGGTTATGGAGGCAGGCTGAGAGGTGAGAGGGAAATTAAAGAATTAGTGTAGGAAATTTGATACTTAAGAAGGGACTGGTGCTGGAACATGTATGCTTGAGACTCAATCATGAGTATTTATTTATTTATTTATTTATTTATGTACCTTTTAAATCACAGTGTGCCTTAATAAGGTTTTTAAAAGTTTGCTCTCTAGCAACCACTTGGGAAACTTAAATGGATCTATTTTAAGAGAACACATTATGTCACAAATGGAAAATTCTAGGTTACCACTTAAATAGGTTAACACTTAAATAGTTTGGAAAAAAGATCAAGTGTTAATTCTAGCCCATGTTACATCAAGACTTGAACTTGAGGCTTAGAGTTTTGGGTTAAAGGAACAGTCACAACAGAAAAAGAGGAGACAACCCAAACTATAACAAGCTAAAGACAAAATAAACCTGTTACACTAGTAGTCAAGGGGGCTAAAGGTGGAGGTATGAAGGCATGCTGAGAACTAGGGTGGATCTAGGTCAACACTGGTGGTAGGAATGGCCCTAATTCACTGTCACTATATATACCTGAAATAAAATTGTGAAAAATATGTAATTCACAATGGTCTCAAAAAATTTAAAGAAAAAAAAAGAAAAAGAGGAGACATACATGATAAAGAAGCTGGCAAGTCTTGCATGCCCCGAATCAAGTCCTTTTCCTCAACTGAGGTCTCTTTCCTCATCTACTACAACTCCCCCTTTGCATTTAGAAACCCCATCAATCTCCCTTGACAGCCTGTTTCATTTCCTGTAGCCACATTCTTGCCACTGGAAATGGGGCAAGAAACCTAAATAATATTGTAAACCAATGGCAGCTCTATAAAGTATTTCACAAAATTAGCTTCAGGGAAGGTTAAATAAATATCTTTTAGATTTTTATCTTCAGAAAGGTAAGATGAATGAATTGATTCCCAAGAATTACCGCATATTAAGGAAAGCTAAAGTAACATTACCCGTTTCAAATTATGTGAAGTAGAAATGGAGAGGAAGGTAAGAAGTTTGTAGCAGAGCAATGAGTCAATCCTTCCAAGTGCTCTTTCATTTTATTCCTTGATCCCTAGCAGGAGTTTCCATTGTAAAATAATTCCATATATTTCTTTTGTTTGGGGAGATATCCAGAGGTTCTCAAGGTCTACTTCCTGCTTGGTGCTCAAGGGGTGCTTCCTGGCTTTATTTGGGGGAAACTATGAAGTGCCAGAGATGAGACCCAGGCCTCCTGCATGTCAAGCATGTGCTCCAGATCAGTGAACTATTTCCCTGGCTCTTCCTTTCCTTTCTGAAGAACAAATATGCATTTCCAGAAAGATAGTTATATAGACTGTCACCCAACCCAGGTTCAACCCCCAGCATCATATGGCCTCCAGAGCTCTGCCCTGGAAACTTCCAAATTTCAGAATGGCTCTATGGAATCTGAGCAACACCACATATTTGGGTCCTAGAATTGAGCCTTCTTTGAGGTTCATTGAGAAATGCTGATAATGGCCCCAAGGTCCCCTAAGTACCAAAAAAAAGTAGTTATTTATTCTTGAACCTTGGTGATAGCACAGTAGTACCCATTTTACTTCTGAATTTCATGGTGGTCTTGAGGCTTTATTAAAACAGCCAGAGAAAGGTTGAAATTAAACCAGTTTTGGCTTCCTGTCCTTCTTCCCAAAAGTTCAGTTCTGTGACACGGACATGAAAGCTGTTGAGTTATGCCCTGGGTGTGCTTTACTCTGTAGAATTTTGTAGAAGAATATTATGAAACAAATATTTATTCTGCAACTATCAAATAAAACTCTGATTTTAACATCTTAATTTCATCTTTAATTTTTTTTGTGTTTTTTAAATGTCCTCTGAGCTCCTGTCTTGTTTTAAAAAAAAAAAAAAAAACAAACAAGACATGTTTTAGCTGCATTTTAAAAACTATTTAATGAAAAAAATCTACAGTCAAAAGCTCAAAACTGGAACTTAATACATTAATATCCACTAGCAGGAAATTAAAAAATGATTTCATGTTCATGAATTAGAAAAATACCATTATCAATATGACCATCCTATCTAAACCATGGTATAGATTCAATGTATAATGCATCATATATATTCAGCGCAATTCCCATCAAAATTCTAATGACATTCTTTGAGGATTTAGAATAACCTCTCTGGGGCTGGAGAGATAGCATGGAGGTAAGGCCTTTCGTGCAAAAGGTCATCGGTTCGAAACCCGGCATCCCATATAGTCCCCCGAGCCTGCCAGGAGTGATTTCTGAGTGTGTGTGTGTGTTTGGGTGTGACCCAAAAACAAAAAAGGAAAAAAAATAGAATAATCCCTCTAAAAACTTGTATGGAATTAAAAGGCTCCCTGAATAGCAAAAGACATTTTGATGAAAAAAAAAGATAATGGGAAGTTTTATAGTCTTTGGTTTTAAATAACACTGTAAAGCTACGGTAATCAAAACTGAGTGGCACTACCATAAAGATAGATACTCTTAGACTAAAGAAACAGAATTGAGAGCTCAGAGATGACCCTGCAGATTTATGAACAGTTAATATATGACAAAGGATCTGGATGCAAGAAATGGAGCAAAAAAGAAATCTCTTCAAATGATGAATAGCCCTATGCAAAAACAAAAACGTAACTGGATCCATATTTTATGCTATTCATGAAAGATATCTCAGAGTGGATTAGCGACCTTGAGATTATACCATAACCAACAACACAGATTGAGAAAACAGGCAAAACTCTCCAGAATATGGCTCTCAGCATCAACTATAGAGATCTGACTCCATAGAGAAAGACAGTGGTAACAAAAATAAATAAATGGGATTACTTCAAATTAAAAGACTCCTGTAAAGTAAAAGAAAGTCAATCTGAAAGTAAAGAATGGGAGAAAATATTTTATACAATTATTAAGAAACAGCTAATATCCATGACCTACAAGACACTCTGGAAGCTCAACAACATAAAATCTACAAATCCCATCGAAAATGGGGAGAGGAGATGAATAGACACTCTGTGAAAGAATACATTGAGATAGCTAGCAAGCACATGAATAAGCTTTGTTTTCACTTATTATCGGGGAAATGCAAATCAAAATGATAGTAAGGTGTTATCGTGTAACAGTAAAATGGCATATATTAAAACAAGACTGAAAAGAGAGTTGGTGGGGTTATCTGAGTAAAAAGAACCTTTATTTTCAACTAATGAAAATGTCTCTCTTGAAAACACTATGGAAATTTTTTTCTAAAGAGAAAGAATAGAACTCTCACGTGGCCCAATGATTCCACTTCTTGACATCGATACTCAAAGCACAAAAACATTAATTAAAAAGATATATACACTCTCCAATGTACATTGCAATGCTGAGCACAATAGCCAAGATATGGAGACAATCCAGATGAGTAAATAAAGAGGTTGTGCATTATTTACATAATGGAATATTACACAGTCATAAAAAGATAAAATCCAGGCAATTCACTGCAAACTTGCATGTATATTAAAAAAATATATCAGAGAGCTGGAGAGATAGCACAGCGGTAGGGCATTTGCCATAGGTAGGGCATAGCCGATCCAGGACAAATGGTGGTTCAAATCCCGGCATCCATATGGTCCCCCATACTTGCCAGGAGTGATTTCTGAGTGCAGAGCCAGGAGTACCCTCTGAGTGCTGCCTGGTGTGACCAAAAACAAACAAACAAACAAACAAACAAACAGAAAAGAAATAACTCGGAGGGAGAAGGACAGATGTTGGATAATATCACTCATCTGTGAAACAGTGAGACAAAACAAGGGAATAGATAACATCAAAAATTAAAAACTTTTGGTATTGGATTACTTAATTGATAAGCAGTAGCAGGAAATGAAAATAGGACTAGAGATGACAGTGTGGCAATAGAGGGGAATCAGGGGCACTTTGATGGTTTGGAGGTGCAATAACTTTGAAATCACTATCATAAACTCAGCAGACCCCTTCAACCCATCTAATTTGGGCATTCAACAATCCACATTCTCAATAGTGCTGTTCACAATATGACCCCCAAGAGTATCCTGGGAGAAACGGTTATTTAAAATAATTTATGCATAAGTATTTATGGTATCAAATGAAAATTACTTAGGGGGCTAGAGTAATAGCGCAACAGTAAGGCACTTGTCTTCCTAACTGCCAACCTGGGATGGAATGGACCCAGGTTTGAGTCCCAGCATCCCAGGAATGATTTCTGAACAAAAAGCCAGGAGTAAGCCCTGAATGATGCTGGGTGTGGCCCAAAACAAAACTAAAACAAAACAAAACAAAAAAAAACAACAAAAAAAAAAACAAGAAAATTATTTAAAAGCTTTTTTTTAAGACAATAAAGGGTCTCTGACTGTAAGCCGAAGTGACCCAGTTAGGACAGTGGATTTGGACCCAGTCACCTTGACTGGGAGAGTAGAGAAACATCTCTGTTCTGTGAAGGAGATTCTGAAAGGTGAAGAATAGGAGAAGAAGAAGAAAGGAGAAAATCACTGAGGTTAAGTAGTAGTAGATGGAAGGTAATCCCTGTATTTATGTTAATATCAGGTGGTGTCTTGGGTCCGTGGATTTGGTGACTACAAAGGAAGAATGCTTTCAGTTTTTCAACTGTGTTTGACTGACTTCATGTTCAGACATTCTCTAGCCTTTGAAAAGGGCTTATTTGTATCAGGGAAGGCTTGTACACTGACACTTATTATCACCCCTACACTCTCGGGCATCTCTAGTTGTTAAGAGGAATAACGGTGTCAGTAATAATCTATAATGTATTAAAATTCTATCTGATTCTGTGGATTTAATTCAATTAAGCCCTCAATAGGATTTTTCCCTAAGTAAAGACTAGACCTTGAGTTAATACAAGCACTTGAAAAGTTTCCCTTAGAGGAATCAAAGAAACTAATGTAGGTAATAGGTTGTGTAGACGTTTATAAAATGTGTTGTCTAGTTATTGGTAGCCATTTGTTACATGCAAATAGCCACTCGTCCTTTACATGGTATAGACCTGGTCTTCACCAAAACTATGCGAGTTTGTGGGGCCGGGAAGGTGGCGCTAGAGTTAAGGTGTCTGCCTTGCAAGCGCTAGCGTAGGACGGACCGCGGTTCGATCCCCCGGTGTCCCATATGGTCCCCCCAAGCCAGGAGCGATTTCTGAGCGCATAGCCAGGAGTAACCCCTGAGCGTCAAACGGGTGTGGCCCAAAAATCAAAAAAAAAAAAAAAAAAAAACTATGCGAGTTTGGATTCAGGACCCCAACTGCCTTTTGAATTCTGCTACCTTGAATTCCACCTTTATCATGCAACATAAAATAAACAGTTTAAAGTGAACCTCAGTATCAATATATCCAACATTTCTATGCAACTGCCACCTTCTATATCCCATATCTTCCCATCATGGCATCAGAAACTGGATACCAACTAAGCACTGACTTTTTGTTTTCTCTTCTCCAAGTCCCTAATAACCTCTTTCTGCTTTGACTATGAATTTGCATACCCAACATGCCTCCTGGAAGTGAAATCATGCAATATATTATTTAACCTTTTGGGTCAGGCTTATTTCACTTTGCATAATGCATGCAATCTACATTGCAGTATATATGTAATCAGGATCAGAACTTTATAAATTATATAGCTGAATAATATTCAATTGCATGTCTATGCCACATCTTGTGATTCAATCATCTATTGAGTGAAACTTTGGATTATTTTTTTACTCTGGGGTGACTAGGGCTCACAGGCATAAATAAGTTTTCTTTGAGTCCTATTTTTAAATATGGGGTGGGGTGCATATATTAGGAGTGGAATTTTATATCACATATTAGTTTTCTAGATTTACTTATTTAAAATAGTAGTCTTTTTTTCCTAGAAGTGTACCTTAGCAAACCACTTCTTTCCGGGCCTCACAAGTGAAACTCAGAACTCAGGGGCCATTCTTGGCAGTAGTTGGGCAACAAAGCAGTTGGGGAGATCTCCAACTCTATGGATGGTGTGGTTCAGGGGCTATATGATGCCAGGATTGAATTTGGGCACACAATTTTGGAATTGCATATCTTATTTGTTTAGACCCTCTACAATTTGCTATAAAAAAATTCCAGATATTGCATTGGAGTGACAGTACGGCTGGTAGATGCTTACCTTGGTTGCACCCAACCCAGACTCCATCACCAACATCATATGGCCGTGACCACTGCCAGGTGTGGTTGAAGAATTGAGGATTGAAATGAAAGCATTTTCATAGGAAAATAAACATGGTTGGGGCCTGAGTGGTATCACCTTGGTAGGCTGTTTGTCTTGCACACAGCTGACCCAGGAAGGACACAGATTTGATCCCTGGCATCCCATATGGTCCCTTGAGCCAGGAGCAATTTCTGAGCACAGAGCTAGCAGTAGCCCCCGAGCGCCACTGGATGTAGCACCCCCCAAATACAAGAAAATGAACATAGTTAAAAAAAAAAGTTTTTTTTTATAATATAATTTTTATTTTGATCATAGTGGTTTACCTGTTGACAATAATATTTTAGTTAAATATTTACATAACATCAGGGGGGATTCCCATCACCAAATTGTCTTCCCTTCACCTCTGTTTTTGTGTATCTCCCATATCCACTTCCCTCACCCCCAGGGCTGCTAGAATATGTGGTCCCCTATGTACCTATCCTACCACATAGTAGTCTTGCATCTGATTGGTCTAGGTGTCTCCCTAATTTCCCCCTCTAACTGGGAGGTAGGCCTAGCTAGTTAAGTTTGCGTGGTTTGGTCTAAAGAAGAGAAAAGTAGTAAACTGGGGTAAAAGTCTAATACTCCAAAAGTGGGCAGAGTCCTTCTAGAGGTTCTCATCCTCGATTTGGGGGGTGATGGAGAAAAAAGAAAATGAAACATTCCGGGGCCGGAGAGATAGCATGGAGGTAAGGCGTTTGCCTTTCATGCAGAAGGTCATCGGTTCGAATCCCGGCTTCCCATATGGTCCCCCGAGCCTGCCAGGAGCGATTTCTGAGTGTGGAGCCAGGAGTAACCCCTGAGAACTGCTGGGTGTGACCCAAAAACCAAAAAAAAAAAAAAAAAAGAAAATGAAACATTCCATCAGTACAAAAAAAAAAAGTAAGTTTTTTAAATAGGTTCCAACATTTTAAGTACCACAGACCTGTTTAACTACTACTCACTTTTAATCATCACCACCTTCCTTTCATTTGAGTTTCATCTCTTTCTTCTTCAACCCTATGCTTCCCTTTTACAGTTTAATGGGACCTTTTCAAAATCATGGAACCAGACAAGTCTAGGTTTGTGTACTAATAAAAATAAGTTATCTTTCATAGCCACTGTAACAAAATGGGCACTCATTCCTTAATATCAGTCAATACACATCAAGATTTAAGTTCCCAGAAAGTCTCCAAGTTACCATCTCTCCTTTGACTTGCAGGAATCAGGATCCAAGCAAAATCCAATGTATTTGATTCTGTTTATATAGAATGTGAATTTTCAGTGTGTCTTAATCACTTTTCCTTTCATCTTTGTTATTGACAGGAAAAAATAAACAGGTAGGAGGGTATTTTATGCAATGTTTACTCCAATTTTATCTTATGTTTCATATTTGTTTTTGTTTGGGGGCCACACCCAGCTGCTCACAGGAATAACTCCTGGCTCTGCACTCATGAGTCATTCCTAGCCAGCTATAGGGAATAAATAAAATGCTGGTGATCAAATCTGGGTTCAGTCCTCCTCCTTCCCTTTTAAGCATCGCACTATGACATCTGGTTCAATCCTGTGCAAGACAAGCTTCTTATCTATATCACTCCACAATCTCCATTTTAAAAGAGACTCATTTCTTCCTTGTAAGTTATGTCCTCTATTTGTGGGGTGGGTAGCACACTCTTTTGTGTTCAGGGTTTATTCCTGACTGCACTTAGGGACCATTCCTGGTGAAATTCAGGGGACCATATGTGCTGCCATGGATTGAACCCAGGTCTACTGTGTGCAAGGTTAGTGCCTTACCCAATCTTACCCTATTTCTCCAACTATTTGTCTCCTTTTATTTCTTCTGCTAATGTAAACATTTTGTTTCTGTGATAGTGATATGGGTCATTTCTGTAGCTGTCACTCTCAAGTTTTCATCCCCACTCCAAGTATCACTTTAAATACTATTTTATTTCCATTTTATTTACTTGGGGGGGTGGCTAGGATGTCAAACTTAGAAATGCTCAGGCTTTCTCTTGGCCCGGTGGTCATGAATAACTTTGGGCAATGCTCAGGGTTCCAATAAGCTGCTGGGGATGCAACTAGGGTTGGCTGCATACAAGGCAAACACCCTACTCACTGGAAAAAATCTCTCTGGCCCCTTGGAGATAATATTTTCAAAATGCTTACTCTTGGGGCCAGTGTCCCTTACTTTTCCTTGCCCTAAGAAGAGATTGGTTAAGAGAGTCTGGGTTGTGGCCCAGAAATCTGCATCTAATTCCAGATCCATGGGCAGTTTAGAAATATTTGATTCTTATCACAAGGAAGCAGCCCCTGATTAGGACAATGGCATTCTGCCAGCTCTGTGCTATCAAACACCTCTCTTCTACTGGTTGAGATCCTAAAAGGTGTTACTGAGGCCCTGTAGAGAAGATAGGAACAAATATGCCCCCTTTTCAAACTAACCAACTTTGGCCAATCCCAGCAGGGTGAATCCTGATGCTGCAGGAACCAGATTCTTGACTGTAGCATGAAAGTCCTCCAAAAAAAGAATGAGAGGACCATAAATAGTCTACATTTAAGGAACAGAATTTGAGCTTTATTGCCTAAAAGCTGAAGTATGCACACAAATGATTTGGAATTTGTTGACTTAAGTCATTTTTCAATCAGTCCCAGCATGGGGCTTATAAATGCCAACTTCATTGTTGTTGTTGTTTTTTTACTCTAATCCAGTCTGTTTATTTATTTATTTATTTATTTATTTATTTATTTATTTATTTATTTATTTATTTATTTTTGCTCCAATAGTCGTTCTAACTATGGCCGTTGGGAGCCTTTTCTGTCAGCTCCTATGACATACCTCTTTTGATATAAACCCAGTTAAGTGATGGGGGTTGTATGTTTCCTTCTGTATGATGACTTTCCAGTACTATCAGATATGTCAAGCTCATCTCTGTATTTGGTATCCCAGTGTTGAATTAGTCACTTGTACCAGGAGTCCTGATTCCTTTTTATTAGAGATGGTGCTAGAAATAAAGATCTGAGTGCTGGAAATATGCTCAATGTGGTTGAGTATCATGACTTGGGCACATTCTTCCCAGGCACTAAGTACATATTTGTTTGTTTTTTAAACTTTTTGAACACAGGTGGTTTCTTATCGGCAGGGATCTCAAACTCATGGCCCGTGGGCCGCAAATGGCCCTCCATAATATTTTGTGGCCCTGCCCTAGAGGAATCTTTTTTTATTTTGTTTTTAGTTGTTTGGGTCACACCCCTCAATGTTCAAGGCTTACTACTGACTTTGCACTCAAGGATCTCCCCAACTTTGTCTCCTGTGGCCCCCAGGTAAATTGAGTTTGAGACCCTTGCTTACAGGAATCTTTGTAAAAATTCATAGGGACAGGGTGTTTTTTTTTGTTTGTTTAGAAGTCCATTCTCAATAAAAAGAAGTAGGGACATATGCTTTGTATGCTGGGGCCTCAGCTTTTATCCCTAGCACCACATGGCCCCACAAGCATTGCCACAAATGGAGGTCAAGCACTATGCTAGGAGTGATAGCTGAGTGCCATTAAGTAAGCCCTGAAAGCTAAAATTTTAGAAAATTTTATTCATCTGGTGCCAGATCAATAGTACAGCAGGGAGGGTGCTTGCATTACAAGTATTTGATCTCCAGCACCATATATGGTACCCCATGCCCTACCAGGAGTATCTTGAGACCCAGGAGGAAGCCCTGAGCACTGCTGAATGGACACTTCCCCCAAAATGTGTGCTTTTATGCTGATGTCTTCAATTCTGACTATGAATATGTTTATGTTTCTAGCCTCTTCTTGCTTCTCTATAAATTCTCCCTCTACCAGTGATGAACCTGGCTCCTGTCACCTGTTCTTTTTAAATTAATTGTTCATTTCTGGCCTGTGTGTCTAGCAGTGGAAGATTGTTAACCTTCATCACTGAAGGACACCTCTTGGGGTTAGTTTCTGTGGTGAGAATTAGACAGACACCACTCATTTCCAGAGGGAATTAGACATGTGTGTCCAAATGGCTCCAACTCCCACTTCGTACATTTGGGATTCATTCATCTTTTTTTTTTTTTTTTTTGCTATAGTTTATATCTCATCCTGATTTTTTTCACCTTTTTGATTAAAAAAACAAACAAACAAATACCTTGCATGCATTAAAGCTTAATCTTCGTGTTATGTCTTTTTTTGGGGGGAGGGCGTTTTAGTCACACCCAGCTGTGCTAAGGGGTTACTCCTGGCTCTATGCTCAGAAATCACTTCTGGTGCTCACTTCGGCAACACATGTACTAAAATTGGAACGATACAGAGAAGATTAGCATGGCCCCTGCGCAAGGATGACATGCAAATTTGTGAAGCGTTCCATATTTAAAAAAAAGAAAAGAAAAAAGAAAGAAATCACTCCTGGCAGGCTCGGGGACCATATGGGATGCCGGGATTTGAACCACCGTCCTTTTGCATGCAAGACAAAGGCCCTATCTCCATGCTATCTCTCCGGCCCCTTTGTTATGTCTTTTTTGATGGATTTGACAAATGCTTACTGTCTGTTAGTCACTATTACAATCTAGGACAAAATTATTTTACCTTCCTAAGAAATCTCTGGGTTTCACCTATGCAGTCCTGTCTCTCCTATTCTGAATCACTGGCAACCACTGAGCTACTAGTTGAGTTATCATCTTGTTAGCTTCATCTTCTTAAATGTTACGTAATTGAAATAATAGATGGCATAAGCTTTTCAGAATATGGGTTCCCTCATTTCACAACATGCTTGTACAATCCATTCACTTGTGAGTGCTTGATAGCTGATTTTCTCTTATCACTGAGTAAAATTCTATTTTATAGCTACTTCAAAGTTTATCTATTCTCCTATTAAAGAGTGGCTTCCGGGTTTTACTAATTATATACGAAGCTGAGATCAACTTGTGATATGGTTTTTTGGGGGGAAGGACTTAAATTTCCAACTCACTTAGATACCTAGCAAGGAGCACAATTACTGGAATGTATGTAGGTTAAGAATATGTTGAGGGCTGGAGCAATAGCACAGTGGGTAGGGTGTTTGCCTTGCACCTGAGTTCTATCTCTGCATCCCTTTGTACCACCTGGTACAATGAATGATTCCTGAGCACTGCCAGGTGTGGTCCAAAAACCATAAATAGAATATATCAAGTTTTAGAAGAAATGGTCAAATTGTCTTCCAGTGTGACTGTACCATGTGGTGTCCTCGTCAGAAGTGAGAGACAGAGAGAGTAAGAGAGATCGAAACAGTAAGGGAGAGTGTGGAGAGTTTCTGATGCTTCATATCCTCACCAGCAGATAGAGTTGAGCAGGGTTTTGGGGGGATGAAGGGAGGTTAGTCATTCCAGGAGTTGTCTGCTAGCAAGTCATTGCTGCCTTTCTTTCAAAAAGAGAGAAATGACATAGAATTAGTTTCTCATCAAATACACAGTAATTCTCGAACTCTGGAAACTGATTCCATGCGAATGAGCTCCTATCATCCTCGTCTCAGACCCCAGTCACCCCCAGGGAAGAATGCTTTTATTGCAAAGAAACACACAGGCATTGAACATGGGTTGTTTCTGTTTAATATCAAAATGTAACAAAATCTATGAAGACTTTTCCATTTGAATTTAATATTTTACATTTTAAATGTTTCATTTAATACATCTACTTGAGATGCCAAGATTTAAGATACTGTTTAGGGGAGGGCTTCACGAATACAACATTCCAACACCACAGCCCCCAGCCGCATCTGATTGCTACTCTCCTAGCTCTGTCCTCGACCCAGATAAGCTCAGTTTTAGCTTCTGTTGCCTTTGAGCATTTGTTATTTTCTTATGATATCTCTTGATAGACCACACAGGAAAGACACATTCTGTGTCTGGCCAACTTCATTTAGCGTGATACTCTCCAGATCCATCCACATAATGGTAAATTGTGTGTGTGTGTGTGTGTGTGTTTTGTTGCTGTTGTTTTGTCTTATAGCCACATTGTCTGTATATAAACCATAGTTTTTTTTTTATTCAGTTATTAGTTCTTGGATACTTGGATGTTTCCAGATTTTTGGCTACTGTGAGTAGTGCTTCAATAAACTCAGGAGTGCCAATATCTTTTCTGAATAGTGTTTTGGGAACCTAGAGATAGAAATCAAGAAGAGAATTGGTGAGTGATAAAGTTTGAGATTCTTAATTTTTTGAGAAATGTTCCTATTGTTAATAGGAAGGTATTTTATCATCAAGTATCAAAGTATCAAATATTGAAGTATATCAATTATCAAATATCAAATCAGATGATTATTTTTCCCCATCCCCACATCAGATGATTATTAGCTATCAACTAAAATAAGAAACCATCATTATTAACTTATTACTAACAGTTAATAATCATATCAATATTATTCTATTATAAGTAATACATGTATTGATTAATACAATATACTCATTATGGTATATTATATACAAACATTAATGACATATGGCTAACATTTCCTTTTATTATATTAATAATAGTAAATGTCATTAATAATTATCAATTTTGTTAATCATATAAAACATATTGTCTATTATTAATGATAATTATCTGTGTTGTTTATAATCAGTAACATTATTCATAATAATAATATTACTAACATCACCAAATTATGTTAATATTATTGGTAATATAATGTTTTTATTTATATTAATTTATTATTATTATTATTAAATGGCATTATAGGTCACTCCAGACACATAGGGGCCTCTCTTTAGCCTGTAAAGATTACAGTTTTCATGACAAGTTTTTCTTTCTTTTTTTGGGTTTTTGAGTCACACCCTGCAGTGCTTAGGATTTACTCCTCTCTCTGCAATCAGAAATCGCTCCTGGCAGGCTTGGGGGACCATATGGGATGCCGGGATTTGAACCACCATCCTTCTGCATGCAAAACAAACGCCCCACCTCCATGTTATCTCTCCGGCCCCTCATGACAAGTCTTACCTGCTCTAATGACCCCATTGTGAAAGACACTCCTGGGAACCATGCTGATCCACTGTGCAGACAGCAGTGTTCTCTCAGCCTTCGTGGTTTTCTCCTGTGTCTGCAAGCTTTGAGCAGTCAGAGTAGAAATAATTTTGTCATCTGCACAAGAAATGAAAAATGTGAAAACCAAAAGAGAAGGAAACGCCCAACATCCCCAGACAATCCCCACCATCACTCAACACACACATCCAGACCTGAAAACTTAGTACAAGCTTTCAGAGCCAGACACCCCTTTTCCTGCACACCTCCTCCAGAGTTCCTTCCCCTGAAAGCTGAGAAGTAATTTTTGTGCCATGGAGACCCACGAGACAACTCTTGTGATCTGTTGTGTGGGACCTGGACAGTCTGCTTCTATTGATGGGCTGATTGATCTCCAAGTGGCATTTCATGTTTGATCATCTCGTGATTTATTTAAATTGTGTGCTGGGGGGGGGGGGCAGTGAAACATGAGCCTAGAGGAAACACGTGGGTGTGATTTCGGTGGCAACTGAGAAGGAAGCTTTGTCAGGATGTGATCAAGGGGAGCTGTCATAGAAGCGATGCCTGAGGATCAAAGGCATTTGCTGGCCCACAGAGTTTTTCACCATTGACCCAATTCTTGCGCTTAAGAGAACCCGAAATGAGCAACTGAAACCGTTGCTTGATGGATATGACTTATCCAGGAAAGAAGATTCCTGTAGATCCGAAATCAGAGAAATGGCTTGGAGTCTCCAAAGAAATAATTGTCAAGTGAATGCTCATTTGTATATTGTTAAGAATGTTCGTTAACTTCTCAACTCTCACCAATAAATATTTCAACCTGCCAGGCAATGAACTAAAAGGGATTCTGCTCTTCTAATGCTGGATTAAGTTAGAAAGAAGCACCCTGCTAAGATTTAACCTCACTTGAAGTTGCTCACAACTTCATTGTTCCATAAAATAATTCAACTTAGTTACCCCTCTGGGCCTGCCTGAGTGTATTTTTTTTTCATCGTTGAGGTGTGCAGATCATGCCCTGGATAGCTGGCTGAGTTCTCTGTAAACCTCTGGAAATGATGCTGTTGCTATCATTTTTGCCCTGGTCGTTTGGGGCACATGTCAGTGTGAAGTCAAACAGACTATTGGAAAGGTTGCCAGATCAACAATTAACTGGCCCCACTAGGTAACCGATTTTCATCTTGTTCCCCGGCCAGATAAAGAAAGCAAGAAATAACAATCATCAAAGTGAATAGCAAATGCCTTCTTTTGGACATACTTATCTTTGACTGCAATGCTCTTTTCTGAGCATTTATCATTAGCTGCTAAAAAGCCTTCAGAAGTTTCAGTGAGCTTTTAGATCCACATTCCCAAGTCTAATTTGGGAGCGTTGACATTGTATTTTATGGTTGGAGGTATCGATGATTTGGAGTGCCTTAACAAAACAACAGGCATGATTTTTAAATTATGGTGCTAATTACCCAGAAGCTATTGTTTCTTTCTTAATTTGTTTAGTCATTGACCTATCCAAAATTATTCCGTCACACAGTTTTACTTAACAAACACTAATCTCATAATGCACCTGCTGTGAATGAATAGAGTGTTTGATCTGATGAAAAGCTTTAAAATAGCTTTGTAACTAACTTTCAGATTACCAATAAAGATTTGCTTTGAATTGTGATTCACTTCTCTGGGCAGAAAATTTTTATTTGAAAAACACTATAAATTAGGTTCTCTCCAGAAAGTTCCCTGAAACACTGGTATCTGCCTTTTTATGGTTATAAGGAATAATGCCAACATTCACACAATCTCTGCCTAATTATGACTTGTTGAAAGGAGAATCATCTGGGAGGTCATTTAATTGATTTCAGATGAATTCTCCCATGTTGTATCCAAAAAGATTTGAGTTTCTGGGTCTCCCATGATTCCTTTGTCTAACATTACCAAATAATGGACTCACTTTTCTACTCCTCATTAGCGCTCCCTATGGGGTTACAGTGTCCACAAAATATAAATTATGTAACCAAGAGGCTCTAGGTTCATGGCTTTGCCTTTGAGGGAAACACATCAAGAATAAGACATAGGGGCCGGGTGGTGGCGCTAGAGGTAAGGTGTCTGCCTGCCTGCGCTAGCCTTGGACAGACCGACCGTGGTTCAATCCCCCGGCATCCCATATGGTCCCCCAAGCCAGGAGTGACTTCTGAGCGCATAGCCAGGAGTAACTCCTGAGCGTCACCGGGTGTGGCCCAAAAACCAAAAAAAAAAAACAAACAAAAACAAAAAACAAACAAACAAAAAAAAACAAAAAAATAAAGAATAAGACATAGGTTCACTGTTACACATGTAGACTTCTTAAAATCAACAACCTCACTTCTCAGCCACAACCTTCTTCCCCAGCCAGAAGATCCTGTACCCACTCATCTCATTGTCAGGATGAAAAAATATATATAGATGAAGAGAAGAGAAATGTTGAAAAGATCAAGGGGAAATTTTAATGTACTTTTAAAATTGACCTAGGAACAGAGATTGTTGAACTGATCTCTTGAACTTACCCCCCCCCCCCACCAAAATCTCAATGATGTTCATCTCTGGGAGCTGGCAGGGCATTGGTGTCAGGATCTTTTCAAGAACACCAGAATCCACAGAGGCTCAGGTCTCTAATAAATTAGCAGCAGCCCTTCATCTTGGAGAGTTTCACATTCACAGATGGAGCCAACCATTGATGTCTATAAATATGGTGTGTCACTAAACTAATAAGTGATAAACCAGGAGGGGAAAGCAGAGGAATGGTATTTGACAAGTTTATATCTAAAACACACAGTCTGTGCAGGCTTCTATCTCTCCCACTTCATCTTAATTTTGCACTTTCTGTTTTGTTTTCTTTTTCACTCTTGCTGTGAATTCCTTCTCCTATTAGCTTTATCTGGTCTGTTTCTTCTCCAAATGGTGTATCAGCTGGTATGGAAATAAGGGTGGTGGTAGAAAATGGAAAAGAAGCTGGAGGGTATATTCTCCCACCAAGAAGCCACTCTCAATGGTTCTTTCTATACCAACCTTCTCCTTCTCAGTATGTGGGAATTATGTCTTCTTGGTTGGAAGGTGACCAATTTCCAGCTTCCTGACTGTGCATCAAATAGGAATAAAGAGAACAAAAGCCAACCATAGAGTTGAGTTAGCTCTTTTAAGAGCTTTTCCTGAATTCTCGCTCTGTAACTTCCACTTTTATCTCCTCATTCACCTGTCCTCACATACTTGTAGGAAGCTAGGAAATGTAGCATTGAAAGTCAGGTACATTTATGATATGTTAGTAAAGAATAACAGGAGGAGGCAGGGGACAGAGATAAGTCAATGGGATGAGTGTATGACTCACATGTAAAGCTCAAACTTGGTCCCCTGTCAATGTGATGATTGTATGACTCACATGTAAAGCTCAAACTTGGTCCCCTGTCAATGGGATGAGTGTCTGACTCACATGTAAGGCCAAATCTTGGTTCTCTGTCATGGGATGAGTGTATGAATCACATGAAAGACCCAAGTTTGGTCCCCTGAGCATGACTGATGGATGACTGGACCTACAAGGAGACTTCGAGCACCATCATTTGTGGTTCCCATGAAAAATAAATTAATAAAAAGAGTGTGTGCAGACACCTCGTGGTACAGGCATTGATTATATTCATTTCATCAACCTCAACCATCTGGGACTCTGGGACTTTCCTTTGAGCACATTCTGTATCAACAACATCCCCTTTGTTGGATCCCACTGCTTGGGATTTCCAATATGGTAGTTCTGTGCTCACAAGCTGGTTTGAATGATTCCCCCTCCCCACTTACACCACAGACCATTGCCATCAGGTTCTTAAGCACACTGGTTCCCAGCCTTGACTTCCTATTGGAGTCTATCAACCTGAGAAGTTTTTTCGGGGATGCTGATCTTTGTTTCTGTCATCAGATAAAATAACACAAAGGTTCTGGGGTACAACCTGTGTATCAGAAGTTTTCTTTAAAACAAAACAAAAAGAAAAACTCCCTTGTGATTTTACTATGCAGAAAGGTTTGAGGATCCCTTGATCATATCCAGCCATCACCATTTCCAACATTCCATGTAGATTCCAATGTGCAGCCAAGACTATGAACCACTCTGTGAAGGAAGCTTCCAGGTAATCAGAAAGCTGGTTCAAATCCCAGTACTACATTCCGTTCCCTTAGCCCCCACAGAGGTTATTTCTGAGCAGAGTGCCAGAAATAGTCCCATGACTACTACTGGTTTTTGTTTTCTTGTTGTTGTTATTGTTGTTGTTGTCTTTTGGGCCACACCCGGTGACGCTCAGGGGTTACTCCTGACTAAGCACTCAGAAATCACTCCTGGCTCGAGGGACCATATGGGATGCCGGGGGATCCAGCCACAGTCTATCCTAGGTCAGACGTATGCGAGGCAAATGACTTACTGCTGCACCACCACTCTGGCCTCTACTGGGTATTTTTCTAACCTTCCTCCTACTAATAAAAAGAGAAAACTTCTTGTTATTGCATTGCCACAGCCATGATCTCTCCTTCCTGTTCTTAGCAGCTGGAATTTAGTTCATATCACTTGGGTCTGTAGACAGAGAACAGACAGGAAGTTTTTCAAAGTCAGTGGTCAGGGTAAAGGGATAAATTCATCTTTACAAGCTTGTAAAACTCAGTCATCAAAATACAGGCTAGTCACTGTCTTTGCAGGGAATTTTGCAGCACTTGACAGTTCTTCATCTTCTATCCCTTCTCCCCTTGCTTGGGTGACTTTTCAACCTGGGAGAATGAGATATAAAGGTAAGGGTGCAGCTTACTTGGATTTGATGAATTCTCTTCCCAGAAAGTTCTGTGAGTCATTTTGACTTTTACTGGGATTTTGTCATCAACAAATCCTTGTCTGTCACCATATCCCCCTGGTCTTTCTGAAAGGGACAGTGTGTTGTGTTCATAACCTGCCAGCCTTGCATTTCAGGAGAGGTCAGAACAAATAATGAGAAGATTTTCCCCACTCATTTATAATTAATTAATAACAACCTAACATTAATTAATAGTTAATAAATAATTAATAAATAATTAATTATTAATTAATTAATAATAATTGAATATTAGTGCATCATTTATGTTTAAACCGGATGATTTCACCAGTAAAGAAAATTTCATGGACCTTGTTCATGATGTTTAGATGCTTTTAAGGCATTTCCAGAGCTCAACTCGCAGCTCAAAAGACTGGAGACCCCCAATCATCACTATGAAATGAAATTTTGAAGTTTATCAAAGTGTCAGAGCTATGGCAGGACTCAGTAGAAGAGGATATTCTCCCTTGGGCTAATCGCAAGCTGTCATTCTACATAGTCTATACGTATGTTGGGCCATCTTGAAATTCAGTCAAGTTTCCAAGATTAGAATATCAGAAAAAAATGTATTATAATCATATATATATTTCTACCCTCTTTATTTTCTGTTTTATGGCTTGAGGAGCTGCATCTGGTGGTGCTCAGAGGCTCTGCAATATCATATGCAAAGCATGGACTCTAGCCTATTGAGCCATCTATCTGGTATTACACACTTCTCTGTATTAAGTACTGTTCTTCATGAGCATTTCTATTCAATTATATAATTTCTATACTAGCCCATTTATTGAAAACAATTCAAAAAGTTCTCCTAACATCAGTGCAGGATTCTTGGAAATCACAACTCTAAGCAAAGTAACATATAATAAAATATGTTTGGCCATTGTTTAGTTTGATATCAACAAGAGGTAACTTCCCACAGCACACCTTGATCACCAAAAATAATCCAGCAAACTCTCAAATAAGTACCTGGTTCACTTCTAAACCATCCGTTTTGGATTAATTCATTCTTTTGCTATGCTACTTATCAGTTTAGAGTCAGAGTTAGTGTAGGACCCCTTTTCATTGCAAAGTATGTTTGCATTCACTCACCATTGCTCCTTTCAGGACTCCCTTCTGGCACTGCTCTTCAGAATTATTCCTGGTGGTGTTTGGGAGACCACAGTGGAACCCAGGGACCAAATTCAGGTCAGCTGCATGAAAGGTAAGTGCCCTACCTGTTTTACTATCTCTTCCAGCTCAAGATTTCTTCTTTCTTATTGACGTTCAAAACCAAACAAAGTTTTCCCCTCCTGTCACAGAAACTCAGAGGAATCAAAAAGTTTGATTGAGGTAGGGAACAGAGTTGATATTTGAAATCTCATCTCACTATAAGGAATCTCCCAAATTGCATTATTAAAAAAAAAAGAGGGAATATAAGGTAAAGCAAGAGTGACAGAAATACTCAGCCCTCAGTATTTTTCTTTTAATTCAAAGCATTGAGGCTGGAGCAATAGCACAGTGGATAGGGAATTTTTCTTGCATGCATACAACCTGGGTTTGATCCCTAGCATCCTATATGATCCCCTGAGCCTTCCAGGAGTGATTTTTGAGTGCAGAACCAGGAGGGAGTTACCCCATGAACACTGCTGGCTGTGGCTCAAAAACCAAAAAATGATATTTTTCAAAGCATTTTTATCGCCAGAACTATTTATTTCTGTATGTGGGATGGTTATTGGGGAACCCTGGAAAAACAAGGGAGCCAGGTCATGTCTTTACTTGATAAGATAAAAGAAATGGGTTTGGCTTGTGCCCAGTCTTCCAGCCACAAGATGAGTGACTTGGAAGAATAGACATATCATCCCTGAGAGTACCAGGGACAACCAGTACTTGTATAATTGCTATGGGATGATGAAGGCAATGAACCTTAGTTAGTCTTGGGTGGTGCCTTTTGAGGAAAGTGATTCTGTGGATGCCTCAGTAGATCCTCTTATCTCAAATAGGATGATGATGGCAGCTAAAACTTTGAAGTCACGGTGAGTGTGGCATTGTCATTGTTTTGCTCTGACTCTTCTTTCTGACACTGAGTGCACAGTTTATGGGAAGAGAAATGTTTCTGTGTGTCCACTCATCTAGACACTGTCTCTCCCATTCTCTTTTATTCCCCCACTATCACAAATTAAGCAGTCGAGTTTCCCACATTTGGGGATATCGCAGGGGTCAGCACATCCGGAGTGCAATGGATAAGCCTCGCTCTGGGGAAACCACCTTCGTGATCAAGGTATCTCCCCTGCCAGGTAAGTATCTCTCCCATTATTTTCAAGCCAGAAATTTATTCGGAATCACTTGCCAAGATTTCAAACAATCTTCAAGCTCAAATTGAGTTTCCGAATGATTGTTGACTGCTGATAGCTGACAGCTCAATGTCTAAACAACTTAAGGCAGTCTACAAAGTTCTTTCTCTATGCCAGAAAACTGTCTCATAAAACTAATCCAAGACAGTCATTTCTCCGGCCACACATCAAGCATCCTTTGAGATTTTAATGCTTGTCTTACTATATTGGATCCAGTTGATGACTATATCATTGTACTGTGCCTTCTATTTGGATTAACTTGCCTCTTCAACTCTTATTCATTCTTCAGAGACTTTCTCACACATCCCAACCCCACCCCCAAAACTCCCCTGACATTTTTTCAGGGAAAGTAAGTTGCCTGTTCTGTCTTCTGTCTTAATGCCTCAGTTCACTTCTATGGCAATAATTCCTATTGGAAAATCACTCTCTCAAGGGGATTTGAAATAATCAAAATCACCTTGCTTTCTCTCTTATGCCTGTCTATTATAGGAATAAAGTAGATATTTTGCTGAATAAATTAATAAAATGCACAAAATTAAGACCAGGTCAAGGAAGGATTGGGGGGTATTTGTAGGTAGGAACAGGAGAAAGCTTAAAGAAATATTTCTTTGGCATGCTTTGGAGCCACATCCAGCTGTGGTCAGGTCTCCTTCTTGGCTCTGCTTTCAGATATCACTCCTGAAGGTGCTCCAGTTACCATATGGCTATCTGCAAGGCAAGTGCCTTACTTGTATTATCTATACAGTCCCTAGAAACAATATTATTCCTAAACACAGCGTTTTAATTGGGAGGGGGGTCAGGTGGGTGGTGCACAAGGCTTGCTCCTGCCTCTCACTCTTGGCAGTATTCAGGGAACCATATGTCAGGGACCAAACCCTGACTAGCTTCACGCAAGATGAAGCATCTACCTGCTATTGGAACTTGGTTTCCTGGGGACTGCTCTCTGTAGCCTGCAGTTATCTGTATTCACTCTGTTCATGCTGACCCTGGAATAGATGGGTCAGGCAGCAGGGATGTCACACAAGAAACCAGATAGAGTTCCAGGAGAAGGTACATAAGGCCCAGGGGGTTGAGCAGCCCCCTAGACTATACTAAGACAGCCAAGCTAAGCTGAGCTGCTTTTCCTGCCACTTTTATTAGCTGGAGTTAACACACAATGGTAAATAATCTGAGGGGCAGGGTTGATATAGTTTAAAGGTACATATATTAATTAAACCTAGGTGTGTCCCTAGTCAAACGTGGGCAGTTGTTTTTTTTTTTTTTTTTTTTTACTCAAAAAGGGTGTGAGGAGAAAAAGTAAGGGGTGATCTAAGTATCAAAAGGTGTCAATAACCACCATATTGTTGTTTGGCCCAGGCATTTCTTTTGTTATTTCTGGTTTATTTTTTTTTTGGGGGGGGGAACACCCAGTGATGCTAAGGGGTTATTCCTGGTTATACACTCAGAAATTGCTCCTGGCTTGTGGGACCATATGGGATGCCAGGGATCAAACTATGGTCCGTCCTAGGTTAGCACATGCAAGGCAAATGCCCTACCACTTGTGCAACCGCTCTGGTCCCTATTTCTGGGTTTTTATGCACTGGAGTTACTTCCAGCTTGCTCCCAGACGTGCTCAGGGAAACATGTGTTGCTGAGGCTTCTATCTGTAAATCATGGCCTGTAGCCCTTTAACTTTCTTCCCAGCCCTGAATGTTACTTTTAACAAATTTGGCGAGAAGGTGGTGAATACAATCAAGTATTTTAAAACACGTTCAAAACAAAACAAATGTGGTGTGAAGCATTTAGAATACAGAGAATCCATCGGAGTTGAAATGTGGGGTCTATTTCTTTAAATGGTTTTCACAGAGTTATTTTGGAAGCTGTGTAGAGAAGGAGGATCTCCAGTTCATGGGAGAATGGGTGCTGGAAATCATTTGTGATTGAGGGAAAGAAGTGGGAATGTAACCTTGGTAACCCCAGGGCCCAGGACTTGACAGATTCTCTGAAAACACCTGAGGCTGCTAGACAGGTGGGAGCAGTTGAGATCGCACATTGACTCCAATGTTCAAATAAATGAGAACAAATATTAGGTGTGAGCTCGAGGTCGGAAAGATAGAAGAGCTAAAAGGATCTTTGAGGCTGAACCAGGTTCTATCTTAGCATCCCATGTGGTCCCCTGAGCTCCGCCAGGGGTGATCTCTGTGTGCAGAGCCAGAAGTAAGCCCTAGCTGAAAAAAGAAAAGAAAAGGAAAAGACCAATTAGCTTTACTCACCAAAGCAAACTTGAACAACTGCAATATACCCACCGCACCACTCAACCCAGAACACTGAACCAGACTTCCTGCTCCCAGCAGGTCAGGGCTGAGGGCTGGTCCACACCCAAGATGCTCCACCAATCAGGACAGTCTCAGTTGCTGGATGCTCAGAAGCCAGCATGGAACCCGAGGAATAAATGACAGCTACAGGGTGGAGGCCGGAGAAGCTGGCAATAACCTGCGCCAATAGCACCCAGACAACCAGGAGGAACTGGGAAAGCGTGGGGAGAAGGAATCTTCTTCCTTCCATTCCAACCAAAACTCTTGTCATGTTTTCCCCAGATAAATGACCCTTCTCTATTCAACAGCTTCAGACTCAGGGCAGTCTTTTGCCTCCTTAGGGAGGTGCTTACTTCTCAAAGTTTGAGTCAGAAAAGGTCTTTGGGGGGTTGGGTTGCTCCCCAGCTGTCCTGCACACCCAGGCAAAAGGTGGAGTAGGAATGAGCCTTCTAATTTCTTTGCAAAAGTCTCTCTGAGAGTTTGGAGTTATAGCACAGCAGTAGGGCTTTTGCCTTGCATGCAGCTGACCCAGTTCGATCCCCAGGCGTCCCATATGGTCCCCAAGCCAGGAGCGATTTCAAGGCGCATAGTCAGGAATAACCCCTGAGCGTCAATGGTTGTGGCCCAAAATAAAAAAATAAAAAAATAAAATAATAAAATAAAACAAGGTACTCTGAGCCTGGCTTCCTGGGGAGCAGGGCTGTGTGGAAAGATCAAAGAGGCTGGGACCCCCAGAGATTGTACAAGCACTGGTAGGGCAGTTGCCTTGCAAGAGGCCAGACCGAGTTCCATTGCTGGATTCACCTATGGTCCTCCAAGCATCACCAGGAGTGACCCTTGAGCTCAGCTTGGTGTGATCCGGACTCCTCCCCTGCACCAAATAAAACATCTGAAGAGGGTCCTCCAGAGAGATATAGCACAACAGGTAGGGCCTTTGACTTAGACACAATGGACCCAGGTTCGATCCTTGGCATACCATATGGTCCCCCGAGCCTGCGAGGAGTGATTTCTTTTTCTTTTTTTAATTTTTCTTTTTAAATTTGTATTTATTTTTTTAATCTTTATTTAAGCACCACGATTACAAGCACGATTGTAGTTGGGTTTCAGTCATAAACAGAATACCCCCCCCCCCTTCACCGGTGCAACATTCCCACCACCAATGCCCTCCCCTTCCAGGAGTGATTTTTGAGAAAAGAGCCAGGAGTAACCCCAGGAGTAATTCTGAGCATCGCTGTGTATGCCCCCAAACATCTCCCTCCCTCCATTTCTGAAGAAGTAAGTCCAGGGTGGTATGGGTTTCACCTGGTTGCTTTGGAGGGTAGAGCTTCTAGCAAGATCAGAAGAGATCTTCAGATGGAATCAGGCCCATTACGAGGTTGGAAAAGCTCTACAAACTGTCAAGGCCAGTTCCAAAATACCAGAGTTTGTGAAGAATTGGGTCACCCCATGTAGCCTTGTCAGGGGCTTTGCAATATTAGCAGTTAGAGAGTGCTAAGAGCTAATGGGACTCTGAAATCATCTATCCCAACCCTCTCATTTTATAGAAGAAAATACAGAAGCCAAGGCGGATCTGATGTTCCCTTTTCAGTTTGATTATACCCACCAAGGACGTCATAAATAACTGAGGTTGGTTCATGGTGACAGGCAAAAAGGCTGTCCCCATCAGTATCAAAAGGTTTTGGGTTTCAGACTTGGTGCACAAACCTTTGATTTGGGAGGAAAATCAAACCCCCTTACAGCTTCTCTGGGGTTTATGCCCCCACCCATCCAGCTACTGAAAATCTAAGGTCACAGTGGAATGGAAAAATTGTTAAAATACACAGTTAATGGAAATGGCTTATACTAAATTGGATATCTGTGAGCAGCTTTATGAGCCATAAAAATCAACATCTTCCTTTCATTACCTTTAAAGGCTGTTTCCATAAAAGATAAGAGAAAGCCCAGCTCAGGGCATCCATGGAGAATTTGGAAGAAGACCCAGCAGAAAGGAATCATGGGAAGAAGGTCAAAGTCAGTGGCCAGATTGAGACAGGTGACTGAGAAAGAGAAGCAAGTTCTTCATCCCTTTTTCTTCTAGAACTTGCTTATCACACAAAGGCGGGAGCTAGCTTCATGTGGAGGACAGGGTGAGGGAGGACATTTTCCTTCAGATCCCTCTGAGTCAACCAGCCATCTTCCCTTCTGCCATCTTTATATACCAAACCTCACAGTGGCACCATCTCCTCTCAGACATAATTCAAGAGTGGGTCAGTTCCTATGCCATGCTTATTTTCAGAAATTTCTTTTCCCTTAGGTTCTTCAGCATTTATTTATTCTGTTTTTATTCTTACTTTTATTATAGTTTAGGTTATAGTAGTAGTAGCATTTTTTATTCTTAGGTACAAGGTTATTGCATAACCACTTAAATATGTATATTTGATTTAATTATCATAGTCTAGGTTATCTGCAATAGTGTTGGTGTTTATTTCTCTGATGTACACAATTACCTCACCTTACCCAAATCTAAGTGTCCAGGATAGGCTTGTCACCAATGCCCTAGTGTTACTTCCATATCTCCTCCTCAATCCTCCCCCTTAACCTTTTATTTTCATGTGTTGATCTTAACCCCCAAAGGCAATGGTATTTGGAAGTTGGGCTTTGGGGTGGTGATTAGCTCAGAGCCTTCTTGAAAGAAATTAGTGTTTCCCTCCCAGCTTTATTTTGATGTATACTTGATATGTGACATTGTGTAAGTTTAGGCTAAACAATGTGAGGATTCCATTCTAGTGTTTATGTTGTGAAATGTTTCCCCTGATAAAGTGCCATTAACACAATCTTTATCTTACCTAATTACTGTTTTTGTTATTATTACTGCAAGAACATTGAAATAACTTTCAATACAGTATAGTATTGTTAATTATGCTCCCCAGGCTATGTATGACATCCCTGGAACTTACTGCTCTTATGATTTCAAGTTTTCACCCTTTGACCAATAAATTTCTCACTTACTTCCCTCCCAAACACACTCTCCAAGATGCTAGGGGCCATCAATCTCAGCTTTTATGAACTTTGAAATTCCTTATGTGAGATTTGTCTTTTTTGACTTATGTACTTTAGCATAATGTCCTAAAGCTTCATCTCTATTGTCATAAGTAATAGAAATTCCTTTGATTTTATAACTAAAAAAATGTTCCAGTCTATATCAGTTAGACTTTCTTTATTCATTCACCCATCAATGAATACTCATGTTGCATTCATGTCTTTCTTGGCTACTACAAATAACAGCACTATGAATATAGGGTGGTTATAATTTTTGAGTTAGAATTTTCATCTCTTTTGGATAAATGCCCAGAATTACAGTTGCTGAGTCCAATGGCTATTCTAGTTTAGATTTGTTTGTTTGTTTGTTTGTTTAGGCGCCACACCCTACAGCACTTAAAGGCTACTCCTGGCTCTGTGCTCAGAAATTACTCCTGACAGGCTTGGGAGGCCATATGGATTAAGCCTGAGGATTAAACCTGGTTCAGCAAAGCAAATGCCCTGACCACTGTGCTAATGCTCCAGCCCCTCGTTTAGATTATTTTGAGAAATATACATACTGTTTTTCATAAGAGCTGTCCCAATTTTATTTGCATCAACCATGCACAAGCATTTCACTTTCTCTATATCAGGGATGGTGAACAGGATTTTTACCCTCACTCAAAATGGCAAAATGTAATATGTGTTTAATATATTATTGTTGAAATTATATGCTTTTGTGTGAGTGTTTGTCTGTTTTGGCAGGTCATTGCGTGGTGTGGCTCTCTGATTCTCACAGTTTAAAATTTTGGCTCTTTGTGACAAACTTGTTCGCCACCCTTGCTCTATATTCTAACCATGTATTAATTTTTGTCTTTTTGTTATTAACCTTATTACTGATGACATGATCATTCATGATGGTTCTGATTTGCATGTCCTTGATAATTTGTGATGCTGAGCACTATTTTAGGAAAATGTTGCCATCTGTATATTTTCCATGGAAAAAAATGTCCCTTCAAATCCTCTGTTCATTTACAAAAATATTTTGGGACTGGAGAGGTGGCACAGGAGATAAGGCGTTTGCCTTGCACAAAGCTAACCTAGGACGGACCAATGTCCCATATGGCCCCCCAAGCCAGTAGCAATTTCTGAGCACAGGCCAGAAGTAACCCCTGAGCATCACTGGGTGTGGCCCAAAAAACAAAACAAAACAAAAATAGTTTTGTTATTGTGCTACTAAATTGCATGAGGATCTTGCTTATTTTGAATATCAACCCCTTATCAATTATATGGTTTTGAAAGTTTCTCCCATTCCATGTGTTTTCTTTTAACTTTGCTGGCATCGATTTCTTTCTGTGCAGAAGATTTTCAGTTTAATATAATCTCACTTACTGATTTTTGCTTTTCTTGCTTGTGTTTTTGGTATCATAGTTCCCAAAAAATTAATTGCCAGAACAAATGTTATGGAGTTTTTGTCTCTATGTTTCTTTCTAGGACATTTTGGTCCTATGTATAAGTCTATGATCCATTTCAAATTAATGTTTGTAACTAGTAGAATTTCAGTTTCATTCTCTTGTTGTATATCAGTATCCAAATTTTTCATTACTTTTTACTGAAGAAATTATTCTTTCCTTACTGAGTATTCTCTCCTTGTCAACATTTACTTGACTATATAAGGTAAGTTCATTTCTAAATTTTTAATTTTATTTCATTGGTCTCTGTATATATTTCATGCCAGTACAACCTTAATTTTAATTACTTAAGCTGTGGATGTCACCTTGACATGAGAAAATGTGATGCCCTCATCTCTATTTCTAGTTTCTCAAAGTTGCTTTGACTCTTTGTAGGACTTATAGCTCTCTGCATATTTTTGGTTCCCTTCTACCTTTTATTCTCCCCTTCATTTTGTTGCTATTGCAGTGATGGTCCATATTATTTTAAGATTTTTTGTTTGTTTGTTTTGTTTTTCGGGCCACACCCATTTGATGCTCAGGGGTTACTCCTGGCTAAGCGATCAAAAATTGCCCCTGGCTTGGGGGGACCATATGGGACGCTGAAGGATCGAACTGCGGTCCTTCCTTGGCTAGCACTTGCAAGGCAGACACCTTACCTCTAGCGCCACCTCGCAGGCCCCTTAAGATAGTTTTTTTATGCTTCACAAAAAAAATGCTCTTGGAATTTTGCTAGGCAGTGCATTGTCTAAGCAGATGGCTTTGAGTTGTGTGGACAACTTAACAATATAAATTCTTCTGGTCTGTTCTGTTGGGGAAAATGTGCCTAAGGAGGCAGTATATTCTGTTGCTGTGGGATGGAATGTCTGATATATGTCTGTTATTATCCAATTTGTCTAAATTGTAGTTCCAATCCAGTGTTTTTTTCTTGCTTTTATGTCTGAATGATCTATTCAATGGGGTACTGGATTTCTCTAAAACAATATTGCTGCTATCAGATCGATTAGTACCTGTTTTATATAGTTAGGTGTTTCAATGTTAGATGAATATGTATGTAAAATCGTCTTGTTCTTTTGAATAATTGACTTCCTGAGAATTATATAATGCCTTTAAAATAAATTTCTTTATTTAAACACCAAGGTTTACAAGGTTACTCATCAGACAGTTATTTCTGGCATTCAGTGTTCCAACACCAATCCCACCACCATTTTATCATTTTCTCCACCGTTGTCTCCCAATTTCTCACCTCTCTCCAACTTTCCTTTTGGCAGATATGAATAATTTACTTAATATTTTTGTGACAACTAAATAATAATGAAAGTATAAAACTCATTAAAATTTGTCATAATTGTCATATCTCACAATGTGATCATTATGGTGTCTTCTAAGCTGTTTGTTGCTGGTTGAGCATTCTGTTATTGGTTTTATTTGTTGAGTATAGGTGACTTCTGTGATAGCTTCACATCTAATTTGGTGCATTCCTACTGGTATGTGAGTATTGCAGGTGTCACTTAGCCATGTATGTGGCACAGTCTAAGACTTCAAGGATCTGTGGAGCTGGGCCAATGAGCTGACATGGTGGAAGCTGTGGATCTTGGATGTGGCTATTGAGGCTTCTGGAAGTACAGAGGTATGGGGGAGAGGCTGCCTGTCTTTTCTCCAAAGGGACCCCAGAGGTTTCATCCCCAAAACCAAAAAGCCTAGATTTTTGGGCTGTTAGGTATCTCTACAGAGGTTAGTGGAAAAGTGTTGAAGTTGGGTCGTTGGCATGGGGGCAGTTGTGGAATGTGTGTATAGTTGCTAAGGCTTCATTTAGTAGGGCAAGGCATTCATCCCCACCCCCGACAAGGCACTCTAGTGTAATCAGCTATGAGACCATCAGACTCATGCATTTTCATGGCTTGACTTGTCTTTCTTTCAAGAGTTAAATGAGTCTTTGAGGGGCCAGAGAGATAGCATCGAGGTAGGGCATTTGCCTTTCATGCAGAAGATCATCAGTTTGAATCCCGGCATCCCATATGGTCCCCCAAGCCTGCCAGGAGCGATTTCTGAGTGTGGAGCCAGGAGTAACCCCTGAGTGCTGCCAGGTGTGACCCCAAAAAACAAAACAAAACAAAATGAGCCTTTGATTCTGGTCGAAGTGCAGACATGGCAACAGCTATAGATCATGGGCCAATAATGATGGTTTCTTTCCATCTCTACCCACAGTTCTACCCGGCCCTGTATAATGATTATATTTGTCTCTTATTAAGCCACTAAAGTACAGCCAGCCCTGGTGCTTTCTTTGTTTTCCACTTATATTACATTCTCACTTGTATTACACATTCTTTACCACCCTTCATTTTTAATCTCCCATCCTTGAGGATAAAATTTCCTTGCAGGCAGACTAGTTTGGGGCTCTTTTTGGTTTTTATAATATCTTCACAAGAGAGATAGTAATAAGGGAAATTATCTTAGAGCAGCCAATCTGAGTTTAATCGCTGCACACCACAATGGTCTACTAAGCATTCAGGAGTGATGATCCCTTAGTATAGAACCAGGAGTAAGCCCTGAGCACAGCCAGGTGTGGCCCCAAAGCAAAATAAGGTAAAATAAATCTCTTTACCACTCTGTCTTTTAAACACATATTTTAATTCATTTACATTTAAAATAACTATCGAAAGCTATGAACTTACTGGTGTATTCTTATTTTCTTGTTGTTTTATAGTGTTTTAGTTACATTTTTCTTTCTTCCTATATTCCTTTGTCAATCTACGAATTTCAATAGTACTATGCTTTAATTAAATTTGTCTTTTTCATGTGTGTATTTAATATAGGTTTGTTATTTTTGTTGTTTAGTCATATCACAACTCTATTCTCTTATTCCCCTGCCCTCATGCATGTTTTTGTACTATAGTTAAAATATTTCATATTTTATTTTCATTAATGGCAAGAGCTATTTTGAATACTTTCATTCTTTACTTTTTATGATATAATTAAGTGACTAACGCATTCCTTATTATAGTATTTGAGTCTGACTCAAATATTATATTTGAGTATTGTAGTCCTAAGTCTGACTGAATAGGTAATATATGTTATATATAATTGCATAGCTTCATGTTTCTGCTCTCTGCCTCTGTATTTACATATTCTTCTTCCTTTGTGTCTAGTTCTCTTCACTCCACTTAGTCCTGCCATCCCTTGCCATTGGATTTTGGTCCCATCAAAATTCAGCATGAAGATATGGCCTTAAGAACTGTAACTTGTTACAGATATTTTTTTTGTTACAGAGATTTTTGTTCAAATAAAATTACACTTTCAAACATACTGCTACTTAGGACATGAACACTAACTACCACCAATCAACTCACTTCTTATGAGTTGAGAAGATCTTAATCAAGATGGTGGGCGATAGGATCTGTGCCTTTCTTTCTCTGTCCCCACAGCCTCATCCTTCACAATGCCCTCCTTCCCCTCTTGCTTTCCTCTTCTAGAAAGATTTCAAAGAGTGACTAGGTTAAACAAGTTAGCAGAGGTTGGATATAAGAGTTTCTCTTCTCTAATCCAATGTCCTTTCTGAAACAGTTATTTTGGAATCATTTTTCTGTGATTATGCAGCACGGGGAGGAGAGACCATCAAGCCTGGCAGCCTTTTCAGGCTGTTTTCAAAGAAACTTATCAGCCTGTCAACATCCTCACCATCCCCTTTACCTTCTCAGCATCACGGGGCTCTACAAAGTGCAGACAAATGCTTCTCACAGCCTCTGCCGCCAACAGCCATCTAGGCAGTGTTTCATGTCTCATGTCCAAACCCATGACGACAGTGACTCGCAGGCAGCTGAGCCGTGCACCAATTCTGTGAACTGTGCTGTCAATTTTCATTCTAATCCCCTCTAGTCACAGTTTGATTTCATTTAGGATTGGCCTCACTTCCTGTTTCAGTGCCAGGATTGTGGACCTGTGCTAACTGACAGAACCATCCTAGTTGTTACTGAAAAGAAAGTGCTGTATCCATAGCTATGTCCTTGGAAGGGTGTCTGGAGGCTTCTGTCCTAGCTCCCAGTCTCAAAAACACTATCAAAACTGTGACAAGGAATTTCATATTTTTTTCCTTCATTTGTTTCTTAAAATGACTATCTTGGAATCCAGTCTGGGAAAAAAAAAAAGAGTCAGATATTTTTCTTTACTTCATTCACCTTGCTTTTTTTTTTTTTTTTTTCTATTCTTTTAAAAATCTTTTTTTTAAATTTATTTAGGTTTGATTTGGAGGGCTTACTTCTGTCTCAGTGCTCATGGATCACTCTTGGCAAGACTTGGTAGGCACCCATATTGGTGCCAGGAATGAATTCTGAGTCAGGCTTGCAAGGCAAACACCTCACCTATTGATAGAGGCCTTTGGATTGGTCCTCATATTGCTTTCTAAGTAGATGTCTCTCGATTGGTTCCTTTGGTTGACATGTTAAGAAGATGTTTCCCCATTGCCTCCTCATCTGGCTTCCCCCCTCTTTGGGGGGGCTTTGCTTTTTCCCCAATAAAAGCTGCTTTGAAGGCTTGGAGGAGAAGCTGCCATCTTGGCTTATGGTTCCATGGTGGAGCGACTGGCTTGTGGGTGGACAGCTTGCGGTTATAGTTTCTTGTCTTCTATTCCTTGTGTTAGTTTCTAGTCTACTCTTCCTTCCCAACTGTGTGTGGATGATTTCCTGAGTCAGAATTGCTGCCGGACCTGCGTCTCTTGCCCTACCTGGACTAGGGGCATGGGAATCCCTCTCCCTCTCTGGGATTGTGGAACACAGCCCATCATTTCACACATGAAGAGGAGTTCAGGTGGATTTTCTCTTGGGAAGGATTCTTTTGAAGACGGATGGCAGTTTCTTGGGCGGGTGAGAGAGCCTTGGTTGGCTTGTGGGTGAACAGCTTGCGGTCTGTTTCTCTGGCCTGCTATTCCTTCCCAACTGTGTGTGGATTATTTTCCGAGTCAGAATTGCGGCTGGACCTGCGTCTCTTGTCCTACTCAGACTTGGGACATGGAAATCCCTCTCCCTCTCTGGGGATTGTGGAGTACACAGTCTACCATTTTACACTTACCTGCTGCCCTATCTCTCAGGCCCCATCTTGTTCTTGACTTTAAATGGACCAGCGTTTTTATTCAATAACACTATGTGATTCCGGTGTATGTAGCTTTTTAAAAAAACATCATCTGTTAAGGTCACCAAGTAAAATCCAGTTCTGTCCTGTCCTCTAAAATGATCCCTTTTTCTCCTGTTCGCCCTTCATCTTTCCACATTCTCTCTGGTAACTTCTAACTGGTAATCTCTAAATAAAATATAGTTTAAAAGCTTATTTTAACTTAGCCAACCCATTTGTTTGCTTTCTCTCTATGCCCCATATGAGTTAAATCATTGCTTTCTCATGTTTTTTGATGAGTAAGAATAGACCAACTATAGAGTGAGTGATGAAATTACGCTCATTGCGCTTTTATTGACAAACATAATGTAGAATTCACAGAGGTAGATTTATAATGCTCTGTGTCTGAAACCTACAAAATTATTCTAAACCAGCGTTAGTGCAAACGATTTTTAAAAAATTTTTATTGTGGCCAAAGTGAATTACAAATCTTTCAAAGTAATATTTAAAGTACAGAGTGACAATGATGAGAGAAATTCCCACTCCCAGTGTTGTCCTCCCTCCTCCCCTGTTCCTGGCATGCATTCCATATCTCTCTCCTTTAACAAGCTCCCTCCCATGCTAGTGTAATTGGTCCCCATTTATACAGCTTGTTGTAAATTGGGTATCGATTCTGTTGTCGTTGACTTTTAAACAAACAATTTTTAAAGGGTGGACTTTAGTAGTTCTTAGGCATTAAGATCAGAACTTCACCTCTGATGTCAGCCAAGGCCACAAGTGCCAACTGTGAATCCATTTACAAAGGGACTGTCTTACAGATCTCTGTGGAATAGCCACTTTGAAATTGTTTGTCTGTTTGTTTGTTTTTTGGGTCACAACCAGCAGTATTTCAGACCTACTCCTGTGCACTGTGCTCTGGGATCACTTCTGGTGAACATTGATGAACCATATGGGGTACTGGAAATCGCATTTAGGTCAACCATGTGCAAGGCAAGCTCCCCACCCACTGTACTGTATTTACAGCTGCCCCTCTCTCCCACAGAAGTAATTGTAAAAGGTAAATAAATGAGATCTTCTGATCTAGCCCTTGAGTACCCATGAAGTCAGAAAAAAAAATGTTCTTTGGATTAGAATTCTTCTGAGGTCAGAAGTAAAGACTCAAAGTAAAAAATTTGGACACAGCAAATAGATATACAGTAGAGAAAACAGAAGTACAATAACAGAAGCTCATTTCCATAACTTAGTTATGGAAATTTCCGGGTCTCAGATGGAAGTCTCAGATGGAAGTCCCTCTCCTCTTAGTGATGACCCCAAGAAAATATCCCTGCAAAACTTTGCTGCTTTTTTTTTTTGACTCTATTCTTTGGTTTACTTCTTTTAAACCCATTCTAAGGATCTGCCTCTTTATAAATGGAATCACAGTTGGTACTTGTGGCCTTGGCTGACATCAGAGGTGAAGTTCTGATCTTAATGCCTAAGAACTACTAAAGTCTAAGAAAAACAGATGCAAACCAGACAGAGGCCATATTTGACCTGACTTGGACATTGAGAATTTTAGGATTGGCCAGAGAATCAGGTGGGTTGGCTCAACAGCAGCTAGCGCAGGCCATGGACAGCAGATCAGAGGTTGGAAGCAGGCTGGCTCCAAGCAAGTATAAAAGACAAGGTAAAACTGGTGGTTAAATCATCCTTGCTTTCCAGAGTAAATCTAGCACTGGAAGATCTACCTATGTGTTTTCTCACATTGAAGTCAGAAAACTCCTGTCACATTGGACAGATTCCTCAAGTTCCCCATACCTCAAGATCCAGAACAGTCTTCTCAGTTTTTTCAGGTTCTACCCATTGGGAAATGGTCGATCTTCCAAGTCAATAGTTGTGGGGAGCCTAGCTGATGAAACCTAAAACATAGGACACCTCAGTAATTCCTAATCTGGTCACCCACGTGACCAAAGGCGCCCATGCCTTGAGAACAAAGGAAATAGACAAATACTAAAGTAATTCAAAACAGCCCAATACATCCAGCCAGAAAGAAAAATATATAGAGCAACTTGCCTTTGTGTTAGCAAAAGGTTATTAGGATTACAGCTGATGTTTTATTTGTGCTTGCTGAGTGGAATTTGTGGGACTCTGTTTGGATCTTGTGTTTTCTATATACACTCTCTTAGTATAAACATGTGCTCAGGTCTACCTCTTTGCCCCTCCCTATTACCTGCCCCCAGCTTATGCTAATGAGTGCTCACAGTTGTAATTGGTGGAAAACTTGTAACACCCTCTGACGTATTTCAGCCCTTAAAAGTTGATTCCCTCCGACAATAAATCCCTTTTGAGCAGCATGTGTCGTCTTGAGGGCTTCTCTTACTAACTTCTCAAGTTTTTCTTCACAGGCCGGTTCTGCTCGGGCAAACTCGCGAATAACTAGCAACCTTCATTTCCACACCCCCGCGGGTCGGGGGTCCCCCACGGGAGGTTGCAAATAGTTTCTTTTAATTTAAACGTGAGAAGGTGACTGTTTGAAGTCAGGAAGAAATGATAAAACAGAGACTCAGAAAAGTCAAGATCTGTGCTCAGTGTCAAGCAATATTTTACAAAGACAGGCCTCAAAACAATTAAGCGCAATTCTATTATCAGTGTTTATTTCCTCTGTTTAGGGGAGATAAATATTTTTGGTTGTGTAGAGTTTCAGTGGCCAGTATAATACCTATTTACAGATACACAGAAGTTTATGGTAAGTCAAGCCATAGAGAAGCATATAGTATAGAAATGTCCATTTTAGAGTCAGTTGCTTAAAAGTTATGAGTTTGATAAGAATGTTTAGTGGAGTAAAAGGAAAGAAACAAAAAATTAAGATAATAAGCCTTCAAGGACTTCTTTTTTCTTGTTGTTGTTTTGGGGCAAGACCCGATGATGCTCAGGGGTTACTCCTGGCTCTGTGCTCAGAAATCACTCCTGGCAGATGCAAGGGAACTTATGGAATTCCAGGTATTGCAAGGCAAAATTCTTATAGCTGGTCTATTACTTCAGCCCCTCAAGGACTTTTTTAAAATAATATCTTTATTTAAGCACCATGATTACAACCATGTTCAAGGACTTCTTAATACACAAAGTGAAGGAATAACTGTGACCAGGAAGAGGCAATAGAAGCACTTTTAGAAGGGAAGAAGACTAGGAGAGGGGTCGGAGAGATAGCATGGAGGTAAGGCATTTGCCTTTCATGCTGAAGGTTATTGGTTCGAATCCCGGCGTCCCATATGGTTCCCCGTGCCTGCCAGGAGCAATTTCTGAGCATGGAGCCAGGAATAACCTCTGAGCACTGCTGGGTGTGACCCAAAAACCACAGAGAGAGAGAGAGAGAGGAGAGAGAGAGAGAGAGAGAGAGAGAGAGAGAGAGAGAGAGAGAGAGAGAGAGAGAGAGAGAGAGAGAGAGAGAGAGAGAGAGAGAGAGAGAGAGCTAGGAGAGGCTGGCGAGGCAGCAAATAACTGAAGACGAGAGAAGTGTGGCCAAGAGAATTTAATTGGAGCGGTGGCACAGAGCAGCAGTAAGGCATTTGCCTTGCCGGTGCTAGCCTAGAACGGACCGCTGTTTGATTCCCCCGGCGTCCCATATGGTTCCCCAAGCCAGGATCGATTTCTGAGTGCATAGCCAGGAGTAACCCCCGAGCATCACCAGGTGTGGCCAAAAAAACCATAAAACAAAAACAAAAACAAAAACGAACAAAAAAGTAACTGACCATAAAGTTCTAAGTCTGGGCATATTTTCTGAATTTTTCATTGTATATGAACATATTTACTTGGTTCCTCCACTTACCTTACGTCATATTTTCAGACATCTCCTATCTTCCTATTATCTCTTCTGTTTTCTGGAAGTAGCTCTTGATGACATCTTTTTTTTAAATCTATTGTGTCTAATTCAGCATCATACTAGATGCATGATTGGCTGGCTGGTCAACACCAATCATCAACACCAATCTACCCACACATGGATTGCAACTTGGTAAATATGTCATGCCAAGGTTCATACAGTGAATGTTTGAGGCTGTCTAAGTCATCTGCTCTTGTTGCCATTTCTCAAACATGTCCTTTGAGTGTGAAAATAGCCAGAAACAAGAAGTAAACAAGTGGGTATGTCTATGTCCCAGTTTTATTTACAGAACCATACGATGGGTTGGGTTTCACCTCAGGGTAGTTTACCATTCTCCTCTCTGACTTAAGACAAGACATGATGAGTTTTGAAGAGTTGGGTGCATTGTAGTACCAAATATCAAGATTCTAGAAGCAAAAGTTCAAGGGAATTGATGGTGGATGAACCATTCACAGTGCCTATGATGCCTGATTAGTGCTAATTCTTTCCCAGTGCTTTATTTTTCTTTTGTACTTTCAGTGAAGTTTAGTGGAATATTGGGTTCTTTTTATTTCTGGTTATTGGTGAAAGGGTTAGTCGCTAATCAGCTACTTTGGGAGAGGAGCCCCCCCACTAATTCTACCTACCACCAAATTAGAAAATTTCGAAACTGATGCTCTAACTCTTAAAGCTTGATGGAAGGAAAGTGGGATTGAAATAGCTTGGAGCCAGCCTGAGGCCAGAGCACCTGTGCTGGGGGGTATGTTAATTTGTTTGGAAATATTTATCTATGCATAACATAGATAGTGCACTTGATGAGTAACTATATTTGTGCCGCACTTACATGCTTTTTCTCAGCCTTTAATGCAATCAGCGCACATTATAGAGGCATGAATATGCAAGTGTTGAATAAAGCTTGAATTTTTTAATTAAAAAAAAGCTAAATCAGGGGAATCAGAAGCACCTAATTAAACATTTTAAATATGAAATTAAATGTTCTCCTTCATTCCTATTCACTGCTGTGGATTTTGTTGCTGTTTAGTATGGAACTTGATTACTTTATCCCTGTTTTCAAAGGGGTTGGCTTGGGTGTTAGTGAGATCAAGAGGAGTTGGAGGGAGGGGGAAAGACTGTGAGAGACACGAGTGTTGGAAAAAGAAGGTCTTTTCCTGTCCTGGTTGATGTCCTTGGCACATGAAACATTTTATTGCTTGTGTACTTTGCAAAGAGTGTCAGCATATAAATACTCCGTTGGGAATTACATTTCCAAAAGGAAGCATTTTCCCCACTCAATTTTCTCTTAATTCTGAAAAATTACTTTTAAATTGATGTAACACAGCAGCTTATAACAGTTCCATTATTCTCCCCCAGGAGTAAATGTGCCCTTTTCAAAATAGTAAACAAATATTCACTCTTCAGTGAATATTTCGCTCTTCCCAAAGAGAGAACCAAGACTCTCGACTGGCTCAGGATTAAAGAGTCCACACTGTAATCAGTTGATTATTTATTAAACACTTCCTCATGTGGGATTCTGTACTGTCCGTAATTAAATTACAAAGGCCCAGACTGGCCTCTTAGGAGTTTAGAATCTTCCATGGTCTAAGCAGCTGGGCAATCTTGGCCAAGTGGCTGGTCATGATATCAATAGAAATTATAGCTCATAATGATGCAGCAATTTATTCAAAGTACTTCCTTCTGTGTGTCCTTGTTTAACGGGGAATGTACCTCCAGGCCTCTGGAGGAGACTGGGTGAAGCCATTTGAAGTCCCTTTAGGAACTACCAATGTAAGTTCTGTCAGGTGTTTCAAGGAGGAAGAGAGAACAGGAGAGGCTACATGATTGGGCTAAATTGTACTAAAATGGTAGGCTCATGGGCACAACAACTTGGAAAATTGAGTGTTTGGTTAAAAACCAAACCGACCAAAAAACTACCCAAAACAAACAAAACCACAGTGGAACCAAGCTTGCCAATGAGCTCTCAGGCTTTATAACATTTTCACTTAATTTTCCTGATTTGAGAACTTTATAGGGGAAATTCTTCCTGCAATTTATCTTGACTCTAAAACTTTATACCAATTGCTCCCCTCAAAATTTAAGGCATTCAATCAGAAATTCTGCACAGAAAGTAA